>NW_024871193.1:5072500-5775000 GCF_019054845.1 Dipodomys spectabilis | reverse complement strand
AGAGTTTGAAATTTGGTACTGATATTCCTCCAGCAGTGTTCTTTCCGTTGAGGAGCGTTTCTGCTATTCGGGGTCTTTTATTGTTCCATATGAATTTTTGGATTGCCTCTTCTATTTCCTTGAAGAATGAGGGTGGAATTTTGATAGGTATTGCGTTGAATTTGTAGATAGCCTTGGGAAGTATTGCCATTTTCACAATGTTAATCTTTCCAATCCAGGAGCATGGGAGGTTTTGCCATTTTTTAAGTTCTGTGTTGATTTCCTTTTTCAAGATTTTAAAGTTTTCATCATAGAGGTCCTTCACTTCTTTAGTTAAGTTAATTCCTAGGTATTTTATTTTTTGTGGGGCTATTACAAATGGAGTTGCTTTCCTAATTTCAGCCATACTTTTCTCATTGTTGGCATACAGAAAAGCCATGGATTTTTGGGGGTTAATTTTATAACCTGCTACTTTGCCAAAGTTTTGAATCAGCTTGAGTAATTTGGGAGTGGAATCTATGGGATTCTTTAAATACAAGATCATGTCATCTGCAAAGAGGGAGAGTTATATTTCTTCTTTCCCTATTTGGATCCCCTTTATGTCTGCATCTTGTCTTATTGCTGTAGGTAGGCATTCTAATACTAGATTGAAGAGAAGTGGAGAGAGTGGGCATCCTTGTCTTGTTCCTGAGTTAAGAGGAAATGGCTTTAGTTTTTCACCATTGAGTATAATGCTGGCTGTAGGTTTGTCATATACAGCCTTTATTGTATTGAGGAATGTTCCATGGATTCCTAATTTTTATAAAACCTTCATCAGGAAGGGGTGTTGGATCTTGTCGAATGCTTTTTCTGCGTCTATTGAGATAACCATGTGGTTCTTATTCTTGCTCCTGTTGATGTGATGAATAATATTAATTGATTTGCGTGTATTGAACCAGCTTTGCATCCCTGAAATGAATCCTGTTTGATTGTGGTGTATGATTTTTTGGATGAATTGTTGAAGTCGGTTGGCCAAAATTTTGTTGAGAAGTTTTGCATCAATGTTCATCAAAGAAATGGGTCTATAGTTCTCTTTCTTTGATGAGTCCCTGCCTGGTTTTGGGATGAGGGTTATGATGGCTTCATAGAATGTGTTCGGTAGTGAGCTTTCTCTTTCAATTTCATTGAAGAGTTGGAGGAGAATTGGTGTGAGCTCTGCTTTGAAGGCCTTGTAAAATTCCGCTGTAAAACCATCTGGTCCTGGACTTTTCTTAGCTGGGACATCTCTTATTGCTGTTTCTATTTCAATGCTTGAAATGGGCCTGTTAAGATAGTTTAACTCATCTTGGTTTAGTTTTGGCATGTCAATATTTGCTAGGAAGAGGTCCATTTCTGTCACGTTCTCAAACTTATTAGCATAAAGTTTTGAGAAATATTCCCTTATAATGTTCTGAATCTTGGTTGTTTCCGTGGTGATGTTTCCATTCTCATCTCTGAGTTTATTAATTTGGATGTGTTCTCTTCTTTTTCTGATAAGATTTGCTAAGGGTCTGTCAATTTTGTTAAGTTTTTCGAAGAACCAACTCTTTGTTTTGTTGATTCTTTCTATAGTTTTTTTGGATTCTAATTCATTTAATTCTGATTTAATTTTGATTATTTCTTTCCGTCTACTGGATTGGGGTTTATCTTGCTGCTCTTTTTCAAGGAGGTTTAGATGCGTCATTAAATTGCTAGTTTCAGATCTCTCCAATTTGTTGATGTAGGAGCTCAGAGCTATAAACTTGCCTCTGAGTACTGCCTTTGCTGTGTCCCAGAGGAGCTGGTATTTTGTGTGTTCATTTTTGTTGAATAGCATGAACATTTGAATTTCCTTTCTAATCTCTTCCATGACCCACTCATGATTCAGCAGTGTGTTGTTCAGCCTCCATGTGATACCGGACTTTCTTTGGTGGCTTTTGGTGTTGAGTTGTAATTTTATTCCCTGGTAGTCAGAGAGAATGCAAGGTATAACTTCAATGTTTCTGAATTTAGACAAGTTTGCTTTGTGGCCTAAAATGTGGTCTATTTTAGAAAACGTTCCATGTGCTGCTGAGAAAAACGTGTATTCTGATGCTGCTGGGTAAATGTCTGTTAAGTCTAGTTGATCTATGCAGCTGTTTAGATCTGTGGTTTCTCTGTTGAGTTTTTGCCGAGTTGATCTATCTAGTGTGGAGAGTGGTGTGTTAAAATCCCCAACAATTAATGTCTTTGGATCTATATGGGATTTGAGGGAAAGTAGTGTTTCTTTGATAAATTTGGGTGCTCCATTGTTTGGTGAATAGATATTTAGAATTGTAATATCCTCCTGAAGGAGAGATCCTTTAATTAGTATGTAGTGACCTTCTTTATCTCTTTTCACGAATTTTAATTTGAAGTCTATTTTATCTGCTATTAGGATTGCAACTCCCGCCTGTTTATGCGGTCCGTTTGCTTGGTAGATTTTGTTCCAGCCTTTAACATTGAAAATGTGTTTGTTTTTACGGGCAAGATGTGACTCCTGCAGGCAGCAGATAAAAGGGTCTTGTTTTTTAATCCAACTAGACAGTCTATGTCGCTTAATTGGAGAGTTCAGTCCGTTAACATTAAGAGATAGGACTGAGAGGCATTTGGGAGTTCCTGCCATGTTATCTACCTTCTTGGGAGCTGCGAAAACTGGGTTCTTCCTATGGTTCTTGGATTCTCAGTTTGGGTGCAGTTTCTTGGCCTTTATTGCGGTCTTGTTGGTTTTCTATGTGTAGGACATCTTTAAGAATCTTTTGTAGGGCTGGTTTGGTGGAGATGTATTGTTTCAATTTTTCTTTGCTATGGAAGGATTTTATTTGGCCTTCGGTTATGAAGTAGAGTTTAGCTGGGTACAGTATTCTTGGTTGATAGTTGTTTGTTTTTAGGGCATGGCATACATCATTCCAGGCTCTTCTTGCTTTGATTGTCTCTGCTGAGAAATCTGAGGTGATTCTAATTGGTTTCCCTTTATAAGTGATTACCCTTTTCTCTCTGACAGCTTTAAGGATCTTTTCCTTGTTCTGAGTTGATCCTGTGTGGATTATAATATGGCGGTGGGATGTCCTATTCTGGTCTGGTCTATTTGGGGTTCTAAAGGCTTCTTGTATCTGGACAGGCCTATCTTTTTGCATGTTTGGGAAGTTCTCTGCTAGGATCCTGTTAAACAAATTTCCTAGACCATTAACTTCTGTTTCTAGGTGCTCCTCTACACCCATTATCTTTAGATTAGGACTTCTGATGGTGTCTTCCAGGTGTTGGATAGATCTATCATATTTCTTGGACTTGTCTTGGATGGTTGTATGTTCTTTCTCTATAATATCTAGGCTGTCTTCAATCCCTGAGATTCTATCTTCTGCATGGTCTAACCTGCTGTCAAGACTCTCTACATTGTTTTTTATCTCTTTTCCTTCTAGTTGGTCAGCTTTGATGGCTTCAAGTTCTTTGTTGAAGCTCTGTTTAAGTCTTGTATGAATTTCTTTACTTCCTTAATTTGGTGTTCAGTGTTTGTCCTCAAATCGCTTAGTTGATTGGTTATGGTTTCTTTGGGCTCCCATTCCTTCTGTTGGGTTCCATTCATTCCCTTTGTGGTCTCCCTGACTTCCTTCAGCTCTTTGTTAATGGATTCCATGAATGCCTTTAGTGATCTTTGTGTGTTCTCTACCTGGTCTCTCAATTCCTGTATTACTCTTTGATTAGCTTCCTCCCGTTCGTGGGATTCCTGCAGATCTCTTTGAGTGTTCTCAGCCTGCTCACGCCATTCCTCCCTTTCTCTTTGAGTATTCTCAAGTTGTTCATGCAAATCCTGTATCAGTTTTTTAGTAGCTTCCTCACGCTTATGATATTCCTGTATAAACTTCTGGGATGCCTCCTCTCTCTCCCTGTCACGCTCATACAGAGTCCTTTGTACGTTGTCAAACTTTTCATTTATCATGTTTGCCAGCAGTGTTTGTAGAGCTATTTGGGAACTCTCCTCTGGATTATTCATTATCTGTTATAACCCCTGATTATCAAGATTGGGAATTGAGATACCCGAATTTGCCATTTTTCTTGTGTTTTTCCGGCTTACTCTGCCCATTTGAGATGAAGATAGCACCAGTTTTGTGCTAGAACACTATCTTAAGGCAACCATGAACCAAAGTTTGCATTTGTACAGTCAATAGTCTACAGATACAATCTAGTTCAACAGGTACATCTATTCGACATCAAACAACTATATGTTAAAGGGTTTCGAACTGCAGAGAAGAATTTGGAAAACCAGAAATTATTAGGGTTAGGGAGAGATGTGGGTAAAAAATAGGAATAGATTGGTGTGGGGAGGCACAGGGAGAGTTAACTATGTCCTAATCACAGTGCAGGAAATAGGTTGGGTAGGATGCAAGTAGAGAGAGAGAGAAAAAGAAGAAAGGGAAAGGGGAATGAAAAGAGACCAGAAAAAAAATAGAAACGTAAAAATTAATGTTATTTTAGAGATTAAAAGACCATCTATTTATAGAGGAATATGAATATGTTGAGAGAAAGGGAGTGACATAGAGGAGATGTGAAAAACTTTAAAAAAATGCTTAAAATATTATATAGGTATAAAGAGGTAGTACTGCTATTAATGAATTTAAGTCTCAGAGGTTTTGAATTGAGTAATAAGTTTGTGGATTAAGTGTGTACACAATGGGGGATAGGGTCTACTGGTTAACTACGGGTTTATCTGAGGATGTGCAGGACAAGAGTTAAGTCACATAAAGAAGAACAAAGAGGAAAAGATGGAAAGGATAAGAAAGTGAGAAGAAAAGATCAGAAGTTCAGTAGAGCTAGAC
Source organism: Dipodomys spectabilis (assembly GCF_019054845.1). NCBI lineage: Eukaryota > Metazoa > Chordata > Mammalia > Rodentia > Heteromyidae > Dipodomys > Dipodomys spectabilis. Next base: position 5,770,192 of record NW_024871193.1, on the reverse strand, counting down.
AAAAAACAAAAAGATAATTAAGAATGAAAGAAAAAGAGAAAGAAGACAAGAAAAGAAAGGAAAACACACATTCACGTATTCCTAAAATAAAAATTATAAGAGGAGAAAAGAAAAAAAAAAAGTTAATGGAAAACAATTATTTTTTCAGAAGAGGCAAAAATTAAAGATTAATAAAAGTTTTAGAAAAGCAAAAAAATTTTTTTTATATATATAAGGTAACAAAAAAACGAAAAAAAAAAAACAAAACAAAAAAAAAGAAAAAAAAAAGAAGAAGAAAAAAAAAAAAAAGGTCTTTGTTTTTTTTTGGGTGGGGGGAGGGGTGGGAAGAGTCCTGTATCTCCCTTTTGTCTGTAACCAGAGTGTGCTTGGAGTCTCTGGTCAGCTTGAGGTCCTGTGGCTTGATTGGTTTCTTAAGTCAGTTTGTTGGAACAGGCAGAAAAATGCTCTGCTTTACCCAAGATTTTGAGATCCCCCTCCCAGGTTAGTTTACTGGGAGGGTGATCTGCTTTGAGAATCACAAAAGAGGGGGATGCAGTGATGAGGCTAGGTTCTGGGTAGAGTTGAGGCCTTTCAACAAACAGTAGCTTTTCCCTGGGGCTATTTTGTGAAAAAAACTCACAGCACCCAGCCTGGAGCCATTCTCAGGGTTTCTGTTTTTCAATTGATTGTGGTGGCTGCTAGAGGGAGGGGCAGCCTCTGGCTCTGGTTACCCGGTGAGGAGAGCCACTCCAATGGCTGGCGCCTGAGCTGGGTGACTTTTCCCTGGATGGAACTGAGTCTGTGAGGTCACTTCGCCGTTAAGTTCTTGTGACCTGCTAAATGACTCGTTTTATTCCAAGGCCTGAGCTGGAGCTAGCCGCTCCTCCGAGCTTTGTCGGTATCCAAGATGGAGATCACCGGTGCTGGGTGGGGGGAGGGGTGGCCTTCCCTCCTCTGCTCCCTGGGAAGGAGTGAGGAAGTGGGGCTTCTACTCACGCTGAGTCTTGGATCCTGGGTCGTCTCTGGTCTGCAAAGTGCAGGATGAAGTTGTCCACTCCTTGTCGGTTCTTGCTGGTGTTGAGTAGAATCCGCTCGCCCGCTGCGTCTGGCTCCTTCGTCCCAGACTCTCTGTGTGAGCGCTCAGGTATGGCCACGGCTGCGGTCGCTGCTGCGACCCTGCTGCCGCAGCAGCAGCTGCTGGCAGGCACTCAGATGTGTCTGCTTGGCTTCCCCTCTCTTGACTAACTCTCTGTCCTGTGATGGCACACTTGGTGTGATTCTCTGGCTTGGGACTGTTCACTGGAACTCTGAAACTGTTTTCTATGCAAGAGCTTGTTCAGATTCCAGCTTCTCCTCCGCCATCTTCCCGGAACTCTAATGTTTTTTTTCTTTCATGCATGTGTTTCTAACACATTTATAAGAATATCTCTTTGTTGCTTTGTATGTACCTCCCCACAGTATAACCCCTGCTTTCACTATATTTGATGTCAGTATAACTTGTGGAGGAGATGGGGAAAAACCAGTTGTTTAAGGATACAGGTGGACCTGTTGCAACAATGAGAAGTACAAGTTGCCATGTCCAAAACGAGCTTTACAACGTTGGTTGGGGGGGGGGGGCCGGGGGGGGGGCGGGGGGGGAGGTGAATGATTGGGATTGGGGGGGAGGGGGGAGGCTGGGAAGGGATGTGAAGGGTAAACAAAGGAGGAGGCTGCAATGCTTGGTAAGAAATGTACGCATTATCCTGCCCATGTAACTGTAACTCCTCTGTACAGTATGTTCACAAATAAAATTAAATTAAATTAAAAAAAAATACCTCAGCTAATTTTTAAAAAACAGTGTATGTGTTTGATAGATATTCTACATAAGCTAAAGCTATTTTCCTTCAGTTTCAGAGTTTTCAGAAATATTAAAATATTAAATACTTTTGTGTCATCATCTGTTCAGATGAATATATGGGATTTCTTTGTTACTCAGTATGATAAATTGCATTAGGTTTTCTAAATTTTAACTATGTAAGTAGGGTTGCAGCTTGGTGTTAGAATAACTTGATTACCATGTGTAAATCCAGTGTTAATTCTTCAGGAAAACACACGCATAGGAAAGAGGGAAAAAGGATAAATGTAAACGGTCCTTCATTTCTGATACATATTTTCTTTTGTTTAGGATTTTTTACCTTTCTCTTCATGAATAAAATTACTATAAATACATTCTCATTTTGTCATGGGGATTATAAAGTTAATTAGGAGGTGTTTCTTCTTTTTAAAAATTTCTGCAGTAGTCAAATAAGAGATATATAGTATATGTATGAGTCAAGCGGAAAAGGTCAAATAATGTGATGTTAGGAAAACGAACCCTTAAATATGTATTTTAATGTTTTTTTTTCTCTCATGCATGTGTTTCCAATGCATTTATAAGATTATTTCTTTGTTGCTTTGTATGTCCCTCCCCCACAGTATAACCCCCGCTTTCACTATATTTGATGTCAGTATAACTTGTGGAGGAGATGGGGACAAACAAGTCGTTTAAGGATTCAGGTGGACCTGTTGCAACAATGAGAAGTACAAAATGTCATGTCAAAAACGAGCTTTACAATGTCGGTGTGGGGGGGGAAGGGGGGGAAGGATTGGGTGGGGGGAGGGGGGAGGCTGGGAAGGGAGGTGAAGGGTAAACAAAGGAGGAGGCTGCAATGTAATTGTAACCCCTCTGTACAGTATGTTCTCAAATAAAATAAAATAAAATAAAATAAATAAAAAATAAAAATTTCTGTAGTAGTCAAATAAGAGATATATTGGGTGAGGTGGCATATACCAATTATTCCAGCTATTCAGGAGGTAAAAACAGGAGGATCACAAGTAGAAGACTAATCTGAGCTAAGCATGGCCCATCCTCACAAAAAATAAATAAAAAGAAAAAAAAAACAAAAAAGAAATGAAAACTACCAACCAAACAAACTAAAAAACACCATGTGAATAAAAAGTCTCGAGGCATACTCAAGTAGTAAAAAACTTGTTTACAATGGGCAATTTTCTGGGTTTGACACCTAACAATAAGGAAAAAAAGAAGGTATTTTCTTTGACACAATTGCCCATGAAATATTTGGTTGGAGTTGTTTATTCTCCCTTTCATCTTTTTCCTTTCCCTTTCTTTTATTTTTGAGACGTACTTTTGGTATAACCTATATAACAACTTTCAATCCTCCAATTTAGCCTCCTAAGAGTTGAGATTACATGCATATGTTATCACACCTGGCCTTTTTGGCATTTTTTAAAATAAATTGTGTTGGCATAAGTTTAGTATACAGAAAAGTTCAAATGTAGTAAACATTTTGTATGTCCCCTCATTCTCCTACTGTTAATGGAATGTACCAGCAGTATGTAACCACTGGATGTTTGTAAAATAAAAAAGCAACATTGGTCTTCTGTTGTTAAATAAATTGCAACCTTTACTTCATTTTGCCAATTTTTGTAATACTTTTCTGTCCTTTTCTAGTATCCACTACTTTGCTTTTGCCTCTGGCTTTCTCCTTTCTTCATGTTACCTAATCAGCTCTTCCATTAATGAGGAAAATTAAAAGTAGGTTAAAAATCACCACTTGCCAGGCACCAGTAACTCATTGTTTGTAATCATAGGTATTTAGGAAGCTGAGATCTGAGGATCACTGTACAAAGCCAGAATGAGCAAGACAGTGGAAAACTCTTGATAAAAAATGGCATTTAAAAGATAACCCAAGGGCTTGGAATGTGGCTTAGAGGTAGTGTGCTTGCCTAACATTTATGAAGGCTTGAGTTTGATTCCACAGTGCCACTTAAACAGAAAAAGCTGGAAGTAATGCCGTGGCTTAAGTGGTTGTCACAGATGTGCAGGCAAAGGAACATAAAACAGGGCTGGTGGGAATGTGAATTTGTTGAACCACACTAAAAAACAAACAAACAAACAAACAAACTAGGACTACCCTGTGGTCCAGAATACCAGTTTGGGGCATTTATCCAAAGGACTACAAATCAGGATAAAGGAAGGCCACCCATATAACAGTTTATTGTCAAGGTATAGATATAGCACAAATGCCTTCAATAAATGAATGGATCAAGAAAATATGGTATATATACTCAGAGGATTTTTACTCTTAGATTAGATTTTTATATCATTTGTAAAGTAGTGGATAGACCTGGAAAAATTTTTGTGAAGTCAGGATGCATGTTTTCTCTCACATGTGGAAGATAGGTCCACTTTTTAAATATACAAGTAAACACATAAAGGTTTTGTGCACATATACATAAACATATTGCACAAAGTACAGTAAATGTAAGAAAGACTTTAAATGTTGTAATTAGTTGGAAAAACTAACAGTACAATAAAATGAGTATAAAGAAACTGAAAATTCAAAAGTGGGGAGCAGGTGAATGAAGTCATATTTTTCAATGCGTATCCAATGAAACTAGGAAAATTGAAGGGAATGAATTGAGTTTCAGGGATGGGGGAGATGATGAGAAAGTGTCATTGATCGGGATTCAATGTACTTACAAATAAATATGTAATTACTATAATAATGCCAGAGCTTCCCACTTATGATTTCCATATTCACACTTCTGGGAAGCCATCCTCCTTCCAAACCACCAGGAACCACCTCATCTTACTTAGAAAGAGTACCACTTTACAGTCTCTGTGAACCAAGGAATTGTAAGAAGATCAAATTAATGCTGTCCATATATCCCAAGCCATCAACATAAGGCCAGACACCATGAAACAATTACAAGAAGTGGTAGGGGAAACACCATGGCTCCTAGAACACAGGTCCAAACTTTCTAAGTAAAGATCCAGAATTACAACAAATCAAAGAAAGACTAGATAAATAGTATTGGATGAAACTTAAACGTTTCTGCCTGGTAAAGGACATAACAAGCTAAATAGAAAACCCACTGAATGGGAGAAGAATTTTATGAGCTTTGCATCAGACAAAGGCCTAATAGAAAAAATATACATAGAGCACAAAAAATTAGCCCCCAAGAAACCCTCAAATAACACCCCAATTACACCCCATTACTAAATGAACTAATTCCCTAAATAGAGACTTCTCAGAAGAAGTAAGAACAGCCAATTGTTACATGAAGAAATGTTCAACAAATCTGAACATATAAGTAATGTAAACCAAAACAACACTGTAATTCCACCTCACCCCAGTAAGGAAGGCCAATAAAAATGTTTTTTAAAGTGATTAGCAACAAATGATGTCATGGATGTGGCCAAAGGGAGCTCTATCACTGTTAGTGAGAATATAAATTGTTCAACCAGTCTGGAGGCTGAGATGTGAGTATTGTGGTTTGAAGCCAACTTGGGCAGAAAAGTCAGTGTGTTTCTTATATCCAATTGGCCATCAAAAAGCCAAAGTAGAGCTGTGATTCAAATGGGTAAAGTGGCAGCTTTGATTACAAAATCTCAGGGACATTACACATATCCTGTGTTCAAGCTCCAGTGTGTGTGTGGGGGGGTGTATGTGTGTGTATGAGAGAGTGTGTGCTCGCGCGTGCACACAGGTGTACACCCACCCTAGTGATTTCCTACCTGAATCACATATTTTTGTCTATTTAAATTATTAAGAGAACAAGGTTTATATGTCCTGTGGGGTATTTTTGTGTCTCTGTGTATGTATGTGTCTATCTGCTGTAGGTGTGTGTGTCGGTGTATGCATCTGTTTGTGCATTTACTTTTTATCTTGCTTATTCTCCAGCTGGGTTAACAATATTGGCAGACTTGAAAGGTGGACACTACTGTTTAACGTTAAGACAATTTTCCAAGATTCTTTTTTCAACAAGTTACATTTGAATTGTCCACTGAAGGACAGAGAGTGTGGGGAAAGAGAGAGGGATAGAAAGTGGACTTGTAAATCTAAGACTGCAGCAGTCATATTCCAGAACAAGTCTGTAGAAAGAGGTATAAACTAGATCCAGTGTTGTATCTTCTGTCAGCTATCTGTAAGAAAGCCCCCAGTTGGCCACAGTTGTGGATTGTAGGAAAAAAGACAATTCTGTAAAAAAAAAAAAAAATTCAAATGTTCTGAGACATTTACACAAGTTCTGGACATCACTTCCACTTGAGCTGCTGCTGTTGTGCAGGCCCAGTATTTGATCTGAAGCAAAACTTGCCATTACAAAAGTTAAGCACCAATGTCTAGTAATCTCTGAAAAGCCTGTGTAACTCCTTAGTCCTCATAGCTGATACTGTGACCTGTTGGGAAAGGCAGAGAGCGGACTTCCAGCTATTGAAGATTTCTTCCTTGGTGAATTAGGAGCTATCACCTTCAGTCATGTGGTTCCAGCACAGACTTGGCTCCGGGCTATGAACCTGAGTGTAGAAGTTTCAATCTCTATAGTGTGAAAGGAAATTTGGCCTTGTTCTAAGCTAGTAGTTTGGTGGACCTCTGGTAGCTGTGGACAATAAGTCTCCTTTTGTGAACATTTACTTTAGATGTAGGAATTCATAACTAACTAGTAGCAGTGGTCACCCCAGGTTGGAACAAGAGAGCCACAGTAGAGGGACAGGGGTAAAGCTCACACTATCTGCCATTTTGTGCTTCTTGAATTGACAGGTTCTGCATGCATTTTAGTAATTCAAGAATAAAAATTAACATTACATATAGATTTTTTAAATTGCCTCTTTGTTTTCCAATCTACAAGATTATTTTTCTAAGGGAGCATTGTGAGAATCAAGGAGTCAAAAACCCCCACTATTAACCAAATGTGAGACCTACAGTAAGTCTTTGCCCTTTTGACCTCAGTTAATGTATCTTCTAAATATCTTCCTGCTGTCCTCTGGAAATTCTATGGAGCCAACCTTATGTGTCAGATGAACGTGTGGCCAAAAGGACAAAACTGTCCTTCCTGTGCCAAAGATTAGGTGGGGTTGGAGTGAGGCCAGGCCAGGCCAGGCCATGGGGGACAGTGCTAGGATAGCAAAACCTGCATCCCTCCAGATCAGGCCAGTAGTCAACAATGGCATGTGATCCACATCATCTTTTCTCCAACTTGTTGGTCAAACTCCTGTGAGTCCCTGCTCCAAAGTGCTGACTGTAGGATCTGGTCCCTGAGAGGCATTCATTGAACTTCTCTACAGTTCATGGTCCACTTTACATAATGAAGACTGCTGCCAAGTATGTGTGTGTGTATGTATACAGAATGTTATACTTAACACTATGTCCTGATATTCTTATGAGAATTTTTTGCTTAATCCATGTAAAAAAAGCTAGTGCCAAAATACACAAAAAGTGTCAGCTAATATTCCCAGGCATGGGTTAGTATTAGCACTAGCCTTAGTATAAATCAGAGCACATAGAAAAACCCATCTGATCTACCAGTTGAGAATTCGGGTATCATTTCCTCCTCTGCTGCATTTCAGGCAGTGAAAGACAAATCTTTTCAGTAGACTTGGGGAAGAAGGAGTAAACACCTGTGAGACCAAAAGAAGCCCCATGCTGACATATGAGTACTGTCACACACACACACACACACACACACACACACACACACACACACACACTTGTGGGTCCATCAGTATTCTCAAGCATCTCCCCTGATCTGTGAACTCTATACAGCAAAGGCTAGAATTGGGTGGAAACAGGATTAGAGCAGCTTGTCCACACTTCACCAGCTGTTTGAATGATCTTCCACTGCCCATTAATAGATAGATGTTATCTTAGATGCTCTGCTCTGAGCTGGAGGGACAGTATCTTCCCTTGGGAAGACAGTGAAGGGATTAGACAATCTACATAGGTAATATGAGCAGTCCTGCATCATAAAAATACTTCCTTTAAATGCTAGTTTATTAGAAAGCTTTGAGCACACTCGTCCAGTACTGACATATATTCATGTCGTCTCCCTATTTTGTTTAAATAAAAATCTGTATTTATGAACTCTCATTTCTCCTTGCCCCTTCTGGTATATTCGTGTAGTATCTAATGCCTCACTTTAAAGCTTCATTCCCCCCTCTCTCTGGTGAACTTTGGTGAGAGTTATCAAGTAATTTTCTTATTTAATGCAACCAAGACAAAGCTGATGAAGAAAACAATGTTACCTTCAGGTTAGCATAGGTATCTGCTCTGATAAAGGAAGATGATGGTCTTACAACCATCATACCAAAGGTCCCTCTGGAGATAGGAGATTGCATTTCCTCTGCCTTCCTAGCTTCCAGGGTAACCTCTGGCCTCCCAGTAAAGGAATTCCTTTCTAAGAAAAAAGGCATGCCACCAAATTGCAGAAGGCCACCACATCCACATTATTTCTGCTTAAGAACACTTCTCCTACCATATAGTGCTGATTCACACCAATAACCCTAGCCATTCAGGAGTTTGAGAGCAGAGGATCTCCGTTCAAAACTTGCCGGGGCAAGAACAGTCCACAAAACTTTTTATCACATTCACCACAAAAAGCAAGTAGGAGAGTTGTGGGCCAAGTGGTACAGTACTACCCTTGAACAAAAGCGCTCAATGACAGTGCCCAGTCCTGGAGTTCAAGCCTAATACTGGCACACAGACACACAGACACAGACACAGACACACACACACACACACATACACACACACACACACACACACACACACACACACACACACACGAAAAGCTAGAAGTGGAGCTGTGGCTCAATAGTATAAGATTAGTCTCTTTTTGTACATTTTTATTGTAAAAATGCTGGAGAGAAGGGTTACAGTTACATGAGCAAGGTACTGAGTACATTTCCTATTGATCATTGTTACCTCCTCCTTAGTTTTCTCCCTACCCTACCTTCCCTCCCACCTCCACAAAATACCCTTCCCATCCCACCCCCACCAAAGTTGTAAAGTTCATTTTCAACTTAGTGTTTTGTACATCTTATTGTTACACTGGGTCAACTGTATCCCCAAAATCAAAGTTCAGTCTTATGTGAAAATTTTCACTAAGGTAAAATGTCAATGCCCAGAGTTCAAACCCAATATCAAAATACATTTTTTTAAAAAGACTACTTTTAATAAGCTTTCCAAACATAACTGGTTGTCTTCCTTTTATGGTACTGAGGTTTGAACTCAGGGCCTCATGTTTTCCAGATACACACTGTAGTATTGAGCCACACTTGTATAATTTTTGCTGTTTTTGAGACAGGGTCTCATTACCTGCTCAGGTGTGCAACTGGATTTCAGTCCTCCCACTTTCCTCTCCCATCACTGCTGGGATGAGAGGTGCACACCCCTGTGCACAGCTTCTTCTGTTCAGATGAGGTCTCAAAGAATTCTACCTGGGTTGATCTGAAAACACAACTTTTGCAGTCTCAGCCTCCCCAAAAGCTAAGCTTTTAGGTTCATATCACTATGCTCGGCTTATTGAAGCCCTAAATTCAATCAGCAATACAAAAATTGAAAATGAAAATAAATTTAAATGGAAAGGCAGTATGGTAAGAGCAGGGTAAAAGGATGGAGCATTGATCTTGGGCAGCTCCTGAAGTCCAATCTGATGGCTTTATTTACCAACATTGGAGAATAAAATGAAACTATGTAACAAGACAGCCCTGTCTGTTTTTCCTTAGCAACAAGACAGCCCTGCCTGTCTTTTCTCATTTATGCCAGAGCCAAAGGGCTCAGTAGACCACGAATAAAGGAGGAAGTTAGAGCTGTGTAAGATGAAAAAGAACAAGCCCGGGACATGTCTGGAAATCAAGAAAGCCTCTGGAGCCTTAGAACTCTTAGGCCTTTCAGAGACTACTATTCCAAAAAAAAAAAAAAACAAATGTTCAGAGAGAAAGTCAAGATGTGCTCTGAGGTGTGTAGATTCCCTTACTCAAAGAACATACAGACCTCCCAATGGCACAATCCTCCCTGCCAACTATAGTTCTTCACAGTGAGTGTCAGGGGGTAAACACACTGCCCTTTTCTACCTGCCAGACACCAGCCCACATCCTGAGAGCACCAGGACAGCAGCGAGGGAGGGCTCAGCCCTATAACAGCCCGAAGATGAAGCTCAGAGGACCACACCTAATCACATAATGTTCTCAGACCTCATAAAGTTCTAACCGCTGCCAGAAGGAGTCCTCAGCCTTTCAAAAAAATCAAGCTGTAATACCCAGTTTTACAGCCTATCCCCACCCGCAGGACTTCAAGGAGGGCAATGAACCTAAGCAAGAAGGAATGAAGGGACAAGAGACACGAAGAATGACAGCAAGACAAGGATTCTGATCAAGATGCAAATTTTTATTTTTCACACAGGGGTATTTATATGCTTAGAATAAGGAAGCTTTTTCATTGGCGGTAGCAGCTGCAGGATGTTTGCTTAGGGCAGTGTGAAAAGGTGGTCGTTAGCAGCTACCTGGTGTTTGTTTGGGGCAGGATGAAAAGACCAGATTCTGTAAACAGCCTCGAGATGTTCCAGTGAGATAGTCAAGCCTATCATGCAGAGAGACTCCCTTTAGGGCTCCCGACAACAGCCCAAACTCCCCACCCAGTATTAGTCCTGCTGAGTGACATGCAAGCTAAATAGGGCTCTCTGATAATTTTCCTAAAATTATCAGGCTCCATGCCAGTGTCCACTCATTTGTCCTCTGGTGACAAAGCCTCAGGGTCCTTCAAGACAGAAGCAGCCATGACCTCAACTCCACCTTCTGTGGGCAGTTCAGCAATCCTTACTCTTTTGCTCCCTCAGGGGTCTGTTTCATTTGGGGATAATCTCACAAACACTGTCTCCTAATATCACTGTCCCCGAGGGGCGACTCCCTACCCAAGCAAACAGCCAAACAAGCTGGAGGTGCTCTCTTTGGGAAAGACACACCAGCCTTCCCATGAGCCCATTTTGAGGAGCTCCCCTTTCCCCAGAAGCCTTGGAAGGGGCATCTGCTCCCTCCAGCAGCAGGCCTGCCATTCCTCCCAGACCCAAACTGACCACAGCATCCTCTAGTGAGCTGAACACTCATTTCCAAGTTGGGAAAGCTGCTGTCCCCAAGTTCTTTGTCTGAGTAGATGCTAGGCAGCTTCTTGTGCCTTCAGGTGCCTCAAGTTGCAGACTCTGCAAAGCTATCCAGCAAGGTTTCACCTTTCAGCCTGTCTAGTGTACAGCTAGCCAATCCTGGTGTCTGCTTGAGCTCTGGCTTCCCTGGACATGCAGTGTTAGGGAACCCGCAGCTCCTCCTGCCGGTGCCAGCGTTGAATTGCCCACCAAGAGCGCCAAGTACTCCTGGTCTGTCTACTTTGGTCTTTGGGATTTTGCCCCTCACCAGCATGGGACTCTCTGGTGCATCCAGTTTTAGGGGGATATTTCTGGGTAGCAAGAAAGTCTAACTTTTCATTAGGAAGCCGGCAGTCTACTAATACAGGCTCATCACCTGTCCCCCTGCCAAACTGGACAGTCCTGTTCCTCCAAGGTCCATTGCCCACCCTGTGTTTAGGGGCCCCTTGAGCTCAGCTTCTGCTTCCTGAACATGCCCATGTATTCTGAAAAGAGCCCAGAGAAGCCTTTGACATATGTTGTTCCCCAGAAGTCAGGGCACAGTGAGGCTTCTGCAGTGCACAGCCTTGCTCCTAGCACAGTCACTAACAGGGCAATGGCCCCAGGATCCAATGCAGACCTCTGACTTGGGTAAAAAAGGCTGTGCTTGAGTCGCCCACAAGTCAGCAGTCCTGGCACATTGGCATCTACTAAGTCCACCCCAGTAGCTATGGGGGCTTTGACATAAAGAAAGAAGCAGGCACACCTGTGTAGGCTGACTTTGGAGCAGCTCCTCTTCTAGGTGCAGGCATGGTGGCCTTTGAAGGACAACATGACAGTGCACACACTAGAAGATCACAGCACACACTAGAAGAACTTGGTAAGCCATGGTCCTGTGCTCAGAGACCTGACAGGCAGGAAATCAGAGAGAGAGAGAAAGAGAGAGAGAGGCTAGCTCTGATTTGTACCAGTTTAAATATCCTTGCCGAGAAAATTTTCACCAAGAAATAAAATGGAAAACTTCTAACTCTAACTCTGATGGAGTAGCTGGGATCAATCTAGACTTCCTCCATAAACAATCACAAAAGAGGATGTCATGTGAAAAAAAATATGTATATAAATGTATATATAATATAAATATGTAGGCATATATATGTGTATTCACATATGCAATGTGAATATGTATTGTATGTATAATGTGTGTGTGTGTGTGTGTGTGTATGTGTGTGTGTGTGTGTATATATATATATATATATATATATATATATATATATATATATATATATATATAACATACAGGGAGAAAAAAATACATAGTATTTGAAGGAATAATTACCAAAACCTTCCCAAATTTGATTGAAAGTATGAACCCTTCTATGCAGGAATCTAGCAGCTTATAGAAGTCAATTAACATAATTACACAGGTCCACACTAAGACACATTCTAATTAAACAGTCAAAGACAGAATATCTCCCAAAGCACAGAGACACAACTCATCACACACAAATGATCTTCAATGATATTATGACAAATTTCTCATCCAACACTAGATTAACTATTAGACAGCAAGGGCAACAAATTTAAGTTGCTAAAGGACATATCTAATACCAACCTTTCTAACAAATATATATACTTCCTCCAAATGTGAGCGATGAGCTAAGTAACTAACGATGGCTCAGGCATATAATCCTAACTACTCAGGAAGGTGAATTGTGAGGATTGTGGCTCAGATATTCTGGACCTTGTCCCCTCAGGAGCAAGTTGTAGGACAGCTGTCCTTGAGAAGGCAGAGGCCTTTTTGCCATTTCATTGGTGGAACAAGATATAGGATAAGGTGGGCATCAAGAATGGAGGCTATTGGTTAGTGTCTCCACAGAAGCAATTTATGAGATTCAGGAGTCTTCTATAAGGTCAGAGGACTTTGAGTACTGTCCTAGTGGTTTCAGGAATGGCATAATAGTGACCAGAGCAACCTCAAGCCAACATGGAGTCCTTAGCCACAGTCTTTGAAGCCTATGAGCTACAGTAGCAATGCTGGCAAGCTATGATTGGTCCACTTTTTCTCTGACCTCACTGGCCCAGACTCTGATTGGTCCATTTCCTCTATGATGTCACTATGCTGGGCTGTGATAGCTCCATTTTGAGAGGTCATGCAGGATATATAGGAAGCCACTATACTCCAACCTATGTCAGTTAACACCTTTAGGAGCTCTTGATTGGTGACCCACTGGACTGTCTCAAAGCTAAATTCATGATTTTTTTGGCTGGGGGGTGAGTTGTTATTTGGATTTTAGTATTTATTTTTACTTTTTCTGGGTTTTTCATTATTTTATTTAGTTAATTTTAGGTAGACTTGCTGCCTGCCACCATAGCAGAAGCATGGAAGAATACAAAGAATCATCCTCCAGATCTTTGAAGGAGGAGATCATCAAACAATACCAGACGAAAGAGCTCATTGACCATGGTACTAATGGACAAGTGAAGCTGGCCCATCCTCACCTCACACACATGGCAGTGGCAGTTAAAATACTCCTGAAAGGAGAGTTCTCCAGTCATCAGTTAAAGAATGAGGTGGACATTTTTAAGACGGTATGGCACAAACACATCATGAAGTTGTACCAGGTGATGGAGAAGGAAGAGTATATGTATTTCATCATGGAACTGGTCAGTAGAGGATACCACCTGGGTTGGATCTGAAAATTCTGCAACCTATATGAGGATGAAACCAAGAGGCTCTTCACACAAATTATAAGTGCTGTTCACTACCCACACTAGAATAGAATCACACACCAAGACCTTAAGTCCAACAACATCTTCTTGGATACCAAAGGTAATATCAAGGTCAGCGGTTTGGTCTGAGCATCTGGTTCACCCTGGGGCAGTTGCTATCGAATATATGTGCTGCTGTGCTATTCAATCCCTCTAAATTTTCCTGGAAAAAAGAAATGATGGCTGGGTGCCAGTGGCTCACACCTAGCTATTCAGGAGGCTGAGGTCTGAGGATCACGGTTCAAAGCCAGCCCAGACTGGCTCTACCCTCTGAGCAGACTCATACTGATACCAAAGACTAATATGAGGAGGAAATGGCAGTGGATAGAGGAGGCTAGCAAAATAGCTACCACTCTTCTCAGAACAAGCTATTGAATGTGGGCCTAAGAACAGAGCAGTTCCAGACAAAGGGGAGGAGAGCCCTAAGAGATATCAAAGATAACTTCACTTGAAACACAGGAGACCCTGTTATTGAGATGGGAGAGATTTGTAGGTGGTCTACTAAAAAAGAGTTGTAAGTGGGATTCAAGAATGGAGATCAAAACATTTTGCCCAGCAACACCCTCAGTCCAGCCAAGAAGACAGATGCATCAACTGCCTTAGGTTTCCTCAGGAGAGATTCCAGCCAAGGGGCACCTTATATTGCAGTGTAACTGAACGTTGTAGTTATCAAAGCATGTAATTTTTGTGCATTGTATCAGTTCCTTGCACATTCAAAACTACTTGAATTACACTTGAAATACACCCTAGTCTTTAAAAATATAGTTTGATTTATTTTATTCTTTGCAGTCTCATTATATAGCCAAGTCTGATCTTAACTTCATAATTCTCCTGCCTAGTATCCCAAGTGTTGGGATTACAGGTTTTACAGGGATTACAGGGATTACATCTATGTTATCCATCATACTATTATTTGCATGTTTCCTTAAGTTTTAATACTTTATTTTATCCCTTGGCAGTACTGTGGTTTTGATTCAGAGGCTGGTGCTGGGCAAGCAAGTGCTCTACCTTTTGACCCCTGTCCCCAGCCCCTGTACTTCATTTTACTTTAGATGAGTTCTTATTGTATTATTTTGCTTGAGTCAGAATCAGACTGTGATTGTAATGTATTTTCCTGCTGGGAAGCTTATTTTGTCCTTTTATATTTTTTGTAAATATAATTTTTCTTCTTATTAAAAAGAAGAGAAGGTACACAGAGGTGTTACATTTATATAAGTCATTTTAAAATTCAAAATCTTATTTTAAAAGAGTAAAAATGCAAATAATCACTAAAATTTATCTCTATAAAAAAATGACTACCAGATTAAATTTTTTTGGAGGCTAGGTAAGTGGCATTTGGTATTGTTCTCACTTCAGCTCTAGACAATGCTTCACAGTTCCAGGCCTGCATGACCTAAATAAAAACAAGTAAAAAGTAAGAAAAATGATCCTTTAGGGCACAGCTGTGGAAGATTTGAAATACTCTTGTGCATTTTATTGACCATTTTTACATTTCTGTGGTAATGAAAAGTGATATAACAATTATGGTAGAATTTGACACATTCTTCTAACAAAACATAGCATGACCACATTACCCAGCAATCCCATTGCTCATTGCATAACCAAAAGAACTGAAAAGAAAAAACTAATAGCTCATATGCCAATGATAACAGCAACATTTACAAGAGTCAGAGGTTGGAAATACCTGGAGTGTCTATCAGATGAACAGGTTTATAAAACATGAGGCATGCATAAATGGATTATGCCTTATCCACAGAAAAGCTGCAATTTAATATATGTCTGTCATGGATGGACACCAAAAATAATCTACTATTTATGTGAAACATATTGACTAAACCATTTCATAAGAGAAACTGGAAGATTAAAATTTCTGGGGCAGGTCATTGGGGTGATTATTACTCAATGATTGTGTGGATTCCATCAGTATCGAAAAGATAGTTCACAAATAGAGGTAATGGTTACAAAGCAGTGTGGATATAATTAATGTCACTGAATTTTATACCTGCCTAGCAAGCATGAAGCCCTGCGTTCAACCCCCAGCACATCCAAAAAAAAATGCTAAATCTTCCTTCTGTTACCTACCTTGAGTGGTAGGTGTTTTTCTACTGTTTTGATTGTATTCCTCAGAGGATCTCTGGTGGATCTCTGATGTTTAGTCATGCATTACAGAAAATCCATTATTTGAATATTAATTCTGAGTTTTAAAGGAAACCTCATATATTAAAATGAGAACAATGCTTGCAGTATTAACTCAAGAGGCTAAAGCAGGAAGATCCTTACACAGTTAAGGCTTCATAGAGAGGTCATGTCTAACTGTGGTATCTGCTGAAACTGGAGGGACAATTATTTGTAAGCAATTACAAGTGAGAGATAAGAGAGAGATAAGCTTTTGATCACATTATATTTTGGTCATGTCAGCTTGTATTTAATATTTACATGATTTTTAAAAATTTTCCTTTTTCCCTTACTCTCAGTATGTCATTTTGAAACTTTGTACTATGTTCTCATTTGCCACATTAAAAAAAAAATCATAGTTTTTCTTTATATCATATTAAACATTTTTTTTATTTTTTCTATATTACAACTACTTTTATTTATTTTTGAAAGCTTTTAGCATTTTTTTTTCTGCATATAGGGAGTGGCCACTCTCTCAGAGATTTTTCTCAGTTCTGCCAATTGAACCACAGATCAACTTCCAGATTCATTCTTTGAAAAGTCTCATGCAAAGCCCAGCACAACTAAGGAGGCTGAAATCTGAGGATCTTGGTTTGAAGTCAGTCTGAGCAGCAAAGTCTGAGATTCTTATCTCCAATTAATCACCAAAAAGCGGTGGGTAGTAGAACTCTAGCCTTGAGTTAAACAGGGCAAGTTCAAGCCCTAATACTGGTAATTACACAAACAAGTCTCATGGACTTTCTTGCTTGGGCTGGCTTTGAACTGCAGCCCTTAGATTTCAGCCTCCTGGGTAGTTAGAATTAACAGGCATGAGAAACCAACTGTTGACTTATATTAATTTTTTTTTGGTCGTTCATGGGGCTTAAACTCTGGGCTTAGGTGCTGTCCCAGTGAACTTCAGCTCAAGGCAAGCACTCTACCGCTTGAGCCATAGAACCACTTCCAGTTTTCTGGTGGTTTATTGGAGTTAAGAGTCTCACGGACTTTCCTGCCCGGGGTGGCTTGGAACTGTGTTCCTCAAATATCAACCTCCTGAGTAGCTAGGATTACAGGCGTGTGCCACTGGTACCCGGCTTATTTTACTATTTTTAACCATCTCTTTCTTGCCTTCAACCTCAATACTTTTTTAAATTTTGTCCAGTAGACTTGATCTTTGGGCCACATTGCTGTTTCTTAGTTATTTTGAAGGGGGGTAGGGGTTGAACTCTCAGCTTGGGTGCTGTCTTTGTGCTCTTCAGCTTAAGGCAAATGCTCTATCAGTTTACCCACAGAGTCACTTCAGGTTTTCTGGTGTTTAATTGCAGATAAGAGTCTCATGAACTTTCCTGACCAGGCTGGCTTTGACCCATGATCTTCATATCTCAGCCTCCTGTGTAGTAGGATTACAGGCTAGAACCAGCAGTGCCCTTCTGTTTCTTAGCTTTCTGACTCAAGGATGATGTTTTACAACTTCAACTACAGCTCCACTTCTAGCTTTTTTTGGTTTATTGGACATAAGTTTCAAATGTACTTTTCTGGGTAGTCTGGCTGCAAACCATTATCCTCAGATTTCAGCTTCCTGAGGTGCTCTGATTATACATATGAACCACAAACCCATTGATCAATTAAAAATATTAATATGTTTTATTCACTTTTATTTTTAAAATTTTCCTTGCTTTTATTGTTGTATATGTTCTAGTCCTGGGACTACAAATCAGGGCCTGATACAATGCCAGAGATTTATTTCAAGACTAGTAGCTTGCCACATGGGCCAAAGTATAATTTGTGGCTATACTTGTTTTGTCTTCGTGCTTGAACTAAAGCCCTGGGTGCTGTACTAGAAAGTGATTGCCCAGTTTGCATCTTTGGTCACAGCTCAACTCCAGGTTTTTGTTTTTTTTTTTTACTTCTTGGTAGTTAATAGGAGATGAGTTTTATGCAAAGCCTAGCATGAATCAGTGGGCTGAATTCTGAGGATCATGGTTCAAAGCCAACCAGGGCAGGAAAGCCCATGAGACTCTTAGCTCCAATTAATCAATGAAAACCTGAGAGTGGTATTGCTCTGCCCTTGAACAAAACAACATAAGTTCAAGCCACAAGATAGCACACAAATGCACATACAGAGAAAGCTTCATGGACTTTCTTGCATGGGCCAGCTTTGACCCATGCCCTCAGATTTCAGCCTCTCTTCATCCTCTCTCCTTTGAAAATTTTATTGGCCCTGTAGCTTGACCTCTGACTCTAAGGCCTATGTGTTAGCTTTTAAACTCAAGGCTGGTGCTTTACCACCTCATCCACAGCTCAAGGCTTTGTGCCATGTGGCTAGAGATAAGAATGTCAAGCATGTTCCTTCCTAAGCTGACTTGACTATGCAATGCTCAGTTGTCAGCCTCTTGTGTAGTAAGGATTACACACATGGCCATCAACATTTGGGTCATTTTAAAACTTTAATATGTGCTTGCTTCCACCTTTTTTTCTTTTTCTTTTTCCATTTTTGCTTGTCTTGGGAGTAGAAATTGAAGCTCAGATGTTGTCTCATGGCATACATGGGACCAACCATAACATTTGGCTTTTGAGGGGAGGTTAATTGGAGAGAAAAGAATCAAATAGAGCTAGACCAATTTCAGGAGGCTGAAAATTTAGGAGAGTTCATGACACTCCTATCTCCAACTAACCACTAAAGTCTGAGAGTTGTAGACCATTGAGCAAAATAGTGCAAGTTCAAGCACCAGGACTGGCAAACACACACACACACACACACACACACATACACACACACACACACACACACACGTGTCTTATGAACACTATACCTGAGCTGCGCTTTAAAGAGTACCCTCATATGTCAGCTTGAGTATATAGAATTACAGACATGAGCCACCAATGATTGTCTCATCAAAACCTCTGTTACTTGGTCTTTCTTCTCTTCTTCTACCCTTCTTTTCATTTATTTCACTCCTTTTGTGTGTGTTGGTGCTGGAGCTCGATCTCATGCAAGGCCTGGCCTAATTCAGAAGGCTGAAATCTGTCCATCATGGTTTGAAAGCAGCCTGAGCAGGAAAGTCCATGAAACTCTTATCTCCCTTCAAGCAACAAAAACTTATCCCCAGTGTGGCCACCACACACAAAACAGTCTACTGTAATTTCTTGATTGGGTTTGCCTTTACACAGGATCTTATATTTCAGTCTCCTGCATTTCTAGAATTACAGACATGAGCCAACAGTTCTTGGTTCTCTACTTCCAAGCATTTAATTTTCTTATTGTGATCCTGAGGCTGGATCTCTGAGCCAGGGCACTGTTTCAATAAGTTATTCTTTCAAGGCTGGTGCTTTACAACTACAACCACAGCTTTATTTCTGGTGTTTTTTGCTGGTTAGTTGGAGACTTATGCACTTCCCTGTTCAGGCTGGCTATGAACAACAACCTTCAGATTTCATTCTTGTGAGTCAGTAGGATTACACATATCGACCAAACATTCATGCATGGATCATTTTGAAAATTTAATTGGATTTTCTTACAGGGGGGGGGTTCTTTTTCCTAATCCTGGGGCTTGAACTCAGGCCTTGGGCACTGTCCTTGAACTTCTGTTACTCAAGGTAAGAACTCTACTACTTGAGCCACTGTGCCACTGCTAGCCTTTTTTATTTATGAGGTACTGAGGATACAAATCCAGGGATTAAAACATGGCAGGCAAGCACTCTGTCACTAAGCCACATTCCCAGCCATTCTTACACCTTTCTATTTGTATTTTTATTTTCTTGTGTATGCTGGTCCTGGGTCTAAAAATCAGCCCAGTTGCAGTCCCAGAAGTTTTTATTCAAGACTAGCACACTAAGACATGAACCACAGCATAACTTGTGGCTATTAGTTTTTGTTTTGTTTTAAGTAGCTACTTAGATTTGAGTCAATGAATTCTACCGGGGCTGGCTTTCAACTGTGATCCTCAGATTTGAGCCTCCCGAGTGGCTACTGTCACAGATGTGTGCCACCTATGCTTGGCTCATTATAAGCTCTGGAATTAGTCATTTATTCTCCTAACTTTTCTGCAATTATTTATTTTATTGTTTGTGTGTATGTTGGTCCTGAAGTTAATATCAAGATCTGGGTGCTGTCCCAGAAATTATTTTCTCATTTCTGCCATTGAAGCCACAGCTCATCACCAGGTTTTATTTTTCTTCCTTTTGGTGGTTAATTGGAGATAAGAGTCTCATGTAAAGCCCAGCAAGACACAGGAGGCAGAAATCTGAGGATTGAAGTTGAAGCTATCCTGGATAGGAAAGTCCATGAGACTATTTGCATCAACTAAATACTCAAATTCAAGCCCTAGGCACATAGTAAAAAAGCCCCATGGACTTTCCTGTTTGGACTGGTCTTAAAATGTATCTTCAGACTTCAGCTCCATGAATAGCTAAAATAATAAGCAGGAACCACCAGCCCCAGGCTTATTTTCAAATCTCAAATGGTCATTTCTCCTCTTCTTTCAGTTTTGTTTTTGGTCGACTTTGCGCTGAATTATGGACCAGGGAACTGTTTCCCAGTTTTTTTTCATGAAATTTCAGTACTTTACAACTACTATCATACCTTCATATCCAGCTTTTACTGGGTAGTTGGAGAAAAGAATTTCAATCACTTTCCTGCACAGGCTGGCTTTTAGCGGTGATCCTCATATTTCATCTTTCTGAGTAGCTAGGAATACACACATAAACCAATAACTCATGACTCATTTTGAAACTATAATTTTCTCATTCTCCCATCTTTTATAATTTGTGCTTTTTTTTCTTTTCTTTGTAAGTGTCTGTGCTAGGGCATCAGCACCAGGGTCTGTGTGCTGTCCCAGAGCTTTCTGTTTAAAACTAGCACTCTACCACATGTGCTAGAGCACAGCTAGTGGCATATTTTTGGTGACAAGTGAGACATAAGAGTCTCAGGGATTCTCCTACCTGGGCTAGCCTTCAACTGTGATCCTAAGCTTTCATTCTCCTGAGTAGCTGATAGAACATCAGTGAGCTACCAATGTCATTGGATCTGTCATTGAACTCTGTCATTGGATCTTCCTTCTGCATTTCTACCCTCCTTTAATTCTTCTGTGATTGTCCTGGGGCTTGAACTCAGTGCTTGGTTGCTGTCCCAGAAACTGATTGCCCAATTCTGCCACTTGAGCCATAACTCAATTCCCAGGTTTTTTTTTCTTTTATTTTTGACAATTAATTGGAGATAAGAGTCTGAGACAAAGCCTAGCATAAATCAAGCTAGCCTGGGAAGGAAAGTCCATGAGACTATGACCTCCAATTAACCACTGAATAGTTGGGAGTGGTAGAACTCTATCCTTGAACAAACCAGCACAAGTTCAAGGATGGCACACACAAGCTTCAGGATGGCACAGAGATGTACACACACAAAGTCTCATGGATTTTCTTGCTTGTGTTAGCTTTGAACTCTGATCCTCAGATTTCAGTCTCTCTTCTTCCACTGTCCTTTTTATTTATTTGTAATTTTTAGTGGTCCTGCAGCTTGACCTCTGGCTCTGGGGACTATTTCTTAGCTTTTTAAACAAAGGTTGCTACTTTATCACCTCAGCTTCAGCTCAGGGCTTTGTGCTAGGTAGCTTGGATAAGCATCTCAAGCACGTTTATGAGCAGGCTGACTTGATATCACAATCCTCAGATGTCAGCCTCTTGTGTAGTTAGGATTATACACAGGACCAACAACCCTTGTGTCATTTTAAAACTTTAATATGTGCTTGCCACTATCTACTGTTGTTTACTCTTTTTTTGCATGTGTGTGTTGTTACTGGGTCTACAAATTGGGGCTCATATTCTGTCCCAGAAGTTTTTATTCAAGGCTATCCACTATTACATGAGACACACTATAACTTTTTGGCCCTTTTTTGGGGAGGGTGATTAATTACAGACAAGATTTTCATGGACTCTACTGCCAGGGCTGGACATAAACCATCATCCTCAGATTTTAGCCACTTGAATAGCTAGTAGAACATGTATGAGCCACCAATGCTTGATTCATTTAAGCCTTTGTCACTCACTCTTCCTTGGTTACTTCTACTCTTCTTTATTTCTTCTGTGCATGTCCTGGGGCTTCAACTCAGGGTTTAGGTGGAGTCCCAGAAAATATTTGCCCAGTTCTGTCACTTAAGTCATAGCTCAAATTCCAACTGAATTAGGTGGCTGAAATCTGAGGACCACGTTTCAAAGCTAGCCTGGGCAGAAAATCGATGACACTCTTATCTCCAATTCACCACCCAAAATCTGCTAATGCTAGGGTACTAGCAAAGTATGGTACACAAACACACACATCACAAATACAAACACACACACAAACACACACACACACACACACACACACACACAAACATACACACACACACACATACACCCAAAGTTTCCTGGATTTTGCTTCTTGACCTGGCCTTGAAAGTTGATCCTCAGGGGTTGGGAAGATGGCTCAGAGGTAGAGCGCTTGCCTTGCATGCATGAAGCCCTGGGTTCAATTCCTCAGCACCACATAAGAAAAAAGAAAAAAGCCAGAAGTGGCGCTGTGGCTTAAGTGGTAGAGCACTAGCCTTGAGCTGAAGAGCTAAGGGACAGTGCCCAGGCCCAGAGTTCTTGCCCCGCGTCTGGACCCAAAAAAAAAAGAAAAAGAAAAAAAGAAAGTTGATCCTCAGATTTCTGCCTCCACGATCAACAAGCACCAGGCTTATGTTTCAATTTACAATTGGCCTTTCTTCTCTTCTCCCACATTTTTTTAGCACCAGGAATTGATCTCTGGATCAATAAACAAGTTTTTTTTTTTAGCTTTTTCAACAAATACAATGTTTTACAACTACAATGATATCTACACTGGGTAGTTGGGTAAAAGAGTCTCATGTACTTTCTTGCCCAGTCTAGCTTTGAACCTTGAATAGCTAGGAATACACATATGAACCAAAACCAATGCTCATTTTGAAACTGGCTTTCTCTTTTCCCATCATTTTTAGTTTGTGTTTTTTTTTGTTTTTTGAAATGTGTGTCTAGGATTTCAACTTAGTGCTTAGGTGCTGTTCCAAGCTTACTGTTTGAGACTACCACTCAACCGCACGAGCCAAAGTACAGCTTGTAGCTTATTTTTGGTGGCAAATTAGATAGATGAGTCTCATGAGTCTCATGGACTCTCCTGCCTTGGCTGGTCATGAACTGTGATCCTTAGATTTCATCCTCCTGAGTACCTCGTATAACATGTGTGAGCAACCAATGTTTGATTCATTTCAACCTCTATCACTGATAGAGGTTTTGTACTTCTATCCTCCTTTTCTTTTATTTCTTCTGTGTTTGTCCTGCAGCTTGAACTCAGGGTCTGAGTGCTGTACCAGATACTATTGCCCAGTTCTGCCAGTTGACCACAGCTCAATTCCAGGGTTTTTGTTTTTTTTTCTGTTTTGGTGGTTAATTAGAAATGAGTAGAGCCTGTCAAGATTCATGAGGCTGAAATCTGAGGATCAACGTTTGTACCAGCCTGGGCAGGAAAGTCCATGATATCTCCAATTATAACCACTAAAAAGCTGAGAATAGTAGAGTCTTGAGAAAAACAGTACAAGTTCAAGCAACAGGACTCTCACACAGACATACAGACACACACACACACACGTGTCTTATGGACTTTCCTAATTGGTCTGGTCTTTAAATATTATCCTCATATTTTAGCCTCCTGAGTAACTAGAATTACAGTTATGAGCCACCAATGATTGGCTGATTGGCTCATTGAAGCCTCGGTTATTGGTTCTTCTTCTACCCTTCTTTACATTTATTCATTTCATTGTTTTGTGTGTGATGGTCCTGGAGCTAGAACTCATGCAAGGCCTGGCCTGTTTCAGGAGGCTGAAGTCTGACCATCATGGTTCAAAGCCACGCTGAGCAGAAAGTCTAAGATCCTTACCTCCAATTAACTGCCAAAAATCTGGGAGTAGTACAGTTCCAGCCCTAGGATGTGCCACAAAGAACTGTCTTCTGAGCTTTCTTGCTAAGTTTGGTCTTTACACTGGATCCCCATATTTCTGCCTACTGAGGTTCTTGAATTACAGGCATGAGTCACCAGCCCTGGGTTCTATTTTTCTTATCTTTTTTTGTGATCCAGAGGCTGGATCTCTGAGGCACTCAGGGCACTGTTTTGTAGCTTTCTCACTCAAGGCTGGTGCTTTACAACTCCAGTCACAGCCTCACTTCTGTTTTCTTGTTTGTTTGTTTTGCTGGTGATTTTATGATGAGACACCATAATCCTCAGATTTCATCTATCTTAGTTTCTAGGATTACACACATGAAACAAAAACTCATGGCTCATTTGGAAAATTTAATTGGATTTTCCAATACATTTTTTAATTTCTATTTTTTATTTCTATATGTATGCTGGGCTTTGGGCTATAAATCAGAGCCTGGGTATTGTCCCAGTACTTTTTATTTTTGCCGGTCATGGGGCCTGAACTCTGGGCTTGGGCACTGTCTCTCAACTCTTCAGCTTGAGGCTAGAGCCCTACCACTTGTTCCACAGTGCCACTTCTGGCTTTTTTTCTTATTTTTTGCTGAGGAATTGAACCCAGGGCCTCATGCATGCAAGGCAGCACTCTACTACTGAGGCAACTTCCCAGCCCCGTCACAGTACATTTTTAATACTAGCATGCTAATACGTGAGCCACAGCACAATTTGTGGATTTTTTTTAAAAACTGTAGTTGGCTAATTAGAGATAAGTCCATGGACTCACCTGCCTTGGCTGGCCTTGAACACTGAGTCTCAGATGTGTGACCCTTGAGTAACTTTAATAACAAGTGTAAGCTACCTCAGTTTTTATTTTATCCTCTGAAATTTGCTCTCCCTTTTCTTCTACCTTTCTTTTCATTTATTTATTTTATTCTTGTTTGTACTGGTCCTGAAGCTTATCTCAAGATGTGGGTGCTGTCCCAGAAATCAGTCTCATTTCTGCCATTGGAGACACAGCTCAACCTCCAGCTGTTTTTTTTTTCTTTTCTTTATTTTTTTCGTGGTTCATTAGAGATAAGAGTCTCATGCAATGCACAGAATACCTCAGGAAGCTGAAATCTGAGGATCACAGTTTTGAAGCCAGCCTGCAAAGGAAATTCCATGATTCTCTTTATCTCCAGTTAGCTGGTAGTGATCCCACCAAAAAGCTGAGATTGATAGAACTCCAGCCTTGAATAAAGTAGAACAAATTCAACTCTCATGACTGGCACACACAGAAAAATGGCCAAAGGATTTCCCTGCTTGGGCTTGCCTTTTAAATGGTATTTTCTGATTTTAGTCCCCTATGTAGTTAATATAACATGTGTAAGCCACCTGTGATTGATTAATTTAAAACTCTGTCACTGGCTATTACTTTTTCTACACTTCTTTATTTCTTTTGTGGTGGTCCTTAGGCTTTAACTTGGGGCTTTGGGGTTTGTCTTTTTATGTCTTCTATATAACTTGTTCCAGTTTTGTTCTAATGTTTCATTTGTTTATGTTGCTTTTTATATCTTACATAAGTAAATTTTTATATCTCACAAAAGTAACTTTTAGCTGGTGGCTCATGCCTGTTATCTTACTCAGGAGGCTGACATCGAGGATCACAGTTTGAAGCCAGCACAGGCAGAAAAATCTTGGAAATTCTTATCTCCACTACACTACCAAATGTACTAGAAGTGAAGATATGACTGAAGTAGTAAATTGCTAGACTTGAGCAAAAAACTCAGAGCCCAGGTCTCAAGTTCAAACCCTTGGACTGGCACAAAAAGAAAACTTTCATTAACTTATATTATACCAGGATTACTGGTGTGAGACACCAGTTGGTTTTAAGAACCAACTTTTGTAGCAGCTGCCACTTTTGATGTTTTCCCTAGGAACTTTTATGTTGTTTTTTTCCATGCCTTACATTTACATTCCATTAAATGGCATTCGTATTTCCTTTGTTTGGAGGGACATCTCAATAATTCAATGACAAATCAAAAAAGGCATGTCTTGAATTTTTCTTTAATTTAAATAGGAGTCTAAACCTAGCAGAGAGTGAATGACGGTTTGTTTAATGTATTCATGAATGTGGGAGCCTGCCATTTTGGGTGCTTTCGTGGTGGGGTCATCCTGCAGCTTCACAATAACTTCTATGATGTCACAACCTCTTTTTCCATCACAACGGATAGGTGTCAGCCACTGATCTCACCTTTATGTGGACTTAGATACACAAGGAGGAAAAGAATAATTAGAATAAATGACTATTAACTACAAGACCACAGCTTGATGAGTTTTCCTGACTGAATTCTGATATTACATGAACAGAGCAGGCTCACCTCTATACAAGGGTACTAAGCACTAAGGCTCATCTCTACACAAAGCTACTAAGCACTAAGGACCAGGCACTGCCGTAGGCAACTGGAGAAACATGTGAATACAGCTATGAATGGCCTTCTCCATGCAAATTTCATGCTGAAGGAGAAAACCAAAAATCCCAATGATAATATCAATGAATCAGAAAGATGGTAATCTGGGGAGACAACTTCACATTGAGGATGGGAGGAAGAGACATATGATCTAACAGCAGGGGACTTCATCCATGCTGGCACCAATCTCAATCCCAGATCTCATCCTTCTGAGTAGCCAATTATAGGTATGAAGCACCTGCAGTGGGCTCTTTGATATCAATATCTAACCAATGTGTGCTAAGTTTCTTGGAAGTTTCTTGAGAGGAAGGTTCAAAATTAAGCATATTATGTATCCTAAACATTCATTTCATTATCTTCTAATTATTTGAATATGAGCTGTATTCCTCACTTTTTGGAAAAACCAAGACAATTTTTTTTTCATTGTTCAAATCCTGGGGAGGGAAGGAAAATCACAGCTTCTTTGCCAAACTAGAAAGTAATAGTCATTTCAACTTACCAGTTTTTCCAAATAGTATGTCTTGTCCTTGATGGATTTTTCATCTTCAACAATGTTAGATGGATGAAATTATAAATGGGAGAAAAGCAACCACATAGTAGCAAGTTTATCACAATGACATATAATCTGTCCACTTTCTATCCAATGAAAACATTTGCCACAAGAACTAAAAAACTTGAATAAAAACTTGGAGATTCTACTCTTTATACAAAGTTGTTTTTTTGTTGTTTTTTGTCAGTCATGGGGCTTGAACGTTGGGCCGAGGGGCAGTCCCTTAGCTATTCAGCTCAAGGAAAGCACTCTAGCACTCGAGCCACAGCACAACTTCTAGTTTTCTGGTGGTTATTTGTAGATAAGCTTCATGGAGTTTCCTGCACAGGCTGGCTTTGAACTGCAATCTTCATGTCCCAGCCTCCTGAGTAGATAGGAATACAGACATGAGCCATCAGCACCTAGCCAAACTTGTATTTTCTTCAGTTTTGCTGGCTTGAATGATTACCAAGGAAAAAATAGAACCTAAAATTATTATTTTGTGCTAAAATTTGCAATAGTTTTACCACGAAGAATAGTGAAATATTTAGAATTACATATTTTGAGAAAATGTAGCTTATTAGCTTTATTGTTCTAAAATAATAGAATCTCTTTTTTGTAGACACTGTACTCTGAGTTCAGAACTTGTACATGTTGACAGACACTCTATTCTGTGAGCCACATCCTTCTCATTTTTAAATCAATCATCATTTAAATAATTTGAAGCTCACAGGCATCTTTTGTTAAGATTAAGTAAAATAAGCCTAAACTCCTGCCTTTTGAGTAACAGAAGAAATCCTAATATCTAGAATATATAGACAAAAAATGAAACACCCTAAGAACAAATAATCTAATCAATAAACAGGCAAGGGAATTGACTAGATAGTTCCCCAAAACTGATGTAGGTATTTAAGGAATACATGAAAATATTCAACACCGTTAGTAATCAAGGAAATGCAAATCAAATCTATGTTGAAGTTCATGTCTGCCTAATCAGAATGCCTATTAAAAAAGAAAACAGAAATACTTGCAATGAGGTGGGGAAAGATACCCTACACAATGATGGCAATTAAGTGAATCATTACAGCCCCAACAGAAATCAGTGTGGAAGTTCCACACAAGAAATCCTACATATACACCTGAAGAAATGTAAGTCAGCCTTATAGTACAGCTATTTGCACACTCATTTTTTACAGCATGATTCAAAATAATCACATTCCAGAATTGGCCACCACAGGCAGAAAAGTGTGTAAAACTATTATCTCCAATTAACAATTAAAAATCTGGGAGTAGGACTGTGTACCAAGTCGCAGAGTACCAGCCTTGATGGAAGGAAGCCAATCAAGAGATTAATGTCCTAGGTTCAAGCCTCAGGACTGGCAAACACACACACACACACACACACACACACACACACACACACACACACACACACAATGCTTCCTATATGTTTTAGCCAAGTTTCTTATTCCCCTAAGATTCATACATCTATGACAGATCTAAATGTAATGGGAAAGAGATATTTATAATGATCAACTTCTACTGAAGAACCCAATTTTTTCTTGTTTTTTTTTTGTGGTCTTTGGACTTGAACTCATGGCCTGAGTGCTGTCTGTGTGCATTTTCCCTCAAGGTTGGTGCTCTACCACTTAGATACAGTGCCACTTCCAGGTTTGTGATAGTTTGTTGGAGATAAAGAGTCTCAAGAACTCTGACCTCCACACACTAATTTCTAATTGCAATTCTCAGATTTCACATTCCTGAATTGGTAGAATTAGAGGCCTGATCCACCAATGCCGGGCTAGAACCTGAGTATTTTCACCATTGCTCATTGGAAGAGTTCAATTCTTTTTCCTCCAGAACACTTACCAAGCACAGTTCTCTCTGGTTGGTAATCAAGCAAATACAGAGGCACCAGTAGCTCACACCTGTAAATCCTAGCTACTGAAAAGTCTGAGATATGAGGATAGTGGTTCAAGGCCAGCCCAGACAGGAAAATCTGGGAGACTTTTAGTCCCAATTAACCACAAAAAAATGCCATATGTTGAGTTGTGGCTCAAGAAGTAGAGCTCTACCTTGATCAAATACCTCAGGGATAGACCTCAGGCCCTGAGTTCAAGGCCCAAGACCAGTGCACATGCAAACACACACAATTTAATAACATGGTTCTCAAACCTAGCAAGGTGCCATCCTAATCCATTAATGTCATGCTTTGTTATGAGAACTGGAAAAGTCTAACGTCTGGCGTGGGCTGGTAAACAGCATCTGGACATAGTAATTAGCTCACAGCCAGTCAGACGAACCCAGACCGGAAGCAAGATTGAGGTGGTGCAGGCACATGGACCCTACTCCCCTATTCACCCAGACTGGAATCAGGAGTGAGGTGACACAGGTAAGCAGCCCCCACTCACTAAGACCAGAAGACAGAGTAAGGTGACAAGGGCACCAAGCCCAGACTTATCCAGCCAGGAAGCAGTAGTGAGGTGATGCAGGGACATGGCCCCTACCCACCCAGACCGGAGGCTGTCGTGAGGTGACACAGGCAGCATGGCCCTTACTCCCCCACTCATGCAGACCAGAAGCAAGAGTGAGGTGACACAGGCACGTGGCCCCCACTCACCTAGAGTGGAAGCAGGAGTGAGGTGAAACAGGCATGCAGCCCACACTTACCCAGACTGGAAGTGGGAGTGAGGTGGTGCAGGCACACGGCTCCTACCCACCCAGACCAGAAGCAGGAGTGAGGTGACACAGGCATGCGGCCCCTATTCATCTAGCCAGGAAGCAGAAGTGAGGTGATGGTCGCATGCCACACCAGAGGCATGATCCTAGCATTCCATGGCAGCTCTCTTCTCTCCCAGCCTTTGTGAAGGGCTGCTAGGTTCCATGATGCACTCCGGAGGTCAAGGGGCTGGAGCCAAGGTTGCTGCTGCCTCCCCCAACTGTTACTCCACCTGCTGCAGCTATGGTAGCAAATTTAATAAGTTCTAATTCACAGACCATATACTATGAACTATTAGTGTCTTCATGTACCATGTTCCACTTGCTAGTCACTTAATTGTATAGTTGCCAATGTCTTAAGTGTTCACTGACTTATAAATATGCTGGAATGGAAATCCTAATATCACTGATGTCTTTTAATTTCTAGGAATGATGATTTTGAAATGACCCTTTCTGAAGAGAAGAGGAGGGGACATAGACTCAACTGTTCAAGAGTGCCTTTGGTTGACACTCTATTGGCCCAAGAATGAGTCGACACAGCTGGTATCCAGTTGTTTTGTGTTAGTCTTTGGGTCATGTTTTCTGTTTGGCCTTGGAGTCTTAGGCTTCTCTTTGTAGACACAGAAGATGGGAAAGTAATTGCCAAGGCTTATATAATCAGGAGCCATTTACTTCCTGCCCTTCTGAAATGGCATCTCACTACATAGCCAAGATGGCCTTGAACTTATTTTGCTTCTGCTTCAGCTTCCCAAGTGATGGAATTACAGGCTTACCATACCATGCCGAGCTATCTCTCATGGACCATTTGAAATAGAAAAATCATGACATGTGTGCTTTATCTACTAAGAGACTTGTGCAAAGACCAAATAATTTACAACCCTGTTGTTAAGAATATAGACTCATATTCAACTGAATTTCAAATTCAATTTTGGTTTCTTACCTGCTTTGGGTTAAAGAGGTAGACACTACATCACTGAGTTTTATTCACTTGTACAGAAATGTGGATGGTGCCAGGGACAGGTGGCTCATGCCTATAATCTTACTCAAGAGGCTGAGATGTAAGGATTGTGTTTTGAATCCAGCCCGGGCAGAAAAGTCACCATTAGAATAGGAGGACAAGAGCCAAACTGATGAGCCAGATCCTCTACTGAAAAATGGTTTAATATGGTACATTGTTTCCCACATGTCAGTTTGTCATTCTGCTTCTAGTCAGAAAATTTATAAGGCTCAGAAAAGGATTCAAGCTCTCTGTTAAACCATACTGTAGCCATTTTGATTTTTATTAAAGGAATAATCAATTTAGACATTGGTAGCTCATGCCTATAATCCTTGCTGCTTATGAGGCTGAGATCTGAGGAACATGATTTCAGGCCAGCCCAAGCAGAAAGTCCATGAGACTTGTCTCCAATTAAGCAGTGATAAACCCAGAAGAAGAGGTATGCCTTAATACAGTATTATTCCTAAGGAAAAAGCTTTATTTAAGCTGCCCTAAAACTTCGGGTCATATGTTGGGACATTGCCACGTACAATGCTGCTGGACCCTGCCTTCCTTTGGTGTGTTTGCCTAGAGCCTGGCTTTCACTCCTGTGGATATAGGCTGTTTAGCCCACAACCTTGGGGGTGGCATCATCCGTGTATGGAATATACTGCCCAGACAAAAACCTATGATGGAAGCAATGATTGACAAGGTGTTAGTCCAAAGTTACAATGGTAAGGATGTATTCTGTTTAGCTTTTTTCTTTAGTTAATTGCTTTTTAAAGTTTATCTGCTTATTTAATGTACTCTAGGAAATCAAAAGTTAATATTTGGAATTTTTGGTGCAATTTGCAACTAGGCAAGTAAGAGCACCCATTGCCCCCAAATTCATCATTTAAAATTATTAAAACTCTGTTCAGATGTTTTAGTCATCAGAAATTTGAGCCAGGGATGGGAGCTCACACTTGTAATGCTAGCTGCTGGGTCTTGACAGATACAGAGAGGATTATGATTTGATGTTAGCCCAGGAAAAACATTCAAAATATTGGATCTCAATCAATATTGAACCCAATGCATTGTGCTTCTTATTTCATCTACTCAGAAAGGGTAAAAAGAAGGATTATGGTCTATGCTGGCCTGGTCATAGACATAAAACCCTACCACAAAAATAGCTAAAGCCAAGCCAGGCGCAGGTGGCTCATGCCTGTAATCTTAGCTACACAGGAGGCTGAAATCTGAAGATCACAGATCAAAGCCAGGCCAGGCAGCCCAGTGAGACTCATATCGCCAATAAACCACTAGAAAGCCAGAAGTGGTACTGTGGCTCAAACAGTAGAGCCTTCACCTTGGGCTGAAGAACTCAGGGACAACACCCAGGCACAGAGTTCAAGTTACATAACCAAGAAAAGAAAAATGAGGACTGGGAAGGTGGTCAGTGGTAGAGCGCTTGCCTTGCATGCCTGAGGCCCTGGGTTCGATTCCTCAGCACCACATAAGCAAAAAGAAAAAAGCCAGAAGTGGCGCTGTGGCTTAAGTGAAGAGTTGAGGGACAGTGCCCAGGCCTAGAGTTCAGGCCCCACGACTGGACCCCCCCCCCCAAAAAAAAAGAAAGAAAGAAAGAAAAATAACTAAAGCCAAAAAAAGCAGGTGTATGGCTCATCTGGTAAAGTACCTACCTAAAATGCATGAGGCCCTGAGTTTAAGTTCTAGGATAGAAAGGGGGAAAGGATGTGAAGGAATAGAAGGAAGAAAAGAAGGAAGGGCGGAGTTATTCTGTATATTGTACTTGCCTAGCTATTTCATTAAGGTGGCTTCTCATTCCTTTTTTTTTTTTTTTGGTCGGTTGTTGGGCTTGAACTCAGGTCCTGGATCCTGTCCCTGATCTTTTGTGCTCAAGGATAGTGCTCTAACACTTTGAGTTACATTGTCACTTATGGTTTTCAGTGCTTAATTGGAAATAAGAATCTCATAGATTTTCCTTCCTAGGCTGGTGTTGAACCTTGATCCTCAGATCTCAGCCTTCTAACTAGCTAGAATTACAGGTATGAGCCATTGGCTCTGGTCACTCATTTGTTTTCTTTCTTTTTATTTGTAAGTCATGGGACTTGAACTCTGGGTACTGTCCCTGAGCTCTTCAGCTCAAGTGAAGTGCTCTACCACTTGAGCCAGAGCCCACTTCTGGTTTTCTGGTGGTTAATTGAGGATAAGAATCTCATGAGCTTTCCTATATGGGCTGGCTTTGAACTGCAATCCTCAGATCTCACGATTACATGTGTAAGCCACCTGCACCCAAATTCCTCATTTATTTTCTCATGGTGAGTTCAAGCTGATTTCTCTACTCCTTGTAGTTCCTAGCAACTACAAAGTAGTCCTAGAGGTACCTCATCATTTATAGTAGTCCTTAGGACCAAGTGACTGCTGAGTGCAGGAAAGCAGATGAGGCCAATATAAAATACAATGCTATCTATCTATCTATCTATCTATCTATCTATCTATCTATCTATCTATCTATCTATCTATCTATCTATCTATCCATCCAGTGGAGAGAACTAACACAGTCCCCCACTACCACAAATTATACAGTCGAATTTCCCACATTTGGGGAAATCTCAGGGGTCAGCACATCTGAAGTGCAATAGATAAGCCTGGCCCTGGAAAACCATCTTCATGATCATAGTATCTCCCCTGCCAGGTAAGTAACAAGTGCCAGGTAAGTAACAAGGCTGACTTGGTATTTAAAAAACTAACAAACACATGAGAGTAGTTCACATTTGTAATCCTAGCTACTCAGAATGCTGAAATCTGAGGATTAAGCTTTAAATACTAGATAAATTTTGCTGAATTTTTATTAAAGCTCCTTTGGTGTTTTTAATTGAAGGTTTTATTTATTTTCTTATTTTACTGTTTCTTACTGTGACTACCAAAAAGCTGAGTGACTTCCGTGGCTTGTATTCCTGGATTACTTTGGAGGTGCTCTAAGACTTCATCAGTGGCCAGACTTGTTCTACTCAGTGGAGTAGCCAGCCACAAAGTTGTAAGTGACAATACTTACAGTAAGCAAAATTACATAAAATTAAAAATTCAGACACACAGTTGCACTAGCCATATTTCAAATAAAAATAGAATTCAAGTTTCAGTGAATGTTAGTAAAGTTATAATGCATTCATTTTATCTGTGTCCCCTGTCACACTGCCACAGAAGAATGGAATACTTAGGACATATCATGTGACTCCCAAAGCCTGGATGTACTTACTCTGTTCCTTTACAGAAAATGTTTGCCTGACCATGTACCCTAGTGAATATCATTTATTATGCAGAGCTACCCTCTTTTCTATATGCTGTTATTTCTCCCTATCCTTTTCTCCCTCCCTCTCTCTTCCCTCACCCAATCCCTCCCTTTCCTTGTTTTAGGGATCAAAACTCATGCATGGTAAGTTGCTAAGCTGAATCTCAGCCCTGTGTATGATTTTGTGTTTGGTGAGGGGGTACTTTTTCAGGGCTTGAACTTTGGCTCTGGACACTATCTCAACTTTCTTCCTCCCTCCCTCCCTCCCTTCCTTCCTCCCTTCCTTTCTTCCTTCCTTCCTTCCTTCCTTTCTTTCTTTCTCTCTTTCATTTTGTCAGTCATTGGGCCTGAACTCTGAAATCTGGGCCTGGTCACTGTCCCTCAGGTCTTTAGATGAAGGATAGTGCTTTACCATTTGAGCCACAGCACCACTTCTGGCTTTTTCCGACTTATGTGGTGATGAGTAATGGAACTCAGGGCCTTATGCATGCAAGACAATCACTCTACCCCTAAGCAACCTTCCCAGCCCTCATTTTATTTTAAAAATAAAATTCAAAACATGCCTTTTATCCTCATTCAATTTATTGAAACATAGTATATATTCTTTAAGCTGTTTTTAAAATATTTTTAGTGTAAAAATATTGTACAGAAGGTTTACAGTTACATGAGTAAAGTAGTGGGCACATTTCCTAGTGAGCATTGTCACCTCCTCCTTTCTTTTTCCCCAAACATCCCTTCCCTTCCCACCTTCCCAACACCTCCCATCCACCACAAAAGTTGTAAAGTTTGTTTTCAACATAGTGTTTTGTACATCTCATTGTTACAATGGGTTAAACTGTATCCTTACTTAAGCATCTTGTTATGTACATATAAGACGCAGGTCACCAGAAACAAATACAGTGAATACAGAGTAATACCTTGGAGGAAGAACATACCAGAGAAACAAAAAAAATCACATAGTACATTATAAATATGTTAAAAACAATAGCAAGGAAGAAAAAAGCACTTGAGTTACTATCTTGAGGTTTATTTCACTTAACATCATCCTATATGGTCATATGTACATAGCTTTTGATTTTTTCTTCTTGTCCTAGACATATACTAGTTATTGAAAAAAAAGGGAAACTATAAGACCTACGTTTTGGGGGGGGCCTGGCCTATTTCACTTAATATAATTTTTTCCAAGTCTTTCTATTTCCTAACAAGTGGGGTGATGTAATTCTAATGGAGGCATAGAATTCCATTGTGTACGTGTGTGTGTGTGTGTGTGTGTGTGTGTATAAATATATATATATATATATATATACATGTATATGTATATATACATATATATGTCACATTTTCTTGATCCATTTATCTACTGAGGGACACCTGGGTTGGTTCCATATCCTAGCTATGGTAAATAATGCTGCAATAAACAATTGTGCTGGTAGCTTTAATATAGCCTTGTTTGCAATCATTTGGGTAAATGCTCAAAAGTGGGATTTCTGGGTCATAGGGAAGCTCTATGTGGAGTCTATTGAAGAATATCCATACTGCTTTCCAAAGGGGATGAACACGTTTACACTCCCACCAACAATGCAGTAAGGTTCCTTTTTGACCACATCCCCTCCATCATCTGTTATTATTAGAGTTCTTGATTATAGCCATTCTAACTGGGGTGAGGTGGAATCTCAACATTGTCTTGATTTTCATTTTTATTCTTCATGTGTCTATTGGCCATTCCTATTTCCTCTTCAGAGACCTTTCTCTTTAAGTCTTTAGCCCACTTATTCATGGGGCAGTTGTTTCTTTGAGGATTTGTTTTTGGGGAATTTAATTTTTTGAGTTCTAAATATATTTTAGATATGAGACCCTTGTCCATTGTATGGCTAGTGAAGATCTTCTCCCAGTACTTGGGCTTTCTATTGATCTTGCTAGCTATGTCCTTTGCCATGCAGAAGCTCTGCAGTTTCATGCAATCCCATTTGTCCAACTTTTCTATGATTTTATGTGTTTCTTGGCCTTTATTAAGAAATTTTCGGCATGTGCCAAGGAGACCTAGAGGTTTTCCTCTTCCTTCCTGTAATGGTTTCAGGCTATCTCCTTTGACTCCAAGGTCTTTGATCCATTTGGAGTTGATTCTGTTGCAGGGTGCTATATAAGGATCTAGTTTTAGTTTTCTACAGGTGTGAAATATAGTATATATTTTATAAGTCTTTGTCCATCTCTCTAGAGGCCTCCACAAGTTTATATGTATTTGTAGCTTGGGAAGGGAAATAAGATTTAAATCAGGACAGTAGGAGGCTATGGTTTATAAGGCTCATTTGAGACCCTTTTGGAAGGAATGTTGACTTTTTCCATCTGATATCCTACAGATGACAATCTTGGTACAGGTATTGAGTAGACTGTCACAGGATGGGAAGCTTGTACTGATTTCTCCTGACTTTCTCCTGGGGACAAAGAAGGTGAAGTAGCCATAGGCATGAATCTCTAGGGGGATTGCAATTTATTTGTACTGACTGTGTATTTCTAATTACTGTTGCCACAGGCCAGTGGGTGAAAGGTTTTTTTTCCTTTCCTACTTTAGCTGTAACTAGTTATTTTTCATTTTTTAAATTTTATTTTATTGTAAAGAGTCTATAGAGGGGTTAGAGTTACATAAATAAGGCAATGAGTACATTTCTGGTCAAGCATTGTTACCCCTTCCCTTGTTTTTCTTCCACTATCCCTTACCTCCCCCACCTCCCACACTCCTCCCCTCCCCACCCGAAGTTGTAAAGTTCATTTCCAACATACTGTCTTATGGGTGTCATTGTTGCAACGGGTCATCCTGTGTCCTTGTTTTAGCATTTTGTTATTTCCCTTCCCCTCCCCAAATTAGAAAAATGTATCTACAAGATGCAGGGTATCAAAGTCAAGTACAGTGACAACAGGGGATATACCACAGGGGGAAGAATATACAAAGGAAACCAAACACTTACATAATAAATCTAAAACAAAAACAACAAATGAACACCAAGATATAGTAATTTGTTTTTATAGGACAGTTATTCTAAAACTCCCTAGACATCTTAAGTTTGGACTATTTCTTTTTTTTCTGCCAGTCCTGTGGTTTGAATTTAGGGCACTCTACTGCTTGAGTCCCAGAGCACCACTTTGAGCTTTTTCTGAGTAGTATATCTTATATAGAGTGTCATAACTTTCCAGCTTAGGCAGGTTTCAAATAATGATCCTTAGTTCTCAGCTTCCTGAGCATCTAGGAGTACAAATATGAGCCACTAGGACCTGCCTTGAATAATCCCATAGTTTTAACTACAGCTGTTTTCATATCCCCTACCAACAATGCTTTCTCATACTTTTTAAA
The DNA here is from genome assembly GCF_019054845.1 of Dipodomys spectabilis. Classification (NCBI taxonomy): domain Eukaryota; kingdom Metazoa; phylum Chordata; class Mammalia; order Rodentia; family Heteromyidae; genus Dipodomys; species Dipodomys spectabilis. The sequence continues at coordinate 5,733,087 of NW_024871193.1, read as the reverse complement.
GTTATCTCTAAATAGCTTAGGAAGGAGTTTGAGCATTGCTTAATCATTTTTTCACTTTCATTAGTATATACTAGTTGCACACACTGAGAGGTTTGATGGAGTTACTTCCACACACGCATATGATATACTTGCTCACATTCATCCTGACATCCCAGTGCCCAGCCCTTGAATTCAAGGCCCAGAACTACTGTGTACATGCAAACATTCACGGAGACACACACACACACACACACACACACACACACACACACACACACACAGCAGAACAATTAGCAAAGGTTGTACTATGGATCAGAAACTGCAAGGAAACATGGGAAGGTAGATTGTCTTTTCCCAGTTTCTCTGTCTTCCTCCATTCTCTGCTTTTCCTCAGAACAACTCAAGCCCTCCACACCTCGCTTCTGTCTGTTTGAACACCCTGAGCCTGGCTTCCAGTATGCCATTCATAGGGAGCTGCCCTTGCCTGAATAGATGGTCCTCAAAGTAAGCAGACGGTCTCAGGTTATATTTTATTTTTCCATTTGGAGTGTGAATGCAGGCCCTGAGACCATAAGCAGCATCTTGAAGTGTATGGACAACTGTTTTGAGCTACAAAACTCACCTCAGAAAACAAGCAGAGGAAGTGGGATGCAAAATACACAACCTGAACCAATAGATCTATAGGTGACTGAGAGCCAATTTCCACATTAATGGCGTGAATATAAGGGTGAGTCCATTTGAAGACAGGTCTCCAACGATTTCATGGGACCCCATGGACAAGACACGTGTGTGTGTGTGTGTGTGTGTGTGTGTGTGTGTGTGTGTGTGTGTGTGTGCCTGAAGGCTGGGCTGAGGCTCAGGCTGAGGCTGAGTGCAACCTGCCCTTATGCCTTTTTTGCTGCTCTACCACTTCATCCACAGCTCCACTTCTGGCTTTTTTGGTAATTGATTGGAGATGAGATTCTGATGGACTCTCCTACCATGGCAGGCTTCAACTATGATCTTCAAATCCCAGCCTCATGAGTAGCTAGTATTAAAGAAGTGAGGCACTGGAACCTGTCAGGAAGCCTCTTAAATAACAGAGCTATTTTTAGGGAGACAGGAAACACCTCAGTCCAAAAGATGGTGTTGAGTTTTCATGTTTTAAAAGAAAAAAATGCACTCAATAGTGAAGTGTGAAGTAATATTGAAGGAAAGAAGACAGCAAACTTTCATAAATCTGGTGTTGTGAAAGCCCATCAGACATGAGTGTTTCATATAGGAATCAAAATAATATCTATGTGGCAACATTGAGACTCACCCATGTGGTCACGTGAACTGGTTGAAGACCTATTCTCAGACCGACTCACCTTCAAAAGTCTGGGATTCTGCTCTGTGGAAGATGTTTCCCAGTCACACTTGTAAGTCTCTTAGTTCTGTTTTTCACACTTCTCATCCCTCATTCTTAGTATTCACCAAGTATCTTTTCCATTGCTGCTCCAGAAGATGCTTTCAATGTCACTGTAAGAAGTGGCGCTGTAGCTCAAATGGTAGAGCGCTCGCCTTGAGCTGAAGAGCTGAGGGACAGTGCCCAGGCCCAGAGTTCAAGCCCCACGGCCAACCAAAAAAAAAAAAAAAGAATCTTTGGGGCTGGGAAGGTGGCTCAGTGGTAGAGCACTTGCCTTGCATGCTCGTGGCCCTGGGTTCGATTCCTCAGCACCACATAAGAAAAAAGCTGGAAGTGGCGCTATGGCTCAAGTGGTAGAGCACTAGCCTTGAGCTGAAGAGCTGAGGGACAGCGCCCAGTCCCAGAGTTCAGGCCCCACAACTGGACCCCCCCCCAAAAAAAGAAAGTAATATCAATGTCACTGTAAGAATTCATCTAATAAGAGAAACTTGTTTGGAGAACTTTAATACTTATATTAATAATATCATTACTAATAAAGAGTATTATTCAAGAACTACTTTAAGATAAATAAAATGATTCGGAGCAGTTATGTAGTTTGGATATTAAATCTGATAACACACATATATTCCTAGGCCATTACAAATCTGTAGTTACTTCAATCTTACAATACAAATGTTCTTAAGAAAGAAAGTGTTGATAATATAAGCAACCCAGTAGTTGTTGAATGAGATAAATATAGTGAGGACTTCTGTTGAGCTAGTACACACTGGTTCTTGCTCTGAAAGCATCACCTATCTGTTCTGAGAGCCAGTCAGGCTTAAGTAGGACACATGCTTCCGGATGACAGACCTGCCTGGCATTCACTGCCTAAGTCCATTCAGGCCCACAGCCCATAGGCAATATAGAACAATCTTCAGAACAGTCACCCTGACTTTAAAGTTCAAGCCTCTAATCCTAGCTCATCAGCAGACTGATGTCTGAGGATTGTGGTTCAAAGTCACCCTGGGCAGCAAAGTCTGGAAGACTCTTACCTCCAGTTAACCACAAAAAAGCCACAGTGGAAGGGATAAACTGAGAGCAAGGGAAGGGGTGTAATTGTCCCCCAAAAATGTATTCATTACCTGACAACTGTTTAATTTAACTGACTTAACTGTTACCCCTCTGAACATCATATTCCTAATAATATTTTTTTTAAGAAAAGGAAAGATGAGTCTGTGAAGGTGGCTCAATGGTAGAGTGCTTTTCTTGCATTCATGAGGCCCTGAATTCAATTCTTCAGTACCATATAAGCAGAAAGAAAGCTGGAAGGCACACTGTGGCTCAAGTGGTAGAGCACTAGCCTTGATCTGAAGAGATGAGGGACAGTGCCCAAGCCCAGAATTCAGGCCCATAACTTACAAAAAAAATAAAGAAAAGGAAATAAAAAAGGAAGAGTATTGCTGCCAGGCTCAGTGGCCAAGCCTGTAATCCTAGCTATTCATGAGGCTGAGGATCAGTGATTGAAGCCAACTTGGGTAGGAAAGCCTGTACGACTTTTATCTCCAATTATGTACAAAAAAACCTAGAAGTAGAGTTGTGGCTCCAGTGGTAAAGCAGTAGCCTTGAGGGGAAAAACATAAACTACAGGGATAGTATCCATTTCCTGAGTGCAAGCCCCAGAAAGGCACAGAATAAAAGAAGGAAAGACACTATGAACTTGGTTTATCTGTACCTGAGATGTCCTTGTTAGAGACGATTATGGACTGAAACTCTGAACAGGGCATACTAGGTCTGGCATTTTTTCTGCACAAACTGTGTGCACAACCATCTTAACTCCTTCGCTATTCTATAGTTGCAGGTTGCATTATCTTCTCACCATGGAAGAGGTCCAGTATTTACTTTCCTTAGGGTACCTGCTTCCTTGTCTTCTGCTCTTTATTCATGGACAGCAGTATTTTAACTGAGAATGCAAGGAGGAGGATTGGCAAGGCCTTGAAAAAGAGAATTTGCTAGAAGTGGGTGAGACGGTGGTGATAATGCCCAGGACCAGGTGAGCATTTTGGTGATGATTGGGCATGGTGTGTCATTCTTTATCAATATGCTGAGGGGCCATGGGCATGAAGAGGAGGCCTCAATGCCTCCTGGGGTCATTCAGATTACACAGATATAAGCCAGCTAATCTTCCTCTCACTTTCCCAGCATGGAGTTATGGGCCCTGCCTGGAAGGGGACTCATGCCCAAGTACTGACAGCTATCCACACAACATCCAGTTGTGTCCTCTACGTTGTTACTACATTGAGAGCAGTGCAGCACAAATCACATGGAGCATGTCTAAATCATTAAAGGGATGGGAAAGTGGTTCTATGTTATATGGACCAAGACAGACAGAGAACACCATATAAGTTCCCTTTCAGAGTCCCCACTTCTGTTCAATGGCCAAGAGAACATACAGGAAAACCTCCAGAAGGAGGAGCTATGTTCCTAACCTGGACCCTTCACTGCATGATTTCCCACAGCTTATGGATACAATAAAACTAAATCTCTCCAAGATCAGGCATGAAGTCTCTCAGAGACCATTGCCCACATCTGTGAGGAGAGCATAGGAGGTAAAATGGACTGTCAGGGAGGGGAATAGCCACAGAGTGTCTCCGTGACATCTCTGGCATCCAGTATTCAGATAATTAGGGAAAGGTTATGAAAGCATATTTGGTGTGGATAATGAATCATTGCAGCAGGTGGCACAGAGGATGGGAAAGCTAGTTGAAGAGTACATGGGTCCCATCAAGTCCCAAGATGTGCAGATCTACCATCAAGAGAGCTGGACATTATGTTGGATATGTTACATGATAGCCTTTGCTAATGCCAGGTCTTAGACACGTGTTATACTACAGCGACTCTGCTGTCTACTACCACAAATGCATCACCAAGATCATCCTAAGGAAGAACTTCATAGACATTATCATCTGATTGTGTGTGGGGTCTGGGGTGGGGGGGTGTATGTGTGGACACTAGAGATTCCACTTTGGGTCTGGACAGTGCCCCTGAGCCTCTTTTGCTCAAGGCTTGTACTATAGCTCTTAAGCCACAGCTCCACTTTCAGCTTTTTTGATATTTTATTGAAGTCTCACAAGTATTTACTTACAAGATAAACTTTAATTATGAGGTGATATGATTTTAAGGATGATATACTACTATGCAAATGCAATAAATAAAAATGGGAGGTAAAAAGACACTCTAAGGACTATATAGGAAGTTTTATGAAAGCCATGAAAGTATATCTTAAAAAAGTGTTATTAGTGACTTAAACAGCAGTGCTAAATTTTTTGTCCTGTATAAATGAATGAAGTCAGTTATTTCTGTTTAAATGTATAATGTTATTTTTCTCTTTTTACTGTTTGTAATCCATACTATTAATATTAATAGGTGTAGGAGACTCAAGCTGAGCTGTTGAACCTGGAAAAGGTTTGAGAGGTTGGAACATCACCTGAATAGTACTCAGAAAGCTGAGAGCTGACTATGCAAAGGTTAAAACACAGCTCTGTGAAGTAAGCCAGGCCCAAAGAAATATAAGTCCCATGGTTTCCCTTATTTGAAATAACTAGTATATGTCTGAGACAAACAGAAACTGTCAGACAAGTTGATGTTAGGTGAAATGAACCCCAAGATAAGGATTCAAATGTTTTTTTTTCTTTCTTGAGATTGTTTCCAACATATTTATAAAATGATTTCTTTGTTGCTTTGTATGTACCTCCCCATGGAATTATCCCTGCTTTCACTGTAGTTGATGTTGGTATAATTTGTGGAAAGGAAGGAAAAAAAAACAAATTGTTTAAATAGGGATACTGGTGGACCCATTGCAAGAATGAGATGTACAACACGTTATGTCGAAAAGCGAAATTTACAACTTTGGGGGGGGTAGGAAGAGCTGGAGGGAGGGGTGGGGGGCACGACATGGGGGGGGATGGGAGATGGGAAGGGATAGGAAGGGAAAACCAAGGAGGAGGCAGCAATGCTTGATAAGAAATGTGCTCATTATCTTGCCCATGCAATTGTAACTCTCTGTATGGTATTTTCACAATAAAAAAAAAAAAAGAAATAAATATATAAATAAGGTTACAGGTGACCCCATTAAAACAATGAAATGTATAAGATGTTATGTTGAAAAATGAACTTTACAACTTCGGTAGGGGGTGGAGGGAAGGAAGGGGGGTTGAGAGGGGAAGGGATGGTAAGGGGAAACAAAGGAGGAGGCAACAATGCTTGATAAGAAATGTACTCACTATCTTGTCAATGTAATTGTAACTCCTCTGTATGGTATTTTCACAATTAAAAAAAAAAGCACAGCTCTGGAGAGTGTTAAGCTATTGCCCGCTTCCATAGTGCTTTAAAGGCCTTGAAGCCTGGGAGGTAAAAGAATTGACAACTTAACCTAGGAAGCTAGATAAAATAGACCAAATGTCTGGATTTTCTCTAGGTTGCATTCTCCTTTCTCAAAACAAAAAGGGAACCAGTGTTTCTCACTCACTGTGGTGGCTCTGATTGCCATATAGAAGCTTCATTTTTGCATGTATCCATGGTAACCTTCCCAGTGTGAATCCAAATAAATATGATTGCTTGTATGACCTGGGGCCCAAGTGCCAGTAAGCCTTGGGACCCCAGGTCCTCATTGATTTTTTTTTCTTTTTCTCTACACCTGTCCGTGTATTTTCTAATTTTCTTCAGCTTGGTATCCTATTGCACTGCCTTGGGTTGCAATTAGCAACAAATATGAATATTCTTGAGTTGCAAAACATAAAGGCCTTACAAACTTTCTTATCCCAGATGGCTTCACACCACAATCCTCAGATCTAAGCCTTCTGAGTAGGATTACAGGCATAAGCCACTGGCAACCAGCATGCATCTGAAGACTTGATGTCAGTGAGATCTTTCTTGGGGAATGTCTGCACATCTCAGTCCTCCTCAGCTCTGTTCCTTCCTGTTACCCAAACAGAGTCAAACACTTTCACTCCTTTATGTTCAAAATCCTTGAGGTTAGTGAACTGACTTGCCTGCCATGTAGCTCCTTTCTATAAATACAATAGTGGGTTTTACTCCTTACCATCGATTAACTAAATTAACTGGGATCCACACAGAGGTGACATGTCCTTTTCTGGATTGCACACCGTACACCTATGTTTTACTTTATCTAATAAAGTTAACATAACTTACCTTGTTTGAGGGTTCTTAGTTCCCATATTTCTTCCTTCTCATCCCTCTTTCCCTTGCACAGAGGGAAGAACCATTTGGAATTGTGAAGAGTGAGTTTTTAGTCATTTTCTGAAAAGCTTTGCCAATGGATCCTGATTTCCAAGTCCTGAATAACTGGCCTGTAAAGCCTTGTTCTTTAATCTCTCCTCAGCTGACACAAATGACCATATATATCTAAAAAAGGCTTTGGGAAATGAGTTCAGGTTATCAGTTAGGAATCCTTATTACCTGGTCACTGTGCATAAGTTGTTTTTGTTTTTTTGTTTTGTTTTGTTTGAATAGTGTACAATTAGTACCAAAATTAGACTTCCAAGTATTTTTTTTTAATTCAAAGCTAGCAGGCTCTCTTATTTGAACCACAGATCAACTTCTGCCCCACACTCTTTATCTTTTGGTGGTAAATAGGACAGAAGTTTCCCACAGGAAGCCAAGGGCACTACACAGTATCCTCAAACCTGAGGACTGTGGTTCACAACCAGCCTGGGCAGGAAAATCAGTGAGCCTCCTATTCCCAACTAATCAGCAAAAAGAAGTGGAACTGTGGCTGAAGTGGTAGAGCAGCAACCTTCAGCATAAAAAAAGCTAAGAAAAAAAGTTTTAAAAAAGGTAAGTGAAAAACAGATCTAGCACTAAGACAACCACAAAATAAATTTTTTTAAAAAGTGCAAGAGAGCACAAAGAGTCTTAAAAATGATAAAAATTAACAAGAAACTGGTGGCTCACACTTGAAATTCTAGCTACTCAAAACACTGAAATTGAGCATTACTATTCCAAGCCAACCAGGACAGGAAAGCCCATAAAACCCATTGTGTGTGTATGTGTGTGTGTGTGTGTGTGTGTGTGTGTGTGTGTGTGTGTGTGTGTAAAAAGCCCATTTTGTGTGTGTGTGTGTGTGTGTATGAGTGTGTGTGTGATCCTTTCTGGGATATGATCTACAAGTTTTTGCTTGACCATTTCCAATCTTTTGGAGGTTAATTTGAGATAAGAGTCTCATGAACTTTCCTTGTCCCCTGACAATGAACCGCAATCAGTATAAGTCAGGACCTTGTGGGAGTGTCTATACTTACCTCCTACTAACCACCAAAACTAAAAAATGAACCAAATTGCAACTGTTACTAAAGTTTTAGAGCATTCTATCCTTCAGCAGGATTGGTGAGGCCCTAAAAACAAGACAGAGAACCAACAAATAAATAAATGTATTTGAAGAAGAAAAGAGCCAATTAGTTTTTTATAATATAGACTCATATCTTTAATCCAAGCTGAAATGTAAAGATCACAGTTCGAATCCAGCCTGGGCAGGAAAGTCCAACTAACTTCTTTTTGAGTGTGCCAGACATGGGCTTGAACTTGAGGGTTTTTACTCAAGTTTAAAAATACTACTTCCTGTATCATGTGCTTAATTGGAGATGAGACTGATGGACTTTCTAGCCCAGGCTGGCTTTAATCTGTAATCCTTAGATTTTAGGATACTGTGTAGTGCCTTGGTTCCCATGGGACTCTTATTTACTATTAACCACTAAAAGAAAAATAGAGGCGGAAGTTGAGCTGAGGCTCAAGTAGTAGAGCCTGCTAGCTTTGAAATGAAAAACAAAATACCCAACACAAAACAAAACAACCCTCAGCGAGAGTCACTAGGCCTTGAATTCAAGCCTCCCCCCCCCAAAAAAAAAGACCTCAGGAGTTGAGTTTTTGTTCCTGCTAGCTTTGAGCAAAAAACAAAAGGCCAAAAATCTCATGGACAGTGAAGTAGTGTGGCCTAAATGTAGAGCCTGCTAGTTTTGATCTAAAAAAAACAAGCCAGGTGCCTCTGGCTCATGCCTGTAATCCTTGCTACTCAGGAAGCTTAGATATGAGAATCACATTTGGAAGCCAGCCTCGGCTAAAAGGTCCCCTGGTGACTGTTTTTTCCAACTAAGTAGAAGTGGCACTATATCTGAAAATAGTAGTGTGCCTGCTGTGTCCCTGATGGACAGTTCCTAGGCATTGAGTTCAGGCCCCACAACTGACAATATCAATAAATTAATTAATTAAATACTGAGCATAAATGAGTAGGCCCTAATAATAAAGGACATGAACTTTGAAAAAGGGGGAAGGGACAATCAAATAAATGAAAAGGTGGAAAAGGAGCATATTAAGGCCTTCTAAATCAAAACTGTAATTCTACCTGCTCAGATTACTGAAAACTGAGGACTTTGGTTCAAAGCCAGCCCAGGCAGGAAAGTACAGGAGACATATTTTACTGTGTTCAGTAGGGGGGCTTGAACTTGCTATGTTTTGCTCATGGCTACAGGTCTACTTCTTCCAACCTCTCGGTGGTTATTAGAGATAATTGTCTCATTGATTTTCTTGCCCAAGATTGGCATTGAAACATGATTCTCAGATTTCAGTCCTTTCTGTAATGCTCTTGACTTTCTGTTGATATTCTAATCCCCTATTAACCACAAAAAAATGCAAAAGTTGAGCTGTGGCCCAAGTAGTGAAACCAGCTACTATTAAGGTAAAAATAAATAAACCTCAAGGAAAGTCATCATGACTTAATTTCAAGACCTAAGAACCACCACTCAATTAAAAAAAAATAGAACCTCAGTCACTGTGACCTGAGTTTAAGCCCTAGAAAAAGAGCTGCAAAAAAGAAAAACAGCCTGTAGTTTACCTGTGGTCAAAGTTGCAGGTCATGGTAGTTTCAAGGGAAACAAAAAAACAGCATAATAGTTAGTGCCTAATAACAAATGCCAAAAAGAAAGAAATAATAAATAACTGAAAAGGTGAAAGAAGAGGTAATTAAAGATTTGTAAATGTTGACTCACACTTATAATTCTGAATGCTAAGGAAACAGAAATCTGTAGGTCATGGTTCAAAGCCATACTGGACAGGAAAGTCCATGAAACTTGCTTCAGTGTGTTCAGTCGAGGGACTTAAAATTGAAGTGTTTTGCTCAAGGCTACAGCTCTACTATCTTCCACCTATTAGGTTGACTGGAGTTAAGAGGCTCATTGACTTTCCTGCCCAGGCTGACTTTGAACTCTGATCCTCAGATTTCAAGCCTCTCTGTACTGCCCTGGACTACCCATGGAATTCTTGCCTCATATTAATCACTTAAAAAAGGCAGAAGTTTAGCTATGGCTCAAGTAGTAGAGCCATCTACCCTTCAGTTAACTAAGTAAATCAATAAAACCTCAGAAAGAGAGGAGAGGAATGAGAGTGAAAGACAGAACATCTTACAGTAAGCAAAAGGAAAGAAATGTATATATCACCTGGAAGAAATAATTGTATTGTCAAAGCTTATAGAATTGTATTGTCAAAGCTAATAGAATTCACAAACTTTATCGACCATAATAATGACAATTTGCATTGTGAAGGTTAAAATATGTTTGTGACTTCAACTAAATATCACTATTCCACAATATTCTGAAATAAGAGAAATTTAGGTAATCACCTAATCTCAATAATAGTAAAAATCTCAGAAAGAGTCACCAGGCCTTAATTTCAAGCCCTAACACCAACGTGCCTAACTCCGGCCAAACACACACACACACACACACACACACACACACATACACAGAGCAGGAGCTGAGTTCTCACGCTTGGAGCAGAAGCCAAATGAAACAAAAAGTAGACTGTAGTAGACCTATGGCTTAAGTAATAAAGCAAGCTGCTTTTAAGAGAAAAGAAAAGAAAACCTGAGTATGAAGGCAAGGCCCTAAGCCCCTGACTCTTCCCAGAATGGAAATCAGTAATGGAATCCAACAGAACGTGCCCCTTCAGTTCTAGGCCCTCCTATCAAAAATAGATGGTAGGCTTGTTCTTGGCTTCTGGCACAAGTACCTTGTGTAGAGGAAGCCCCTCCTCTTGCTTCCTGGATCCCAGGGTTCAGCCTCTCTTGTGAGTCAGGGTGGGAGGTGGATGGCAGTGTGGCAAGAGGTTCCAAATAGAGTGGCAGCTGTGCTAATTGACTTGAGGCTGACAGCTGGATGCCAGGGTTAAGTGATAACAGGTAGCTATCTCTGATTACCCAGCAGTAGGCAGACTGAGTTGGAGCACCTGCTGGCTCTGCCTATCAAGTCCACCCCATCTCCTCTGCCCCGTAACAAACAGACGTTTAAATGGGGATCTGAGTTGGCTGTGTCAGATTCCTGCTCCCCAGCCCTACCTGTTTTCCTCTGTGTACACCACTGCTGAGGACACACATCCAACTCTTTGCAGCCCTACACCGTGAGGGAGATCATGTACATACAGGCAAGCCACTGTGGCAACCAGATTGGCGCAAAGGGGAGCATGACACTGGCCTAGGATCCTAGTCTCAAATTTAGGGGGATGAGGAGGAAGAGGATGGGGTTGGAGGGTGCAGGTGGTGGTGGTCATGTCTAGGCTGAGGTAGGTGGGGCTCCATAGTAGTCCCTAACCTCCTGGAAATCAAGTCCCCCAGATAGTTTCCCCAATTTCCCTAATTTGTGTGGCCCAGGTGGGTGTGGTTTTTTAAGCAAGGCTGGGGTGGTTTCAAATCCCTTGCATGTCTTAGTCTTACCTGAGACTCAAGTCATTGTACTTAGTTTCCTGGGAATAGACTAATGCATTTTTGGTCTGATTTGAATGAAAGGAGTGCAGTGTCTTTGAGCTGACAGATACAGAGGATTCCCTTTTTGTCAACTGATGAGTATTAGATAATTGAGAACAGTTCATCCACCTTAATGCAAATTTCTCTGAGTTTTCATGCCCTATCTCAGTTCCCTTAAGTTGGGTGTTTTCTAAATCAGTGGTTGTCGGTGTTTGATCTGAGGACCCTTGGGGTTCTGGAGACCCTTCTAGCTGAGTCTTCAAGTTACTGCTTTGGCAATTTCATGTCCATATAAGGCCAGGTTCTCATCATAGAATCCAAACAGAATATGGTATCCCGTAAGATGGAATAAACATAGGAGAACCCAGATGTCTTCTATTCAGCCAGATAGCAAAGAGATTAACAAAACTAAAATACCATCAATTTTTGTGCTTTTTTTAATTTAAAAAATCTAATTTTTTTACAAAAATATTTGTGTCAACAGGACTTGGGTTTCTTATAGTTATTTTAAAATCCATTGTTTGGACAGTTAACATTCTAGGCCATAATACACTTCTAGTTCCATCTCAGTTTGGGGAAACGCTAAGCGATGAGCACAACATTGACTGCACTGGCAACTATTATGTAGACAGCAGCTTACAGCTGCAGAGAATCGAGGTATATTACAATGAGGCAGCTAGTGAGTGTCTCCTGTCCGGCTTCCAATACTGTGGCAGAATAGGTCCCTGGGGAATACTAATGACAAGGAAGGAGTTCCTGCCTTTCTTAGGGTGGTATTGTAGTTCGAATTTGGGGCCTCAATCTTGTAAGTCAAGTGCTGTATCCACCTGAGCCACTCCACCATATATTTTGTTTTAATTTTTGAGTATACACTTGTGAATTTCCTCAGGAAAGCCTTTTACTGAATTCCCCCTACCTGTACTTGCTGACTAGCCACACCTGGATTTTTTTTTTTTTTTGTCATGGGGCTTCAACTCTGGGCATAGGCATTGTCCTTCATCTCTTCAATCTTTCTTTTCCTTTTATTATCAGGGGTTCCTTTTTTTAGAACTCTCTGGGCTTCTGGGATAACTCCTTCTAGCTTAGTTTAATTCATTAATTCTGCTTGTTGTAACATATTTGCAAATTTTAAGTTTTTATGTTTACTATGCGTGAGCCGCAAAACCGCTTGTGAAGTTGTAGGAGTTTTTGGAGGCAGCGTCACATCAGATGATTGATTGGGGCATCGCCCACATTTAATCTTTGGTCCTAGTCTTTATTATTTAGAGAAGTCATCTCTATTGGACTGGAAAGAAACAACATGCTCTGTTCACGGATCAATAGAAAAATAGCCAAAACGAGAATAAAAGCAACGAATGTACAGCCAAGAAGAATATAGTAAGAATAAAGGTAGAGGCTATAAAGGTGCAGCCAAGTGTATGGGAAGCCTTGAACCAACACCCCCTTCCTGCAGGCATGCTTCCTTAAAGCTCTTTGTCTAACGCGATCTCATGCAGACTCCGCAGGAGGTGGCATGACACCAACTATTTCAGGTAGTTTCTTGGAGATGAGAGTCTCCCAGAATTTCCTGCCCCAGCTGGCTTCAATCTGCGATCCTAAGATCTCAGACTTTTGAGTAGCTAGAATTTCACCCTTCAGCAACCAGAGCCCAGTTGCATTGCCCTCTTTAAAATACAGATTAAATTTCTAAAAAAAAAATTTGAAATTGAAAATTTTAAAATTTTAAAGAGGGATGTTCAGTCACTAATATATATGTGAATAGTCCAAATCATAAAGCATAAATAAAGTGTCTCACCTTGAAATCTATAACACTTCTGGACTTCAGCATTTTGAATATGAATACTTAGCCAACAATAAATTCTTTTTAAGGTTTTTAAAGTAAAAAACATTGTCGTGATGTAGAAAAACCCAATAATAATGTGTAAACACTGCTTTTAAATGATATATATTGTCTTTCCTAATACAAACAACCTTACTGAAGTCTACAGAGTAGATTGTCAGTTTTTGTAACTGTCAATGTGAAATTCATTTAATTTTATATAAAGAGTTTCCATTCTACATCATTGTATACAAACAGAATCGTAGATAATTGGTTTTCCTGTGTAATAAACCAATGAAAAAGTGCAAACAAAAGGACAGAGCTATTTAATGTATTTGAGTTTTATAGATCTACATTTGGGGATTTCCTCACCTTGGTATTTTGTGTTGATATTGCTTAAGTAAGATATAAGACTTTAATCTTGTGGTTCCTTGGTTGAGAGTCGTTGTGTGGAATTGTGTCACTGCTATGAACAGTATTTTATGTTGTGTCTTTATTAGATCCTGTATATCAGGCAGGATGGCCAGTTTTCTTCATGTCATTGTTTAGGAAGGGGGCAGTCTCAAACTCATGTTTATATCATTTTAACTGATATCCCTTTTGAAAAATCAGGTTAAATGGCAAATTGCAAGTAATTGCCCAAGGTTGCTCTGAGTATTTGAATACAGGGAAATGTGCTATTTGATAACAATTATTGAAACATTATAACACAAGAAATATGAATTTTATGTATTTTCCCCAGGAAAGCATTATACTTGAATTCCCCCTACATCTACTTGCTGAAGAGCCACACCTGGCTCTTTTGTTTTGTTTGTTTGTTTTTTTTGTCGGCAGTGGCACTTAAACTCTGGGCCTATGCACTGTGCCCCAACTCTTCTGTTCAAGACAAGCAGCCCTACCACTTAAGCCACAGTGCCATTTCTGGTTTTCTATTAGTTTATTGGAGATAAGAGTCTCACAGACTTTCCTGCCCAGGCTGGCTTTGAACAGTGATGATCTCCAACTTCAGAGTTGCTAAGATTATAGGCATGAGCCATTGGTGCTCTGCACCTAGCTACTTTTAATTGGGGAAGGGAAGGGATAGTGGGAGAACAACAAAGGAGTGGGTAACAATGTTCGACAATAAATGTTCTCATTTCCTTACTCATGTAACTGTAACTCCTCTATACAGCACCTTTACAATAAAAATAAAATTAACAAAAAAGAGAAAGCTTCTTGCTGATAGGCAATGATGACTCACACCAATAATCCTAGCTACTCAGGAGGCTGAGAAATGAGAATCATCGTTCAAATCCAGCCTGGGCAGGAAAGTCCCTGAGACCCTTATCTACAATAAACAACTCAGAAAACTGAGAGTTGGACTGTGGCTCAAGTGATAGAGGTGCTAGCCTTGAGCTGAAGAGCTGAGGGACAGTGCCCAGGCCCAGAGTTCAAGCCCCACCATGAACAACAACAACAACAAAAAAGGTGTTGTCATCTTTCTTTTGCCCCATTAGACTCAAAGCCTGATGCTCATCTTTGCCTCCTGAGTAGCTGAGATTTCAGCCACCATGCCCAAAGCAAAGGAATAAAATGCATGGAAATAGACAACTGCAAACGTCCTTAAAGTTGCTGAAGCCTCTTGCATGGTGATTCATTCTCAAGATATCTTTTCTGTTTCCATGTCTGAAATGCTGTAATTTCTATAATGAATGCTGAGAGCCACTTAGAATCATAAGCTCTGCTCCTAAGTTCCTTGTCAAGTATAGGCCCAAGTCAACTCTTGTTCCCACAGGCAACAAATATGTTCCTCGGGCCATCATGGTGGACCTAGAGCCTGGCACCTTAGACTTAGTAGGATCGGAACCATAGAGTTTCAGTCCAGACACTTCATATTTAGTATGCCAGCATGGTCCATAGAAGATGGCTAACAGGCACCCCTCCTTCCTAACATCCAGACACTCCAGTTCCCAGAGCTGAGCTGAGCCTTTATTCATCTAGATATCATCCTCACCTAACCCACCTATTTCAGTCCACAGGAGTCATGTCCCTGTCCACTCAATCAGCACAGATAAATACCAGTCTGCAAACAGCCTCTGAAGGGAATGATCAGCGAGCAGGGAACGCCTCCAACAAGGTTTCAGTGCTTCTGGCCATTTCAAATACCTGGCAATAACAGGGAACCATTTGAGGACACCAGAAATCAAAGCACAGCTATGTGTGAGCAAGGTGCAGACAAGTGCCTGCAGCTAAGCTTCCCTCTGACCATTCTGTTCTCTTGTTCCTCCTGTGAAAGTAAGTACTTTTCCAGTATTGAGGCAGGCTCTGTTCATTTTTTTTGGTCGGTCGTGGGGCTTGAACTCTGGGCCTGAGCACTGTACCTCAGCTCTTCAGCACAAGGCAAGCACTCTACCGCTTGAACCACAGCATCCCTTCTGGCTTTTTCTGTTTATGTGGTGTTGAGGAATCGATCCCAGGGCCTTGTGCATGTGAGGCAAGCACTCTACCACTGAGACCCCTTCCCATCACCAGGCTCTGTTCATTTTTAGAAGTACGTGGTTTGGGTTAAAATGTATCTTCCTCCACATTGTCTTTACTTTCTTTAGAACCTGGGTGATTTGTAGGGTCCCAGATACATTGAAAACATTTCCTGGGGGCTAGGAAGGTGGCTAAGCAGTACCGTGCTTGCCTTGCATGCATGAGGCCCTGGGTTCGATTCCTCAGCACCATATAATCAGGAAAAAAAGCCAGAAGTGGTGCTGTGGCTTAAGTGGTAGAGCACTAGCCTTGAGCTGAAGAGCTGAGGGACAGCGCCCAGGCCCAGAGTTCAGGCCCACGACTAGACCCCAAAAAAGAAAACATTTCCTTTATTTCACCAGTGTATCTAAAATAATAGCCAAAGTTGCTCAGAGGAGCCTATAGTCTTCACAATGCATATAGCAAAGTCATTATTCCTGGAGTATGTGTCTCATCATGTCTTTGTGTCTGATAGGCCAGAACAGAGCAGGCAATAACTGGGCCAAGGGCCACTACACAGAGGGAACCGACTGTGCTGGAAGTGGTGAGCAGAAAGGTGTGTCTGTCTCCAGGGTTTCTAGCTGGCCTACTCCCTGGGAGGTAGCACCAGTTCAGGCATGGGCACCCTGAGTCTCAACAAGATCCGAGAGGAGTTCCCAGACAGCATCATGAACACCTTCAGTGTCATGCCCTTGCCCAAGATGTTGGACACTGGCACCTTAGACTCAGTGAGATTGGAACCATTTGGCCAGAGTTTCAGACCAGACAACTTCATATTTGATATGTCATCATAGTCCATGGGAGATGGCTAACGGGCACCCCTCCTCCCTAACATCCAGACACTCTAGTTCCCAGTGCTGGGCTGAGCCTTTATCCACCTAACCCTATCATCCTCACCTAACCCTACAACACCATCTTGTCTGTCCACCAGTTGGTGGAAAATGTAGATGAAACATTCTGCATTGACAACAAGGCCCTGTATGACATCTGCTTTTGCACCCTGAAGCTGCCCATGCCCACCTATGGAGACCTGAACTACCTTGTGTTGGCTACCATGATCAAGGTCACCACCTGCCTGCGCTTCCCTGCCCAGCTGAATGCAGACCTGCGCAAGCTGGCTGTGAACACGGTGTCCTTGCCCTGCCTGCGCTTCTTCATGCCTGGCCTTGCACCCCTGACAAGCCGTGCCAGCCAGCAGTACAATGCTCTCTCAGTGCCCAAGCTCACCCAGCAGATGTTTACACCAAGAACACGATGGTCACCTGTGATCCCCGCCATGGCTTCTACCTGACAGCGGCTGCCATCTTCCGAGACTGCATGTCCATGAAGGAGGTGGATGAGCAGATGCTCAACTTGCAGAACAAGAACACCAGCTACTTTGCAGAATGGATCCCCAACAACGTGAAGACACTTGTGTGTGACATTCCCACACATGGCCTCACGATGTTGGCCACATTCATTGGCAACAACACGGCCATCCAGGAACCCTTCAAGCACACCTCAGAGCAGTTCAGTGCCATGTTGCAACACAAGGCATTCTTGCACTGGTATACAAGCGAGGGCATGCATGAGATGGAGTTCACTGAGGCTGAAAGCAACATCAATGACCCGGTGTCCAAGTACCAGCAAATCAAAGATGCCACTGCTGATGAACAGGGGGAATTTGAAGAAGTCTTGTGGAAGAAGAGGTTTAAGATTTCCCATTGCTAGCAGTGCAACAGGAATGCCAGGGCCTGCCTATTGCTTCTCAAATAAATGGTGCTATCCTGAGCTACTGTTGTCCTGCAGTGGGACCTTGCTATGTATCATCATGCTCAGCCTTCTCTGTCAGGAACTCACTGACAGTGAATGTAAAAATGCAGATTTCTTTTAAATATGATTGTTTTAAAACCCTATTTGTATAAATAAAGAAGTATACATTTTATACCCTGAGCCCTTATTCTTCTTTAGAATCCTTTTTATTCTTTCAGTGTATTTGAAATATAAATTTGGACAGAAGGATTTAATCTTAGCAATATAGGACTGGTGCTCAAGAGGAGTATTAAATTCATGGTTTTTCTGCTATTTTGAAGAGGAGGATGACAAGTGCCAATGTTGTTGTTTTTCCTCCTGGCCCAGTTTTATAGTTTTCAATCTCTCAAAAGCATGCAACTAGCAAAAAAGCAGTTTGAAGAGAAAGAAAACTAGATCCAGATGCTACTTCTCCTTCAGACAACCACAGGTTCTTGTCTCATGTCCCATCAGAGGGATTTCAGTCACATTCCCAGAAACAGTATCAGGAACACTGATCCCTGTGTTTAGAGTTCAGTTGGCAATGAAGCAGCACTCACAGGATGAGTGCAAGTTCCTGGTTGCCAGGGTAGTTTCTCAAGGTGTCTGGCAGCTTTAAGTACAGAAGTGATTCTAGATGTTTGAGGGAGTGAGAGGCTGAGAAGCTGACCAGTCCCATAGTGTATCAAGAACTGCTTGACACAGTACTTCCAAGTCAAGGAGAGGAGGGGAGACATGGCCTGTCCCAATGACCCATTCTCATGTTCATTTTTCCAGCAGTCAAAGCTGTCTGAGGCCCACAGGGTGTTGTAAGGATATAAGGGATGGATGGATCTAGCCTGCTGGGTATGTTTACTTTACATGAGTGAAACAGAAATCTCAATTGCTTAGAACCTACAATGGCCAGGAAGAGGGTGAACACTTCTGTTTTCACTGGAGGCCAAATCAATCACTGGTTCTTTTTGCCAGAATCTTTCACTCTTCTTTCAGTGAGGCTCCAGGCAGGTTGTCTGTGCCAAGCATTCCTCCATGGCCACCAATAACCTGTAAGAGTACCTTTTTCCTCAGAAAAAGGGCTATGGGAATACTGCAACTTATAGAAAGCTCTAAGGAAAAGGTACTTCTGGGTGAGGTGCAAGTACCTTGTTGCTAGTAAAGTTGGGAGATGGTAAGTTCCGTAAGTTTTCCTCTACCAGGCCTGAGGTTGGGGTAGGGTAGGGAGGGGTGGGATAGAGATCTTTAAGCCAAGCTGGTCTCACTCATTAGAAAGTAAACTGTCCCAGAGAGTGATCTGTGACTAGAAGCAGGTTATTTTGTGTCCTTGCCCCAGGGAGATCAAAGTGCAAATAGCTTCCATTGTGGGAGTCCTATGGAGTAAGTATTGATACCCCTGGGTCTCTAGTCCTAGAACTGACCAGGTTGGATGAACCCAAATCTTCTAAGGCTGCTGGGTCAGAACTGAAGGCAGGCCTGGCCAAGGCACTCTCATTCCTCAGTGGGTTAAGGATTGAGGCCAAGCTGTGATGGAGGCACCACCCATCCTATCTACCAGTGTTTGACTAAGAACATTTTTGTTTTCTCTTAAGTACCCATTTATGAGTCTTTTCATGAGTCTTTTCTGGTGGCTTTGGCTTATTTCTTTACACTTTTGAAGAAGTAGTTCTTGGTTCATAATTAATGACTCATGCCTCACTCCTTAGAAAACTCCTGTTGATAATTTTACCAGTAGACCACCATGTATTTCTCAGGCATGACTTTTGTTTTCTCCTAGCCAGAGCTCTGCATTCATTGCCACACAAGCTAATGTGGAGGTGATTCCTATAGATCGGTGATTTTTTTGTCCAATTGCTAAGTGCAGCATCTCCCTTATTCTCATGTACCTTAGTAATTGTATCAAATACTTAATAGAGTTCTTGACAAGTATGATAAACAAAGTTCAGAGGTGAAGATGCAGCTCAGTAGTAGAGTACATCCCTGGCATGCACATGACTCTCAGTTCAGTCCCCAGCACCAAAAGGAGGAAAGGCAACAAATGTTAGGCTCAGGAGAGGATACATTAGGACTCATAGAACAGCAGCACCTAGATTGGCAATGAGGAGTTGTGAAATGAGGGAACATTGGTAGAATATTTGTAGAGGGAAAGAAGAGAGCCCCTTGATGTGTGTACCCTTTTAGAAAGCAGAGGTAAAAACAGGGAATGAACCTCTGGTAGTCAGCCTAGGCCGTGGAAGGAAGAAGCCATGACATGTATGTTACTCTATTGGGACCAGAGTGTAAAGTGGCACCACCATACCAGGTCATGGCCCAACAAGAACAAGTTTGTCAGAAACACATTCTTGCATTGGAGAGATGTCTTTTGACCACTTTGGCCATGTTAATATTTCCTTATGCTGCTTCTTTTTCCTTCCAACTTGTCATACCTATAGCAGATCCTGTCCAGGAGACCCATTCTCTCTAATCTTATTCTCTAAGTCTCCCAGTTTATAGCTCCATATATCCTAGACCAAAAAAGTAGGGGGTAGATACTCTGTCAGACATAGATTGAAACTGAAAGGTATCTTTGAAGTAGACTTTGAAAAGGTTCAGGTATTGACAGTCTTGTGTTGATATGTGCTGTGATTGCAACCAGCTTCTGGTCTAATTCTGAGATGACAGTGGGAGAGAAATGGTGATAGGACATCATGGACCACTATGGTTTCAAAACCTTCGCAGGTACATCTCCATTCATGGATGTGCTATCAGCCAACATACAGATGTCTGTTAAAGGGATGATGGCCGGGAAAAGGAAATTTATTGGCCACAGATGAGACCAGCCTTTGGACAAGTGGTTGCCTTTCAGTGTGAGGCAAAGAATGCCTACCTATACAGAGATATTTTTCAGGAAGCAAGATGATTTACTCACATCTTCTTATCCACAAAATAATCTGAGAATAACTCTGGAAGACCAGGGGTGAGAGTCATGTGCTTTGTGTTTCTACACGACTGCTTTGCTTCATGGCTCTTTATGCTCTTCTGAAACCTCCTTCTGAGCTGGCCCACAATGTGGCCAGGAGGCAGGAATCAAAGGGGACTTGGAAGCTTGGCTGCTAATCACTCTGGCCACACTGACTTGGGGCTGTAGGCATGTGCTGGGAATCTGCTCCATTCTAATGGTATGGGCTCCAGTGGGAGATTTGGTTCTTACCAGGAGAAGGTAACAGTGCCTCTGTTTTTGAGCCATCTCCCAGGTCAGGATGTCTTTATCTGCAGAGGCTGGAGCTTTGCCATATCTCTCATCATGACAGGTTTTTTTCTTTCGACTTTTTCTTTTTTCTTTCTTTCTTTTTCTTTCTTTCTTTCTTTCTTTCTTTCTTTCTTTCTTTCTTTCTTTCTTTCTTTCTTTCTTTCTTTCTTTCTTTCTTTCTTTCTTTCTTTCTTTCTTTCTCTCTCTCTCTTTCTCTCTTTCCTTTTTCCCTTTCTTTCTTTCTTTCTTTTACTTTTTTTTCCTTTATTTTGTCAGTCATGGGACTTGAACTCTAGGCCTAGGGGCTGTCTCTCTGTTCTTCAGCTCAAGTCTAGCTCTCTATCACTTGAGCCACAGTGCCACTTCCAGTTTTCTGGTGGTTTCTTGGAGATAAGTGTCTCAAGGCCTTTCCTGCCCAAGCTGGTTTTTTACTGGCATACTCATATCTCTGCTTCCTGTGTAGCTAGGTTTACAGTCAAGGGCCACTGGTGCCCAGTTTGACAGGTTAATTATTTGCTAAACATAACAATGGCCACATTCTGTCCTGGGAGAAGTTTCCCCATCATCCTACAACACTGGTGGTCTTAGTGTTGTGGCAGAGCACACAGCAAGGGGGCTTTCTATGCATGCATATTGACTAATACCTGAAAAGGCAGCTTGCAAAGGCCAAGGAGATTGTTGTTGGAGAGATTGTTGTTCAAAAGCCCTTAGTGCTAGGAAGACTCTAGAAATGCATACATCTCAACTTGCACTGGGCATTTCCAAATTTTAAGTTCTAGTGTTGCTTCTTTTCCTTTGTACACAGCTTGAGTAGGTTGTTCCAGACAAGGAAGGCTACCTACAGAAGGTCTGTGTGCTAGCTACACTCATACAGAACAAGTTCAGGGCTTGATTTTTGGTACATTTTTAGACTGCAATCTGTTCACTGGTGAGGTTTTTTAATGTTTCCAAGATCATTTTAAATGATTTTGTGCCCTCTCACCATATCACTTAGGTTTCTATCCTAAGCTAAATCAGCAACAACAATAACAAAAACAACAACAAACAGACTGGACTCACTTGTAAAGTAGTTAAAAGTGCCACCTGCTGTTCAAACTGCAGAAATACCCATTTCTTGTAACCTTCAGAGAAACAAAGGCTTTCTTCTTCTTCTTCTTCTTCTTCTTCTTATTATTGTGAAAATACCGTACAGATGGGTCTTTCTTTTCCTATGCTATTCCTCTTGTTTCATAGTTACAGTGTATTTTGTCCCCAGCACATATGTCTCTCCTTCCAGAAAATAAGCAATGTACAGACTGTTTATTGCTGTTCTATGCAAAGCAAAGCACATCAGTCTGGGCATGAGTTTTCTGTAGTCTAGTTTGTCGACTAGTAAAACGCTTATAGTAGTCTGTACCCAAAGTGGTTCTTATCATTGGAACTTATGGTGACTTCCAGGTGATAAAAGAAGTCCAGAGTGCCCTGAAAACAGCCACTGCCGATGACAGCAGGTGTATCTCAGTGCACTGGGCAGCGTCTTCTATTGTGGCCTGGATTTAACTTACTTGATAGACCATCTCACAGATGATAGAAAGAGAAAAGGCACCAAGATGGCAGATGCAATCAGGTTTGCAGAGCCAATGTGTTTGCATCAGGGTTGGGGTTAGTTTTCCAAGTACTAGAACTGAAGATCACAGCCCTGCATAGGCTTCAATGTCAGTCATTTAAGTCAGTTGACTCGATTAACTCATCTGCTCTTTCTGTGAGTCTGATATTAATGACTGCTTATCAGAGGCCAACAACTGAAACCCAGCAAGTGCTCAGCATGTTGGCTAAGAGTGCTGTATAGATAATGTACAGCTGCATGGTACTTGTGCTGTACACTTCTCCTATGCTTCCCCAAATTCTAAATATTTCTAGTAGAGAGGAAAAAAGCTGAATCCAGCTAATGAGCACATCTTACATCTGTTGGGTTGTTTTAATAGTATTATCGTTTGATTGGACTCAAAGCCTCATACATGCTAGCATGCATTCTACCACCTCCTGCCCCCTTCTTGCTTTAAGTATTTTAAGTAATTTTTGGGCTTTGCTCTTCCCTCACGTACACCTCCCACAGAGCTGGGATTTCAGGAATGAACCACCTAGCCAGAAGAATTTGTTGAGATAAGGTCTGCTTGCTAACACTTTGCCTAGACTAGCCTTGGATCTCAATCCCCCCCATCTCTGTTATTCCCCAGAATAACATACCTATGGTTTGAAATATTATAATCCCATTAAATATTATAATCCCATTATTATTCTGAGTTCTCAGATTGGAGTTTTGTGGTGCTAGAAGGCACTGCTTTCTTACTTGACTTGAAATTACAAACCTTCATCAGTGGACATAATTCTGCTCTAGATTATCAGAACCTCATATCAATGTGTGACACTGCTCATTGTTAAATCATAGTTCAGGATATGTTGCATGACTTTAAGCCTCACTTTTTACGCACACACACACACACACACACATACACAAACACACACACATGCCATTGTCTTCAGTGGTGACTTTGTACATCTTCTGTGAGACCACCTGAGTCCTCTCCTGTGCATCTTAGAGCTTTTTTTTTTTTACCAATCTTGCTGCTCTCCAGTCTGCTCCCTCCTCAGGTATCCAGTCTCTGCCCTTGACAGTGGCTGAGGCTTATAGTACTAGTATTAGAGAAAGAGAAAAGATAGATACAGATATTTAAGTAGAAACTTCATCTCTTGCACTTTTAGGTGATTTTAGATGCTTGTTTTCATCAGATCCTCACTCCTATTATTTCTCCCAGCCTCACAATGCCATGTCCTTCTCCTAGATCCCACAGAAGGCTCAACTGATATTATAGGAAACCGAAACATTGTGCTTCTGTGAAAGCTGCATTGCTGCTGCTTTGAGTAAATGCATTTTTATCAGTGATAATTTTGCTTAATGGAATATGGGAGAATCAGAAAAAACTACTTATTTAAAGCTGTTTCACTTAACCTTTCTCTTACTCAGTTTATTTAAATTAACTTCATATGCCTATGAGGGACATTACACAAAACAATCTTTCTATGTATTATATTTTTGCCTGTTTCTGTGGTATCATGACTCAAATTCCTTAAACTTTTTGAGGCAAAACTCTTCATTGTGGCAAATATTCAGAATGGAAGGAAAGGGAAGTGAGAATGGAGATCAATTAACATCTTACATCATCCACTGTCCAGGGCTGCTATTTCCACTATTGGAATTGATGATACCCAGTTTGCAGATTCATTGTCATGAAATGGCCCTTACATCATTGATAAAACTGAGTATCTTGGGTTCCCTTTATAGCATTGGACTTTTGATGTCTGCATACTATGTGTCTGAAGGACCCAAGAGCAAGCTTATCTCCACAGAAGTGAGGTCTCCTCTCATGATAGAGTGAGATAATGTGGGGACTTTCCAAAGGAAGAGGCTATTACTCAGCACTCCTATCTTACAGGATTTGGAGAGAGAACAAAACAAACCCATAAACTGGCCCTAGAACTTGACCTCTTCCTACTCATTCCTTTCTTCTTCAGATAATAAAGCTGAGTAAGCTGAGGAAGGAAGCACATTACCTCCTAATTCAAATTTTGTTGCCTGGTTTCCCCAGACAATTCCTACACCATTCCATGAGGGTTTGACCTAAGATCTGATCTTGTCAAGTGTCTTCTCAGAAGGAATTCTATTGAAAAATAATGTCTTCAAAAACTAACTTTGTGGAAAATCTTTCCTTCCCTTCCATATCTAAGACAGCCTTTAACTCAGTTCACAGATGATCCAGTGGGAACAAATACAAATTGAGTATGCTGCATTGTACACCTCTTAATGTTTATGGGCTTTCATTTTAAGTTTTAAAGGATAAGTATAAAAACCAGGAGCCTGCTGGTTCATGCCTGTAATCCTAGCTACTCAGGGGGCTGAAATCTGAGGATTGCAGTTTGAAGCCAGCTGAGACAAGAAAGTCCATGAGACCCTTATCTCCAATAAACTACTAAGAAAAAGCTGGAAGTGGTGTTGGGATTTAGTTGGTAGAACACTAGCCTTGAGCACAAAGAGGCTGAGAGACAGTGTACAGGCCCTATGTTCAAGCCCCATGGCTAGCAAACACAACCACATGTATACTTACTTAACAAAACTGTACACATTTCCTCTTTAGGTCCATCATGATCTCCTACCACTAGCCACACTGCCGCTGGACTTTTGTAGTACATGATCGTACAGCTTTGTGGACCGGAGAGGTCTCTCCTGACAGGTCATTTCTACAAAGATTTGGTGGGTGGCTGTGTTTTAACAAACTGAGTTTCTGTTCAACTCATGTTTACAAATGAGTTTACACATCATCATTGCACCCTTCCTCTGAGCAGGGCTGCTGGTGAATTTAGCATGGACCTCTGAAATAGAGACATAATTTCATTTGACATTATTACCATTCCAGGCAAAAATTGAAATTCCAGTTATAAAACAATATATCAATCCTATTGAAATCCTGGTATTGATTTTCCTCAAAGACTTTGAAACCAGAATTTTTTTTTAATCTTGAAAATGTAGTACAGAGGGGTTACAATTACATGAGCAAGGTAATGAGTACATTTCTTTTTTGGGGGTTGGGGAGTCCGGTCGTGGGCCTGAACTCTGGGCCTGGTCACTGTCCCTCAGCTCTTCACCTCAAGGCTAGCGCTCAACCTCTTGAGCCACACTACCACTTCCAGCTTTTTATTTCTGCTTCTGTGGTGCTGAGGAATCAAACCAGGGCCTCATGCATGCAAGGCAAGCACTGTACCACTGAGCCACCTTCCCAGCCCAAATGAGTACATTTCTTATCAAGCATTGTTCCCTCCTCCTTTGTTTCCCCTTACCATCCCTTCCCATCTCCCTCCCCATACCACACCAGAGTTGTAAAGTTCGTTTTTCGACATAACGTCTTGTACATCTCATTGTTGCAATGGGTCCATCTGTATCCCTGTTTAAACAATTTGTTTTTTCCCTTCCCCTCCACAAATTATAGCAACATCAAATACAGTGAAAACAGGGTTTATACTGAGGAGGAGGGACATAAAAAACCACAAAGCAATCATCTTATAAATATGTTTAAAACAATAGCAAGAAAGAAAAAATATGTGAGTCCTTATCTTGGGGTTCATTTCACCTCTGAACATTTCTGCTTGTCTCAGACATATACTAGTCATTGCAAATAAGGGAAACCATGGGACCTGTGTTTCTTTGGGCTTGAGATGAGAATTTTTTATATATGTACAAATATATCATGGGAGAAGCATGGAATCGTGGACAGTTTTTGATTCTTATGCGTTCATGTACCAGAGCTTTATCGTTAAACTCCATTGTGAGCTTTCGAATAATGCCTTGGGCCATCTCATTTAGAAACCTTAGATATTAGTGCAGCTTGTTCTTTTAAAGGATCAATTCTTGCATAATGCAAAACATTACTTACCTTGGGGGCAATTGGCAAGGCTGAGATGAGGTCGGCCTCACCTAACAGACAACACCTCACACCAATTGCTGGAATCTGCATCTGTAAGCCCTGTTCTCCTGTGTTCCTTACAAACCTCCCAACCTCCCTCCTTACACTATAATCTAGCTGGAAGCATTGACTCACACTTGTAATTCTAGCTACTCTAAAGTCTGAGATACATCCAGAGGATTTGTGTTAAGACCAGATCAATTAGAAAAGTCTGTTAAAATTGAGCCTCCAATGATTAGTACAAACAGAACTGAAAGTGTGATTCAAGTAGTCAAGTGCCAGCCAACTAAGCAGAAGACCCTGAGTTCAACTGCAGGACTTGCAGAGGGGTGGGGTGGGGGGAGGGAGGGGGGAGGGGAGATGCAGCACTATATTCCATCTGATAGTATTCAGAGGATGAGGAACTAGTAGCAAGTGCTTCAATAGCTGTTGTAAGTCAAGCCCTGGCTTAGAACTCTGATTATGAAAAGTTGTAGTTATTCTTCAATGGTCAGGCTCAAACTACCTATAAAGAATAACTTTATATGTATGTAGGTATAAGTTTATGCTTTGATCTACTGTGTGAAATCAGAACAAGAAACTACCTCTGAAAACAGAATCAGCTGTATGGTAGGGAGGAAGAAGCAGATTCCCTATATAGTATAGCATCAACCTCCCTGGAACTACAAAGCCTATAAAACAAATTCCAGCACAGCATTGGCTGTGTTTTATGGCAAGTGCTTGTCCCCTGCAAAGGCCACCCTCTCCCATGTCTGCTTTGCTCTCCAATTTCCTGTGGCAGTAGCATCCACCAACACATAATGGGATACAGGCATTGAGATGCTTGCTGATCTTTCTTTCCAACCTTATGTCTTAAATTAGCTTATCTCCATGTCCATAAGTTAATTTAGTCCAGTTTATAAGACCTTAGAAAATACGTGTTTCCAATTCAATGTGTAAAGTCTCCTTGCAGGGGCAGGTTATATCCCTTGGTCAATAACCCTTCAGTCAGTACCAGACAATCTTAGTGCCAAGTTCACTCTGAATTTTCCTTTTTCTTGGATACAAGAACTCCCTAAAAAAAATAAAAAAGAACTCCCTGAAATCAGTATGATCTTTAGGTCTTCAAAGAGAAAAAGTTGGAAAGGCTATATGCAATAGTCAGAGTGGCCAAGAGCCACTGTAAATACGAAAGCCGTTCTGGCTATGTCACCTAAAACCGGTGGCAGCAGCCACACCTGTGTAATATCCAGGCTGTAGGTAAGCCTTTACAACCTGCAGCAGGTAGATCCACAGTCTACCTTTTCTGGGAGGAGGCTTTTTAAGAAATCTTAGTTTTTATGATTTGCACATTTTCTGCTTGGCAACTTCCAATCTAGAATATATTTTTGTCATCTGCTCACATATGCAATGTTTTTACTTGTTCCCTGTGTATTGTTTTTAACTTTAGAAACTTAGTGAATACTTTCATCCAGTCTAAGAAGCCTAATTTTGTAGCAGTAAAGGGCCCAGCCATTGGACTAGAAGCATCCATATTGTCTCTTTGTGATGTGGTTTGGACTAAGGAAAAGGCTTGGTTCCAAATACCCTGTACCCCCGTAGGACAGGATTCAGATGGCTGCTCTACTGGTATCTTTCCCAAGGATATAGGAGGCACATCTGTGAGTACCTTGGCTAAAAACTTATTTTAGACAATGTCCTAAGAACCTGTGCTTTGGGTGTTGTTCCACTCAAGGTATCTTGTGTGTTCTCTGGGGACATTTCATCAAACCTACTTGGTTCATGTAGTGCTGTAATACTTCCAAGGAGAAGGCCTTTCCTCCCATGAGGAGCCTCCAGATTTACCTAAATCACGCTGATATCCAGTTTTCAATCAAGAATTTTCTTTTACTTCACTTTAAAAGCTGCCCTTTTAAAGTGGCAGTGGGAGGCCATGCACAGTTGCTCACACACACCTGTAATACTAGCCTTTTGGGAGGCTGATACCAGAATTGCAGTTTGAAGCCAGTGTAGGCAGAGAAACCCAAGAGATTCTTATTGCAATTAGCTTGGAAAAAGCCACTAGGGATCAGTGGCTGGAATGGTAGAGTGCCAGCTTTGAACAAAAAGAGCCAGGTTAAGAGCCAAAGGCCCTGAGTTCAATCCTATTATACACAATGTCCCCCACACCCGTACCCACACACCTTCCCCAACAAACACACAAGAGCAATTAGGGAGCAAACTTGCACAAATAAAAGAAGCGGGGAGAGGGGTTCAGTATAATTTTGTGGTTCATTTTTTTCACTATTTAAATTGGTCCATTCATGATGAGAGATTGTGTTTGTGGTTTCTCAATTACATATACCTTGTTCCTTAGTTCTAGAGACAGACTGAGAGTGTTGGCAGAGAGGAGAATGCACAGAGATTGAATTCTGTTGAAGGGAGGGACTGGATGTCAGATTGGATAGGGGACAAGTGCAACTCCTCCAGCTCCACCACTGAGTGTCCCATAGTTTGACCTGGCCAATTGGCATGATGCTGTCTTTGTACCCATCAGTGTGGGGAGTGTAGGAAGACCATTGTGTCATGGAAAATGACTGTAGCTGAGGGAGTTGCAGAAGGAACTGACAGCCCACAACTGAAATAACAGGATCTCCCTTTGGGGTTCACAGCTAAGTTTACCTCCTCATGTAGAAATATCCAGTATCCAAAGGTATCACTTCCTTGGGGAGCCTACAATGAGGGGAGATAGTACAATTTCAGGAGCAATCTTGGGAGCAATTAGGGTAAAATGAAAAAGAAAATGCGTGACTCCTCTCTGAAATTCCAGAGGGTAAGAGTAACTGAGGAGAGCAAGCTGTCAGTCACTGCTGAGTTGGTAGGGTTGAGAAGGAAGGCACATTGGAGCTGGAAGTCACATGTGTATTCCTAACTATTTAAGATGCTGAGATTTGGATGATCATTATTCAGGGCCAGCCCAGGCCAAAAACTGGGTGACATCTCCTCTTAAGCTAGCAATGAATATCAACTTCACTACAACAGGAAGCTTAAAATAGGTGAGTCCAGGCCCAGGCATGTACCTGGATAGGAAGCAAGACCATAACTAAAAAATGACCAGCACAAAATAGGCATATAGCTCACCTACCTAGCAAGTACAGTACTCTGAGTTCTAACACGAGTACCATGAACAAGGGTAAGCATGGTGACCTCGGTGGCCCAGTGTGATTCACTGAGATGGCTGCAGCATCTGTTGCTCTGTAGGCTCCTGCCAAAGAGGAACAGTCCGTCGACATCCCTCAATCTATGTCTACCAAGACAGCAAATGCTGAGCAGAACCCCTCACAATGGCCAAGGATGGAGGTTTGGTTGGAACTTTGGCCCCTCAAAGGGGAGGAGAGCAATGATCTGCAGGACCAGATGGCCTCCTGAGTGAGAGAAAGGGCAGAAGGAGGCAATGTTGAGGTTGGTATGAGGTTTGTGTTTAATGACTAATATGGCTTCAGTGGAAATGTTCTGACTTTGAATAATATGTTTTATGACATGTGAATCAAGGGAGAGCTAGGGCAGTGAGGGAAACACACTTGTGTAAATTTTCCATAGGTTGAAACTTACTCTAAAGTCTAAGTTGTTTTTGAAAACTGAAATGTGGAGAAGTTGATAAAAGAGCACAGCTCCCCAGTACTGGCACTGTTCTCTGTAGATTTACCTGCCCTATCCATCCCTCTACTGGTGGGTACTTGTCCCCAGGGTGCCTCATACCCCATCCCAGTGTGCTGCTCAATCCAGAACAGCTGCTGTTGGGCAGGGAGGATCAGGAAGCCCTGATGCACTCATGTGCCAACAGTGCTTCCTTCCCTTGGAGGCACAACACAATCCAAAGCTCTGCAGCACCCTATCATTGCTATGAATTGGAGCCACCAACACTTGGGCTTTGCCTGCATTATTCCCCCACACCTCCAGACCAGCCTTTTGGGGACTTCTGAGACCTGGAGAATACGAAAGGGAGGCCTGGAGGCAGCATCTATTCCCATTGGAGCACTGAGTTTGCCACAAGGACCTAACAGGCTGAGAATCTTGGGAATGAACAGTTCAGGGTGGCTAAACCTTGATACTCTCTGCTAACATGTCAGGCATTTACTGACATTTATATTCTAGCCCTCTGTGTCCATCAAACCATGGCCATTTGGGGTGTGTGTGTATGTCTGATAAGTCAGAAAGTGATTGGCTAGCAAACAAGAATGACCAGTGCTAATGGGTTCACATGGTTGACTGTATTGGCCCTTTATGAGAGATCTCTGGTAGATCTGAATGTGATGTTGCAGTTGACAATTCTTTCCATCAACTCATCCCTCTATTTATCATTCAATTCACATCCTACTCCCTACTTTTCCAGCTCTCTGACCAGCAGTCCAGGTTAACACTCAGTATTGTTCAGCCCTAATACTTTGACATCAAGTAGATGACCAGTGCAGTCCCATTTGGGGTTATTTTCCTCTTCTTGTCACTATAGAATGATACTGTAAGGAAGTGGTCAGTCCCCTCCTTGGCTTGCATACCCACACTGTCTGACCACAACCAATCCATTTCTATAAGCTCATAAGTTCTTAGTAAGTATGAAGGTGTCTTCTCAGAAATTGCATGCCACGTTTTAGGCTCCTGTCTTTCTTCACCTGTAGCCTAGCATACCTTCCTTGGGCAGATTACTGAGTTTTTCTGAAACTTCGCCAGCAATTTGAGAAGAGTAAGGGTTGGACTCAGGTCTCAGCCTCCTACTTTCCTGATATCCAGGAGTCCCATAAGTACAAGAGGGTATTCTGCCCTCACCTTGGAGGTCCATGTTCAGCACATGAGGGTATCGGGTCAGGTCCCATAGTGCTCCACCTGGCATTGAAATGCTGTTTTGTCCATTTTACTATGCTGTGTCCACCTATCCCTACCTGATTAAGGGTAGATCTTTAAGCTCATTGTGAGTTATTACTGAAGAAGGTGACTTGCTAACAATTAAATGCTAATTCTACCACTAAAGAATCCTTATTTCCAGGAAAATGTTAAGATCATTGTAAACAATAATCTGGGGGAATGTGTGGAGGTGCAATGGTATGGGAGGATGAGGGTCAACTAGAGGAAAGACTAAGTAAATATGGATAGGTAAACACCATCTAACCAAATGGCATTTTGGAAATGGAATCTTTGTACTGAATGTTTCAGTGGTAGAATTCTTGATGGTTCATTGTGTTTGGAAAGATTCAAATTGGTTTGAAGTCTCTGCAACATAAGCACGTGTAACTTAATATTATCAGTGTACACAACAAGTGCATGAGTATGTGAAGTTGTACACATACACACACATACACAAAGTTGGAATTGAAGAGATGTTATTAGTACAGACCTGGGACTAAAGGGCCTGTGCTACCAGCAGCACAAGGTGACCTACACTATGATAGCTCTTGCTCAGATTGTATGCTCACCGTAAGCCATACTTCCAGCCCTTCTTTTGCGATTATTTTGAAGGTGGGATCTCAAGACTTTCCTGCTTAGGCTGGTCTCGGAGCCACCATCCTCCAGATTTAAGCCTACTGATTAGCTAAGATCACAGGTGTGAGCCACCAATCCTGGCCCACTGCTTGTGTGTTTAAGTGGAAAATGGTTAACAGCCTTGAATCAGCCATGTCATTCACACTCTTGGCAAAATTCAGGAACTCCTTTTATTGTCTTGCACATCCAATAATTTGGAAAAGTGAAAAGCACAAGTCAGGAAAGACTCCCTAGTAACAAATAGATGTGTATGGAGCTAGCTGGGAAGAAGGAAAATGGACCACCATGACAGTGTGCTGGCTAGAGACAGATGGCTCCAGTTAGACCAGATGGAGAGAACCAGATAAAGGCGTGAATAGAAAGTAAATGGAAGAGAGCGATGTTAGAGCTATTGGCTGACTTTCAAAGGGAAGAAAACAAAAAGAAGTAATGAGGCTAGTCATGGTGGTACATGCCTATGATCTGCATACAAAGGTAGCTTAGCCCAAAGTCCTACTTAGATTAGACCCTATCTCAAAAAAGAGAAGAGAAGTTACTGAGAGAACAGAGTGGAACCACTATCACCGAGTTCTCTGGACCTCAACATGTTGGCATATACTATTGAGAATATATTTCTATTGGCTAGCAGGACTAGGCTGTGGCTTCCCTACTGTATGTTGAGAAAGAAAATGATACTCTAAGATGGGAAAATTCAGTGGTCCTAGGGCCCTTCTCCTTTATCCATTCTCACTTGTCTGCCTTGAAGAACTGACTTAATATAAAGAACAAGGTTTAGTGAGATTTCTGATAAGTGTTTACTTATAATAGATCCTTTTCCCCCAAGAAGAGGCTGCTTAGTCAACCTGTGGATTAGCAGAACATTCCACACTCTTCAGATGCTCATGACCTGTCCAAGACTGTGCTCAAATGCCAGCCTCACTTAGGGTGATGTTCAGAACCTTGCAAGGCTTTCTGCTGAGGAACAGGTCCCCTGCCACTGTGTTCATCTTTTTTGACTCTCTTGAAGAGTGGTGAGTCAGCCATACCTGTGCCCTCCAGCATTTGCTCGTGTGCTCTGTGCACTGCGTGGAAGTAAAAAAGCAGTGGAAACTGTAGTGTCCTCTGGGCACTTTTCATGAAGATTTCATCTCTTGAGAAGGGAGACTCTATCCACTGCTTGTTTACCTGAAGCCCAGAAGCTCTGGGTCTGGTTTTCAGCACCGCCAGGGAAACACAGAAGGAAGTCATCATTTCAACCCATTCTCCCCTCTTCACCCTGCATGAGCATCTGAGAGCCTGTTGCTGGAATGGTAAATCCAGACACTTTCCTCTGAAACCAAAATGAAAACCTGGGACAAAATTAAAGTCAATGTAAAGTGAATAAGCATGTATCGATGTATACACTATTACATATTGTAAAAACAAAAGAATGTCCACTTCCTTCATGCAGTCATTCGAAGTCATGTGTCAGACTCACTCAGCATGGCAATAATTTTGGGAACATCAAAGTCCTGGCTGCTTTGTCTCTTATAGTTATATCCACATGGTGAAATGTGATATCCAGCAGTAATAGCTCAGCCATTAGAACATGGGCTCTGTGTCTCAGGAACAAGTCACTTTTTGTAACTCAGAGAGGAAAAGAAACCCCAGACAGCCATTCTATGCCTGGCTGACTTCCATAAGATTAACAATTACTTGGCCTTATTTATGGCTCATTTTCTTGCATATGAAGAGTTCACACATGGGAGCTGGCTTTAGAGGACAGAGTGCAGATAAAGGAAGTTAAAACAATAATCTCAAACACAAAGTAGACCTTTTCTAGTTCACATTTTTGGAGTCCATATGATTCTGAAGGAGGTTATGCCTTTCTCATAATAGCCCAGCCCATCTGCCCATTGGATCATGACTCCACACAATTCATAATTAGTGTCTACTAGCATGTGTGCCACAGGGTCTGGGATTTGTGAGTACCCATCCTCAGTGTTGACAGTGGGGGATGAGGCCCCCTCTGTCTGCTTGCATCATGTTTCACATCTCAAAACTCTCCTTCCTTTCAGGCCAATGAAACGATGCTCAGTGGTTGGAAGCTGACCACACAGGAGACTTGTGGCAAAGGCCTGGTCTCCCAGGTTTCTGGCCAGGGAAGTCATGGTTCTAGTCATGGAGCTTGCCTCCTGTAATACAGTTGTTCATGTAGTTGGTTCTTTTACATGTTAGCTTTTAAAAAATAAAATCTTGGGCTGGGAAGTTGGCTTAGTGGTAGAGTGCTTGCCTAGCATGCATGAAGCCCTGAGTTTGATTCTTCAGTAACCACATACCCAGAAAAAGCCAGAAGTGTTGCTGTGGCTCAAAGGTTAATATGTTAGCTTTAAGCAAAAAATGCTTAGGGACAGTGCACAGGCACTGAGTTCAGGCCCCAGGAATTGCAAAAATGAACAAATTGTTGATCAGCTTTTACCACTTCAGGCCATAAAAAAGGGTAACAAGGCTCAGTACTGCTGCTACAAGAGCTCATGTCTTCCCACAAACAGAGGGTAAGGCTCATGTCTCTCACTTTCCAGTACCCAGAAAACCCTCATATGGTGAATGGATCAATAAAATGTGGTATACATGTATGAGCTTACATATATTTATATGTATGTATGTATGTATGAGGTTACATACATGTATACCACATTTTATGTACATATATGTATATATAGATATAAATATATACATATATGTGTGTATATGTACATATATATACATATATATAAATGTATGTATAAACACACACACAAACAGAGAGAAATCCCACTCATCCATCAGAGAGCATGATACACTACCATTTGTAATAATGTGGAAAGACTGGGAAAGCATTATATTATGGGAAGTAATCCAGACCCAGAGAACACAAGCTTCATGGTTTCCCTTATTTGTGGCTGCTAGAATGCTCCAATA
Organism: Dipodomys spectabilis; assembly: GCF_019054845.1. Taxonomy (NCBI): domain Eukaryota; kingdom Metazoa; phylum Chordata; class Mammalia; order Rodentia; family Heteromyidae; genus Dipodomys; species Dipodomys spectabilis. Next base: position 5,698,725 of record NW_024871193.1, on the reverse strand, counting down.
AACCCAAAAGCAAATACACTCAGTTGTATACTAATAGTTACAGATGAATTAACTGAAGTATAGTAGACTCTATGAAGAGAAGAAATAGTGTGGTATTTTTTCCTCTAAAGAAATGTTTAATGGTTTGCCAAGAAAACAAAAACTCTCAAAATTTGCCTGGCAATCCATTCACTTGTTAATAACTTAGTAATTAAGGATGCTCTCACCAGAGTGGGCAAGAGTAAGCGTAGTAGTCACACACATTTTAGTGACTAAAATTCCAAAGCCTACTGACATCACAAATAAATGTATCATGTTTAAAATTTTAATCTATTTCTATTTCCTAACTTTCCACACCAAGAATTATTGTCTTACAAGGGAATATGAAAATAAAAACATCCATTTGTGGAAATGAGCATGAGGTTAGTTGTTCTTTCTCAGAAGTTTGTCTCAATGAAAACAAAGAAATAAACTTAAATGCTGGGGAAAATAAACGTTATTACTTCATTATACCATAAAAGAATGTAAACTGTGAGCAAGGTAAATATGACAGGCAAAAATAAGGCAAATAACCGAGTTTCAGTGAAGTAAATTTCTTTTTTCTCATTGCTATCTAAAACCCTCCATCTCTGTGTTCTTCTGGTACACAGCTGAGAATCTAGCAGACCTCTTAAGGACCAAAGCAGAATGGACAATCTCCACACAGGCCAGATGAACACAGTGAGTTGACAAGTACCCAAGGAGTGGGTGTTTCAATATGGGAAACTGTTGGAATAATTATTCTTTCCTCATAATCCAGACAAATGTTCATGCCAAGGTCCAAAAATGTCCCCAAGTCAGGCTTATAAAGGCCACATGTGAAAAAGAAATAATCTAACATGAAAGTTAAATGTTTCAAACAGAAATGTGGTTATGCATGACTGTAATCCTAGAACTCTGCAATGTGAGGCAGGAGGATCTTGACTTTTAGTCCAGCTAGGCAATAAAGCCAGGTCTTGCCTTAGGAAGCTGAGGTTTCCTACTATCACTTGCCAAAGAATAACTACTTGCACTAGAAGCACCATCTGAGATTTCCATGGCACCCTGTCCATCTTCACATTCATTGCCTTTACTGGTTTCTTCTCTGTCACCATTTTCTAGTCAATCAACTACAGTTCATCTTCCTTGGCCCTATCTTCTGCACACAAATTGTTCCTGCCAACAGTGCCAATCCTATTGTTTCTCTGTATTTTAAACAGTGTCCTATCTTCATCTGATTGATCATTTTCACTGGATCTCCATGGTATACTTGTGAGCTCAATTACTAGATGTGGTTGTTTCTTTGGTCTTGGAGATAATTCAATATTTCAATAATTCAATATTTCAGATGTCCTGAAATCCCTCTCCAAACTTGAGCCATGCTTCGGAGAGGGAAGCAGCAGCTGTGCCCACTCTCCTAAGACTTGCTCTTCTGACCTGTGGTGGACTCTTGTGAAAAGGATGGGTACTCTATGTCCCACTTCCTTTTCCACTTGGATCTGCTGGTGCCATCACCAGAGACGTGGTATCAATCCATGATAATATACTTGTTTGGAGAGAATAAGACAAAAACCAATAAAGGAAGCACAAGGAAAGTATATGGTGTTCAGTGTGAAAATAGAAAATTCATAGTGAAGCAAAATTTATGCAGGTTAAACCTTCATTTTCAGAGGCCATGAAGGTCAAGCCATCATACTAGTTCTTCATGTCTGTGTGTAACATTTATCCTCATGCTCTTCTGTGGTCATGTAGATCATACTGACCACCAGGAGTCACTGGAAGTACAGGATACATTTGGTGCAGGGGTGGAGGGGTTCTCCTGGAGGCCTTTTTTGGCACTGACAGGCCAGTGATGAGGGCAAGAAGGAGACAGCAGTAGTTGCAGGGATTACTGACAATTATTAGATATTAAATTATGTCTCCAGCCGGGCGCTGGTGGCTCATGCCTGTAATCCTAGCTACTCAGGAGGCTGAGATCTGAGGATCGTGGTTCAAAGCCAGCCCGGGCAGGAAAGACCGTGAGACTCCTATCTCCAATAAACCACCAGAAAACCGGAAGTGGCGCTGTAGCTCAAGTGGTAGAGTGCTAGCCTTGAGCTGAAGAGCTGAGGGACAGCGCCCAGGCCCAGAGTTCAAGCCCCACGACCGACCAAAAAAAATAATAATAAATAAATAAATAAATTATGTCTCTATTTAATGATGCGTCCCTGTTGAGCAATTAATAAAGCATTAATTAATAATTACTCAATATCCTGTTCTTGTTTATTATATATGTACATATATACATATATTTACATATTTTATAGATTGAGGCAGATGTCTATATATAATTAAATTATGCATCATGTGTCACTACCTATTATTAGGTATTTAATTATGTCTCCATGTAATTTTTATTCTGGTAATGCTTAATAAAATATTAATAAAACTTAACACACTTCCTATAATTGTTGCATCTAATTTAATCTAGAATGATTCACTAATTCAACCCTTTATCATTTATTGTAGTGACAATTATTCCACCTATGACATTTATTACATTTATGACATCCTATTACATAGCATATAGATTTGCATCCAAATTATACATCCTACCTGACACTGAGCACTTTCAAAGAAAAAGAAAACGTGTCATGCTCAGCTTCTCACTCCAAGATTATACTTTTGGCAGTGCTGGGATCTAAATTCAGGGCCTAGAAGTTCATGAATGAGTGATTGTAAGCACAGCAGCCAATTCAGCTCCTAGGCAATTCCCAGGCCCTGAAATCAAGCCCCATATGTTGACTCCATATTGTGCTTAGTGTATCTATTCACTAAATTTTTTCTTTTATGCATCTATTTGCCATTTATTTTATTGACTGTTATTACACATGGAATATTTATTACATCTATTACAGAGGATATAGATTTGCCTATGTATGAAACTTCACACCTGACATCCAAGACTTTCACAGAAAAGGAAAACATGTGTCACCATGGGCTTCTTACTCCATGATTCAATTTTTGTGAGTGCTGGCATCTGAACTCACAGCCTACAAGGCCCAATGCATGAATGGGTGAATGTCAGCACGCCAGCCTGGTGCATATTGAGCCCACAATTAGTTCCCAGCACCTGAGATCAAGCCCCAGGGTTTGACAAAATAAGAACAGATTGACATGCAGATGGTAGTACACAAATAAATATAGATCTTTATAGAGTGCCAGAGATGTCTATATAATATTCAGTTATATATGCTACATTACTACCAATTATTGGGTACTTATTATGCCTCCATGTAATTAATATTGTTTTCATCCTTAATGAATTATTAATTAAATCAACCACTGTCCCAAAATAATTGCGTCCATGTAATTAATAGTATTCATTTAGTGTGCCAAAAATATTCATTAAACTCCATCGGCCTCCTAAAATCACTCTAATTTTATAGTAGTATCATTCAGGAACAACCAATTCAACCTTGACATTCATAACCTTCCATCGGTATTCCTATGAATAGGAACGAGACTCTTAGGGTCTCCTGCCATTGGTAAGGTCAGGACCGGACTTCCCACCCAGGGCCTATGTTGCCATGTTGGCCTATGGCTTCCCTGATAGTCTGCCAGCCTTCAGCAATGCTAGGTTACCAACACTTTTCAACTGTGTCATTCCGACCCAGGAAGGTCACCTTGCAAAGAAAACAAATGTAAAACTTTCAGCCATATGCAAGGTGCCAGGGTTTTTTTTTTCTTGTGTTATTTTTTTTCCTGTCAGCCTTTGGGGCCCAGGAACCCAGGTTCAGCTGTGGGTCCAGTAGCTAGAGTGAAAGAAGCTGAGGCAGAGTTGTCGGACCTGAGTTCAACCCTTGTGCTTGACAAAATAAAAATGCATACATACATACATACATACATATATGCATACATACATACATTAAAAATATATAAAATATTTTGAGGCTCCTTGGCTTGGAATTCAGGCCATTTTTTCTGCCAGGCCTGGGATTTGAACTCAGGGTCTGGGTAAATCTGCAGCATTGTGGGGAAGGGGAAGCTCACCATGCTGGAAGACAAGAAAGTCAGACCTGTCTCCAGGGCCGGAATTCAAGTCCTAGCACTCATATACATTTTAAATCCATGGTTTATATTTACATACACGTTTACTGCATATTGCAGCTAGTGTAGTTATTCATTTTATTCTGTTTTATTTATTTATTATGTATTTTAGTGAGTATGATTACACATATAACATTTTTTACATCCTATTTCGTAGGACATAGATTTGCCTATGTATTGTACATCATTCCTGAGACCCAGGACTTTCACCGATAAGGAAAATAAGTGTGACAATTGGCTTCTTCCACCAGGATTAAGTTTTTGGCAGTTCTGTTATTTGAACTCCGGACCTAGAAGGCCCACTTCATGAATGAGTCAATGTTAGCACACCAGTCTGATGCAAGTGAAGCTGTCGGGCAACTTTGAGGACCTGAGATCAAGCCCTAGGGGTGGCCAATATATAAACACATAGATGTGTAGATTTCAGTGTGTGTGTGTATTTACGTATGTATATGCATCCATAAATGTATACAGAGACAGATAGACATTTATGTAGATCTTAGTGTATAACTCTATATAAAGTGATGTCTATATCTTACTTTTATATATTCTAATACTACCAACTATTTGGTCTAAAATTATGCCTCCATTAATTAATCACAGTACAAGACTTAATAAATATTAAATTATCAATGAGCTGTATTTATTGCATACAAACTTATAGAATGACAAGCTAATTAGTAATTCAATTAGCACATTTCAAACATCCTATTAGTGTTCCTATATATAGGAACAAGTTTCCTAGGATCTTCAGCAGTGTGTATCTTCAGCAGTGTGTAGGTGCCAGTCCCAGAATCCAACTCAGGGCCTAGATGTGTGAGTTGAGCTTCACTAATAGCCCACCAGCTTTCAGCCATGCAAGGTCACGTTCAATTTTCAAGCCAAGTCATTGAGACCCAGGATGGTCACAGTGCAAAGGAAACAAAGGTAAAACAGTTATGTAAAACTTCCTGGTTTTTTCCTCCTCCATTTGTGTTGGTTTGATTTTTTTTTTTTTTTTGCCAGTGCTGGGAGTTGAACTAGGATCCTAGGATCCCTGGATCATCTGTGGGTGTAAAAAGCTGCACCCCAGCCTAGAGTAATCATGGTTTAAGACACAATAAAATGCTTCCTTGAGCAAAAAGAGCACAGGGAAAATGTCTAGGTTCACAGTTCAAACCGCAGGACCTGCCACACAAAAAAAGAGCCAGTAACTCCATGTGTCTGTGTATCTATGCATGTATTTCTATTGGTGAACATCCAGATTCTCTATGAACAAAAGCACCCAGCTAGGAAATTTGCTTTGAATAGAATGATTTCATAGCACAGAGAGTGCTTTCAAGACATTGCATGTTCCGGGGCTCCCCTCACTGTTCCCAGTGTAGCCTGAGTGTTTCTGTGCACCCCAGGCAGCTGGAGGAAGTCTGCTTCATTGTTGGAACAGGCAGACAAAAAGCCTCACTCCTGTACAGCGTTGTAGCAATTCATCTGGGGGCAATTGGTGAGGATGAATGTGGGTGGGCTCTGAAGTCCAGGAGAAAAAGGCCTCTTTGTACCCCAAGCTCTTTTTCTCCCCAGTGCTCTGTTTTGACAGGAAGCCTTCATTTGTGCCACCTCCCATGTCAGGCCTGGGTGATGTCTCCGAGCTCTTCAGCTCAAGCTCTATCACTTGAGCTACAGCACTCCTTCAGGCTTTCTGGTGGTTCACTGGAGATAACCATCTCAAGGAATTTCCTGCCCAGGCTGGTTTGGAATGTGATCCTCAGCTCTCTGCCTCCTGAGTAGCTAGGATGACAGGCACGAGTCAGCAGCGCTGGCTTCCACTTCAAGTTGCTAAGTGGTGAGTAGGAGATAATAGTCTCATGGGACCTTTTTTGTCCCGGATAGTTTTGAACCCAGACCCTCAGATCTCAGCTTCCTGAATAGGCAGGATGACAGACCTCAACTACAGATGCCTAGGGTCCTTGGTTCCACGTGATAGGGCACTAGCCATGAGCCCAACAGGGAAGGGTCACAACCGAGAAAAATAAGCCAGGAGACAACTCATTAGAGTTCAATACATACATAATTTTGGCCCTGATATGGGGACATATTTGAGCTTCAACTTTCTTATGTGCACAATCATCTTATTTGTGGACCAGATGAAAGAATGCACCCCGTGAAAGACAGCACAAAACACCTCATGAAGGTCTCATCACATAGCTGTATCCCACAAGCTGTCATTAGAATTAGGGTGTTTTCATCAGTATCACCATTCTTTCAGAAACATGTCACAAACTGCACAAAGTTCACATCTAATGGTTTAGAGGGGTGGGTTTTTTTTGGGGGGGAGTTAGCCATGGGTATTGCACTCTAGGGTTGGGGCTACTGTCCTAAGATCTTTAGCTCAAGGCTAGAGCTCTAAAACTTTGAGCCACAGCTCAGACTTTTGCAGACTTCCTGCCAGGGCTGGGTTTTAAACCCACCAGTGTCAGATCTTAGCCCCCAGGTATCTTAGATGACAGGGGTGAATGAGCCAGCAGCATCTGGTTCCATGGAGCTAGCTGGGTTGCAGTGGTTTACTTCTGGCTAAGTCAGGTTAGATGGCAGTTGTCAGTACCAGACTCCCAGCTTGCCCTGTGATGAGGTATTTGCAATCCTATCCTTATATCATTGTGCTCAGAACATTCTTTTTTTGTTTTGTTTTGATGTCAGACAGCACGACTTCCGAATTTTTCTGTGCATGTGGTAGTGAGGAATAGAAACCAGGGCTTTGTATGTACTAGGAGAGCACTCTACACTGAGCCCCAGGAGTGACAAGTATATATACAAATAAATGTGTAGATTGGTAGATAGATAGATAGATAGATAGATGTATATGTATAAAACAAGAGAGATGTCTATATATAATGAAATTGCATATATGATAGTACTATAATTGGCAACTAAATTATTCCTTCCTTTTTTAAGTATCATGATTGAATACATAATAAAGTAGTAATTGAAAATTAGTTAATGTGGTATAATTGTGTATAATTTTATAATATGAAAATCATACACAAACTACTAATTTAATTGTTACTTTTATAACATTCCATTTTTATGGATGTATCATCAGAATGGGTTTCTTAGAACCTCCCACCATTCATTAGTGGTAGTCCTGGGATTTGACCTCCAGGCCTAAGTTGCCAGTTTTGGCTATGGCTTCCCTAATAGTCCACCAAACATCAGCAATGCAAGGTGCACTTTCTGGGCCTTGTCATTTAGACCCAGGATGGTCACAACACAAAGGAAAAAAAATAGTAAAACCACCTCCTTGAACTTCTCAGTTTTATCCTTCTCCTTATTTTTTTTTTTTTTTGCCAGCCCCAAGATTTGAACTCGGGTCCTAGGATCCCAGGGTCAGCTGTGGCAGAGGTGCCAAGACCTAAATACTTGGCCAAAAAATAAATAAATAATAAGGCCCTGGCTTGGAATTTGCACCATTTTTCTGGCAGGTCTGGGATTTGAACTCAGGGTCTGGGTAATTCTGTGGCATTGTCCTTAAGACAAGAAATTCAGATCAGGTCCCAGGGCCTGAATTCAAGCCTCAGCACTGGAAAAAATAATATTCACATATGAGATCTATTTACATGCATGGGTTTACTGTGTATGACGTTTACTACCCTTATTTATTTAGTATTGTTACACATGTAACACATTTATTACATCATATCACCTAGATTATATTTGCATATGGATTATACATTATACTGAGACCCAGGACTTTCACGCAGAAGGAAAAAAAATGTGTCAAAGTTGGCTTCATACTCCACGAATAAGTTTTTGGCCATGCTGGGATTTCAACTCATGGCCTACAATGCCCAATCTATAAATGGGGGTAACAGTCTTAGCACACCAGCCTCCAGAAAACTGAGCTGCCAGGAAGTTCTGAAGACCTTCGATCAAGCCACAGTAGTGCCCAATATATACACTGATAGATATGTATATGTATATGTGTGTGTGTGTGTGTGTGTGTATATATATATATATATACTGAAAGAGAGGGAATGTGAGGATATTAAATTATATATATATAATTACCAATTATTAGTTATTACATTATGCCACCATTTAATGAAGTATCATGGTTGGATACTTATACAAGCATTAATTAAAAATTAGTCAATATCCTTCAATTAGGGAAATCATACCATAGTGCTAGAATGGAAGATATAAATCCAATAATATTTGTGTGGCATTCTAAAATAGAATCATGAATTAACTGCAAATTTAATTATTATTTCATTAACATTCACACAAATAGGAATGAGTTTGTCAGGATCTCCCTCCATTTGTGGGTGACAGTCCTAGCAATCAAACTCCAGGGTAGTTTACTTCAAATGCAAACCATTGGAATGACACGGTGAAGATTTCAGATTGTCATGGTTAAAAAAAGAATAAGAAAAGAAAGCTAGGTGTCAGCGGCTCCTGCCTGTAATCCTAGCTCCTCAGGAGGCTGAGATGTAGAGAATGCCAATTTGAATTCAGCCAGGGCAGGAAAGTAGGTGACATTTATTTCTAAGAGATTACAGGAAAAAAACAAAAACAAAAACAAAAAAAATATGAGTGGGATCGTGACTCAAGTTGCAGAGTACTGCCCTTGAGCAAAAGGAGCTCAGGGACAGGGCCTAGGTTCATAGTTCAAGCCCAGACCTGGCCCCCCTCCAAAAAAAAAAGGCAGCAGTAACTCCATGTCTCTGTTTATGGATGGATGATATAATAATGATGGGCATTCAGCAGGTTGTCCATGCTCAGCCCACCCAAGCTGGGCAAGCTGGGACAAGCCCTCAGAGTTCCTAGGCTGTAGGAGTGGTCGAAGGTTCTGGATCCATATTCTCTATCCCTCCGTAGTGTGTGAGCCTAGACCTCTGGGGCCTGGTGGCTCTCACTCATTCATCATTCCTCGTTGCCTAGTCACAGACTGGTCCCAAATCTCGGCAAAGATATGACATAGTCAACGATTTCTATGCTGAATGGGGTAAGCCAATAAATCCCACCCTCATAACTCCTGTTACAATTCAGCCTTGGGCTGCGAATGTGGCTTAGCGGTAGAGTGCTTACCTAGCACGCACAAAGCCTTGGGTTCTATTCCTCAGTACCACAGAAACAGAGAAAGCCAAAAGTGGCACTGTGGCTAGCCTTGAGCAAAAGAAGCTCAGGAGCAATCCCAGACCCTGAGTTCAAGCCCCAAGACTGGCAAAAAAAAAAAGTGAGCCTGGTGAGACATATTCTTCTGGGACTCAAGTGGTAGAGTGCTAGCCTTGAATGAAAAAAACTGAGGGACAGAGCCCAGGACCTGAGTTCAAGCCCTAGTACCAAGATGCACCCACACACACAGGAAGGTGGTAATGATGAGCTGAGCCAGAACTGGGGGCAGTCCTGAGGCATAGTCATAGTAAACTCTCAAGCCAGATCATGTGGTTTCTCCCTAAGTCCTTCTTGGGCTGAGGGGTCTGGGCCATGGTAGTAAGTTCCAGGGAACCTGCCCCTCCATCCGTGCATGGGGCCACAGGACCTAGGGAAAGAACACTACGGATGCGCCTTTGTAGTTGGCCCATGATTGCAGACCTTCATTTGCCCCCAAGCACTGGTGAGGAAAAAAGGGCTCTGAGCCCTGGGACTCCACATGCTGCTAGAAGCAGCAGCCAGCCAGCTGTGGATTTGTGAGCACACAAGTTTTTCATGAGCCCAACTCAACACCCACCCGAGGTGTGCCTGACAGATTTACACTCTTGTGATCCTTAGATGAGTGGGCATTACCTACCCTGCCATCTTGCAGCTTCTGCCCCTCCTTGCCCAGATCTCAGCCTCCTGAGTAGCTAGGAATATGAGAGCTTGAGCTATCACTATCCTTCTTGGCTAAAACCAGAGTACCTCTCTACCAGCCTAGCACCCATCTACAGTTACCCCTCCTACTCCACCCCTACTCCTCCAGGCTTCAGAGGGATCATACCCTTCCCTGAGGACAAAGAAATATGATCAGGTTTGAGCTTTATGTTCTCCACATAGTCAGGGGCTTCTGGGAGCTGAAGTGTACTGTAGTTCAAGTGGTAGAGCACCAATCTTATGTAACCAAGCTAAAGAATACCACCTAGGCTTTGAGTTCAAGCCCCGGTAAATTCACAAACACAAACACAAACACACACACACACACACACACACACACACACACACACACACACACACACACACACACACACACAGCAAACACAAAAACATCCTTAACAGATCCCAATGGCTTATACCAGCAATCCTAGCTACATAAGAAGCCAGCCCAGGCAGGAAAGTCCGTGAGACTCATCTCTCCACTAAACTACTAAAAAAGATGAAAGGTGAGCTGTGGTTCAAGTGGTAGAGTGTTAGCTTTGAGCAATGGAAGCTCAGGGACAGTGCCTAGGCCCTGAGTTCCAGCTCTAAGATTTTTTAAGACACCCTTTGCCACCACTCCACCCCCAATTAGGCCATAAATCCAGATTTTGGTCACCCTGGATCTCACTTCTACTCCTGCCACTTTCACAGCACTGCCACAAGTGGCCGGTGTGGGGCCAGCACTGGATTAAGAAGTGAACGTACAACAAGGGGAGCATAGCCAGGTCAAGGCTAATGCCCCAGAACATTGAGGTATTGGCCATACTGGTCTCTCATCTCCCAGTTGCCTGGACTTAGAATCTAAAGTGTGTGCATCTGTATTCTGGGCATCCAAATTGTCTAGAAGGGCCTGAGCGGCCAAGCTGGGGCGGGGGGTGAGATAGACTTTCCTGCGACAAGGTATGTTGACATTTCCTAGACACTGACGGATATTTCCAAGCCACCTTGGCCTCACCACACATGTAGCCCCGGATCCTCCTTGCTTGAGCGGCCTTTGGTCAGCGATCAAGCTCGAGCTGTCCAGAGCCACCAGAAAACTTCCATCCCCCACTCCACTGCCAGCGTGCAGGGAGGGACGTGCAGCCAGAGACCTAGCTAAGGAAAAGGACAGGACATCGCATGACTGAGGCCCCCCAGAGGCATGGGAGACCCTATGCTAGCTGGCCATGCTGACCCAGAATCCAGAATCCCCTGGAGGCGCCCAAAGATTTGGACAGGCCGGACTTGGGCCCCAAAGAAAAACTGGAATGCAGGCCTCTGGCAATTTAGGACTCATTGTAGACCCTGACAGGGTGCTAAAGGGCAAGGTCAGTGTGGAGGAGGGGCACCATCCAAGGTCAGAAAGAGGCAGACAGGCACCCAGGGAGGAGACAGAGAGAGACGAAGGACACATCATGTTTACACACACACACACACACACACACACACACACACACACACACACACACACGGTAGCCCAAGGCCTCAGCAGTCCCTGAGCACCCTGAACATCCCACACCCAAGAAGATGGCACTACCATTCTCAGACCAAGTGTAGACAAAACTCAGGACATCTCACACATCTGGAATGGCTCATAACACATCTTGGCATTTCCTAAATGTACATACAACTATGCAGAAAACTCAGCTACTTTATTTTTGGGTTTCAGTCATGGGGTTTGAACTCTGGGCCTGCACGCAATCCCTTAGCTCTTGAGCTGAAGGTGGGCGCTCTACCACTGAAGCCACAGTATCACTTCTGGCTTTCTAGTTGTTCACTGGAGATAAAGTCTCACCGATTTTCCTGCCCAAGCTGGCTTTGAACCGCGATCCTCAGATCTCAGCCTCCTGTGTAGCTAGGATGACAGTTGTGAGCCACCGGCAACAATCGGCTTCAGCCACCTTCTAATACCAAGGGAAAACCCAACTCATCAAGACACAAACCACATGTAACCCTACACTTCAGACTTTGTCACCAGCATCCAAAACCATTCTTCCATGAGTGGAGAGCATATAATTGACACTGCCATCCCACCCTTGCTCCCATTCACCCACTCCCTGCCTACCACAGGCCACGACCTCTGGAGTTCTTGGTAAGGCATCACCCACCCTGTTATGGCTTCATACTGGGGCAAAGCCGGGGAGGCCAGCATCTGGTCTCCCAACCATAGCAACCATACTGCTTCAAAATCTCTTGCAAGCAAGGAAGGGATGCCTTTCTTTCTTTCCTGTTTTTTTTTTTTCTTTTATTTTTCTTCTTTTTTTGTTGAGGGGCTTGAACTCAGGGCTTGGGTACTGTCCCTGATGTCGATTTTTCTTCAAGGCCAGTGCTCTACCACTTGAGCCACAGTGCCACTTCCAGTTGGATTGGAGATGAGCCTCTCGTGGTACTATCCTGCCTGGGCTGGGAAATGAGATCCTCTGGATCTCAGCCTCCCGAGTGGCCAGGATGACAGGTGTGGGATGAGAGGGGTGAGCGACTGGCTTAAGGTGTCTAGTCCTTCAGAATTTCCACCTAGTCCTCCTCTAGAAGCTACCACGTAGACACCCCTCTACCTCCCTCAGTGACAGCAAAGGGAGGCTCAGAATCTGAGTGGGGCCATGGGGATTAAAGGGCCCCCTCCACATCACTAGCCCTCTCTAAGCTCCCATCTGCCTCCTCCTGATTGCCTGGTCTTCCAGGGCAGATCAGACCCACAAGGAGTTCTGGGGCCTGCCCTATATCCTCCTGCCCCACCCAACCAATACCTGAGGATTTCTGGGTCCAGCTGCTCCATATCCCGGTGGAAGACGTTGGGAGGGTTGCTGATAACTGGATGCACGGGTGCCCAGGGCAAAAGGAGTGTCCAGCTCCCCTCTGTCAAAGGAGACACAAAGCACGGATGGATCTACTGAGAGCTTCAGGGCACAGCCATCCACCTGTCACCAAGGTCCCTGGGAGAACTGTTTTGTGGTGACAGCCCTGGGGCCTGACATTGGGACCCCGACGCTGTCCCCGACTTTCTTTGTCTCCAGGGGAGGGCTCTTTCACCTGAGCCACAGTGCCACTTCCAGCTTTTTCTGTGTATGCAGGACCTAGGAATCCAACCTGTGCTTTCCTGCGAGCTTGATGAGCCCTTTACCTCTAAGACACAATTCCAGCCCTGGATAGCTGTTCTTCTATGACCCCTCAGACCTGTCTCAGGACAGTCTCGCACATCTATACCAAGTCGCACATCTATACTGAGTCTCTCACCAGCAGCCCTGGCTGGAAATGAACATGCTCTGATGTGTTGTCCATCATATACAGCACCTTTGCTCTCTGTGCTTCCTGTCAGATCCTCAATCTTAAGCAAGACCCCCTTTTCAAGTGCTGCCTCCAAGAAGACCATTCCGATCACCTTGGCAGAGCTGGAGCCTCTCCTCTCTGTAGTCTTCCAGCCTTGAAAGGCTCTGCCTTCCAGCCAATGTGGGTTGACAGTGCACAAAGGGAAAGGCCTGGATTCCATCACTGGAGGATCACTGAGGATCTGGGAGCTGTCTTTCTGAGTTTTATTGTTCAAGGCTGGTGCTCTACCACTTGAGCCACAGCTCCACTTCTAGCTTTTCAGTGGTTCCATGGAGAGTAGAATCTCACGGACTTTCCAGCTTATGGCTGGCTTCAAGCTGTGATCCTCAGATCTCAGCCTCCGGAGTAGCCAGGATGACAGGCATGAGCCTGAGCCTGAGGTGATGGGCACCAACGGCTTTTTTTTTTTTTTTGCTCCTGTTTATCTCCTGTCAACTAGCAAGCCCAATTTAAAATAATCATTACAGGGGATCAAAATTCTCTCCTAGGTCAGTTAATCCAAGGAGATAATGTGTCTTTGGAAAAGGCTAGTCTGAGTTGACTTAGGGGTGTTTGTGTGTTCGTATGTGTGTGTGTGTGTGTGTGTGTGTGTGTGTGTAAAAGTGTCCAGGATACCTACTCTCATCTCTGCGGTGCCTCATTGTCCCAGCAGGGAGTGCATACAGGATCCTAACCCCAAGGAAGGTGGGGGAGGGGAGGGTACCAAAGGTCACATCCAGGGGGATGATCCGAATTCTGTCCTGCAGCCTAAGCCTGGACAGATAATGGAGAGAAGGAGAGGTTTAGGGGAACATCTAGGGCAGCCCCTTACCATTGGCTACAAGTACCAGCAGAAGACTGTATCCATCTTTCTTGGTAGTCAGATAAAATGTGTACATTGTTCATTTATTTTATGATTGTGTCCTAGGACTTGGATTCAAGGCCTGGGTGTTATCCCTGAGCTTCTTTTGTTCAAGGCTGAGGCTCTACCACTTGAGCCACAGCACATCTGGCTTATGTGTGGGTTTGGGGAGGGAGGTGGTTTATGGGAGATAAGAATCTCCTGGACTTTTCTGCCCGGGCTGCTCTGAGTCACAATCATCAAACCTCAGCCTCCCAAAGAGCCAGGGTGATGGGTGGGAGCCATGAGCTCCTGACTGCCACCATCCATTCATAATCCCTTAGGCCCAGCGCCGGGCCACCCACACTACACCTACTTGTTGGGAGTAGGAAGCAGACATGAGTGGGTTTGATACTTCAACAGCCTACCTATCTTTGAGCATTGTTCTGGGTCAGTCTGATGGAGGCTTCGTTCTTATCCACAGCAATGACTTGGCTCTGTCACAAGAACAAATGTCCCCTGGAAGGTGTCAGGTCTGGAGTCTTTCCTCTGAACCCCACCCCCCTAACCAAAATGACACTCCCCAGCAAAGGGTAGTACACACAGAGTGTTTTTATTGTCTTATAGCCAGGGTCTTGTCAGATAGGTGGGGGTATAGGTCAGAGGCCCAGGATTGTGCTGGGCAGGGGGAAAAGGCGACACCTTCTCATCTACTTTCCTTCAATGGTGTAGCAGAGGGATGTGGGGAAGGACACATGGGATGGACAATGAATAACCGTCACAGTCTAGCCAGGGCACAGAGGGGCTTACCTCATGAAGCTGCTTCAACAGGCTGAGCAAAACAACTCCTGACCCACAGCCCACCTTCAGAATGAGAGGGCCACCTTGGGTTCCAGCCACATGGGGATGCTGGGCTACCTCCTCCAGCACCCATTCAACCAGTTCCTGAGAGAGAGAAAGAGAGAGTGAGAGAGAAAGAGAAGGAGAGGGAGAGCGAGGGGGGAAGAGAAAGGGAGAGGGAGAGGGAGAGAGAGAGAGAGAGAAGACCAGAATTACACTTAAGCCAGGTGCCGGTGGCTCAGGCCTATAATCCTAACTACACAGGAGGCTGAGATGTGAAGATCATGGCTCATAGCTGGCCCTGGCAGGAAGATATGTAAGACTCTTATCCTCAAAGAACCAACAGAAAACCGGAAGTGATGTGGTGGCTCATGTGGTAGAGTGCTAGCCTTGATCTGAGGAGCTCAGGGACAGTATCCAGATCCAGAATTCAAACCCCACAAATGACAAGAAGTGGACTTCCCACCACAAGAAGTGGACTGAATAACACCCACTGTCCTAGGAAGCATGTCAGAGAAATCAGGCCGAGCTTCCTGTCAGCTGGGGGTCATGAGTAGTTCACGTGGCTTCACCATGACTCATTTTCCCCAGCTGCAAGACTGTATACAGTGAAGGATCCCCTTCCTCATGGGAATAGGGTAATGATGAAAGACAGACATGTTTTGTTTCATATTCCCACACCTGTTGCACTATTAATAACAGACCCCATCTGAGCCCTTTCTGGTAACTTCCTGTCATATAATCACAGAATTATTGAGAACTGTATCTGACACCTGCTCCCTCTGTGCCTGGCACTGCTCCAAAGATCCCTCTGTATTAGTCCCTTATTTCCTCACAACTGTCCCATGAGGAGACTGAGGTTCGATTGTCGACATCCAACCCAGAGCTTCACCTGTAGTGAAGAATCCGCTGCTGTGAACTAAGAGTTTGGGACAATCCATCTAAAATGATGACAGAGCAGGCGCTAAATGTCTACCACACCCCCCACACACACACACATACACACAAACACACCTCCACCGTCCTTTGCAGGCAAAGATGTTTTACTTTCTTTCTTTTTGTTGGTTGTGGGGCTTGAACTCTGGGCCTGGGTGCTATCCCTGAGCTCTTCAGCTCAAGTCCAGCACTGTACTACTTGAGCCACAGCACGACTTCCAGTTTCCTGGTGCTTTATTGGAGAGAAGAGTCTGAGGGTCTTTCCTGCCCAAGCTGGTTTTGAAACCTGATCCTAAGATTCAGCTCCTGAGTACTTAGGATGACAGCCATGAGCCATTGGCACCTGGCCAAAGGTGCTTTTCCATGCCTGTCATACTATCCCCTCAGGAAACTGAGATCTGACGACTGCAATTGAATGCCACTCTTGGCAACAAAGTCATTGAGAACTCTTATCTCCAATTAAACACCCAAAAACATTGCAAGTTGAGCTATGGCTCAAATGGCAGAGTGCTAGCTTTGAGCATGAAAAAAGGGATGGGACCCAGGCCCTAGTTTTAAGCTTTTTCTAGCATAGACCCACCCAAAAAAGGGAAGCAGGTGAGCACACGGGAGCTCAAAGCTCACACATAATACTCAAGAATAACAGAATAGACCCCATCCTGCTCTGAGTCTCTAGATTCTATGTCCTAGGTCATGGCAGTCTTAGATGGGACTGACCATGCACCAAGTCAGGACATTCAAGTACAATCTCATACTGAGAATCCCGTGATCTCATCAAGGACTCAAGATCTCTCACTGTCCTGCCTTGACACTGGGCAGTCAGATGAGATCTAGTTATACAACCAAAGGATATGAGAATGAGTGAATTTCTCAGCCAAGGGATGCAGACTGGAGGGCTCTCGGTGCCTCTCTCTTGGGAAGGAGAAAAGGGCTGATCCATCTCAGTAATATTCCTGTGTTTGTGTAT
The DNA here is from genome assembly GCF_019054845.1 of Dipodomys spectabilis. Classification (NCBI taxonomy): domain Eukaryota; kingdom Metazoa; phylum Chordata; class Mammalia; order Rodentia; family Heteromyidae; genus Dipodomys; species Dipodomys spectabilis. The sequence continues at coordinate 5,681,902 of NW_024871193.1, read as the reverse complement.
CCTCAAAGAAACAACCCTGCTCAGAGCCCAGTGCCTCTGGTTTTCTCACCAGCCTCGACCTTCAGTCTGCCCTCTCTAAATCCCACATCTGCCATCTAGACTAAAGGCTGAGCCAGCAAGAAGACCCACCTTTACCTCTGAGAACGGCAGTCACGGGGTCCTAGAGTCCCCTAGAGGAAGTCTGGGAGCAACACAGGTCTGACTCCTGCCATCATTCCCAGGCTGTCTTACCTCTGTCTCTACTCGAGGAATGAACACTGGGGGTGTAATCTTCAGATTGAGCCAGCAAAAGTTCCAGTACCCAAGGATGTACTGCACAGGCATCCTGCAGTGGACGACAGCGAGGTCGTCAATGGTGAACCCAAAGTGCCAGGACTTTTAATGGCCATGTGTCTGGGTCAAAGGCTCTATCACTGATGGTCTAGGTTGTCAGGTGAGGTCATGGCTTCAATGGCCTGACACACCTGATCTGGGATCATCCTCCCTCTTCATCTTCCTGCTTATCCCTTGCCACCCCCCTCTGGACACTCCCTCTCCCTATCCTCCCTAGCCTTTGGACACTTTCTTCTTATCTGACCAGAAAATAAACTCGGTGAGCCAGGGGACATTGAAACTCCATGACCCACCCTGAGCCCTAGGGTCTACCCGAGGCTGTTTCCCTCTGCAGTTGGCGACCACTCAGATCCTGGATGTCATGAAGTTGCTGAGGGGACAGTGGCTTGCTCCTACGTATTGTCTTTAGGCTCTGAAACTGTCCCCACAGAGATTGTGAATGGTTGGCTCCCTTGATCCAGGAACTCCAAACCAGGGCCTGCATGATCCCTTCTTCCTTCCTTTCCTCCTTTTCTCCCTCCATCCTTCCCTCCTCTCTTTCTCTTTCCTCTCCTTGTGTCACTCCTAGGCCTTAAAATCAGAGACTGGGTGCTGTCTCTGAGCCTTTTTACTCAAGGCCAACAGTCTATGGCTTGAGCCACTCATCCACTTTTTTTTGGTAGTTAGTTGTAGATAAGAGTCTTATAGGCTTTCCTTCATGGGCCTTAAGCCTCAATCCTCCCATCTCAGCCTCCTAAGTAGCTAGGATGACAGGAGTCAAGCAATGGTATCCAGCTCAAACCAAGATTTCTTCATGTGCTGTGGAACCAGCACTGGAACCTTTCATCGTGTATGACCCTCCCCTTTCCCCCTGGGCTTGACACACACTGTAATGGTTTATTGGATAAATAAATGAGCATCTGTCTATGACAATACTACAGAAAAGTCCCATCTAATTCAGGTAAGCATCCTGGGTGGGGGCAAAGCCTGATGTAGTTCTCCCACAGTTCTCCCTCCTCCCTCTTCCCACCCTCCTGGACCCACCACACTTAACTGTTTTGGTTGCAAGGATGTGAGCCATGGTGTACTCACTGGATTCCAGGGCCTCTGGGAAGCCTATCTTCTCAAAAACTGCTGTCCAGCCACTAACCAGCTCTGTGGCACTCCATTCCCCACTCAGGTGTGAACAAGGTTGCTGTGAGGTGAACGCCAGGCTCATGGGGCCTTCTCTCCACTCCCTGGGACAGACAGGATGGTCCACTATATCTGGCCCCCAAGTTTCATGTTGCAGAGAAAGGATCCTTGAGGCATCCCGGGTCTCTGAATCTCCCAGATTCCAGTGCAGGTGCTGGGAATTGTCTCTGCTCACAGCTGGCAGGCTGCGGATGGCGAGGTCACAATCTCTGCTCCCCAAGACATTCTCAACTGTGGTGGTCACCCTAGAGAGAGCCAGAGGAGAATCAGCAGCTGCCAGAGAAAGGCAGTCAAGGCACGACGTTCGTAGTAGGAAACCATCTGGCTAGGGAACTCTGCCTGTGCCGCTTTAAACGTCATTGTTTGGTGGCTGAAATGGTCCATCTAATTTGACCCAGAATCCCAGACGTTAGTAGAAATTGCCAGCTTCAAGAAAAAACCTTGTAAAAGCTGGCATTTCACTTGTCCCACTCAAACTTAATGGGTTCCAAAATCAGTAGTTCCCTTTTCCTTCCAGACAGCCTACAGCAGGTTACAGAAAATGGCATTCAGAGAGCCTCAGGTAACTGCCATGTCCTGATCCCAAGCAGGCTCTAGCAGGGGGAACACATTTGCCTACCATTGTCCAGCTGGAAACAGCCCAAGAGGGACACAGATTGGAGTCTGCAGGACTCCAGGGAGGACTGCCCACCAGTGCACTGCCCTGGGAGGAAATCCATGGCAACATTGGGGGCAGGGAGCCCCCTGCTCAGATGCCCATGGACACCGTCAATGCCCTGGGTAAGATTCCCCTCTCATCCTCGGTCATGGTGAACCATCTGCCATGTCACACCGTTCATCACTTCCCAGACCCTCCTAGCTTCACAGCCCCTGCCCTACACGCCCTATCTCCTTCCCTAATTATGTTTGGCAGACACATTCCCAACTTTGAATTAGCTCCAACTATACACATGAGAACAGAATGTCTGGCTGGAAGATTGCGGCTGTGGTCACAGTAGCCTCATGAGCCTTCTGGCTAAAGACAGAAGGGCAGGTATCCACGCTGGTCTGCGGTGCACACAGGCCTCCTAGGTGAGACCTACGCAGGCCCAGCAGTTACTGCGGGCTGCAGGAAAGGGGGAGAAAATGATGGGAAGGAAGATGTAATGAAACCTTCTCTAAAGGAGCCATGACACTGTGAAAGAGAAAACAAAAATTGTGGCTGGGCTCATACTGGACATTAACGAAAAAAGAACAACAAATACACACGTGCACACAAATAAAATGGTTTGCTCATGCTAGGAAGGTGGCTCAGTGGTAAAGCACTTTCCTTGCATGCACGAGGCCCTGGGTTTGATTCCTCAGCACCACGTAAACAAAAACAAAAAAGTCAGAAGTGGCGCTGTGGCTCAAGTGCTAGAGTGCTAGCCTTGAGCTGAGGAGCTGAGGGACAGCGCACAGGCCCAGAGTTCAGGCCCTACAACCGGACCCCCCCAAAAAAATGCTTTTGCTCTTTTTAGACATGCTAACTGTACAATGAGAAAGATGATTTCTCTCTCTCTCTCTCTTTCTCTCTCTCTCTCTCTCTCTCTCTCTCTCTCTCTCTGTCTCTCTGTCTCTCATACACACCTAAACACACAGACTCAGAGCAGTGCCTCTCCTGAATTTGTTGATTTCTCATCTAGGCAATGTACCAACTCAAACACTGGAGTTCCCTTGTCAGAACCAGGGGCAACCACCCAAGGGGAACAATGCTCTAATAATGCAAAACCACCCTCCCTCCCTGGTTCTCCAGGGCTAGACCCTTCCCCTTGGGAACAACCAGCCTTGACTCCCCATTCACCAAAACCCTAGGCTAGGACTCTGGGTGAAGGAGTCCCGAGACACGTGGCTCCTCAGAGCCTAGACAGAAAACAAAGCAGGGGGTTATGGTGCCTCCAGAGAGGTTCTGACCTGGGGTGGGGGCGTTGTTGGGGACTTTGATGAGGTCCTAAAGGCTATATACATGGATGGAATCCCTACTTCCAGCCTACATACTTCTGGGCGACTTGACAGATTCTTGGGGAGGACAAGGAGACCAGATGGACTGGGAGTACTAGCAGAAGCTGGCAGAACTGGGAAATGTGATCACACAGTCAGAACTGTTGACAGTTGGGGTTGGGGGGGCCGATTGTATGTCTGTCAGACGGGGTGTGTTTTTCTCCCAAATACCCGCATTCTATCTTACCCCAGTGCCCTCACCTCTCTACTGGGCTCTTCTGGGAATGTCCTCAGGTGAAAGTGTGACTGAGCACAGAAGACAAGGACTCACACAGCAAGGGGGGCCTATCTTCTGTATCCTACACCTCCCTCCCCATCAAAAAGGAAAAGACCTAAGAAGGCAGGTGTGGGGTACTGCTCCCCACCTCTGACTAAAGCCACCAGGTTCCCACAAGGGAGAGAAAGGATGCAGATGCAAGGCTGTGTGGCTCCCACTGCTCCAGGCCAGGGGCTCTGTGGTGACCCCTCCTTCCCATCCCTGCAGCTCCCCTTTTCCTGGGACACTGGCCACTAAGGATGAGGGTGGGATCCCCGGGTGGACACCCACCTCCAAACACCACCCTTGGGGTGGATTTGTGGCAGAGCCAGGACAGACTGTGGGGCATGGGGGAGGTGCAGGCAGGACTGGACTTGGAGGGGAGAGGGAAGGGTCCGGGTCCCCAAGGGTGGGAAGGAAGGGTACAGTGGGGGGCAGGGTATACAGGGGCGTGATCGTGGAGTGTGGGAGCGCAGGTCGGCCACACACGTGAGCTGCTGGGAGAAGCTGTAGGCTGCGATTCGGCGTGTGGGTCGGGAGTCTGAGGACCGAGGGCCGGAACCAAATCAGGGCCACAAGCAGGTCAAGGGCGCACCAGCTCTGCCAGGTAACCACTAAAGGCTCCTCAGGTCTGAGCCAGCAGCGCCATGTTTGAAAAGCAGCGTGGGCGCTTGGTGGGGCTGCACACAGCTTCTGCTCCTCCACAGGCACCACCGCAGCCTCAGTGGCCTCCTAATCTGAGGCTGCTGCTGAATCAGCAGCCACTGCCTCTACCGTGCTCCCTGCACCGGGACCTCAGACTCAGGGCCACCATGCCTGGGTGCCTCCAAGGGGCTGCATGTGGCAATGTGCCTGCCATGCAGGCTCCGCATGCTTTGCGCTCCTGACCAGGACAAACACTATGGTAGGAGCAGCCTCCAGCCACTGAAGCCATTTCCACTGGTGCTTGTGCTCATGCTCGCTCTTCTCCCAGCTCTCTCTTGGCCTCACACTCCTCTCCTGGGTCACCCCGCCCCTTCTGTGCACACACCCCTGCCCCCTTGGGCCCCAGGCCATTGCTGCCACCAAAGTGTGCTCCTGGGGCCCCACCCCCACTTCCCCTGGGCCCCGCCTCCCACCTCTGGCCACAATTGCAGCCCTGACTGGGCCCTGAGGCTTCTAGAAGATGGCAATTACAGCCTTACCTCAGCTCAGCACTAACCCCCAACCCTAGTACCGGCTCAGTGGATCCAATCTCACCTCAGCCTCACCCCTCCATCCCCCTCCACTCCACACACCAAGCAGGTGCATTGTGACACATGTATGTGTGTTTGTGTGTGTTTGTGTGTGTGTGTGTTGGGAATAACCACCTCTCAAGGACTCAGAACATAGCACCCTTTGGAATGACTCAGCACACAGCACACTTCCAAAATCAGCACAAAGCACCCTGTGTAAATGAGTCAGCACACAGCTCCTTTTGAAGGATTCAGCATGTAGTATGCTGGGTAGAGTACTCAGCACACAGCACCGTTTGAAGGAGGGAGTCTATAGCCCACAGTGTAAAGGACTCAGTAAAGGACTTTGAAACACACAGCACATAGCTCTCTTTTCCAGGGACTCACCACACTCTGTGTTGAAGCACACTGTGTAAAACACCCAGTGCACAGCTTCCTTCAATAAATTCAGCACACAGAAAAATTTTGAAGGACTCAGCACATACCACACTGTGGAAGCTCTCAGCACACAGCACCATTTGAAGGACAGTACAGAGCAGGCTATGTAAAGGACTTGGCACACAGCACTCAAAATATACCTCATCCCTCTCTTCTCAAGGGCTCACACATAGCAGGACTCTTTAGGATGCATTAGCACACCAAACCTTTTGAAGGACTCAGCATACAATATGTCGTATAACGGACTCAGCACAAAGCCCCCTTTAAAAAACCCAGGATGGCCCACTCTTCTCAGGGACTCAGCACATAGCACCCTTTGGGATGACTCAGCAAACAGCACCTTTCTGAGGACTCAGCACATAACTCCCATGAGGGAAGAACCCAGTAAATAGTGCCCTGTGAAGGACTCAGCACATAGCTGTATGTCACAACTTCAGCTGTCACTAGAATTAGGGTGCTTTCTTCAGTATCACCATTCTTCAGAAACACTGCACAAATCCTACTAGTTCACATTTAGACAAGCTGTGTTTTATGGGGGAAGTCAGCTGGGGGTCTTGAACTCAAAGCTTGGGGGCCCTGTCCCTGAACTCTTTGGTTCAATGCTAGAGCTCTACCACTTGGAGGCACAGCTCCAATTTTGTTTTTTGGGGTTGTTCTTTGACAGGTCTTATGGTGATAAGTAAGGCCAAGTTGGGGTATCTGTGGGCAAAGGCTCTTAGCTCAGCGTGGAACTGACCTATCCCCTCCCTCTGTCCCTGGAAAGATGGGCCTCCTGGAGTTCTCTTGGCCTAGTGTGGAACAGACCAGCTCTGGCATCAGCAATCAGGGTGAGCAAAAGTCAGCTTGGCCCTAGTAACTTGCCCAAATTGAACTCTAGAGGAAAATGGCATGGGATCGCATGTTCCCCGTGTGGCCACCAGGGGTCAGGAGTGGCCCACCATAGGGATTGTACTTGCGAGTTGTGTTTACTCTTGCTTCCATTGGGCACCCATCATGATTCAGAGCCACGCTGGACAGGAAAGTCATTGAGACTCTTACCTACAATTAACCATTGAAAATCAAGTGGGGCTGTGGCTCAAGTGGCACAGCACTAGTTTTGAGCAAGAAAACTCAGGGATAGAGCCTAGGCCCTGCGTACACACACACACACACACACACACACACACACACACACACACACACACACACACACACATACTACATGCATGCAAAATCAGAGATTTCTACACTGCAGTCTTTGGGTATTCTCTACTTTTTCCCCCACTAAGCCTGGTGGCTGCTGGCCTAGGTGTTTGGTGCATCAACATCACCTGGCACCTTCAATTTTGGGGGAACAGAATAGCTAGAAGGTCAACCTTCCCCCATCCAAGCTCCTTGACTGGGTCATGGTCTATCCAGGCGCTTTGGGCTCCTTTACAGACTCGCCAAGATTCCTTCAAAAGGCATCACACACTGGGCACTGGTGGCTCATGCCTGTCATCCTAGCTACTCAGGAAGCTGAGATCTGGAGGATCATGGTGCCAAGCCAGTCTGGGCAGGACAGTGTATGAGACATGTCGTTGAACCATCAGAAAACAAAAGTGGCACTGTGGCTCAAGTGGTAGAGAAAAAGAGATCAGGGACAATGCTCACTGCCAACAACAACAGGGAGAGGCATTGCATGCTGTCTTTGGGATTGGCATGGGCCAAACATAATTGGAATTAATTATAATTGGAATTAATCAAGTCCTCCAAGACCAAGCAGTACCTCTTTTTGTACTGTGCTCCTCCATCTCGTCTCACCCCCTGGCCTTGTCCGTTCTTTGGGTCAGCATGGGTCTGGCTGGAAGGGAGGGCTCCAAGGAAGATCCCAGAGCAATCACCACACTTCTTTCTGCCCTGCTCACCCTGCTGCTTCTGCTCTTTGCCATAGGTCTTCTTCCCGGAATCCATCCATGAGGTCATCACCACCAACATAGTGGTGAATGGTGGGTCTGGCCTAACTAGGGGCAGTCAGAGGTGGAAGTAGGTCTGGGACTAGGAGCTTCCACTTTGGGCTGACTTTTATTTCATCCTGAGCCTTGCAGTGGTGGGGAGACAGTGTAGACTTCACATTGAGTCAGGTAAAATCACAATCTGGAGGACCACTTGTGTGGGGAAGGATGTGGGACTCAGGGGGCCACGGTTTTTGGTGTTCTCTTGGGACTCCCCTCTCCCTCTCATCCCTCAATGGTAGAAGAGAAACTTCAACTCAGGGTGTGGGAAGAGGGGGTGGGGGAATATTTTGGGGGGAACCAGACTTGTGTTTCATATTCATCCTAGCCCCTACTTCCTATTTATCTGAGGAATGGCCATATGGGTTTGGGAGGGGGAAAAATCATCCTACCTGAGAATGTGGCTCACTGGTAGAGTGTTCGCCTAGCATGCCTGAAGCTCTTGGTTCTATTCCACACAGAAAAGGCTGGAAGGGGAGGTGGGGCCAGCCTTGATCAAAAAGAGCTCAGGGACAGCCTTGATCAAAAAGAGCTCAGGGACAGTGGCCAGGCCCTGAGTTCAAGCCCCAGGGTTGGAAGAACAAATCTTTCTTTGTAGACTTTTTTTTATTGCTTTGAAAACAATTTATTCTTTGTGATAAGCAAAACATAGGACTCATTCCTGGCCACCAATGGGCCATTAGATGTCCCTTGAGTTTGGGCCAACTCCCTTGAGCCTCTACCCTACCCTACCACCAGTTTAACCTTCCCGTTGCCCGGCAGATGGAGGCCTGAGAGAAAGCCACTTGGTCACCTACTTCTGGTGGCTGCCAAGGCTTTTGAGAGTCAGTATGTGACTTAGCGAGTCATCATCCGCATCAATCTACAGGAGAAAGTGAGAGAGCACTCCTCCCCTGAGCCTGGGAGCTGTGGGCAGATCTGGATGTGGGGCATCTGGGGCAGGACATACTCCTTGAGGGAGTCCACTATGGGGTCACGAACCCTGACCTCTCCTCTGGCAGTTTCCATGCTGTCTTCAAGTTACTTCTGAAGCAATGTTGGGGAGGAGGGTGGGAGGCTGAGCTTGTGCTGGCATCTGGACACTGCTGTCTGTGCCTTCCCTGGTGAGGAGTGACAGCAGCTCCGCAACACTCTCCTCTTCTCCATCTTCTCCTGGGACAGCCAGTGCATGCACTGGGCTTTCTCCCAACACAGCTCATTCAGGACCAACATCTGCTCTTTACACACCATGAGGGACTCCTTGATAGTATGGATGTGTGCCGAGAGCTACCTGCATCAATGGTGGAGCTCACCTGCTGGACTCTGGAAGTACGCCTCACCAGGCAGATCATGGACGAAGCAGATTTTCTTCTCAGATGCCCTTGTCCCGCTTCCCATCCCCACGCATGCTGTGGTGGCAGCTCATTTGTTTGAGGGCTTGTGGCTCCAGCTCAGTCTGGCACTGAGCTGCTGGGTTGGCCAGGGGGTGCCTGCAGCTGGCCCGCCATTCTTGTGGCAGGAGTTTCCCCCTGTGCATCTCATCCTCCAAGAGCACTCCCAGAGCCATGTCACTCTTGGTCTGGGGGACATCTCCATCCTCTGTAATGGTCACATGGGGGAGGGGAGATTTGCCTCCTTATCTTTTACTTCTCCAGGGCTCATGCCTTCCCCTTCCCCAGGGAAAGCCAGGAAGCTCAGCTGGACCTGCAGGCACTCCTCATGTGATCTGGTGGCATCCAGGCACTTGACAGTGTCCTGCCACTTTGGGGACATCACCTGGTCCCTCCAGTTTGTTAAGCCCTGCACTTGCTTCAGCTGCTCCAGCAGCTGGGTCTGCCTCACTAACTGCTGCTGTAAGGCCTCCTTCTTAGAGCACAGTTGCTCATTGGAGACAGTGTTCCATTCACAGGAGACTCTGAACTCCTTCACTGGCCCAGGGACTGCTCCTGCTGCTCCTGAGTCACTTGGCTCTCTCTCTCTCAGCCACCACTATCCATTTCTCTATCTTCTTCTCTGAACAGTCCTACTGTTCCCGCAGATGTTTCTTCATCTGCTGCTCTGAGTCCAGGATGCTGGCAAGCTCCTCCTTCTCACTGCTCACCCTGTGGAGAGCGTCCCACAGCATGGCCAGCTTTTCCTTCGGTTGTCCATCCCACACACATGCTCATCGTAGGGTCTCAGGGATCTCCTGCCGATCCTAGGCTTTCTCCTCCAGTCTCTGCAGTTGCTCCTGCTGCTCCACGTTCTCAAGATGGAGACTGGCTTTCCTGGACCTGGATGTGAAGTTGTTCCTCCAGGTTTTTCAATTCCATCTTCTTGCTGTCGGCCTGGGCTTGCAGCTGCCGCTTGGCCTGAGATGGTCCTGAGGGGGGCCTTGGCTTTACCAGCTTCCTTCTTAGTTCCCACAGCTCATTCCCTAGGTCCAACACATGCCTTGCCCCTCATTCCTTCTCCTCTGTCAGTTGGTTCAGCCATTGGGTCAGCTGCCATGCCTCCTCTTTCCATGCGGACCTCTCAATGCTCACGTCCTCCTTTAAGGTGTCTCTCTCCAGATTCGTTGTTGTCACCAGCCAGCTCAGGTTGTCCAGTAGTCTCTTCAGTACCTCACGCCCCTCCAGGGCTTGTTGGAACTTGCATATTCTCTTCTTCATGTTGCTCCTCTGTATCCACAGCACTTCCAGCTTCTCCTGCAACTCTGTGTTCACTTGATCCAGGTCATTTAAGCTTCTGGTATTTTCCTCCAACTGAAGGGTCACATCATTCAACTGTTCGAAGAACATTTTGGTCTCCTTCTTTGCAGCAGTGACCGCAGAAGCTGCTATCTCCAGCTCTGCCACGCACCACTCTGTAGCTTGCAGGGAGCTGGTGAGAGCTTCGTGCTCCCTTTCTCTGTCATCAGTGGCCTGCTGCACTTGGGCCAGTGCACATTGTAAATCGCTTTCTGCTGAAACCAACCGCTGTATGCGTGCCTTGTGGATCTCTACCTCCATTTTTGGTGCTGCATTTATCTAGGCTATCTTCTCCCTCTCTTACTCCCATTGATCCTGCAGGTCTGTCTTTCCCAGCTTCAGTGATTGGATTTTGGCACAGAGTGCCTGGTTTCTACTTTTCTGTGGTCCAGGGTGGGCACCACATGCAGAGAGCAGCTCTGTGGATCCTTGGTGGGATTGGGACCCTTGACATCTGGACCCTGGTGGCTGTGACTGTGTCCAAAGGCAAGGTAGGCCCACGGTCGGCATCACCTTTGGCCGGACTCTTCATTCAATCCACCTCCCCAGTGGTGTTTGTCTTGGGGGTCCCTCTCTTTTTCGTGTTCTTTGTTTTCTTGAATGTTTCAGGTCTGTCGGGAGGATACTGCTGGTGTTCTTGGGGCAGTTTCTTGCCCACAGTTCTCTCATTGAGTCTTATTGTTTCAGACATCTGAGCGCTGGGACGGGAAAGTTGGGCTGGCCACATTCTCAGGCTCTAGGAAATCCTCTATTCTCCCACTCACCGACTAGGACATCATTTCCTACTCTACCTCAAAGTCACCTGGAGTCTCTTGCTCACCACTCAGCCACCTCTACCTTCCTCAACCGCTGGTTGTGGTGTCAACCAACAGAGGGAATCCAGGTGTAACTGGGAAGCATGGAATACGTGCGTGGCCACTATTCTTGTATCCCATTGGTCAAAAAGAACCATGAAAGAATGGGGGTGTGCTCGGAATCCTGGGATGCAGACAGAATGGATGGAGTCAAGATGACAGCAGCCCCTTTGCCCATTGGGGAGAAGAGGGAGACCTGCTTTAGCCAGATGGCTGCACAGATTGTGTGTATGTGTGTTTGTTGCCAGTCCTGGAACTTGAACTCAGGATCTGGGCACAGTCCATGAGCTGTTCTTGCTCAAGATTAGCCCTCTACCACTGGAGCCACACAGCTCTACTTCTGGCTTTGTTCGCATTGAGGTTAGACAGGGGTCTCAAGGACTTTCCTTCCTAGGGTGACTTTGACCATAATCCTTCTATCACAGCCTTGTAAGTATCAAGGAGAACTGGTGAGAGCCACTAGTGCCTGGCTAATCATTGTTCGGGATTATGGCTTCCCCAGTAGCCTGCATGCCTTCAGCAATGTAAGGTGAAGTAGCCTTTGGAGCCGGATCACTCAGAACCAGATGGCCATGGTGCAAAAGAAGAAAATGTAAAAACGCTATCCTGCCACTTTTTTCTATGCACCCCCTGCCATGCACAAAGCCTGAAGTTCTAGGATCCCAGGATAGGCTGTGTTACCAGCGGCTGCACCCCAGCCTATGGTGATGAAAGCTGAGGCACGGTTGCCATGACCTGAGTTCAAGACCGTGTTTGGCAAAAAAGCAGAAAAAAAAATAGCTCCCTGGCTTGCAATTCATGCCGTTTCTCCTACCTTTGAAATTGAACATAAGGCCTGGGTAACTCTGAAGCACTGTGGACGAAGAGGAAGCTCACCATGCTTGAAGATAAGAAAGTAAGGCCTGGTCCCTAGGCCTGAATTCAAGTACCCACCCCGGAAACATTCTATTTATATATATTGTAAAGATAGGATTTGTACTTACATATAGATGGTCAGTCCATATCCTGTTTGTTGTGGTTATTTATTGTATTTCTGTTTCATTCATTTATTTTCCATTTTTTTTATTGTGAAAATACTGTACAGATGGGTTACAATTACATGGGCAAGATAATAAGTATATTTCTTATCAAGCATTGTAGCCTCCTCCTTTGTGTCCCCATCCAATGCCTTCCCATCCTCCTATCAGCCCTCCCCACAATCCTCCCTGCTCCAATCACCCCCCCCGCCCCCCCAGCACTAAAGTTTAAAGTTCGTTTTTGACATAACGACTTGTACATCTCATTGTTGCAATGAGTCCACCTGTATCCCTATTAAACGATTTGTTTTTCCCCTTCCCCTCCACAAATTATACCTACATCAAATACAGTGAAAGCAAGGGTTATACTGTAGGGGAGGGACATACAAAGCAACAAAGAAATAATCTTATAAATGTGTTAGAAACAATCCGTACAGTATGTTCACAAATAAAATAAAATTAAATTAAAAAAAAAAAAAAAAAAAAAAATATTTGAGTACATATCTTAGGGTTCATTTAACTAACATCACCTTATCTGATCTTTTCTGCTTGACTCAGACATATACTAGATATTGCAAATAAAGGAAACCATGGGATCTATGTTTCTTTGGGCCTGGCTTATTTCACTTAATATAATTTTTTCCCAAGTCTTTCCATTTGTTAATAAATGGGGCAATGTCATTCTTTCTCATGGAGGCATAGAATTCTATTGTGTATATATACCACATTTTCTTGATCCATTCATCTACTGAGGGGCATCTGGGTTGGTTCTATATCTTAGCTATAGTAAATGGTGCTGCAATAAACATAGTCATGCTGGTAGCTTTAGTGTGGTCTTGTTTGTAAACATTTGGGTAAATTCCCAAAAGTGGGATTGCTGGGTCATAGGGGAGCTCTATGTGGAGTCTTTTGAGGAACCTCCATACTACTTTCCAAAGTGGTTGAACAAGTTTACACTCCCACCAACAATGCAGTAAGGTTCCCTTCTCTCCACATCCCCTCCAGCATCTGTTGTTATTAGAGTTCTTGATTATAGCCACTCTAACTGGGATGATGTGGTATCTCAATTAGTTTTGATTTGCATTTCTTTTGTGGTTAGGGAGGTTGAGCATTTCTTCATGTGTCTATTGGTTGTGCTTCTTTCCTATTCAGAGAAGTTTCTCTTTAAGTCTTTAGCCCACTTATTTATTGGGCAGTTGTTTCTTTGAGGATTTGTTGTTGGGGGATTTAATTTTTTGAGTTCCAAGTATATTTTAGATATGAGATTTTTTATTGACTGTGATGATACATATTCCATTTATGATATTGATGACAACCCATCACATAGTATCTAGATTTGTAGATGTGTTCTTTTTTTTTAATTTTATTTTATTTTATTTGAGAACATACTGTACAGAGGGGTTACAATTACATGGGCAGGATAATGCATACATTTCTAACCAAGCATTGCAGCCTCCTCCTTTGTTTACCCTTCACCTCCCTTCCCAGCCTCCCCCCTCCCCCCCACCCAATCATACCCCCCCGCCCCCCCCCACTCCGACATTGTAAAGCTGGTTTTGACATGACATTTTGTACTTCTCATTGTTGCAACAGGTCCACCTGAATCCTTAAACGACTTGTTTGTCCCCATCTCCTCCACATGTTATACTGACATCAAATATAGTGAAAGCGGGGGTTACACTGTGGGGGAGGGACATACAAAGCAAAAAAGAAATAATCTTATAAATGCGTTAGAAACACATGCATGAAGGAAACAAAAACATTAAAATACATATTTAAGGGTTCGTTTTCCTAACATCACATTATCTGACCTTTTCCGCTTGACACATATCTATACTAGATATTGCAAATAAGGGAAATCATGGGGACCTGTGTTTCTTTGGGCCTGGCTTACTTCACTTAATATAATTTTTTCCAAGCCTTTCCATTTCCTAACAAATGGGGAAATGTCATTCTTTCTGATGGAGGCATAGAATTCCATTGTGTATATATACCACATTTTCTTGATCCATTCATCTACTGAGGGGCATCTGGGTTGGTTCCATATCTTAGCTATGGTAAATAGTGCTGCAATAAACATAGTTGTGCTGGTAGCTTTAGTGTGGTCTTTTTTGTAAACATTAGGGTAAATGCCCCAAAGTGGGATTGCTGGGTCATAGGGGAGCTCTATGTGAAGTCTTTTGAGGAACCTCCATACTGCTTTCCAAAGTGGTTGAACAAGTTTACATTCCCACCAACAATGAAGTAAGGTTCCTTTCTGTCCACATCCCCTCCAGCATCTGTTGTTGTTAGAGTTCTTGATTTTTGCTGTTCTAACTGGAGTGAGGTGATATCTCAATGTTGTTTTGATTTGCATTTCTTTTATGGCTAGGGATGTTGAACATTTCTTCATGTGTCTATTGGCCATCCTTCTTTCTTCTTCAGAGAAGCTTCTCTTTAAGTCTTTCGCCCACTTATTTATTGGGCAGTTGTTTCTTTGAGGATTTGTTGTTGGGTGGTTTAATTTTTTGAGTTCCAAGTATATTTTAGATATGAGACCCTTGTCTGTTGTATGGCTAGTAAAGATCTTCTCCCAATCCGTGGGCTTTCTATTGATCTTCCTAGCTATGTCATTTGCCCTGCAGAAGCTCTGCAACCTTATGCAATCCCATTTGTCCAACCTTTCTTTGATTTGTTGTGTTTCCGGGTCTCTATTCAGAAAATTTCGGCCTCAGACAAGGAGACCTAGGGTTTCTCCTATTCCATCCTCTAAAGTTTTCAGAGTGTCTGCTTTGAGTTCAAGGTCTTTGATCCATTTGGAGTTGATTCTGGTGCAGGGTGATATAGAAGGATCTAGCTTTAGTTTTCTACATGTAGTTAAACAATTTTGCCAGCACCATTTACTGAAGAGGCTGTCTTTCTTCCATTCAATTGTTTTAGCTCCCTTATCGAAGATTAGATGGCTATAGGTCTGTAGGTTCATTTCTGGGTTTTCAATTCTATTCCATTGGTCCTGAGGTCTGTTCTTATGCCAATACCAACCTGTTTTGATTACTATGGCTTTATAGTAGAGTTTGAAATTTGGTATTGATATTCCTCCAGCAGTGTTCTTTCCATTGAGGAGCGTTTTTGCTATTCGGGGTCTTTTATTGTTCCATATGAATTTTTGGATTGCCTCTTCTATTTTCTTGAAGAATGAGGGTGGAATTTTGATAGGTATTGCGTTGAATTTGTAGATAGCCTTGGGAAGTATTGCCATTTTCACAATGTTAATCTTTCCAATCCAGGAGCATGGGGGAGGTTTTGCCATTTTTTAAGTTCTGTGTTGATTTCCTTTTTCAAGATTTTAAAGTTTTCATCATAGAGGTCCTTCACTTCTTTAGTTAAGTTAATTCCTAGGTATTTTATTTTTTGTGGGGCTATTACAAATGGAGTTGCTTTCCTAATTTCAGCCACACTTTTCTCATTTTTGGCATACAGAAAAGCCATTGATTTTGGGGGGTTAATTTTATAACCTGCTACTTTGCCAAAGTTTTGAATCAGCTTGAGTAATTTGGGAGTGGAGTCTATGGGATTTTTAAATACAAGATCATGTCATCTGCAAAGAGGGAGAGTTTTATTTCTTCTTTCCCTATTTGGATCCCCTTTATGTCTGCATCTTGTCTTATTGCTGTAGCTAGGCATTCTAATACTAGATTGAAGAGAAGTGGAGAGAGTGGGCATCCTTGTCTTGTTCCTGAGTTAAGAGGAAATGGCTTTAGTTTTTCACCATTGAGTATAATGCTGGCTGTAGGTTTGTCATATACAGCCTTTATTGTATTGAGGAATGTTCCATGGATTCCTAATTTTTCCAAAACCTTCATCATAAAGGGGTGTTGGATCTTGTCCAATGCTTTTTCTGCATCTATTGAGATAACCATGTAGTTCTTATTCTTGCTCCTGTTGATGTGATGAATAATATTAATTGATTTGCGTATATTGAACCAGCTTTGCATCCCTGAAATGAATCCTGTTTGATCGTGGTGTATGATTTTTTGGATGAATTGTTGAAGTCGGTTGGCCAAAATTTTGTTGAGAAGTTTTGCATCAATGTTCATCAAAGAAATGGGTCTATAGTTCTCTTTCTTTGATGAGTCCCTGCCTGGTTTTGGGATGAGGGTTATGATGGCTTCATAGAATGTGTTCGGTAGTGAGCTTTCTCTTTCAATTTCATTGAAGAGTTGGAGGACAATTGGTGTCAGCTCTGCTTTGTAGGCTTTGTAAAATTCCACTGTAAAACCATCTGGTCCTGGACTTTTCTTAGCTGGGAGGTCTCTTATTGCTGTTTCTATTTCAATGCTTGATATGGGCCTGTTAAGATAGTTTAACTCATCTTGGTTTAGTTTTGGCATGTCAATATTTGCTAGGAAGAGGTCCATTTCTGTCAAGTTCTCAAACTTATTACCATAAAGTTTTGAGAAATATTCCCTTATAATGTTCTGAATCTTGGTTGTTTCCGTGGTGATATTTCCATTCTCATCTCTGAGTTTATTAATTTGTGTGTGTTCTCTTCTTTTTCTGCTAAGATTTGCTAAGGATCTGTCAATTTTGTTCAGTTTTTCGAAGAACCAACTCTTTGTTTTGTTGATTCTTTCTATAGTTTTTTTGGATTCTAATTCATTTAATTCTGATTTAATTTTGATTATTTCTTTCCGTGTACTGGATTGGGGTTTATGTTGCTGCTCTTTTCAAGGAGGTTTAGATGTGTCATTAAATTGTTGTTTCAGATCTCTCCAATTTGTTGATGTAGGAGCTCTGAGCTATAAACTTGCCTCTGAGCACTGCCTTTGCTGTGTACCAGAGGAGCTGGTAATTTGTGTGTTCATTTTTGCTGAATAGCATGAACATTTGAATTTCCTTTCTAATCTCTTCCATAACCCACTCATGATTCAGCAGTGTGTTCTTCAGCCTCCATGTGATACCGGACTTTCTTGGGTGACTTTTGGTGTTGAGTTCTAATTTTATTCCCTTGTGGTCAGAGAGAATGCAAGGTATAACTTCAATGTTTCTGAATATAGACAAGTTTGCTTTGTGGCCTAAAATGTGGTCTATTTTAGAAAACGTTCCATGTGCTGCTGAGAAAAACGTGTATTCTGATGCTGCTGGGTGAAATGTTGGGTAGATGTCTGTTAAGTCTAGTTGATCTATGCACCTGTTTAGATCTGCGGTTTCTCTGTTGAGTTTTTGCAGAGTTGATCTATCTAGTGGGGAGAGTGGTGTGTCTTTGGACCTTTGGATCTATATGGGATTTGAGGGAAAGTAGTGTTTCTTTGATAAATTTGAGTGCTCCATTGTTTGGCGAATAGATATTTAGAATTGTAATATCCTCCTGAAGGAGAGATCCTTCAATTAGTATGTAGCGACCTTCTTTATCTCTTCTCGCGAATTTTAATTTGAAGTCTATTTTATCTGATATTAGGATTGCAACTCCCGCCTGTTTATGGGGGCCGTTTGCTTGGTAGATTTTGTTCCAGCCTTTAACACTGAAAATGTGTTTGTTTTTACGGGCAATAGGTGACTCCTGAAGGCAGCAGATAGAAGGGTCTTGTTTTTTAATCCAACTAGACAGTCTATGTTGCTTAATTGGAGAGTTCAGTCCGTTAACGTTGAGATAGGACTGAGAGGTATTTGGGAGTTCCTGCCATGTTATCTACCTTCTTGGGGGCTGCGAAAACAGGGTTCTTCATATGGTTCTTGGATTCTCAGTTTGTGTGCAGTTTCTTGGCCTTTATTGCAGTCTTGTTGGTTTTCTATGTGTAGGACATCTTTAAGAATCTTTTGTAGGGCTGGTTTGGTGGAGATGTATTGTTTCAATTTTTCTTTGCTATGGAAGGTTTTTATTTGGCCTTCAGTTATGAAGGAGAGTTTAGCTGGGTACAGTATTCTTGGTTGATAGTTGTTTGTTTTTAGGGCATGGCATACATCATTCCAGGCTCTTCTTGCTTTGATTGTCTCTGCTGAGAAATCTGAGGTGATTCTAATTGGTTTCCCTTTATAAGTGATTACCCTTTTCTCCTTGACAGCTTTAAGGATCTTTTCCTTGTTCTGTGTTGATCCTGTGTGGATTATAATGTGACGGTGGGATGTCCTATTCTGGTCTGGTCTATTTGGGTTTCTAAAGGCTTCTTGTATCTGAACAGGCCTATCTTTTTGCATGTTTGGGAAGTTCTCTGCTAGGATCCTGTTAAACAAATTTCCTAGACCATTAACTTCTGTTTCTAGGTGCTCCTCTACACCCATTATCCTTAGATTAGGCCTTCTGATGGTGTCTTCCAAGTGTTGGATAGATCTATCATACTTCTTGGACTTGTCTTAGATGGTTGTATGTTCTTTCTCTATAATATCTAGGCTGTCTTCAATCCCTGAGATTCAAACTTCTGCATGGTCTAACCTGCTGTCAAGACCCTCTACATTGTTTTTTTTTATCTCTTTTCCTTCTAATTGGTCAGCTTTGATGGCTTCAAGTTCTTTGTTGAAGCTCTGTTTTAGGTCTTGTATGTATTTCTTTACTTCCTTAATTTGGTGTTCAGTGTTTGTCCTCAAATCACTTAGTTGATTGGTTATGATTTCTTCGGACTCCCATTCCTTCTGTTGGGTTCCATTCAGCATTCCCTTTGTGGTCTCCCTGACTTCCTTCAGCTCTTTGTTAATGGATTCCATGAATGCCTTTAGTGATCTTTGTGTGTTCTCTACCTGGTCTCTCAATTCCTGTATTACTCTTTGATTAGCTTCCTCCCATTCATGGGATTCCTGTAGTTCTCTTTGAGTGTTCTCAGCCTGCTCACGCCATTCCTCCCTTTCTCTTTGAGTATTCTCAAGTTGTTCACGCCAATCCTGTATCAGTTTTTGAGGAGCTTCCTCACGCTTATGATATTCCTGTATAAACTTCTGAGATGTCTCCTCTCTCTCCCTATCACGCTCATACAGAGTCTTTTGTACATTGTCAAACTTCTCATTTATCATGTTTGCCAGCAGTGTTTGTAGAGCTATTTGGGAACTCTCCTCTGGATTATTCATTATCTGTTCTAACCCCTGATTATCAAGATTGGGAATTGAGATATCCAGATCTGCCATTTTTCTTGTGTTTTTCCGGCTTACTCTGCCCATTTGAGATGAAGATAGCACCAGTTTTGTGCTAGAACACTATCTTAAGGCAACCATCAACCAAAGTTTGCATTTGTACAGTCAATAGTCTACAGATACAATCTAGTTCAACAGATACATCTATTCGACATCAAACAACTATATGTTAAAGGACTTCGAACCGCAGAGAAGAATTTGGAAAACCAGAAATTATTAGGGTTAGGGAGTGATGTGGGTAAAAAATAGGAATAGATTGGTGTGGGGAGGCACAGGGAGAGTTAACTAGTCCTAATTACAATGCAGGAAATAGGTTGGGTAGGATGCAAGTAGAGAGAGAGAGAAAAAGAAGAAAGGGAAAGGGGAATGTAAAGAGACCAGAAAAAAAATAGAAACGTAAAAATTAATGTTATTATAGAGATTAAAAGACCATCTATTTAGAGAGGAATGTGAATATATTGAGAGAAAGGGAGGGACATAGAGGAGATGTGAAAAACTTTAAAATATGCTTAAAATATTATATAGGTATAAAGAGGTAGTACTGCTCTTAATGAATTTAGGTCTCAGAGGTTTTGAATTGAGTAATAAATTTGTGGATTAAGTCTGTACACAATGGGGGATAGGGTCTACTAGTTAACTACGGGTTTATCTGAGGATGTGCAGGACAAGAGTTAAGTCACATAAAGAAGAACGAAAGAGAGGAAAAGGTGGAAAGGATAGGAAAGTGAGAAGAAAAGATCAGAAGTTCAGTAGAGCTAGACAAAAAACAAAAAGATAATTAAGAAAGAAAGAAAAAGAGAAAGAAGACAAGAAAAGAAAGGAAAACACACATTCACGTATTCCTAAAATAAAAATTATAACAGGAGAAAAAAAAAGTTATTGGAAAACAGTTGTTTTTTCAGAAGAGGCAAAACTTAAAGATTAATAAAAATTTTAGAAAAGGAAAAACAATTTTTATATATATAAGGTAACAAAAAACAAAAAACAAAAAAAAAAGGAAGAAGAAGAAGAAAAAAAAAAGTTCTTTGATTTTTTTTGGGGGGGGGAGGGGTGGGAAGAATCCTGTATCTCACTTTTGTCTGTAACCAGCCTCTTGTTGGAGTCTCTGGTCAGCTTCAGGTCCTGTGGCTTGATTGGTTTCTTAAGTCAGTTTGTTGGAACAGGCAGAAAAATGCTCCGCTTTACCCAAGATTTTGAGATCCCCCTCCCAGGTTAGTTTACTGGGAGGCTGATCTGTTTTGAGAATCACAAAAGAGGGGGATGCAGTGATGAGGCTAGGTTCTGGGTAGAGTTGAGGCCTTTCAACAAACAGTAGCTTTTCCCTGGGGCTATTTTGTGAAAAAACTCACAGCGCCCAGCCTGGAGCCATTCTCAGGGTTTCTGTTTTTCAATTGATTGTGGTGGCTGCTAGAGGGAGGGGCAGCCTCTGGCTCTGGTTTCCCAGTGAGGAGAGCCACTCCAATGGCTGGTGCCTGAGCTGGGTGACTTTTCCCTGGATGGAACTGAGTCTGTGAGGTCACTTCGCCGTTAAGTTCTTGTGACCTGCTAAATGACTCGTTTTATTCCAAGGCCTGAGCTGGAGCTAGCTGCTCCTCTGAGCTTTGTCAGTATCCAAGATGGAGATCACCGGTGCTGGGGGGGGAGGGGTGGCCTTCCCTCCTCTGCTCCCTGAGAAGGAGTGAGGATGTCGGACTTCTACTCACGACGAGTCTTGGATCCTGGGTCATCTCTGGTCTGCAAACTGCAGGATGAAGATGTCTGCTCCTTGTCGGTTCTTGCTGGTGTTGAGTAGAATCCGCTCGTCCGCTGTGTTTGGCTCCTTCGTCCCGGACTCTCTGTGTCTCAGGTATGACCCCTCGGCGGTGGTCGCCGCTGCGACCCTGCCGCCGCAGCGGCAGCTGCTGGCAAGCGCTCAGGTGTGTTTCCTTGGCTTCCCCTCTGTTGACTAACTCTCTGTCCTGTAATGACACACTTGGTGTGATTCTCTGGCTTAGGACTGTTTACTGGAACTCTAAAACTGCTTTCTATTCAAGAGTTTGTTCAGATTCCAGCTTCTCCTCCACCATCTTCTGTAGATGTGTTCTCCATCATGTCTGACACCCAGGACTCTCAGAGAAAAGGAAAACAGGTATCACACTCAGATTCTTACTCCATGATGCAATTGTTGGCAGTGCTGGGATCTGACCTTAGGGCTTGGAAGACCCAATTCAGACCCTGAATGGGTGTGTCAACACGGCAACCTCTAGCCAATGAAGCTGCCAAGGAATTTCCAGACCCTGAGATTGAGCCACAGGGGTACACAATATAGCCATACATGGATAGACAGGTGGTAGAACACCAATAAATATATATTTGTACAGAGTGCCAGAGACATCTACCTTGGATTCAATGACATCAACTATATTCCTACTACCTCTTAGGTATTTATTATGCCACCATTGAAGGAATAGTATTCTTTTCATGCTTAATAAACCATTCATTAAGATGAATCATCATCCTAGGATCATTGCATCTAATTTTGGACTAGAACAATGCACGCAGAAACTTCTCATACAATCATGAGTTTGCTAACATTTCATTGTTATTCCCATGCATAGGAACAAGTATCTTGGGATCATCTCCACTGGTAGGTGTCAGGACCAGGATTCAAGCTCAGGGCCTATGTTGCCGCATGGGACTATGGCTTCTCTGATAGCCGTTAGCCTTCTCCAATGCAAGGTGAAGTACCCTTTGCAGTCGTGTAATTCAGACCCAGGATGGTCACCATGCAAAAGAAGAAAATATAAAAAATCCATCCTGCGACATTTTTTCTGTCATTTTTCTGTCATTTGTTCCTGCAAAGCTTCAGAGCCTAGGATCCCAGGATCGGCTACGGGCCCATGGGAGCCCGCCAGCCTGAGGTGATCGAAGCTAAGGCAGAGTTGTCATGAACTGAGTTCAAATCCCATGCTTGGCAATAATAATAATATTAACATACCGTATCTCAGAATTCTCACCATTTTTTCTGCCACCTCTGAGATTCCAACTCAGGTCTGGGTAACTTTGTTGCACTGTGTGGGAAAGTGAAGCTCACCATCCTTGAAGACTACAAGGTCAGGCCTAGTCCCAGGGCCTGAACTGAAGCCCCAGAATTTGCAAAAATCATTTACTCACCTATTTTACACATAGGATCTCTCTTTACATAGAGATGTGGAATGCATCATGGATTCAGTGTAGTTATTCTTTTTATTGTGTGCCTCAGTCATGGATGAATTTTGTATTTTATTGTATATGATGACAGCTATAACTGTGCTGACATGGATGACAACTGATTCCTATGAATATAGAGCTGCCTGTATAGCATACTGCATCCTAGTTGAGACCCAGGACTTTCACAGGACAGAAAAACAGTTGCAACGATTAGCTTCTCACATCAGGATTCATCTTTTGGCAGTGCTGGGATCTGACCTTGGGGACTGTCAGGACCAAGAGGCGAATGGGTCCAGGTAAGCACACCAGCCTGTGAGCCACTAAGGAGCTAGGCTGTTCCCAGGACCTGAGATTGAGCCCCGCGGGGGGGGGGGGGGGAAGGAGGGGGGAGAAGGGGGAGCACAATAGTCATCCATTCATAATCTGATGGTAGTATGTAAATAAGTACATATTTGTATAGAGAAGCATGGTGACCAGTGATGGAATCCAATCTACCTTGTGACTAACGATTCTTGGATCTTCCCCAATGCCTCCATTTCATGACTGTGATGATTATGGTCATGTTTCATCAACTCTTCATTAATAATAATCGATATACCATGAGTCTTGCCTATCATTTCCGACTAGCATCAAGCAAGAACTACTCATTCAAAGATGAGATCCATCGAATTCCATGACTCTTCCTAGGTCCGGAAACGAGAATCTCAGGATCTCCTGCCATTCCTTCAATGTATGGGGGCTGACTGGGATTCGACCTCGGGGCCTCAGTTTCTGGGTCGGCCTCTGGCTCTTCTGATAGCCAACAGGCCATCAGCCACACCAAGTCACCTTCACTCTGCAGGCCAACGTGTTTGGACCCAGCATGGTCAGCATGCAAAAGAAAATAAATGAAAAAGTGCCAGGTGGAACTTCCAACTGCTTTTATTTCCCCTCGCGGCTTTTTTTTTTCCAACAAGCCCCAGGATCCGAGGGTCTGTGGACGGGCTGTGGGTCCAGATGCTGCAGCCTAGGTTGATCGGACCTGAAGCAGAGTTGCCATGACTTGAGTTCAAGCCCCAAGTCTGGCAAAAAAATTAAATTAAAAAATAATGAATGAAGCACACTAGATAAGATCTCAAATTGTTATACTGCTAGAGCTGGGATTTGAACTCAGGTCTGGGGAACCCCATTGCACTGTGGGAGAAAGGGAAGCTCACCATCCTTGAAGGCTAGAATGTCAGGCCTGTTCCAGGGCTTGATTTGAAGCCCAAGCACTGGACAAAAATAACAAACCCACCTCTTTTACACATAGGATCTCTATTTACATACAAGTGTGGTATGCATCTTGCATTCAATGTACTTATCTTTTTTTTATTTTGAGTCTTATTCATGGATGTATTGTGTATTTTATTGAGTATGGTGACAGGTATATCTGTGGTGACATGGATGACAACCTATTCCCATGGCTATAGAGTTGCCTATATAGCATTCTCCATCCTCGCTGAGACCCAGGATTTCACAGGACAGGAAAATAGGTGGATCGATGGGCTTCTCATATCACGATGAATCTTTTCGAAGTGCTAGGATTTGAACTCAGGGCCTAGCTGAGTTCAATTCACCAATTGGGCCAATTTGAGCACACCAGCCTGTGAGCCACTACGGAGCTAGGATGTACCCAGGTCCTGAGACTGAGCCCTGGAAGGGGGGACCAATATAGTCATGAATTCATCATTTAAATACAGGATCTATATTATCATACATGGATGGGTGACATCTTGCATTCAGTGTACTCGTTCTCTTTATTTTGTGTCTTATTCATGGATGCAATGTGTAGTTTATTGATTATGATGACAGATATAACTGTGCTGACATGGATGGCAACCCATTCCCTTGGGTATAGGGTTGCCTATGTAGTAATCTCTGTCCTTCCTGAGACCCAGGTCTTTCTCAGGACAAGAAAACAGATGGATCGATGGGCTTCTCACATCAGGATAATCTTTTGGCAGTGCTGGGATACAAACTCAGGGCCTAGCAGGCCCAATTGGTGAATGGGTAAAGGTGAGCACACCAGCCTGTGAGCCACTAAGGAGGTAGGCCACTCCCAGGACCTGAGATACAGCCCTGGGAAGAGGAGATTGGGAGGAGGGGGAAAATAGACATGTATTTATAAGTGCAAGTTAGTATGCAAATAAGTACATGGTTTTAAAGTGTAGGAGAGATGGCAACCTGTGATGGAATTTACCTTGTGACTACCAATGCTTAGATCTTCCCCGATGCCTCCATTTCGTGATGATTATGGTCATGCATCATCAATTCTTCATTAAAAATAATCGATACCCCATGAGTCTTGCCTATCATTTCCTACTCACATCAAGCAGGAAATACTCATTCAAGGATGAGATTGACTGCATTCCACGACTTTTCCTAGGTCCGGAAACGAGTGTCCCAGGATCTCCAGCCATAACTTCATCGTAACAGGGCTGACTGGGTTTCGTCTTCGGGGCCTTCATTGTCTGCTTAGCCTGTGGCTCCACCAAAAACCAGCAGGCCTTCAGCCATGCCAGGTCAACTTCACTCTGCAGGCAATGTTCTGACCCAGAATGGTCACCATGCAAAGGAAAATAAACATAAAAGTACCAAGTGGAACTTCCACTGCTTTTTTTCCTCTCGTGGGTTTTTTTTTTCTTCCAGCAAGCCCCAGGGTCAGAGGATTGGAGGACAGGCTGTGGGTCCAGAGGCTGCAGCCTAGGATGATCAGAGTTGAGGCAGAGTTGCCACGACTTGAGTTCAAGGCCCTGGTCAGGTAAAAAAAAAAAAATTAAAAAACTATGAACTAAGAACCCTGGATCAGAATTTGTGCCATTTTACTGTGAGAGCTGGGATTTGAACTCAGGTTTGGGTAACTCTGTTGCACTGTGGGGGAAGGTGAAGCTCACCGTCCTTGAAGACTAAAAGGTCAGACCTGGTACTGGGTCTGATTTGAAGCCCCAGTACTGGACAAGTCCACCCCTTTTAAACATAGGGTCTCTATTTACATACAAGTGTGGTATGCACCTTGTTTTCAGTATAGTTAATCTTTTTATTTTGTGTCTTATTCATCTATGTATTGTGTATTTTATTGAGTATAGGATGACATATATAACTGTGCTCACATAGATGACAACCTATTCCCATGTGTATAGAGTTGCCTATGCTTTCTAGATACTAGCTGTGACCCAGGACTTGCACAGGATAGGAAAACATCTGCAAGGTTTGGCATCTCACATCAGGATGAACCTTTTGGCAGTGCTGGAAGTTGAACTCAGGGACTGGCAGAACCAACTGCCAAATTGGTCCACATGAGCACACCAGCTTGTGAGCCACTAAGGAGCTAGGCCATTCCAAGGACCTGAGACCTAATACTGGGGTGGGAGTGGAGCACCATATTCATCCATTCATAAGCTGAAATTAATATGCTAAAAGGCCTGTATGTTTAGAGCAGGAGATGTGGCGAGCTGTGTTGGAACCCTATCTTTCATGTGACTACCGATTCTTGGATCTTTCCCAATGCCTCGATTTTCTGAATGAAAGTATTATTGTCACACTTCATGCAGTCTTAAATAAGATCTTGCCTATCATTTCCTATGCGAATCATGCATTAACTTCTCAATTCTTCCCTAGGCCTGTATTCAAGCACCAGTACTGAAAAACATAACATTTATAGACATTTTAAATATTTGAGTTATATCTCTATATTCATTTTAAATAGTGTTTGTTGGAGTGATTCATTATATTTTATTATTATTGATTGATTGATTGATTTAGCATTTATTTTCTGGACTGTGAGTACACCTATAACATTTATTACATTTGTTCCAATGTATTCTATAGCATGTATCTTTGCAGACATAATATGTACATCATACCTGACACCCAGCATTTGCACAGAAAAGGAAAACAGATGTCACACATGGAATCTTACACCAGGAAGAAACTTTTGGAAATGATGGGACATTGACTGAGGGACTAGGAGGCCCAATTCATGAAGGAGTCTCAGTATGGCAGCATCTAGCCCATGCAGGTGCCAAGTGGATCCCAAGAACTGGGAACAAGTTTCAGGTTTGGCCAAAATAGCAAAAATGTTCTATGCAGATGATGGTATACAAATAAATATAAATTTAGATATTTACATACTGCCAGAAATGTCTATTTAGTATTCAATGACACATACTACCTCCTATGGATTCTCAGGTCGTTAGTGAGGACTCCATTTAAGAAATAGTATTCTTTTAGTGCATAATAAACTATGAATTAAAATTAGTCGGTGTCCTGTGATTATTGGATCTAATTTTCTGCTAGACTGATTGATGAACTACTCATCCAACCATGACATTGTTCACATTCCTCTGATGCTCCAATGGACAGGCAATATTTTCTGAGTCTCCACAGCCCTTTGTGGCGTGACCGGGATTCAAACTCAGGAACTAGGATTCCAGGTTGGCCTATGGCTTCGTTGACAGCCTGCCAGCCTTCAGCAGTGCCAGGCGACCTACAGGTTGCACCCGTGTCATTTGGACCCGGGATGGTCACCATGCAAGGAAGGAAAACCAAGAAACCGCCGACCATCCACAGATCGCCGTTTTTTTCGGTGCTGTTTTCTTTTTGTTTTGCTGTCAGCCTCTGATGCATACCATCCCATGATCGGCTGTGGGTCCAGAGGCTGCACTATCCCAGCCTAGTGTGCTGGAAGCTGAGGCAGTGTTGCCACAACCTCATTCAAGCCCCGTGATTGGCAATCAATCAATCAATAAAATTTTTAAATATTAAAAATAGCCAGACACCGGTGGATCCCATTTGTAATCCTAGCTACTCAAGAGGCTGAGGATTGTGGTTCAAATCCAACCCAGGCTGTAAAACCCATGAAACTCTTATCTCCAATAAAGCACTATAAAACCAGAAGTGGTGCTGTGGCTCTAGTGGTAGTGCGCTCGCCTTGAGCTGAAGAGTGCAGGGACAGTGTCCAAGGCCAGAGCTCAAGTCCCACGGAAAAAAAAAATTGTAAAAATACTAATGAAGCTCCCCAGCTTGGCATTTGTGCATTTGTTTTTACTGTCAGGCCTAGGATTTGAACGCAGCATCTGGGTAACTGTAATGCACTGTGGGGGATGGGGAAACTCAATGTGTTTGAAGACAAGCAATTCAAGCCTGTTCGCTAGGCCTGAATTCAATCCCCAGCCCTATTAAAGTAATATTCATCCACATTTGAAATAACGGTTAATATCTACATACTTATGTTTACCGCTTATTATTTTACTTTGTATTTATTTTATTTTTTGCACTATTCATTCATTTATTTCTTATATTGACTATTATTACACTTATAACATTTATTAAATTGATTACATCTTATGAGAACTACACAGAGTAGCATATGTATTATATATCTTACTTCAGACCCAGGACATTCACAGAAATTCTATAGTAGATGATCCCATGCTTAGAAACACAGAAAGAATACAACAACCAAAGTTGAATTCATCCCTAGGCACCCCAGTGGCTCACATCTGTA
This sequence comes from Dipodomys spectabilis, assembly GCF_019054845.1. Classification (NCBI taxonomy): domain Eukaryota; kingdom Metazoa; phylum Chordata; class Mammalia; order Rodentia; family Heteromyidae; genus Dipodomys; species Dipodomys spectabilis. Next base: position 5,654,104 of record NW_024871193.1, on the reverse strand, counting down.
ATCCCAGCTACTCAAGAGGTGAGAACTGGAAGATGAAGTTTCAAAGCCAATCCAGGCAGAAAAGCCTGAGAGACGACATCTCCAATTAACTGGCAAAAAGCCAGGCTACAGGTATGGCTGAAGTGGTAGAAAATCAACCATGAACAATCAAGCTAAGAAAGAGCAAGCTCAATTCAAGTGCAGAGAGAGGGGGGTAGAGGAAGAAAGCAGAGAGAAATCCTCCAAAAACTGAGAACAAAACAACAGTACACACATCCCACCTAATTTATGGTACCAAAAAACTGAAAATAAAAAATCAAGCTTGTGCAGTTGTATAACTTTACATGAGCACATATGCTTTTAGGTACACTACAAAGTTATGTTTTAATAATATATACGTATATATATATTAAAAATGTATATATGTATATATATATATATATATATATCTTTAAATAAACTAAGAAACCAGCCAATGAATAAATACTTCTGAATTAGTGCTTTAACCATGACATTATAAATTATTTCTATTAAAAGTGTATTCCAAGTTTCTTTCCTAAGAATCAATCTTTAAGAAGTTTGTTCATGCACCGGGCATCAGTGGCTCACGCCTATTATCCTAGCTACTCAGGAGGCTGATATCTGAGGATGGCGGTTCAAAGCCAACTTGGGCAGAAAAGTCCATGAGACTCTTATCTCCAATAAACCGGAAACGGTACTCCGGCTTATCTCCAATAAACCAGAAATGGCACCTTGGCTCAAGCTGTAGAGCACTTGCCCTGAGTTGAAGAGCTGAAGGCAGGTAGCCAAGTCCAGAGTTCAAGCCCCACCTCTGACAAAAAAAAAAAAGAAAGAAAGAAGTTTGTTCATACAGATCATAAAATTCTAACCTTCTGAGCTTTACGAAACTTGTCTTCCTTTTCTTCCAGGGTCTTATGCTCCTTAGGCAAGTACTCCACTACTGAGCTACATCCCAGTCCCAATGTTTTTGTTTTTCATTTTATGATTCACTTTATTCCCAAAATGCTTACAAGTACCTACTGTCCTCACAGAAGTGAGTTTTTATTCAGAAACCCAACCTTTTGTGGTATGAGGACTTCCCTAGTGTATTTTGTGGTAGGCACTGAGGAAAACTCACATGATACAATTGCAGAGAGTTTATAGTTATAGAAATAACTCTAAATAGAAATAACATCTACTGTCCCTCTAGGGAGGAATGATGTACTCATTTTCATTCTCACTCTTCATGGCAAATGGTCAAAATGGAAACACCATTGTGCTATGCTGAAATATAAGCATTTAAACCTCTTTTTTAAAAACTCTCATAAAATCAAAATGTATCAAATAAAGGCCAAGTGAACTTTAAAAAAATATGAAAAAAGCTAATGAAGCTCCCTGGCTTGGAATGTGTGCTATTTTTTGTCTGCAAGGACTGGGATTTGAACTCAGGGTCTGGGTAACTCTGTTGCACTCTGGGGAAGGGGAAGCTCTCTATGCTTGAAGATCAGAAAGTCAGGCCTCTTCCCTAGGCCTGAATTCAGGCCCCAACCATGTGAATCATGTCCTTACATGTATTTTAAAGATAGGATTGAAATTCCAGACAGGTGCTCAGTCTATATTATGTTTGTGTGGTTATTCATTGTACTTTTTGTTTTATTCATTTATTTACTGTTTATTTTATTGACTGTGATGACACCTAACCATGTATTACATTGTTTACACCCTATCACATAGCATTTAGATTTGTAGACTTGTTCTCCATCATGCCTGACACCCTGCACTCTCACAGAAAAGGAAAACAGGTGTCACAATTGGCTTCTTATTCCAGGATGAAATTTTTGACAGGCTCTGAGATCGAGCCCCAGGTGTGGCCAAAATAGCCATACATGGATAGGCAGGTGGTAGTACACCAATAAATACATATTAGTACAGAGTTCCAGAGCCGTGTATCTAGTATTCAATGATATCTACTATGTTCCTACCAAGTCTTAGGTAGTTATTATGCCTCCATTGAAGGAATATTATTCTTTTCATGCCTAATTAACCATTAATTAAGTTCAATCAGCGTCCTAGGATTATTGCATCTAATTTGAGTCCACACAGCTGCACGAACTATTCAATCATAAGTTGGATACCATTCCATGGGAATTTCTATGCACAGGCAGGAGTCTCTTGGGATCTCCTGCCATGGTAGGTGTTAGGACCAGGATTTGAACTCAGGGACTGTGTTGCGGGGTTGGCCTATGGCTTTCCTGACAGTCCGCTAGCCTTGAGCAATGACAGGTCACCTGTGCGTGGCATCCATGTCATTCAGACCTAGGAAGGTCACCGTGCAAGGAACCAAAGCCAAGAAACGGCCTACAATGTGCGGCTCATGGCTTGTTTTAGTGTCATTTTCATTTTGTTTTCCTGTCAGACATCGGGTCTTAGGATTCCAGGATTGTCTTTGGTTCTGGAGGCTGTAGCCAGGCTAGTGTGATGGAAGCTGAGACAAAGCTGTCACAATCTGAATTCAAGACACATGCATGGCCAAAAACAAAATTAAATTGAAAAAATTAAAACAATTAAAAAATTAAACAATTTAAAAAATTAAAAAGACAATTTTTTATCTCCCTGTTTTGCAATTCGTGCCATTTTTTTGCCAGGCCTGGGATTTGAACTAAAGGTCTGGGTAAATAGCAGCACTGTTGGGCTAGGGGAAATCACACCATATTTGAAGCCAAGAAAGTCAGTCGTGCTCCCTAGGCCTGAATTCAAGCCTCAATCCTGGAAAACACACTCCTTATATACATTTTGTTTACATTTTAAAGACAGGGTTTATACTTCCATATAGTCAGACAATATCATGTTTGGTATGGTTATTCATTTAATTTCTTGTTTTATTCATTTATTTACCATTTATTTTATTGACTCTTTTGACACCTATACCGTTTATTCCATTGTTTACTTCCTATCACATAGCATCTAGATTTGTAGATGTATTCACTATCATGCCTGACACCCAGGACTCTCTCAGAAAAGGAAAACATGTGTCACACTCGGCTTCTTACTCCAAGATTAAATTTTTGGCACTGCTGGGATCCGAACTCCGGGCTTAGCAGGCCCAATTCATGAATGGGTAAGGGTGAACACGGCAGCCTCTAGCCAATGAAGCTGTGAGGTGGTTCCCAGGCACTGAGATGGAGCCCCAGGTTTGGCCAAAACAGTGATACATGGATTGGCAGATGGTGGTATACAATTAATACGTATTTGTAAAGAGTGCCAGAGCCATCTATCTGACTGAATGACGGCTCCTACATTCCTACCAACTCCTAGGTATTTATTATACTGTCTTTGAAGTAATATTATTCTTTCCATCCTTAATAAACTATCTATTAAAACCAATCAGCATCCTAGGATTATTACATCCCCTTTTAGACTCGACTGATGCACGAACTACTCTTTCAATCAGTATTCCTATGCATAGGAACGAGTCTCTTGTGATGTCCTGCCATTGGTAGGTATCAGGACTTAGGTTTTTAACCCAGGGCCTATGTTGACAGGTTGGCCTATGGCTTCCCTGGTGGCCCACAAGCCTTCAGGAATAGCAGTATAGCAGTTCAGATCCAAATTGCAGCCGTGTCATTCAGACTCAGGATGGTCACCCTGCAAAGAAAAAAATAACGTAAAACACCCAGGCCTCTGCAGCTCTCTAGTTTTTGTGCTGTCCTACTTTTTTTTTTTTCTTCCTGCAAGCCCTCTGGGCCTAGGATCCCAGGATCGACCATGGGTGAGAGGCTGTAGTCCAGTCTAAGGCAATCAGAGTTGAGGTATATTTGCCACAACCTGAGTTCAAGCTCCATGGTTGGCAAAAAAAAATAGAATAAATTAAAAATTAATTAATTATTTAACTAAATTGAAAAAAATCCCCCTGGTTTGCAATTTCTGCCAGTTTTCTTTCCTAGCCTGGGATTTGAACTCAGGATCTTGGTAAATCTGTAGCAATGTGAGGGAAGGTGCAGAGTTTCTACTACTTGAGTTCAAATCCTGAGCCAAGCCAAAAACAAAAAATTAAGTCACTGACCTCAGCTGGGGTTGGGGGGATAGCTGTGGAGGTGGGAGGGAAGGGATGGCAAGGGGAAAACAAAGGAGGAGGCAACAATGCTCAATAGTAAATGTACTCATTACTTTGCTCATGTAACTGTAACCCCTCTATAAAACATTTTTACAACAAAAAATGCACAAAAAAGGAAACAATTTAGAGCTCAGAGAAGCACTTTGCAGGTAAGGGAAGGATGTCTGAATAGATACACAAAATTATACACTGCTGTTTTTAAAATGTTCAGTATGGAACTGAATAAACATAACTGCTTCCATTAAAAATAATTAAGTCACTGTATTGGAACTGGGGCTAGTATTTCTGCCACTGCTGGGATTTGATCTCACCATCCGGGTAACTGTTTTGCACCGTAGGTGAAGGGGAAGCTCACTGTCCTTGAGGGAAAGAAATTCAGGGTAGAGTTCCCAGGGCCTGAATTAAGTCCCTATAATGGAAAAAAATATTCATGTACATGTGTAATATATGTTACGTATTACATGTGTATGTTTATTACAAACTATGATTTTTTATTATTGATTTTGTATTTCTGTATTTCTATATTTTATTCATTTACTTATTGTTTATTGTATTAGTATATTATACACATAATATTTATTACATTTTGCACATCTATTATAAAATTATACACAATAACTTAGGTCATTGACTCATTTTTCATTAATACTTTATTAAGTGTTGAAACATGATACATGATTAAATGGAGGCATTTGTCACAGTCTTCACATGTTTAGAGTCTCTCCCACATATGAGCTTTGTCTTGTTTATCTTTAACACCTTCCTATAGGGATTTCTTTAGATGAATTATACTCAGAAGCCTTTCCTTGAGGATAGGCAAGTTGAGGGATAATATTGTAAGGGTGGGACTGGGAATGTGGCTTAGTGGTAGAGAGCTTGCTCAGCATGCATGAATGCCAGGGTTTGAATCCTCAGTGCCATATACTCAGAAAAAGCCAGAAGCTGTGGAGTGCTCAAGTGGTAGAGCGCTAGCCTTGAGAAAAAGAAGCACGGAGACAGTACCCAGGCCCTTAGTTCAATCCCTGCACTGGCAAAAACAATAGGCCAGATGCCAGCTTCTCACACGTGGAACCCTACTACTCAGGAGGCTGAGATCTGAAGACCACAGTTCAAAGACAGCCTGGGCAAGGAAAGCCTGTTAGACTCTTATCACCAATGAACCACCAAAAGACCCCATGTGGTGTTGTGGCTCAAGTGGTAGAGAGTTCACCTTGAGATGAAGGGCTCAGGAACAGTGCCCAGGCTTCAGTTCGAGACACACAATGGGAAAAAAGTGAGGGTTAAACAAATTACTTTTCCTATTTGCTAATTAGGAGAACATTCTCTGGAAAATGAACGCTGACACTGATGTACACCAGAATTGGAGTCAGAGCTCAAGGTTCAAGTTCAGCAGATCCATATGCCCAGCCTCTCAGACTCTAGCATTATAACCTTGTGTCCTACAGGGTTCTGAAAGGTCCATTGTTGAAAGGCTTAATATGCTCCCCAAGCCCTTTGTGATAAGCAGTTGACTTGTATTGTCAATGTCATTACAGTTCTGACCTAGCAGAGCACCAGTAGCTAAGGCCCATCACCCTTGTTGAGGAGGCTGAGGTCTGAGGATCACAAGGTGATGCCAGCCAGGGCAGAAAAGTCTATGACCCTCTGACATCCACTTCTGAAAGGGCAGATGTTCAAGAGCTTCCTGGGTTTCCCTTGGTGATGTTAAGTTACTTGTACTTGAGTTGAACTCAAGGCCTGGGCACTGTCTCTAGCATTCTACTACTTGAGCCACAGCACCAATTCTGGCTTTTTCTCTGCATGTGCTACAGAGGGATCAAACCCTCTGTAGGGCTTCTTGCATGGCAGGGAAAAGCACTCCCTCACTAATCCACATTCCCAGCCCTCTCATCTTTTTCTTAATGGTAGTTTCTACATAAGTATGCTACCATTTTACATCCCCCAAGTTTAATTTTCTGAATACTGGTTATTTCAAAAACCCTGATCTTCTCTTCCCCTGCCTAATTTGTGACTGTTCCTGCCTTGGCCTCATAATAAAATGTAAATAAAAGCTGCTGAGATCTTAAGTGTGCACCATATAAGGACACAGTCCTGGAACTGTGGAAGAGAAAAGCCATGGGCCTGAAAAGAAGAGAACGATGTAGTATGTACAACAAACCTATCTGAAAAATAAATCTGTACATAAAAGGAGAAGCATTGCATACAATCTGTTTTCACTCAGGGAGGTAATCTGCACACATAAGTAGGTAGGACACTAATACATAAACTTGGCCTTCTCTTTTTGAATTTTTTTGGTGGCCATATCAAGGCTTAAACTCAGGGCCCTGTGTGTTCCTCAGCTGTTTTGCTCAAGGCTGAGACTCTACCACTGCCACAGCTCCACTTCTAGCCATCTGGGTTAATTGGACATATGCGCCTGCCAGGTTTTCCTGCCTGGTCTGGCTTGTATCTCCTGCTCGACTTTCTTTCTCAAAGCTGGAGCTCTACCCTCTGGGCCACTGATACACTTCTGGTTTTCTGGTGGTTTATTGGAAATAAGAGTCTCGCAGACTTTCCTGCTCGGGCTGGCTTTGAACAGAGATCTCCTGAGGAGACTTCAAGTGGCTTTTCTCAGGGATTCGCCGAGGATCTGCTCCACACAAATCCTTAGTCTAAATCTCGAGAGGTACTAGAGAAAAAAGGAAACATGAAGATGCTTCTATTATTTTCTAGATACTTCAGGTTGGAGACACAAAACACTGAAAATTATTAGATAATTTTATAGGCAGACAGTATGAGGATCGTTCCAGGTTTTGGTCCTCTCATGCTGAGACAGTAAATTCACTGCAGCTCAATGCTAAGTGACTGAACTGGCATGTCCTGTGGACATTTACTGCCAAAATCATGTGACACTCATTTCTCACTTTTGGGTTCAAACCTGTGAGTAGAGGAGAAGAGGAGGAGAGAAAATCCTTCTCAGAGAAAGCACCTATAAAGAACATTGGGTAGTTTACTTATAAATTCAAGACATTGGAATGATGCTGTTAAGTGGTCAGATTGTCCAGATTAAAAAATGAAGAAGAAAAGAAAGGCCGGTGCCAGTGGCTGCTGACTGTAATCCCAGCTCCTCAGGAGGCTGAGATGTAGAGAATCTGAGTTTGAATCCAACCAGCATAGGAAAGTCCATGACACTGTTATTTCTAAGAGATCACAGAAAACCCAGAAGTGGGGCTGTTGCTCAAGGTTAATGCACTACTCTTGAGCAAAAGTAACTCAGGGACAACACCTATGTTCATAGTTCAACCCCAGGACCTACTTCCATGTCTTTGTGTATGTGTGTATGTATTTCTATAGGTGAAACTCCAGAGTAGCTATGATAAAAGGCATCAAGCTAGAAATTTTTTCAATACAATGATTTCATAACACAGAGACTGCTTTCATGACAGTGCATGTTCCTGGACTCCCCTCACAGTTCCCAGTGCAGCCTGAGGGTTTCTCTGCCTCCCAGGCCTGCTGGAAGAACGCTCTCTCATTGTCTGAACAAGCAGACAAAAGGCTTCAGTCCTCTACAGCTGTGTAATAAGCAACTCCATCTGGGCCAATTATTGAGGATTGAGTGTGGATGGGCTCTGAAGGTCAGGACAAAAAGACCTCTTTGTACCCCAAGCTATCTCTCTCCCCAGTGGTCCATTTTCACAGGAAGCCTTCATTTTTGCCACCTCCGGTGGCAGGCCAAGTTCCCAGCACTTATCCTGCCTTTGTGAGACTATATTCTGGTGTTCACATACAGTGCTCAAAATAATTCAGGAGTCCTTTTGGCAGATAACTAGGGCACTTAACCTCAAGAAATGTTTCATTGAGGGTGCTGATGGGCCTATGATGCCTCTGCTAGGTTTCCTGAAGCTTTGGAAATCCAAGCACATGTCTGATCTCACCATGCTTCTTGTCATCTAGGACTGCTGAAGCACATCAGGTTTTGAAACCTTTGACCTCTCCAAGGTGAGCTCTGGGTGGCAAGGTTTTGGGGATGAACACAGGACTTCGGTGCTGACCATGAGCTCAGTGCAGGAGCCCAGTGCTTTACCAATTTGTGTCACAGCTTTACTACTAGTCTGTGTGTGTGTGTGTGTGTGTGTGTGTGTGTGTGTGTGTGTGTGTGTGTGTGTGTGCATGCATGTGTGCACACATACACCAGTCCTGGAGCTTGAACTCAGAACCTGAGCACTGTACCTAATTTCTCTTGTACAAGAATAGCCCTCTCCCACTTGAGCCACAGAGCCACTTCAGGCTTTTTTCTAGTGATGTGTTCCTGAGAAATCAAGTCTAGAGTTTCATAGATGCAAAGCACTCTACCCCAAGGCACATTCCCAGCCCTCTACTTCATGTTTGTTATTTTGTTTCTTTTTTATTGTTGTTGCTTGTAGGAGTTGAAGTCTGGGCCTGGGTGCTGTCCCTCAAGTCTTGTGCCTCTACTACTTGAGCCAAAGCACCATTTCAGGTTTTCTCATGGTTCATTGGAGCTAAATGTCTCAAAGACTTTCCTGCCCAAGCTAGCTTTGAACCATGATCTTCAGATCTCATCCTCCTGAGGAGCTAGGATGACAAGCATGGGTGACAAGCATCCAGCTTCCACTTCAGGTTTCTTAGTGGTGAATTGGAGATAATAGTCTCATGGGACCTTTTGTGTCTGGCATAGTTTGGAAGCCAGATCCTCAGATCTCAGCTTCCTGAAAAGGCAGGCTGGCAGACCTCAGCTATAGACCCCAAGGCTGTGGCACTCTACTGCAAGGGGGTCCTTGTCTCCACGTGGTGGAGTGCTAGCCATGTGCCCAAGAGGTAAGGGTCAGTGCCTATGATGCCAGTTCAAGGATCATGATTGAGAAAAAAACAAAACAAAACAATTGTCTGCAGTAGACAACTCACCCACTCTTCAGTAATACATAATTTTGTCCCTGCCATGGGGACATATCTGCATCTCCATATTCTTGTCTGCATAATCATCTCAGTTGTGTAGCTCTTACAAGGACCATATGAAAGAATGCACTCTGTGAAGGACAGAGCAGATAGCACTCTTTGAAGGACTCAGCACACAGTGTCATGTGAAGACTCATCACCCAGCATCCAATGCAAGACTCAGCACACTGCACCCTGTGAAGGACTCAGAACACAGCACCCTGTGCCAGACTCAGCACAGAGCACCCTATGAAGGACTCAGAACATAGCTCTATTCCACAAGCTGTCATTGGAATTAGGTTGCTTTCATCAGTATCACCATTCTTTGAGGAACATTTCACAAATCACACAAGTTAACTTCTAATGGTTTAGTGGGGGTGTTTTTTTGGGGGGGAGGAGGGAAGGCTACCCATAGGGCTTGAACTCAATGCATGGGGATACTGTTCTAATAACATTTGCTCAAGGCTAAGGCTCTACTACTTAAAGCCACATCTCCAAGAGTCTCACATACTACCTACCAGGGCTTGGTTTTAAAGCTCCCAAGCAGCCAGGATGATGGGGATAAGCCAGCAGCATATGCTTCTGTGGAACTGGGTTGCAGCTGTTTACATATGCCTAAGTCAGGTTAGGTGGCAACTGTCAGTGCCAGACTTCTAGCTTGTTCTGTGATGTGGTATTTGAAGTCCTGTCCTTCTATAATTGCAGTTAGAACATTCTACCTTTTTTTGGTGGCAGTGCTGGGGCTTGAGTAAGGGCTTAGACAGTGTCCCTAAGCATTTGTGCTCAAGGCTAGCACTCAATTGATTGAAAGACAGCAGAACTTTCAGGTTTTCTGCTTATGTGGCACTGAGGAATGAAACCCAGGACTTCGTGCTTACTAGGCGAGATCTCAATCACTGAGCCCCAGGAGTAAAGGAGGTATAAATAGATAGATTGTTGTATATATAAATAATATATATACAAAAGAGAGATGTCTATATTATTACATTATAGATAACATTATTAGCAATTACTAGGTATTAAATTATATCTCCATTTAATGATGTGTTCCAGTTAACATTTAATTAAGCATTAATTAATACTCAATATCCTGGTATTGTTTATCACATATGTACATACATCTATGCATATAATTAAATATTTTATAGAATGAGACAGATGTCTATATATTATTAAATTTAGCATCATGTGCTACTACGAATTATTAGGTATTTATGTCTCTATGCAATTTTTATTCTGTTAATAAAATAAGTTTACTTAATAAAATATTAAGTAAACTTAATCCATGTCCTATAATTACTGCATCTAATTTTATCCTAGAATGATTCATTACTAATTCAATCTGTTTATTATTTATTTTAGTGACAATTCTTCCACCTATGACATTTTTTTACCTTTGTGACATCCTATTTACATAGCATATTGATTTTCATCCGAATTATATATCCTACCTTACACTAAGCACTTTCAAAGAAAAGAAAATCATGTGTCACGCTGGGTTTCCCACTCCACGATTACATTTTTGGCAGTGCTGGGATCTAAACTCAGGGCCTAGAAGGCTCAATTCATTTATGGGTGGCTGCCAGCACAGCAGCCTCTAGCTAATTCAGCTACCAGGTTGTTCCCAGGCCCTGAGATCGAGCCCCATATATTGACTCCATATTGTGCTTAGTGTAGCTATTCATTTTTTTGTTTTATTCATTTATTTACCATTTATTTTATTGATTGTTCTTACACTTGGACTATTTATTACGTTTATTACATAGGATAGATTTGCCTATGTATGAAACTTCACACCTGACTTCCAGGACTTTCACAGCAAAGGAAAACCTGTGTCACCATGGGCTTCTTACTCCATGAGTCAATTTTTGTGAGTGCTGGCATCTGAACTCACAACCTACAAGGCCTAATTCATGAATGGGTGAGTGTCAGTACGCCAGCCTGGGGCATATTGAGCTGACAAGCAGTTTCCAGCACCTGAGATCAAGCCCCAGGGTTTGACAAAATAAGAACAGATTGACATGCAGATGGTAGTACACAAATAAATATAGATCTTTATAGAGTGCCAGAGATGTCTATACATTATTCAGTTAAATAGGCTACATTCCTACCAATATTTGGGTATTTTTAATGCCTCCATGTAATTTATATTATTGTTTTCATCCTTAATGAATTGTTAATTAAATCAACCACTGTCCAGAAACTATTGCGTCCATGTAATTAATAGTATTCTTTTAATGTGTCAAAAATATTCATTAAAATCCATCGGCCTCCTAAAATAACTCTAATTTTATAGTATCATTCAGGAACAACTTATTCAACCTTGACATTCATACCCTTCCATCAGTATTCCTATGAATAGGAACGAGATTATTAGGATCTCCCGCCATTTGTAGGGGTCAGGACCCGGCTTTGAACCCAGGGCCTATGTTGCCGTGTTGGCCTATGGCTTCCCCGGTAGCCCTCCAGCCTTCAGCAATGCCAGGTTTCCAACACTTTTCTGCCGTGTCATTCAGACCCACGAAGTTCACCTTGCAAAGAAAACAAATGAGGAACTAAGTTTAAGCCCCGTGCCTGCCTCCCCACCCACAAAAGTTAAGGTCCTGGCTTGGAATTTGGGACATTTTATCTGCCATACCTAGGATTTGAAATCAGGGACTGGGTAACTCTATTTTGCTGTGGGTGAACTGGACGCTCACCCTCCTTGAATAAGAGAAAGTCAAGAGCATTTCCCAGGGCATGAATTCTAGACCCAGGACTGGAAAAATAATATTTATATGCATTTATAATGTACATTTTATATATATATATATATGTATGTATGTATTTGCATAGGTATTACATATTGTACCTAGTAAACAATATTTTCACAGACAGCAGAATAGGTCAATATTGGCTTCTTACTCCACCTATTGTCTTTGGCAATGCTGGGATTTGAACTCAGGGCCTGGAATACCCAATTCATCAAGGGATCAATGTAAGCACATCAGCCTCAAACAAATTCACTGCCAGGGAGTTCCCAGGACCTAAGTTTAACCTCCAGGAGTGGCCAATATATAAATAGATAGATGCCTAAATTGCTGCAAATACATATATATGCATGGAGAGTGAGAGAGAAAGAGAGATGTATATGTATATTCCAGTGTATATGTAAATATATAAATATATTTATAGAATGTGAGATGTCTATATATCATTAAATTACATGTAATATATTACTAATAATTATTAGGTATTAAATTATGCCCTCATTTAATGATGTATCATGGTTTAAGGCACAATAAAGTGCTTCCTTGTGAAAAAGGAGCTCAGGGACAATGTCTAAGCTCACAGTTCAAGCCTCAGGACCTGTACCAAAAAAAAAAAAAAAATAGAGCCAGTAACTCCATGTATCTGTGTATGTGTGAATGTATTTCTATCGGTGAACATCCAAAGTCGCTATGAAGAAAGACACCTAGTAGGAAATTTGCTTTGAATAGAAGGATTTCATAGCACAGAGGGTGCTTTCAAGACAGTACATGTTCCAGGACTCCCCTTCCTGTTCCCAGTGTAGCCTGAGGGTTTCTCCACACCCCAGGTTGCTGGAGGAAGTCTGCCTCTTGGTTGGAACAGGCAGACAAAAGTCCTCACTCCTGTACAGCTCAGTAACAAACAACTCTATCCGGGCGAACTAGTGATGATGAGTGTGGGCAGGCCCTGAAGACCAGGAGAAAAAGCCCTCTTTGTACCCCAAGATATCTCTCTCCCCAGTGCTCTGGTTTGACAGGAAGCTTTCATTTGTGCCACCTCCCATGGCAGGCCAAGTTCCCTGCACTTATCCTGTCTTTGTTAGACTATGTTCCAGTGTTGAAACAAACTGCTACAATTAATTCAAGATTTCTTCTGGCAGACAACAACTAGGTAGCTGAACCTAATGCAAAGATTCTTTATTCTTTATTGGCAACAGTGCCTCCCTAGGTTTTCGGAAGTTTGCTACATCTAAGCACATTTGCAAAATGACAATGTTCCCTGTTATGTAGGGCTGGTGAAGCTTATCAGGTTTGGAAACCTTTGACCTCTCCTAGTTGGGCCTTGGGTGGCTAGGTTTCCAGGTTGAACACAGGGCCTGAGTACTGACCATGAGCTGAGAAGCTTAGTGTGTAGTAGGAAGACCCCTACTCAGGCAGGCAAACCCACCTAGTTGTCTGGAGTGACAGAGCTCACCACAACAAAGTTGTTAACAAAGAAGCAACTTTATTGAGAAGTTTCCTACACTGACTGGCCAGGACCACAGCACAGGCTCAAGAGCTGATACTGTCACCCTGAGCAGTCCCCATTCTTTGGTTTGCAAAGGCAAAATCCATGAGGTTGAGCCTGGTCATGCACAGGTGACCAATGGGATCATACCACACAAAAGGATTGCATGGTCATACCAGACCACACACAGGTGTCCGATAGGCAGAGTTTACTGTAAGCATGTATGAAAGGCAGGGTTTACCACCATAAGCACGAGGTGTCAGGTAGTTGGAGCCAGATAACAACCTATCAGTTTTATGGGTCAGTCTTTAACTCAACAGTCAAGGTGAGTTAGGTTGTTAAGGGGAGGGGCACCTAGAGGCATTCTTTCCATTCCAGGAACAGGCTGGTTGGAGCCAAGGTCTAGTTGACCTTGTTTAAAGTTTTGTTTTCTAAAATCCCCAAAACAAAGGCATAGCCTGGAAAATAGCTGTACCAGCTCAAGTCTCCTCTAAGGGCCTAATTCCCAGTGCTTTACCCTTTGATGTCACAGTTTCACTTCTGGTATCTGTGTGTGTGTGGGGGGGGGGCAATTTGTGTGCATATACCAGTCCTGGAGCTTGAACTCAGGACCTGTGCACTGTACCTGAGTTTCTCCTTTACAAGGATAGCACTCTACCACTTGAGCCACAGAGCCACTTCAGGCTTTTTTTCTAGTGATGTGCCACTGAGGATTCAAAGCCAGGGTTTCATACATGCAAAGCACTCTACCCCTAAGACCCATTCCCAGCACTGTACTTCAGGGTTCTTTCTTTCTTTTCTTGTAAGTTGGAGGAGTTGAAGTCTGGGCCTGGGTGCTGTCACTCAGCTCTTCAGGTCAAGTGGACAGCTCTACCACTTGAGCTACAGAGCCCATTCAGGTTTTCTGGTGGTTCATTGGCAATAACCATTTCAAGGAATCTCCTGCTCAGGCTGGCTTTGGACCGTGATGCTGAGCTTTCAGCCTGCTGAGTAAGTAGCTAGGATGATGGGCATGAGTCACCGGCACCCAGCTTCCACTTCAAGTTTCTAAGTGGTGAATAGGAGATGAGAGTGTCATGGGACCTTTTCTGTGGGTAGTTTTGAACCCAGATCCTCAGCTTCCTGAGCAGGCAGGATGATAGACCTCAGCTAAAGACACCTAACCAGTGACACTTTGCTGCAAGGAGGTCCTTGGCTCCACGTGGTAGAGTACTAGCCATGAGCATAAGAGGAAAATCAGAGTCTAGGCTCTGAGTTCAAGGATCATGATGGAGAAAACTAAACCAAAACAATTGTCAGTACATTCATAAATTTGGCCCTGCCTTGGGAAATATCTGTGCCTCAAGTTTCTCATCTGCACAATCATCTTACTTGTGGAGTTCTAACAAGGATCAGATGAAAGAATACACCCTGTAAAGGACTCAGCACACAGCACCCCGTGAAGGACCTAGTACCCCAGGAAGGACTCATCGTATAGCTGTATCCCACAAGCTGTCATTAGAATTAGGATGCTTTCATCAGTATCACCATTCCTTCAGAAACATGTCAGGAACCACACAAGTTCACATCTAATAGTTTAGATGGGTGGTTAGTCTGGGGGGGGGGGGGTGGCGGGGAAGCGGGAGGAAGGGTCATCAGACTCAGGGATTGCACTCATAGGTTATGGGTACTGTCCTAAGATCTTTTCCTCAAGGCTACAGCTCTACCACTTTGAGCCACAGCTCAGAGTCTCACAGACTTCCTGACAGGGCTGAGTTTTCAACCCACCAGTGTCAGATCTCATCCCCTGAGCAGCTAGATATGAGCCTGCAGCGTCTGGTTGGATGGAGTTGGTTTGCAGCTGTTAACCTCTGGCTGTCAGGATAGATGGCAGCAGTCATCTTCAGATTCCCTGCTTGCTCTATCATGAAGTATTTAAAGTCCTGGCCTTGTAGAGTTGCAGTACGAACATTCTAACTTTTCTTTGGTGCTTGAGTGACAGCACCACTTCCGGCTTTTTCTGTGCATGTGATAGTGTGGAAACAGATCCAGGGCTTCATACATACTAGGTAAGCATTCTACCACTGAGCTCCAGGAGTGACAAGTGTAGAAATAGATATATAGCTTATATACATACACACATGTATATATGTATGTATAAAATAAGAAAGATATCTGTATATTATTAAATTACATATACTATATTACTACCAATTATCCATAATTAAATTATTCCTTCCTTTATTTCTAATTGTTGAAAATATAATTAAATATCAATTGAAAAATAGTCAATGTACTATGATTATTGTTTACAATTTTAATATAATCATATACTAGCTACTAATGTAATTGTTACTTTTACAACATTCCATTCATATGGATGTATGTCAGAATGCGTTTCTTAGGATCTCCCACCATTTGTAGATGGTGGTCCCGGGATTTGAACCCTGGGCATACGTTGCTGGTTTGGGCTATGGCTTGCCTGATAGCCCACCAAACTTCAGCAGTGTAAGGTCACATACTCTTTCTGGGCCCTTTCATTTAGACCCAGGATGGTCACAATGCAAAGGAAAAAACAAAGTAAAACCGCCTTCTGGAACTTCCCAGTTTTAGCCTTATTCTTTTTTCCCCCCTCTCTCTTTCTTTCTTTCTTTTTTTTTGTTGGTTGTGGGGCCAGAAATGTGGGTCTGGACACTGTTCCTCAACTATTTACTAAAGACTAGTGTTCTACCACTTGAGCCATAGCACCAATTCCAGCTTTTTTCTGCTTATGTGGTGCTGAGGAATGAAGCCCAGGGCCTTATGCATTCAAGGCAAGCCTCTACTACTGAGCCACCTTCCCTACCTTTCTCCTTTTTTTTTTAATCAGTCCCGAGATTGGAACTCGGGTCCTAAGATCTCAGGATGGGCTGTGGGTCCATTCGCTGCACCCCAGCCTAGGGTGATCGAAGCTGAGGCAGAATTGACACAAGCTGAGTTCAAGCCCGGGGCCTGGACAAAATAAATTAATGCCGTGACTTGGAATTGCTCCATTTTTCTGGCAGGCCTGGGATTTGAACTCAGGGTCTGGGTAACTCTGTGACACTGTGGGGGAGGGGAAGCTCACTGTTGTTGAAGACAAGAATTTCAGACCAGTTTCCAGGCCTGAATTTAAGCGGTAGCATTGGAAAATATAATATTCATTTTTGTGATCTTTTTACATACATGGGCTTACACCATATGACATTTATTACCCTTATTTATTCATTATTTATTTTACTTAGTATTATTACATATATAACATTTATTTCATTTATTGCATCTTATCACATGGATATATTAGCATATGGATTATACTTCATACTGAGACCCAGGATTTTTACAGAGAAGGAAAAAAATGTGTCAAAGTAGGCAGGATGACAGATATCAGCCACAGATGCCTAGACTGTAACACTTTTGTATGGGTTCCTTGGGTCCCCTTGGTAGGGTCCTAGCCATGAGCCCTACAGGGAAGGGTCAATGGCTAGGCCCTGAGTTCAAGGTTCATGACTGAGGAAAATAAACCAAAGCAATTGTCTGCAGGAGAAAACTCACTAGAGTTCAGTACATACATCATTTTGGCCCTGACATGGGGACATATCTGAGCCTCAAGGTTCTCATTTGCACAATAATCTGTGGAGCTCTTACAAGGACCAGATGCAAGAATGCACTCAGTACAGCATTCCTCATATAAGACTCATGACATAGCTGTATCCCACATGCTGTCATTAGAATTAGGGTGCTTTCATCAGGTCACCAAGCTACTCAAAGTTCACATCTAATGATTTAGAGGGGTGGGTTTTTGTGGGGGGGCGGGGAGTCAGCCACGGGGATTCCACTGAAAGTTTGGGGGTACTGTCTTAAGATCTTTTACTCAAGGCTAGAGCTCTACCACTTTGAGCCACAGCTCAGAGTTTTGCAGACTTCCTGTCAGGGCTGGATTTTAAAACCACCAGTGTCTGATCTCAGCCCCCAGTATCTTGGATGACAGGGCTGAGCCAGCCAGAAGCATCTGGTTCTGTGTAGCTGGGTTGCAAGCAATTTACCTCTGGCTAAATCAGGTTAGATTGCAGCTCTCAGCACCAGACTCCTAGCTTGCTCTGTGATGATGTATTTGCAGTCCTATCCTTATATTTTTGCAGTCAGAACATTCTATCATTTTGTTTTGGTGCCAGTTCTGAATCTTGAGTAAGTGTCTAGACACGGTCCCTAAACTTTTATGCTCAAACCTAGTACACGACTGTTTGAGCAACAGCATGACTTCTGGATTTTTCTGTGCAACTGGTAGTGAGGAATGGAACCCAGGGCTTTGTACATACTCGGTGAGCATTCTATCACTGAGCCCCAGAAGTGACAAGTGTATAAACAGATAAATGTGTAGATTTGTAGATGTAGATAGATAGATAGATGTATATGTATAAAACAAAAGAGATATCTGTATATTATGAAACTGCATATAGGATATTACTACCAATTTTTGGCAATTAAATTATTCCTTCCTGTTTTAAGTATCATGATTGAATACATAATAAAGTATTAATTGAAAATTGGTCAATGTAGAATAATTGTTGTGTATAATTTTAGAATATAAACATACACTAATTACTAATTTAAATGTTACTTTTATAACATTCCATTTGTACGGATGTATATCAGAATGCGTTTCTTAGAACCTCCCACCATTCATTAGTGGCAGTTCTAAGATTCGACCTCCAGGCCTAAGTGGCTGGTTTCAGCTATGGCTTCCCTAATAGCCCACGAAACATTAGCAATGCAACATCATGTACACATTCTGGGGCTTGTCATTTAGACCCAGGATGGTCACAGTACAAAGGAAAAAAAAAGTAAAACCACCTTCTTGAACTTCTCAGTTTTATCCTTTTCCATTTTATTTATTTATTTTTTTGCCAGCTCCGAAATTTGAAGTAGGGTGGTAGGATCCAATGATCAGCTGTGGCAGAGATGCAAAGACCTGAGTTCAAGCCCTGTGATAGGCCAAAAAAAAGTAATAATAACAATAAGACCCTGGCTAGGAAATTGCACCATTTTTCTAGCAGGCCTGGGATTTGAACTCAAGGTCTGGGTAACTCTGTGACACTGTGTGTGAAGGGGAAAGCTCACTGTCCTTGAAGACAAGAAATTCATGGGGCTGGGAAGGTGGCTCAGTGGTAGAGTGCTTGCCTTGCATGCATGAGGCCCTGGGTTCAATTCCTCAGAACCACATAAGCAGAAAAAGCTAGAAGTGGCACTGTAGCTCAAGTGATAGAGCGCTCCCCTTGAGCTGAAGAGCTGAGGGACAGTGCCCAGGCCCAGAGTTAAGGCACCATGACTGGCAAAAAAAAAAAAAGAAAGAAAAAAGAAATTCAGACCAGTTCCCAGGGCCTGAATTGAAGCCCCAGCACTGGAAAAAATAATCTTCATATATATGAGATCTATTTCATATATGGGTTCTACTGCATATGACATTTATTACCCTTATTTATTTAGTATTATTACACATATAACATTTCTTTTATTGCATCATATTTCATAGGATATATTTGCATATGGATTATACATCGTATTGAGACCCAGGACTTTCACAGAGAAGGAAAAATGTGTCAAATTGGCTTCTTATTCCACAAATAAATTTTTGGCCATGCTGAGATTTCAACTCACCTACAATGCCCAATCCATAAATTGGGAACAGTCTTAGCACACCAGCCTCTGCCAAACTGAGAATCCAGGAAATCCTGAGCACCTGTAATCAAGCCACAGTAGTGCCCAATAAATAGATGTGTAGATTGATATTATATATATATATATATATATACATTCATATATACCTGCATATATATGTATATATATATATATACACACACACATACAAAGAAAGAATGTGAGGATATTATTAAATTATATATATACATTATTACCAATTATTAGTTACTAAATTATGACTCCATTTAATGAAGTATCATGGTTGAATACTTATAAAAGCATTAATTAAAAATTAGTCAATATCCTTAATCATACCATGGTGCTAGAATGAAGACATAAATCCAACAATTTTTGTGTGGCATTCTAAATTAGAATCATGAATTAACTTCAAATTGAATTATTACTTTTATTACATTCCATTAGCATTCACATGAACAGGAATGAGTTCATCAGGATCTCCCTCCATTTGTGGTTGGTAGTCATAGCAGATTACTGGGTAGATTACTTTGAATGCAAACCATTGGAATGACACCGTGAAGATTTCAGATTGTCACGATTAAAAAAAAGAACAAGAAGAAAAGAAAGCCAGGTGTCAGTGGCTCCTGCCTATAACCCTAACTCTTCCTGAGGCTGAGATGTAGAGAATGCCAATTTGAATTCATCCGGGGCAGGAAAGTCCACAACACTCTTCTTTCTAAGAGATCACAGAGGAAAAGAAACAAAACCATGAGTGGGGCTGCGGCTGAAGGGCAGAGTGCTATCCTTGAGCAAAAGGAGCTCAGGGACAGGGCCTAGGCTCATAGTACAATCCTGGACCTGCCTCACCCCCCCCCAAAAGGAGGCAGTAACTCCATGTCTCTGTGTATGGATGGATGATGTAGGGATGATGGGCATTCAGCAGGTTGCCCATGTCCACCCCCCTAATCTGGGCAAGTCCTCAGAGAGTCCTAAGTCTGAGCCAGCAGCTTGAAAAAAGCATCCTTCTCTGCCATTTAATAACTCAAGCCCCGCGGGCTTTGCCTGGGCTGTGCAACAAGTGCCTTATGTTCTGCTGAGATGTCCCATCGGGACATCTAGCAGCCAGCCACTGCCTCCAGGGAGACCACAGTTCCTAGGCTGTAGGAGGTGTCACAGGTTCTGGCTCCATATTCTCTATCCCTCTGTAGAATATGTGAGCCTCCTCCTCTGGGGTCTGGTGGCTATCCCTCATTCACCATTCCTCATTGCCGAGTCACAGACTGGTCACAAATCTTGGCAAAGATATGAAATAGCCAGCGATTTCTGCACCAAAAGGGGTAAGCCAATAAATCCCACCCACATAGTTCCTGTCAGAAGTGAGCCTTCGGCTGTGAATGTGGCTTAGTGGGGTAGAGTGCTTACCTAGCATGCATGAAGCCCTGGGTTTGATTCCTCAGGATCACAGAAACAGAAAAAGCCAAAAGTGGCACTGTGGCTTAAGTGATGAGTGCTAGCTTTGACCAAAAGAAACTCGGGAACATGCCCAGACTCTGAGTTCAAGCCCCAAGACTGGCAAAAAAGTGAGCCTGGTGAGACATATTCTTCTGGTACTCATAGGAGGGCTAAGGTTAGAGGTAAGAGGTAGGGTAGAGGACAGTTGCTGGTGGTTCACCCCTGTAATCTTAGCTACTCAGGAGGCTGAGATCTGAGGATCACAATTGCAAGCAGGAAAGTCTATATAAGACACTTTTCTCCAATTAAACACCCAAAAGTCCGAAGCAGAGCTGTGGTTCAAGGAATAGAATGCTAGCCTTGACCACAAAACCTCAGAGATAGCATCCAGGCCATGAATTCAAACCCCAGGACTGGCACACACACACACACACACAAACACACACACACACGCACACACACAAAGCCAGAACATTTGCCAGTCAGCCTGCACAAGTTCCATCTCTAGCAACTCAATATTAAAAAAGAGAGAGAGAGAAGGGAAGGAAAGACTTACTCCTGGAGGTGATATAACCAGTGCCAAAATTCCAGTGGAGTTCTAAGATGTGGAACAATATAGAGAGTCGCATGTACAAAGTCTCCTGAGGTGTGGTGTAGAATAGGTGGTGTGGGTGGAATGAAGGTTCTGTAGCTTCAGACATGTCCATCAGGAGACTCAAGGCTGGGTCAAGGTTTGTACTTGAGTCACAGGGA
Source organism: Dipodomys spectabilis (assembly GCF_019054845.1). Lineage (NCBI taxonomy): Eukaryota > Metazoa > Chordata > Mammalia > Rodentia > Heteromyidae > Dipodomys > Dipodomys spectabilis. Next base: position 5,632,983 of record NW_024871193.1, on the reverse strand, counting down.
GGGCAGAGGATGGAGATCCCAGAATGGGTCCCAGGGGGAAGATTAGCTTGGCTTTTCACCATGGACCCCAGCCATTTCCTGTGGCTGGAAGCCTAATTTTCACAGCTCCTGACCCTCAGGCCTCCTTTACATGGAGGAGTCAGGGCAAATGTAGGGAAGAACACTTGTTTAAGAAAAGCTCCTAGCCCAATGCCAGTGGTGGCTCAACCCACGTAAATCCTAGCTACTGAAAAGACTGAGATCAGAAGTCGTGGGTCAAAGCCAGCTCAGGGGAGGAAAGTTAGTGAGACTCTTCTTGCCAATGGACTACCAAAAGCCAGAAATGGAGCTGTGGCTCAAGTGGTAGAGTGCCAGCCTTGAGGCAAAAATTAAAGAGACTGGAGCACAGACCCTAAGTTCAAGCCCCAGTACTGGCACATAGAAAATAAAGAAAAGTTTTCAGGAGTTCTTAGTCCACTGTGGTGAAATTCCAAATCAGTTGGGTGCTACTGGCTCATGCTTATCCTCCTAGCTCCTCACGAGGCTGAGATCTGAGGATCATGGTTCAAAGCCAGCCTGGACAGGAAAGTCTGGGAGACTCTGATCTCCAATGAACCACAGGAAAACTGGAAGTGGTACTGTGGCTCAAGTGGTAAGCTGAAGAGCTGAATGGACAGTGCCCAGTCCCAGAGTTCAAGGCCCACCTGACCTGCTTGAACCTCACTCTGTGGCTCTAAGCAGAGAAATTTCCAGTGGACCGCTAAGGGTCTCCCAATATCTAGGTGTCCTGCAAGTCTTGAAAGCAGCCTCTTTGGGTGCCTTTGCCTAAAGAGTGGGCCAAAGTATCAGAGAAGGGTCTAGCCTTGGGGCACGGAAGTCATCAGCCAGGTCATCAGAATGGCATCTGTCATGGGTGCAGTGTGGATCTGAGCAGTAAGTCAATATTTCAGACCAGGTTTCTGGGTCAGGAGGGGCAAGAGCTGCAAGATGGCACAGCATGTAATGCCTACTCACGGAGGCAAATTTGTCAGGAACACCTTGGGTGGGTGTTGAGTTGGGCTCATGAAAGACTTGTAAGCTCAGGAATCCACAGCTAGCTGGCTGCTACTTGTAGCAGTGGCTATCCCAGAAGTCCCTGGGCTCAGAGCCCTGCTTTGCTCACCAGTGTTAAGATGGAAGATGAAGGTCTGCAATCATGCACTGAGTAAAAACCAGCATCCATTGTGTTCTTCCTTTGGTCCTGTACCCTATGCATGAATGGAGGTGCAGTTTCCATGGGATGTACTGCCATGGCCCAGACCCCTCAGCCCAAGGAGTTGGGGAGAAATAACTTATGTGTTGAGAGTTTACTATGACTGTGCCTCTGGACTGCCCCCAGTTCTAGCTCAGCTCATCATTACTACCTTCCTCTGTGTGTGTGTGTGTGTGTGTGTGTGTGTGTGTGTGTGTGCGCGTGTGTGTGTGTGTGTGCATGGGCACATCTTGGTACTAGGGCTTGAACTCAGGATCTGGGCTCTGTCCCTCACATTTTTCATTCAAGGCTAGCAACTCTACCACTTGAGCCACAGCTTTTCTTCCAGCTTTCAGGTGGTTATTGTGAAAGGAGAGTCTCACACACTTTAGAAAAGTGAGCTGGTGAAAAGAAATGTACTCATTATCTTGCCCATGTAATTGTAACCCCTCTGTACAGTATTTTCACACAAAAAAGGTCCTACTGATACAAAAAAAAAAAAAAGAAACGACCAATGAGATTTTCACACACCCAAAAGATTGCAGTCATACCAGACCACACGCAGGTGGCCAGTGAGGTTACACTTTGTCACATAATGGCTGTTTAAACCAGCCTGTCACTTTTGGTTTAAATGACTCACAAATTCAACGGTAAAGCAGAGTTTAAGGTAAACATACACAAAGGAGTTTAGTGGAGTTTAACATAAGCATGTGAAAAAGGTGGAGTTTATAGTAAACTCCGGATGTTGCCAGCATGCCAGCATGAGCCGGATTACTGGCTACTTGTTTAGTTGGTCAGTCCTTAACAGAACAATGAAGGTGGGTTAAGTTGTTAAGGGGAGGGAGACCTAGAGGCATTCTTTTCATTCCAAGAACTGGGTTGGTTGGAGCCAAGGTTTTTTTTGTTTTTTGTTTTTTCTAAAATCCCTAAAACAAAAACAAAACCTGTAAAGAAGCTGTCCCAGCTCGAGTCTCCTCTCAGGGCCTACTTCACTTGTGCTCCTGCTTGCTCTTATCCCAGCTCTCTCTCAGACCCACACTCCTCTCCTGGGCCATGCTGCCCTGATGCACACATGCCCCTGCCCCCTTGGACCCCTGGCCATTGCTGCTACCAAAGTGTGCCCCTGGACCCCACCCCCTCCTCCCCTGGGCCCCACCCACCACCGCTGGCCACAATTGCAGCCCTGACTAGGTCCTAAGGCTTCCAGACCATGGCAATTGCAGCCTTACCTCAGCTCAGCACTCTCCCCCCCGCCCCCCAGTACCTGCCCTGGGGATGGAATCTCCCCTCAGCCCCACCGCTGGAGGAGACTCTCCTCCATTCCCCTTCATTCCACATACCAAGCAGGTGCATTGTGACACTCGTATGTGTATGTGTGTTTGTGTTTGTGTCTGTGTGATTGTTGGGGATAACTACCTCTCAGAACTCAGAATATAGCACCCTTTTGGGATGACTCAGCATACAGCGCACTTCCAAAAATAGCACAAAGCACTCTGTGTAAAGGACTCAGCACACAGCTCCCTTTGAAGGACTCATCATGTAGTACATTGGGTAGAGTACTCAGCACACAGCACCCTTTGAAGGAGGGAGTCCACAACCCACAGTGTAAAGGACTCAGTGCTTTGAAAAATTCATGCTTTGAAAAACTCAGCACATAGCACTTTTTCCCAGGGATTCATCACATAGAACCTTATAAGACTCCACACAGCACCCTTTGAAGGGCTGAGTATGAAGCACCCTGTGTAAAACACCCAGAGCACAGCACCCTTTGAAAAACTCAACACATAGAACAATTTGGAAGGACTCAGCACATACCACACTGTGGAAGCACTCAGCACACAGCACCATTTAAAGGACAGTACAGAGCACCCTGTGTAAAGGACTCAGCACACAGCACTCAAAAAACTCACCTCATCCCTCTCTTCGCAAGGGCTCAGCACATAGCAGGACCCTTTGGGATGTAGTAGCTCACCACACCTTTTGAAGGACTCAGCATACAGTACATTGTGTAATGGACTCAGCACACAGCACCCTTTGAAAAACCCAGGATGGTCCACGTTTGTCAGGGACTCAGCACGTAGTATCCTTTGCGATGACTCAGCAAACAGCACCTTTTTGAGGACTCAGCACAAAACCCCCATATGTGAAGGACCCAGCAAATAGCTCCCTGTGAAGGACTCAGCACATAGCTGTGTGTCACAAGTTCAACTGTCATTAGAATTAGGGTGCTTTCTTCAGTATCACCATTCTTCAGAAACACTTCATAAACCCTACTAGTTCACATTTAGACAACCTGTGTTTTATGGGGAAAGTTGACTGGGGGTCTTGAACTCAAAGCTTGGGGGCCCTGTCCCTGAGCTCTTTGGTTCAATGCTAGAGCTCCACCATGTGGAGGCACAGCTCCAATTTTGTTTTTTTGGGTTGTTCTCTGACACGTCTTTTGGTGATAAGTAAGGTCAAGTTGGGGTATCCGTGGGCAAAGGCTCTTAGCTCAGCCTGGAGATGACCTCTCCCTTCCTTGTGCCCCTGGAAAGCTGGACCTCCTGGAGCTCTTTTGGCCTAGGGTGGAACAGACTTGCTCTGGCATCAGCAATCAGGATGAGCAAAAGTCAGCTTGGCTCTGGTCACTTCCCCAAATTGAACTCTAGAGGATGATGGCACAGGGCTGCCTGTTCTGCCTGTGGCCACCAGGGGACAGGAGTGGCCCACCATAGGGATTGTACCTGCGAGTTGTGTTTACTCTTGCTTCCTTAGGGCCCCCATCATGCTTCAAAGCCACCCTGGAGAGGAAAGTCCTTTAGACTCTTACCTACAATTAACAATCAAAAAGCAAGTGGGGCTGTGGCTCAAGTGGCAGAGCACTAGCCTTGAGCAAGAAAACTCAGGGATAGAGCCTAGGCCCTGAATTCACACACACACACACACACACACACACACACACCACATGCATGCAAAATCAGAGATTTCTACACTGCAATCTTTGGGTATTCTCTACTTTTTCCCCACTAAGCCTGGTGGCTGCTGGCCTAGGTGTTTGGTGCATACAATAGCACCTGGCATCTTTAATTTTGGGGGAACAGAATGGCTAGAAGGTCAGCCTTCTCCCATCCTGGCTCCTTGATTGGGTCATGGTCTATCCAGGCCCTTTGGGCTCCTTTACAGATTTACCAAGATGCATTCAAAAGGCATCACATACTGGGCACTGGTGGCTCATGCCTGTCATCCTAGCTACTCAGGAAGCTGAGATCTGGAGGATCACGGTGCCAAGCCAGTCTGGGCAGGACAGTGTGTGAGACTCTTAGCCTCCATGAAACGTCAGAAAACAAAAGTGGCATTGTGGCTCAAGTGGTAGAGTGCCAGACTTGAGAAAAAGAGCTCAGGGACAGCGCTCACGGCCAACAACAACAAGGAGAGGCATTGCATGTTGTCTTTGGGATTGGCATGGGCCAAATATAATTGGAATTAATTATAATTGGAATTAATCAAGTCCTTTAAGACAAAACAGTACCTCCTTTAGTCCTGTGCTCCTCCATCTCGTCTCACCCCCTGGCCTTGTCCATGCTTTGGGTCAGCATGGATCTGGTTGGACGGGAGGGCTTGCAGGAAGATCCCAGAGCAATCACCCCCACTTCCTTCTGCCCTGCTCACCCTGCTGCTTTTGCTCTTTGCCATAGAACTTTTTCCTGGAATCCCTCCATGAGGTCATCACCACCAACGTAGTGGTGAGTGGTGGGTCTGGCCTAACTAGGGGCAGTCAGAGGTGGAAGTAGGTCTGGGACCAGGAGCTTCCACCTTGGGTGTGGGCTTAGGCCATGGCTGACCTTTATTTCATCCTGAGCCTTGCAGTGGTGGGGAGAAAATGTAGACTTCACATTGAGTCAGGTAAAATCAGAATCTGGAGGACCACTTGTGTGTGGGAGGATGTGGGTTTCAGGGGGCCACTGTTGTTGTTACTCTTTTGGGACTCCTCTCTCCCTCTCTCATCCCTCAATGGTAGAAGAGAAACGTCAACTAAGGGTGTGGGAAGAGGGGGCGGGGTAATATTTTGGTGTGAACCAGACTTGTGCTTCATATTCATCCTAGCCCCTACTTCCTATTTATCTGAGGAATGGTCATATGGGTTTGGGAGGGGGGAGAATCATCCCAGCTGAGAATGTGGCTCAGTGGTAGAGTGGTCACCTAGAATGTCTGAAGCCCTTGGTTCTATTCCACACAGAAAAAGCTGGAAAGGGAGGTGGGGCTCAACTGGTAGAGTGCCAGTCTTGATCAAAAATTGCTGAGGGACAGTGGCCAGACCCTGAGTTCAAGCCCCAGGATTGGAAGAACAAATCTTTGTTGGAGGCTTTCTTTTTGCTTTGAAAACAATTTATTCTTTGTGATAAGCATAACATGGGCCTCTTTCCTGGCCACCAATGGGCCATTAGATATTCCTTGAGTTTGGGCCAACTCCCTGAGGCCTCTGTCCTCTCTAATCCCCAGTTTAACCTTCCCATCCCCCAGCAGATGGAGGCATGAGAGAAAGCCACCTGGCCACCTACTTCTGGTGGCTGCCAAGGCTTATGAGAGTCAGTATGTCACATAGAGATTCATCATCCACATCAGTTTACAGGAGAAAGTGGGGGAGCACTCCTCCCCTGAGCCTGGGAGCTGTGGGTGGATTTGGATGTGGGGCATCTGGGACAGGACGTGCTCCTTGGGGGAGTCCACTATGGGGTCAGGAACCCTGACCTCTCCTCTGGCAGTTTCCATGCTGTCTTCAAGTTGCAATTCTTCAAAACCTTTCTGCTCCTCCCTCATTTCACCCACCACAGGCCCTGAGGAGTGGGAAGCAGAGTTGGGGGGGGAGGGCTCAGCCTGTGCTGGCATCTGAAGACTGCTGTATGTGCCTTCCCTTGTGAGGAGCAACAGCAGCTCCCGCAGCACTCTCCTCCTTTCCATCTTCTCCTCAGACAGCCAGTGTATGCACTTGGCTTTCTCCCAACACAGCTCATTCAAGACCAATACCTGCTCTTTACACACAATGAAGGACTCCTCGATGGTTTGGATATGTGCCAACAGCTGGCTGCATCAATGGTGGAGCTCACCTGTTGGACTCTGGTGTACACCTCATCAGGCAGGTCATGGACAAAGCAGATTTTCTTCTCCGATGCCCATGTGTCCTGTTTCCCATCCCCACGCATGCTGTGGTGGCAGCTCATAGGGCAGAGGGCCTGTGGCTCCAGCTCAGTCTGTCACTGAGCTGCCGGGTGGCCTGGGTGCCTGCAGCGGGCCCACGCTCCTGTGGCAGGATTTTCCCCCTGTGGATCTCTGCCTCCGAGTATGCTAACAGAGTCTAGTCCATCTCCCAGGCAGCATGGAATGTGTTCTTGTATCCCTTTGGTCAGAAAGAACCATGAAATAATGGTGTGGCTGAAATCGTGTGATGCAGGCAGAATGGGCAGAGTCAAGATGACAGTGGCTCTCCCAGCCCCTTTCCCAGGGAACTCTGTCCAATTTAGTTGGGGACTAGAGGGTGACATGCTTTAGCTGGATAGCTGCACAGATTGTTGTTTATGTCTGTTTGTTGCCAGTCCCAGACCTTGAACTCAGAATCTGGGCACAGTCCATGAGCTGCTTTTGCTCAAAGCTAGCCCTCTACCACTGGAGCCATAAGGCTCTACTTCTGGCTTTGTTGGCACTGAAGTTGGTCAGGGGTTTCAAAGACTTTCCTGCTTAGGGTGACTTTGACCATGATCCTCCTATCACAGCCTTGTAAGTATCAAGGAGGACTGGTGAGAGCCACTGGTGCCTGTCTAATCAAGTGGTGGGAGCTGGAGCCCACAGTTTGAATAGTTTGAATCTTGGTTCTGCCACCTCCAAATGGCAGGCGGGAGATCCTAAGAAACTCATTCCTATCCATATGAATACCAATGGAATGTGATGTATGCTATGATTGAATGGGCAGTTCTTGAATGATTCTAGGATAAAATTATACACAATTATTTTATAGGACACTGATCGATTTTAATAAATACTTTATGAAGATTTAAACAATCACATTCATTAAATTGGGGCCTAATGAAATACCTAAGAATTGGGCATCACATAGTATAGAAATGTCATTTTTTCTGCCCGGACTTTCTTTACTTAATTGCTATATAGTATTTTCTGAATGTACTTTGGAATATAAAACTAGGACATATTATAGCTGACCTGGAAATGAATTATTCAAACAATTTTTATCAAAAATGCTTATAGCAAAATAAAGAGTCAAATCCAAATTATGTATATTTGAAGACAAAGCTTGGTTAATCCTCCTCTCCCATTCCCCCCTTCTTGAGAATAACACAGATTGTAAGGAAATGCTTAGAATGTTTTGGAGAAATAGGTTGACTTTAAACCAGTGAGTTACTCTACGCTGCATTTTGTTTATTTTATATCTAGAAAAGCTAGACCCTCACCATATCATTTTCCTTAGGCTTTATACTCAGGTTTAATCTTCGATGGGTGAGAAATAAAGATATAAACATTTTTTAACAGTGGTTAAATTTAAGCTGAGGAATCTAGGTACAGTTATACTCATACAGATAAGCCTCATCAGTCATGAGACCATGATATCCAAATGTTAACCAATGCTTACAGGTGTCATGCTTATGAGATTTTGTGTATTATAAATAATAGTTGATTTGTAAACAACATCATTTCATGGGTTAGGAACTGAAGTGAGACATTATACTCAGAACTAAATTGAAGGAGGAATCCAAAATTTGTTCCCAAGATATACATCATTAACACAATGTTTTAAAAATGCAAGCTAAAGGAAATAATTTATGAAAAAAATCAGCATTTACAATAAATACAGAATCAGTATGACTGATACTTCTTTTATCCCAGTTGCAATACGGCTTGCATGATGACTTTTCTGGTTATATGTTTAGTTAGGTCTTGATATTTAGCTGAAGTTCTGTTCTTTCATATATTCATTTATCAGATCAAAGAGGAAATTAATTCCATGCCAGAGTCAACATCCATAATAACGATATAGTTGTATCCTGCTACTTTGCCAAAATTTCAAATCAGCTTGAGTATCTTGAGTCTTTTTTGGATCTAACTAAATGGGTATGTAATTTTGTCAGTACTAAAAAGATTTTGATCATCACTTATTAAAATAGTATTTTCTAGAAACGACTTCTTTCTTTCATGAAATTTTTAGTGTCATTTATATCATGGGTTGATGTTTTCCTTTAGATAACCTACATTCAGTCTTCTACAATTTGGAGTAGTTTAAAATTATGTATACTCAGGTACCCTGCTCAGATTCTATTATTTGTATATTTTGTTCTTGTTAAATCAGTAGGATTTAGGTCTCAATATGGATACTATTGGACTTATTCATTGCATTTCTTAATTTTTTAAGTATGTCATGTTTTTTGTTATTTAATTCTTTTAATATGTGCAGCTCCCACTCCACATACAGTCACATTTGTTTTAAACAACTTGATCCATTCATGTGATTTGCTATATTACCTTCATCTAGATGAATTTAATTACAAATTAACACAACCATATTTCTTTTTTTATTTTAATTTTAATAATTTTTTATTGTGAAAATACTGTACAGAGGGGTTACAATTACCTGGGCAAGATAGTGAGTACATTTCTTATCAAGCATTGTAGCCTCCTCCTTTGTTTACTCTTCCCATCACTTCCCATTCTCCCGCCCCCCCACTCAATCCTCCCCCCCCAACAAGTTGTAAAGTTCGTTTTCGACATGACAACTTGTACTTCTCATAACACAACCATATTTCTGAGACACAGTTAGTTTTATGGATCTACTCAAGGGTAACATGTATTTGAGCAACCAAGCACAACAAGTTTTTGTTCCTGGGGAAGTTCTACTTTGTTGGTTGTTTTTCCAGCTGTGGTGACTTCAACATATGTGTGCATTTTATTTCAGTTGTTTTGTGTCTATATTTTGTTTCATATAACAGAAAGTACATAAATAATCAGTGATTTAGAACTTTTCCAAATAGATTTCTAAGAGAGATACTTGAAGTTTTGTGACATCTGGGACCAGGTAGGTCTTCTTAATGGAGGGGGTAGCAGAATAACAGACACATTCTTTGACATGATTTGAATTCTTCCTCCTCTTTTCTCACTATTTCCAATAGTATTACTTCAAAGCCTTTAGTGGAAAGAAAATAATTTTGTCTGTATGAACTCATAAATTTGCTTTAATTAGGACACAGTACACATTTACATTTGATTTTAACTCTAAAATCTTCTTTCCTTCTTTTAAAGTCACAGATGTGAATTTGTAATGCTAAAATACCATCTAATAATTTATATGAAATGGTCCAAATTATTTTCGCTTCACACTATATATAATATAGAGTGTAATAATAGTGAGCAATGTAGTATGTAATAATTTACTTTGGGGAAAGCTAATTAGAGTGGATTTTGTGAAATACTGAGTAATAGTAAAAATTATGTTTGATTCTATTAAAAAGTTCACAGTTACATCTAAAAATAACTCATAATTATGAACTAATGCTAAAGAGTAAGATTGTTTATTGGAAAAAGCCAGAAGTTTCAATAAGCTTGCTTTTTAGAAATTGACTTGGATCTGGGCTTCGATGGCTCATGTCTACAACCCTAGCTACTCAGGAGTCTCTTAATGAGGATAGTGGTTCAAAGCCAGCCTGGGCAGAAAAGTCTGTGAGACTCTTATCTCCAATAACCCACTTGAAAAGTAGAAACAGCACTGTGGCTCAAGTGGTACAGTGGTATCAATGAGCTGAAGAGCTGAGAGACAGCGCCCATTTCCAAAGTTCAAGCCGCATGACCACAAAAAAAAAACAAAAAATTGACATGGGTTTTTACTTTAAATTTCATGATTTTTTATTGTGAAAATACGTACAGAGGGGTTACAATTACATGAGCAAGGTAATGATTACATTTCTTATCAAGCATTGTTGCCCCCTCCTTTGTTTCCCCTTACCATCCCTTCCCAACTCCCCACCCCCAAACCAACCCAAAGCTGTAAAGTTCGTTTTCCGACATAAAGTGTTGTACATCTGATTGTTGCAATGAGTCCACCTGTATCCCTATTTAAAGAATTTGTTTTACCCTTCTCCTCCACAAATTATACCAACATCAAATACAGTGAAAACAGGGGTTATACCATGGGGGAGGGACATACAAAGCAACAAAGAAATCATCTTAGAAATATGCTAGAAACAATAGCAATTTGAGTTCTTATCTTGGGGTTCATTTCACCAAATATCAACTTATCTGACCGTTTCTGCTTGTCTCACAAATACACTAGTTATTGCAAATAAGGGAAACCATGGGATCTCTGTTTCTTTGAACCTCGCTTACTTCACTTAATATAATTTTTTCCAAGTCTTTCCATTTCCTAACACATGGGGCAATGTCATTCTTTCTGATGGAGGCAGAGAATTCCATTGTGTATATACAACATATTTTCTTGATCCATTCATCTACTGAGGGGCATCTGGGTTGCTTCCATATCTTAGCTATGGTAAATAATGCTGCAATAAACATAGTTGTGCTGGTAGCTTTCGTATGGTTATGTTTGTGATCATTTTGGTAAATGCCCAAAAGTGGGATTGCTGGGAAATAGGGGAGCTCTATGTGGATTCTTTTGAGGAACCTCCATACTACTTTCCAAAGTGGTTGAACAAGTTTACACCCCCACCGATAATACAATAAGGTTTCCTTCTGTGCACATTCCCTCCAGCTTCTGTTGTTATTAGAGTTCTTGATTATAGCCATTCTAACTGGTGTGAGGTGGTATCTCAATGCTGTTTAGATTTGCATTTCTTTTATGATTAGGGAAGTTGAGCATGTCTTCATGTGTCTATTAGCCATGCTTCTTTCCTCTTCAGAGAAGTTTCTCTTTAAGTCTTTAGCCCACTTATTTATTGGGCAGTTGTTTGAGGATTTGTTGTTGGATTTACTTTTGTGAGTTCCAGGTATATTTTAGATATGAAACCCTTGTTTGTTGTATGGCTAATGAAGGTCTTCTCCCAATCCATGGGTTTCCTATTGATCTTGCTAGCTTTATCCTTTGCCATGCAGAAGCTCTACAATTATATGTAATCCCATTTGTGCAACCTTTCTTTGATTTGTTGTGTTTCTGGGTATCTATTAAGAAAATTTTGGCCTTTGCCAAGGAGACCTAGGGTGTATGCTGTAACTCTAGGTCTTTGATCCATTTGGAGTTGATTCTGGTGCAGGGTGATATATAAGAATATAGCTTTAGTTTTCTACAAGTGATTAACCAATTTTGTTTGACAGCCACTTACTGAAGAAGCTGTCTTTCTTCCATTCTATTTTTTTTAGCTCTCTTATCGAAGATTAGATGGCTATATATCTGTGAGTTAATATCTAGGATTTCAGTTCTATTGCATTGGTACTGAGATCTGTTCTGGTGCCAGTATGAAGCTGTTTTGATTATTACGGCTTTGTAGTAGAGTTTGAAATTTTGTATTGATATTCCTCCGGCATTGTTCTTTCTGAGGATCATTTTTTATTCGGGGTCTTTTATTGTTCCATATGAATTTTTGGATTGCCTCTTCTATTTTTTTGAAGAATGAGGTTGGAATATTCATAGGTATCACATTGAATTTGTACATAGCTTTGGGAAATATTGCCATTTTCATGATGTTGATCCTTCTAATCCAGGAGCATGGGATTTCCCAATTTCTAAGTTCTGTTTTCATTTCCTTTTTCAGGTTTTTAAAGTTTTCATCATAGATTTTTCACTTCTTTGGTTAATCTACTTCCTATGTATTTCATTTTTTGTGGGGCTATTACGAATGGAGTTGCTTTCCTTATGTCAGCCACGCTTTTCTCATTGTTGGCATACAGTAAAGCCATTGATTTTGAGTGTTAATTTTATACCATGCTACTTTGCCAAAATTTTGAGTCAGCATGAGTAATTTGGGAGTGAATTCTGTGGGATTCTTTAAATATAAGATCATGTCATCTGAAAAGAGCGGAAGTTTTATTTCATCTTTCCCTATTTGGATCCTTTAATGTTTGCATCTTGTCTTATTGCTGTAGCGAAGCATTCTAATACTAAATTGAAGAGAAGTAGAGAGATTGGACATCCTTGTCTAGTTCCTAAGAAGAAATGGCTTTAGTTTTTTTTACCATTAAGTATAATGCTGGCTGAAGGTTTGTCATATACAGCCTTTATTGTATTGAGGAATGTTCCCTGGATTCCTAATTTTCCCAGAGCCTTCATAAAAGGGTTTTGGAACTTGTCAGACGCTTTTTTCTACATCTATTGAGATAACCATGTGGTTCTTATCTTTGCTCCTGTTGATGTGATGAATTATATTAATTGATTTGCGTATATTGAACCAGCTTTCCATCCCTGAAATGAATACTGTTTGATCGTGGTGTATGATTTTTGGATGAATTGTTGAAGTCGATTGGCCAAAATTTTGTTGAGAAGTTTTGCATCAATGTTCATCAAAGAAGTGGATCTCTAGTTCTCTTTCTTTGATGAGTCCCTGCCTGGTTTTGGGATGAGGGTTATGATGTCTTCATAGAATGAGTCCCATTGTGCACTTTCTCTTTCAATTTCATTGAAGAGTTGGAGGAGTATTGGTGTGAGCTCTGCTTTGAAGGCCTTGTAGAATTCCGCTGTAAATCCATTGGTCCTTAGATGAGAGGTCTCTTATTGCTGCTTCTATCTCAATGCTTGATATGGGCCTGTTAATTTGATTTAACTCATCTTGGTTTAGTTTTGGCATGTCAATATTTGCTAGGAAAAAGTCCATTTCTACCAGGTTCTCAACTTATTAGCATAAAAGTTTGAGAAGTATTCCCTTATAATGTTCTGGATTTTGGTTGTTTCTGTGGTGATGTTTCCATTCACATCTCTGAGTTTGTTTATTTCTGTGTGTGCTCTTCTTTTTCTGATAAGATTTGCTAAGCGTCTGTCAATTTTTGTTAATTTTTTCAAAGAACCAACTCTGTTTTGTTGATTCTTTCTATTTTTTTTTTTTTGGATTCTAATTCGTTTAATTCTGATTTAATTATTTCTTTCCATCTACTCTACAGGAGTTTATTTGGTTGCTCTTTTTCACTGAGGTAAATGTCTCTTTAAATTGTTGGTTTCAGATCTCTCTAATTTGTTGATGTAGGAACTCAGAGGTATAAAATTGCCTCTGAGTACTGCATTTCCTGTGTCCAAGAGGAGCAGGTAATTTATGATTTCATTTTTGTGGAATATCATGAACATTTGCATTTCCTTTCTAATCTCTTCCATGACCCACTGGTGATTCAACAGTGTGTCGTTCAGCCTCCATGTGTTAGAGGACTTTCTTTGGTGGCTTTTGGTGTTAAATTCTAATTTTATTCACTTGGAGCCTGTTTCTTGGCCGTTATTGTCATCTTGTTGGTTTTCTATGTGTAGGACATCTTCAAGTATCTTTTGTAAGTCTGGTTTGGTGGTTCTAAAAGCTTCTTGTATCTGAATAGGCCTATCTTTTTGCATGTTTGGGAAGTTCTCTGCTACAATTCTGTGAAATAAATTTTAACCATTAACTTCTGTCTCTAGGTGCTCCTCTACACCCATTATCCTCAGATTAGGCCTCTGATGGTGCTTTCCAAATGTTGAATAGATCTATCATATTTCTTGGATTTGTCTTGGATAGTTATACATTCTTTCTCTATAATATCTAGGCTGTCTTCAATGCCCAAGATTCGATCTTCTGCATGGTCTAACCAACTGTCAAGAATTTCTACTTTGTTTTTATTTCTTTTCCTTCTAATTGTTTGGCTTTGATGGCTTCAAATTCTTTGTTGGAGCTTTGTTTTGGGTCTTGTATAAACTTTACTTCCTTAATTTGGTGGTCAGTGTTTGTTCTCAAATCACTTATTTGATTCGTTATGGTTTCCTTGGGCTCCCATTACTTTTCTTTGGCTCCATTGAGCATTCCTTTTGTGGTCTCCCTGAATTCATTCAGCTGTCTGTTCATGGATGCCTTTACTGATCTTGCTCTATTCTCATCCCTCTTTCACAATTCCTGTATTACTCTTTGAACAGCTTCCTCACAATCATGCAATTCCTGTCTTTCTCTTTGACTGATCTCAGCCTTCTCATACGATTTCTGTATTTCTCTTTGACTGTTCTCAACCTGCTCATACAATTCCTGTATTAATCTTTGAGTAGCTTCCTCATGCTCACAAGATTCCTATATTAATCTTTGGTTTGCCCCCTCTCGCTCTCTATCACACTCACACTGAGTCCTTTACAAGTTTTCAATGTATTCATTCAACATGTTTACCAGTAGTGCTTGTAGAGCTTTTTGGGAGCTCTCTCCTGGATTATTCATTAAGTATTCTGTCACCTGATTATCATGAATGGGAATTCATATACCTGGACTTGCCATTTTTCTTGTGTTTTCTGGCTTGTTCTGCCCATTTGGTATGAAAGTAAAACCAATTTTGTGCTAGACCACTATTTTAAGGCAAGCATCAACCGGAGTCCTGTAGTTGCACAGTCAAAATGGCTGCAGATACAATCTAGTTCATCAGATATAATCTATTCATCATCAAACAACCATGGACTAATGGGGTAGTAAAAGCAAAAAGGTGTGTCAAAAAATTGACACACCAGAAATTATTAGGTTTAGGGAGAATTGTGGAGAAAATTAGGATTAGAGGAATGTGGAAAGGTTAAAGAAGAGTGAATTTAAACAAGTCCTAATCTCTGAGAGGGAAATTGATTGGACCAAATGATAGGAGAGAGATTTTTTTAAAAATAAAGAAAAAATGGATAAACAAAAATTTAAATCTAAGAAGTGAAACACAAAATTATGTAAGTTTAAAGAAATGATATTGAGGGAAGAAAAGGATAGGATGAGATGAGAGGAGGGATAGAAAGGAAATATGAAAAAATAAAAAATAAAAGAAAATTAAAATTAGTTAATTGAAAATTATATTGGTATAAAGAGATAATACTGCTATTATAGAAATTAAGCCTAAGATGTTTTGACTCGAGTAATAAATTTCAGGATTAAGTATGTACACAATGGGGGATAAGGTTTAATAATTGACCACAGGTATGTATCTGGGGATGAGCTGAACAGCAATTAAGTCAAACAAAAAAGAGAGAAAAAAAATGAAAACAATAAAAAAGGACCAAAATGTCAAAGGAGATTAAACACACACACACACACACACACACACACATCAGAAATAAAAATTATGAGAAAAAAATTAACATCAAACATTTTTTTAAAAAATAAAAATTGAAAAAAGGTTAAAAAAAGAGTTCTTTGATTTTTGTGTTTTTTTCGGGGTGTGGGGTATGGGAAGACCCTGTATCTCCCCTGCGTCCATAACCAGTCTCTTGGTGGAGTCTCTGGTGTGCTTGTGGTGTTTGGTTTTCCTTTTGCTTGACTGGTTTCTTAAGTCAATTATTTTCGTGCTGGCAGAAAAATGCTCTGCTTTACCCAGGATTTTGTGTTCCTCTTCCCAGGCTATTCCGTGGAAGGGAGATCGGCTTTGAATATCACAAAAGAGGGAGATGGCTGTTTCCTTCAGTGTGGAAATGCCGTGATGAGGTAGGGTTGAGGCTTTTCAGCAAATAGTAGCTTTTGCCTGTGGGGAAATTCCTGAAACACTCATGGAAAACATTCTCAGGGTTTTTTTTTTGTTTTTACTGAGTTTCAATTGTTTGTCTAGGCTGCTGTAGGAAGGAGCAGCCTCTGTCTCTGTTTACCCTGTGAAGGAAATCACTCCTCTGAGGACACTGGTTCTACTGGCTGGGTGGGGTGACATTCCCCTCGGTGGAGCTGAGCCTGGCAGGTCATGTCTACTTCCTGTGACCTACTAAATGACTCTCTTGTTTTCTTCCAAGACCTGAGTTGGAGCTATCTGCTCAGCCCTGTGGAGGTCAGTATCTTAGATGGAGATCTCTGGTAGTGGAGGATGGGTGGCCTTCCCTCCTCTGCACCCTGAGAAGGAGTGAGGATGTCAGGATTCTACTCATGCCAGAGTGTTGGTTCCTGCGTCGTCTCTGGTCTGTGATCTGCAGGATGAAGATATCTGCTCCTTGTTAGTTCTTGCTGGTGTTGAGTAGAATCCGCTCACCGGCCACATCTGGGGCCTTTGTCGTGGACTCTCTCTGTAGGGATGAGGGCTACAGCCACTGGCGCTGTCCCAACTGCCACCTCAGCTGTGGCTCCTGGCAAGTGCTCAGATCTGTCATCTTGCCTGGATTTTCCCTCTTTGGCCAAACTCTCTTTACTGTGATGGCACACTTGGTGTGACTCTCTAACCTAGGACTGTTCACTGGAACATTAAAACTGCTTTCTATGTAAGAGCTTGTTTACCCTCCAGCTTCTCCTCCTCCATCTTCCCCCAAATCCTCATGATTTTTTTTTGACCAGAAAAAAATAGCTTTATTTGGACTGAGAATTGGAAAATGAGAGTAGGACCTGAGCTAGCATGTTGAGCTAAGGAGTAGAGATTACATTTCCAGAAAGCTCATCAACCAAATGTACTCTTGCTTTGAATCAAGGCAGCCTTGCAGTTAATGAAATCATTAGGAGGCCTGCTGGGAACATATCTAGCTTTAAATGATCCTAGTATGCTACCTTTATAAAAAAAAAGTACAGGTTTTTTATCATTATGAAATTTCCACCAACCACACGTATTACAAACGGAAATGGAAGGACAAAAAATACATTTTACAGAATTTAAACTTGTCTTCAGCATTTAGCTCACAGGTTTCGCCATCTTCAAAAAACTCCTCCTCTGTTAAAGTCTTCAGCTCTTGAGATTGGAGGCACAGCTCAATTTTTATTGTGCTAGCCAATGAGTAAAAGCATTAGGTACTGAGCTGGAGTCCCAGTCTCGAACCAAAAAAAAAAAAGAAAAAGAAAAAGAAAACAAAAGATCGATCAACCAGGAAGGAGATGGTCTTTACTAACCCACAGAAATACTTTATCCATTTCCCTAGCAAGTCAGGGCTGAACAGCAGGGTAAGGCTCAGATGAGGGTGGGGTGGGGATCAGAGGGCTAATTTCCCCCTAGTACAACACCACAGCAGAAGCTTGATGAGAGCAAAACTGGTGAGACTTGAGGGGAGGGTCCAGGCCCTGAGTTCAGTCAGAGTCACTGCTGGAAGAGGAGGAGGAAGAGGAAGAATGCTTGCCATGCTTGTGGTGTTTGTGCATCTCTTTATGTGTTTTCTTCATTTTCTTCAGTGTTTTCTTGTCCATTGGGGCTCGTGGGCCTATGCCAGGAGCCAGGGGATTCACAGGACATATGCCAGGTGCAGGTGGTGGGCATGGGGTGGGTAAGGACCTGAGGGTTGGTATCCTGGATACTGTGGCTGTGGCACAGGGTAAGAGGGCCCACATGGAGGGAAAGCTGGGTTCCCCTGGGGAGGTCCTGGAGGAAAGGGACACCCGGGTACAGGACCAGGAGGAATGGCTGGATTTACAGGTTGTGGGCACAAAGGAGGTGGACACCCAGGATTGGAACCTCCAGGGCACCCCATGTAAGGGATACTTGCATTTTGCACCGGCTGCCATGCATTGGGATGCCACATGTTCAGGTGTTTTCCTAAGCTTTTCTTCCTGCGCCTGGATTATACCGGTCCTCCTGAGCCTTTTCCCCCTCATGATCTTTTATGAGTGGTTTTTTAGTGAAAAATGTTTTGGTGTTTATATTTTGATTTGGCATAAAATGAGCCTACTATTGTCTTAATTTAATAAAAAAAAAACTCTGATTCTCTGACAGCATAAATTTTGTGAGTAATGGTTAAGACTAGGTTGCCTTTCTGAAAAAAATATCACCACCCAAAAAAGAGGAACAAAAGGAAAATAAATATGACAGGAAACATAAATCTTAATGGACTCATAGTCTGTCAGTTTGCTTTAACTTTTAATGAAAAATTAAAGTAATACTTGATAATGTTTTATTAACATATTTAAATTTCTTCATTCTTGTCAATTAAGATTCACTTTATAAAGAAATTCAACAGGTGACAATGTTTTTTCATGACTTTTCCATAGAAATGATCATTTCATCATTATAGTGTATAGCACAATACACCCAGAAAGCTTTTAAGGAAAAAAATTTCCCATTCTTTGGTTTGCTTCAGTCTGTATTTAAAGCTGCATACCACATCTTACCCACCCTATTGTCTGTCTTCTCATTTGAAACATTTCAATAAGTTTTCTTTCCCTGGTTTGTCAGTCAGCAAATCTTTATAAAACAACATGCTTTCATTCATTGTGCTTTCCAAAATATATCTCACAAATGCCAAAACGAAGCACAATCTGAAACATCTGTGGATTTTTCCACCTATAGTCCAAAGTAATCACTTTCCATACTCCTTAGAACCAGCTGTTCACTGGCATTAATTGTTCTATCACTTCCATGCTTTAAAACAACAGCATTTGACAAAGGCGTACATTTTAATTGGTTTACCACATTTGGTTCGTTTTCAGCAAGGACTGTCTTCACGGAAGATGGTAATAGATGAGGTTTGCAATTATGTATTTTGAAGGGGCTCTAAGTTGTGGATATAGAATATACATTTCAGTGACTAAATATTTAAATTAAATCCTATAATGTATACTCCTTCAATTTTCTGGCTAAAGTGTTCTACAATCTAGATATTTTTTAAGGAAATATTGTACATGTTTCCTTGGTGACAACGTAATTGGAAGACTTAAATTTTTCTTTTTTTCTTTTTATATTGTGAAAATAATGTACAGAGGGGTTATAATTACATGGGCAAGATAATGAGTACATTTCTTATCAAGCATTCTAGCCTCCTCCTTTGTTTCCCCTTCCCATCCCTTCCCATTCTCCCTCCCCTGCCCCTCCATCCAATCCTCCTCCCTGCCCCCACCAAAGTTGTAAAGTTCGTTTTTCCATATAACGACTTGTACATCTCATTGTTGGAATGGATCCACCTGTACCCCAATTTAAACATTTCTTTTTTCCTTTCCCCTTCTCAAATTATACCAACCTCAAATACAGTGAAAGCAGGGGTTATACCATGGGGGAGGGACATACAAAGCAACAAAGAAATAATCTTATAAATGTGTTAGAAACAATCACCTGAAAGAAAAAAAAAAACATTTGAATACATATATTAGGGTTCATTTTCCTAACATCAACTTATCTGACGTTTTCTGCATGACTCAGACATATACTAGTTATTGCAATTAAGGGAAACCATGGGACCTAAGTTTTTTTGGGCCTGGCTAACTTTGCTTAATATAACTTTTTTCCATGGTAGATTTAAAATTTTCATATATCATTGCCGACTTAAATGAAGTGAATGTACCTGGGTTTGCATACAGAACTTTTGAGAGAGCATTAATGTTTGAATCTTGAATGGGATTTGATTGAGAATTGTGGCAGGCTTTCATGATATGAGAAGAGAAAGGCCTTACTAATACTTTAATTTGCTACATTGCTGTATTAGTTTATTCAAACCCACACATACACACAGATATACAAATATGTAGTATGAAGACCCAGTCAGTCTGCAAGAAAATATTTTAATAGGGATTCCATAAAATATTTAGTCTGCTGAGATCTGATTGGAATTTATAGCAATATCTATTCCACCCCTGGACAATTCATTATCATTGGTGAGGATGTTGCCATTTGAATTCAGAATGCCCCAGAAAGACCTATGTGTTAAAGAAAAATGACTTTCCATTTCCTCCCATACTGTGGAGAATACCTGAATAGTTCTTATGGAGATTAAGTTCTTCAGAGTGAAACCTCTGAGAACATGCACACTCATCTGCTTTCTTCTTTTCTCTTTTAATCATTCTAGGTCAAAAACATTTCTTTTTGATATACTCCTCACCTTGACATTGTCTTGTCACAGGCCACCAAAGCAATAAAACCAACTGAACATACACTTACACTGAAACCTTCAAACTTATAAATCTGAGTAAGCCTTTCTGCTTAATAAATGGACAATATCACTTATTATGATAGGTTATAAAGCTAACACAGAAATCTAGTCTTTCTAACAATGTAGAGTACATAAAAACGCTTCATTATAAAATATCTAACTCAAAGTTATATTTTGTGTTTTTGTTTCTGTAGATCCTAGGGCTTAAACTCACAGCCTGACTGGTGCTTTTGTGTTCAAGGCCAGTGCTCTACATAAAATCTGAACTGGAACTCCATTTCTCCTGGTGGTTAATTGGAAATAAGAATCTCATGAACTTTCCTATACTGGCTGGCCTATTCATGTTGCATACTTTATGTAATTCCATTCTCAGCATTATATAGGTGCTCCAACTACAATATAAAAAAACTTAAACGTACTAAAGATATTTGTAAAGTATAAAATGAGGAAAGAATTTTCATCCTTTACAAATCTATGCAAAATCTATGCTAAACTATTGATATTTTACTGGACCTTTCCTGCAACCAGTTTGATATAGTTTAATAATTGTCACACCAACTTTCTCTCTATATTCTACTGGATATATACATTTTCATGTATGTTTGTATATGTATACATATATGTATCTATCTATATATGTTCGAATGTGCATCATCGGACTTGAAACTGCTTTGTTTTGCTGTTCAGCAATGAACCTTGTCGGCTCATTCTGTGACAATATCAGTGCTCATTCTCATTATTCCTTTATTTACCAAATCATCAGCCTTCTAAAATCAGCTTCATTTCTTTTTTTTTTTTTTTTGGGGGGTCCGGTCGTGGGGCCTGAACTCTGGGCCTGGGCGTTGTCCCTCAGCTCTTCAGCTCAAGGCTAGTGCTCTACCATTTGAGCCACAGTGCCACTTCTGGCTTTTTTCTTATGTGGTGCTGAGGAATCGAACCCAGGGCCTCGAGCATGCAAGGCAAGTGCTCTACCACTGAGCCACCTTCCCAGCCCAAAGATTTTTTTGGGGGGGTCCGGTCGTGGGATCTGAACTGTGGGCCTGGGTGCTGTCCCTCAGCTCTTCAGCTCAAGGCTAGCGCTCTACCACTTGAGCCACAGTGCCACTTCCGGTTTTTTTCTTTTGGCTTATGTGGTGCTGAGGAATCGAACCCAATTCTCATGCATGCAAGGCAAGCACTCTACCACTGAGCCACCTTCCCAGCCCTCAGCTTCATTTCTTGGGTAAGGTTACCGAACAGTCCAACTAATATCCACCCAGAGGGTTTTAATAAAGCAAGTTTTAAGGAAGAATATAACATGAAGTGACAACTACAGAAATTCCAGAGACCTGACATCTTTCACATTTCTGTCTTCCTTCTCTTCTCATACTTCAGAAAGTATTGACTAACACTATAAGTATACTGCAATTATAAGTTAAGGATCATTGGGTTTTTTTTCTTTGTTTTTTTTTCCAACCTGAAGCCTTCTTTTCCATGATTCGACATAAACTTTTGGGAGATTTTTTGGATTGTGATGGGATTCCACCCAAAACAAAGCCATGTATATTAAGAAAGTCAATGTTTTCAACTCAGAGTACTAAACAAAAGAGGGAGAAAATTAAGGTTAGCTATATATGTTAAGCAAAAATATAGGCAATATCAAGATATCTTGAAATTGTATCCTTTTACTGGATAAAGTGGCTCAAACCTGTAATATTATCTACTTAGAAAACAGAGATTAGAGAATTGCAGTTCCAGGCAAGCCCAAACCAAAAAAAAAAAAAAAAAAAAGAAGAAGAAGTTTCAGAAACTCTGTTAGAGTTTGATGGGTGCTATGTGTTTTGCTTGTGTTAGGAGGACCACAGTCCAAGCAGACCCAGGTATAGTGATACTTACCTCAAAAGAAGCAATCAAGTTACAATCTGCAGGTATGGCAGTAGTAGAGATGCCAAAGTTGTAAAGTTCCTTTCATTGTTGCAATGGGTCTACTTGTATCCCTATTTAAACATTTTCCCCTTCCCCTCCACAAATTATGCCAACATCAAAAATGTGTGCTTATGTAAGAACTGCATGATTCTAAAATTTCATGACAATTCTTTTGAACTTACTTTTTTGTGGAATTGACTAAGAAAATCAATTACACCTTCTATATAAAAAATGTTCTGTGCTTAATCCGGCAGCCCATACACTAACATCGGAATGATACAGAGAGGATTAGCATGGTCCCTGCACATGGATGACTTGCAAATTCGTGAAGCAATCCATATTTTTACAACAACAAATGCTGGAGGGGATGGGGCCACAAGGGAACCCTACCGCATTCTTGGTGGGAGTGTAAACTTCTTCAACCACTTTGGAAAGCAGTATGGAGTTTCCTCAAATGACTCCACATAAAGCTCCCCTATGACCCAGCAATCCCACTTTTGTTCATTTACCCAAAGGATCACAAATAAGACCATATTAAAACTACCAGCACAACTATGTTTATTGCAACATTATTTACCATAGCTAAGATATGCAACCAATCCAGATGCCCGTCAGTAGATGAATGGATCAAGAAAACGTGGTAAAGGATTTCCGGGAAGATGGCTGAGGAGAAGCTGGAATCTGAACAAGCTCTTGCATAGAAAGCAGTTTCAGAATTCCAGTGAACAGTCCCAAGCCAGAGAATCACACCAAGTGTGCCATCACAGGAGAGAGATAGTCAAGAGAGGGGAAGTCAAGCAGACACATCTGAGTGCTTGCCAGCAGCTGCCGCTGCAGCGGCAGGGTCGCGGCGGCAACCACCGCCGCGGGGTCATATCTGAGACACAGTCCGGGACGAAGGAGACAGACGCAGCGGGCCAGCGGATTCTACTCAACACCAGCAAGAACCGACAAGGAGCAGACATCTTCATCCTGCACTTTGCAGACAAGAGATGACCCAGGATCCAAGACTCGGCATGAGTAGAAGCCCAACGTCCTCACGCCTTCTCAGGGAGCAGAGGAGGGAAGGCCAGCCCTCCCCCGCGAGCACCGGTGATCTCCATCTTGGATACCGACAAAACTCAGAGGAGCGACTAGCTCCAGCTCAGGCCTTGGAATAAAACGAGTCATTTAGCAGGTCACAAGAACTTAACGGCGAAGTGACCTCACAGACTCAGTTCCATCCAGGGAAAAGTCACCCAGCTCAGGCGCCAGCCATTGGAGTGGCTCTCCTCACCGGGTAACCAGAACCAGAGGCTGCCCCTCCCTCTAGCAGCCACCACAATCAATTGAAAAACAGAAACCCTGAGAATGGCTCCAGGCTGGGTGCTGTGAGTTTTTTTCACAAAATAGCCCCAGGGAAAAGCTACTGTCTGTTGAAAGGCCTCAACTCTAACCAGAACCTAGCCTCATCACTGCATCCCCCTCTTTTGTGATTCTCAAAGCAGATCACCCTCCCAGTAAACTAACCTAGGAGGGGGATCTCAAAATCTTGGGTAAAGCAGAGCATTTTTCTGCCTGTTCCAACAAACTGACTTAAGAAACCAATCAAGCCACAGGACCTCAAGCTGACCAGAGACTCCAACAAGACTCTGGTTACAGACAAAAGGGAGATACAGGATTCTTCCCACCGCTCCCCCCCAAAAAATATCAAAGAACTTTTTTTTTCTTCTTCTTCATTCTTTTTTTCTTTTTTTTGTTCTGTTTTTTTTTTCGTTTTTTGTTACCTTATATATATAAAAAAAATTTTTTCCTTTTCTAAAACTTTTATTAATCTTTAATTTTTGCCTCTTCTGAAAAAATAATTGTTTTCCAGTAACTTTTTTTTTCTCCTGTTATAATTTTTATTTTAGGAATACGTAAATGTGTGTTTTCCTTTCGTTTCTTGTCTTCTTTCTCTTTTTTATTCATTCTTAATTATCTTTTTGTTTTTTGTCTAGCTCTACTGAACTTCTGATCTTTTCTTCTCACTTTCCTATCCTTTCCACCTTTTCCTCTCTTTTGTTCTTCTTTATGTGACTTAACTCTTCTCCTGCACATCCTCAGATAAACCCGTAGTTAAATAGTAGACCCTATCCCCCGTTGTGTACACAGTTAATCCACAAACTTATTACTCAATTCAAAACCTCTGAGACTTAAATTCATTAATAGCAGTACTACCTCTTTATACCTATATAATATTTTAAGCATTTTTTTAAGTTTTTCACATCTCCTCTCTGTCCCTCCCTTTCTCTCAATATATTCACATTCCTCTCTAAATAGATGGTCTTTTAATCTCTATAATAACATTAATTTTTAAGTTTCTATTTTTTTTCTGCTCTCTTTTCATTCCCCTTTCCCTTTCTTCTTTTTCTCTCTCTCTCTACTTGCATCCTACCCAACCTATTTCCTGCATTGTGATTAGGACATAGTTAACTCTCCCTGTGCCTCCCCACACCAATCTATTCCTACTTTTTACCCACATCTCTCCCTAACCCTAATAATTTCTGGTTTTCCAAATTCTTCTCTGTGGTTCGAAGTCCTTTAACATATAGTTGTTTGATGTCGAATAGATGTATCTGTTGAACTAGATTGTATCTGTAGACTATTGACTATACAAATGCAAACTTTGCTTGATGGTTGCCTTAAGATAGTGTTCTAGCACAAAACTGGTGCTATCTTCATCTCAAATGGGCAGAGTAAGCCGGAAAAACACAAGAAAAATGGCAAATTCGGATATCTCAATTCCCAATCTTGGTAATCAGGGGTTAGAACAGATAATGAATAATCAAGAGGAGAGTTCCCAAATACCTCTACAAACACTGCTGGCAAACATGATCAATGAGAAGTTTGACAACTTACAAAGGACTCTGTATGAGCGTGATAGGGAGAGAGAAGAGGCATCCCAAAAGTTTATACAGGAATATCATAAGCGTGAGGAAGCTACTCAAAAACTGATACAGGATTTGCGTGAACAACTTCAGAATACTCAAACAGAAAGGGAGGAATGGCGTGAGCAGGCTGAGAACACTCAAAGAGATCTGCAGGAATCCCACTAACCGGAGGAGGCTAATCAAAGAGTAATACAGGAATTGAGAGACCAGGTAGAGAACACACAAAGATCACTAAAGGCATTCATGGAATCCATTAACAAAGAGCTGAAGGAAGTCAGGGAGACCACAAATGGAATGCTGAATGGAACCCAACAGAAGGAATGGGAGTCCAAAGAAACCATAACCAATCAACTAAGTGATTTGAGGACAAACACTGAACACCAAATTAAGGAAGTAAAGAAATTCATACAAGACCTAAAACAGAGCTTCAACAAAGAACTTGAAGCGATCAAAGCTGACCAATTAGAAGGAAAAGATATAAAAAAATGGAGCACTCAAATTTATCAAAGAAACACTACTTTCCCTCAAATCCCATATAGATCCAAAGACAATAATTGTTGGGGATTTTAACACACCACTCTCCCCACTAGATAGATCAACTCGGCAAAAACTCAACAGAGAAACCGCAGATCTAAACAGCTGCATAGATCAACTAGACTTAACAGACATCTACCGAACATTTCACCCAGCAGCATCAGAATACACGTTTTTCTCAGCAGCACATGGAACGTTTTCTAAAATAGACCACAATTTAGGCCACAAAGCAAACTTGTCTAAATTCAGAAACATTGAAGTTATACCTTGCATTCTCTCTGACTACAAGGGAATAAAATTAGAACTCAACACCAAAAGCCACCAAAGAAAGTCCGGTATCATATGGAGGCTGAACAACATACTGCTGAATCATGAGTGGGTCGTAGAAGTGATTAGAAAGGAAATTCAAATGTTCATGCTATTCAACAAAAATGAACACACAAAATACCAGCGCCTCTGGGACACAGCAATGGCAGTACTCAGAGGCAAATTTATAACTCTGAGCTCCTACATCAACAAATTGGAGAGATCTGAAACTCACAATTTAATGACACATCTAAACGTCCTTGAAAAAGAGCAGCAACATAAACCCCAATCCAGTAGACAGAAATAAATAATAAAAATTAAATCACAATTAAATTAATTAGAATCCAAAAAAACTATAGAAAGAATCAACAAAACAAAGGGTTGGTTCTTCGAAAAACTGAAAAAAATTGACAGACCCTTAGCAAATCTTATCAGAAAAAGAAGAGAACACACCCAAATTAATAAACTCAGAGATGAGAATGGAAATATCACCACGGTAACAACCAAGATTCAGAACATTGTAAGGGAATACTTCTCAAAACTTTATGCTACTAAGTTTGAGAACTTGGCAGAAATGGACCTCTTCCTAGCAAATATTGACATGCCAAACGTAAACCAAGATGAGTTAAACTATCTTAACAGGCCCATATCAAGCATTGAAATAAAAACAGCATAAGAGACCTCCCAGCTAAGAAAAGTCCAGGACCAGATGGTTTTACAGCGGAATTTTACAAGGCCTTCAAAGCAGAGCTGACACCAATTCTCCTCCAACTCTTCAATGAAATTGAAAGAGAAAGCTCACTACCGAACACATTCTATGAAGCCATCATAACCCTCATCCCAAAACCAGGCAGGGACTCATCAAAGAAAGAGAACTATAGACCCATTTCTTTGATAAACATTGATGCAAAACTTCTCAACAAAATTTTGGCCAACCGACTTCAACAATTCATCCAAAAAATCATACACCACTATCAAACAGGATTCATTTCAGGGATGCAAAGCTGGTTCAATATACACAAATCAATTAATATTATTCATCACATCAACAGGAGCAAGTATAAGAACCATATGGTTATCTCAATAGACGCAGAAAAAGCATTCGACAAGATCCAACACCCCTTTAAGATGAAGGTTTTGGAAAAATTAGGAATCCATGGAACATTCCTCAATACAATAAAGGCTGTATATGACAAACCTACAGCCAGCATTATACTCAATGGTGAAAAACTAAAGCCATTTCCTCTTAACTCAGGAACAAGACAAGGATGCCCACTCTCTCCACTTCTCTTCAATCTAGTATTAGAATGCCTACCTACAGCAATAAGACAAGATGCAGACATAAAGGGGATCCAAATAGGGAAAGAAGAAATAAAACTCTCCCTCTTTGCAGATGACATGATCTTGTATTTAAAGAATCCCATAGACTCCACTCCCAAATTACTCAAGCTGATTCAAAACTTTGGCAAAGTAGCAGGTTATAAAATTAACCCCCAAAAATCAATGGCTTTTCTGTATGCCGACAATGAGGAAAGTGTGGCTGAAATTAGGAAAGCAACTCCATTTGTAATAGCCCCACAAAAAATAAAATACCTAGGAATTAACTTAACTAAAGAAGTGAAGGACCTCTATGATGAAAACTTTAAAATCTTGAAAAAGGAAATCAACACAGAACTTAAAAAATGGCAAAACCTCAGATGCTCCTGGATTGGAAAGATTAACATCGTGAAAATGGCAATACTTCCCAAGGCTATCTACAAATTCAACGCAATACCTATCAAAATTCCACTCTCATTCTTCAAGGAAATAGAAGAGGCAATCCAAAAATTCATATGGAACAATAAAAGACCCCGAATAGCAAAAACGCTCCTCAATGGAAAGAACACTGCTGGAGGAATATCAATACCAAATTTCAAACTCTACTATAAAGCCATAGTAATCAAAACAGGTTGGTATTGGCATAAGAACAGACCTCAGGACCAATGGAATAGAATTGAAAACCCAGAAATGAACCTACAGACCTATAGCCATCTAATCTTCGATAAGGGAGCTAAAACAATAGAATGGAAGACAGACAGCCTCTTCAGTAAACGGTGCTGGCAAAACTGGTTAACTACATGTAGAAAACTGAAGCTAGATCCTTATATATCACCCTACACCAGAATCAACTCCAAATGGATCAAAGACCTTGAAGTCAAAGCAGACACTCTGAAAACATTACAGGATGGAATAGGACAAACCCTATGTCTCCTTGGCTCAGGCCGAAATTTTCTGAATAGAGACCCGGAAACACAACAAATCAAAGAAAGGTTGGACAAATGGGATTGCATAAGGTTGCAGAGCTTCTTCAGGGCAAATGACATAGCTAGGAAGATCAATAGAAAGCCCACGGATTGGGAGAAGATCTTTACTAGCCATACAACGGACAAGGGTCTCATATATAAAATATACTTGGAACTCAAAAAATTAAACCACCCAACAACAAATCTTCAAAGAAACAACTGCCCAATAAGTAAGTGGGCGAAAGACTTAAAGAGAAGCTTTTCTGAAGAAGAAAGAAGGATGGCCAATAGACACATGAAGAAATGTTCAACATCCCTAGCCATAAAAGAAATGCAAATCAAAACAACATTGAGATATCACCTCACTCCAGTTAGAACAGCAAAAATCAAGAACTCTAACAACAACAGATGCTGGAGGGGATGTGGACAGAAAGGAACCTTATTTCATTGTTGGTGGGAATGTAAACTTGTTCAACCACTTTGGAAAGCAGTATGGAGGTTCCTCAAAAGACTTCACATAGAACTCCCCTATGACCCAGCAATCCCACTTTTGGGCATTTACCCTAATGTTTACAAAAAAGACCACACTAAAGCTACCAGCACAACTATGTTTATTGCAGCATTATTTACCATAGCTAAGATATGGAACCAGCCCAGTTGCACCTCAGTAGATGAATGGATCAAGAAAATGTGGTATATATACACAATGGAATTCTATGCCTCCATCAGAAAGAATGACATTTCCCCATTTGTTAGGAAATGGAAAGGCTTGGAAAAAATTATATTAAGTGAAGTAAGCCAGGCCCAAAGAAACATAGGTCCCATGGTTTCCCTTATTTGCAATATCTAGTATAGGTATGAGTCAAGCGGAAAAAGTCAGATAATGTGATGTTAGGAAAACGAACCCTCAAATATGTATTTTAAGGTTTTTGTTTCTTTCATGCATGTGTTTCTAATGCATTTATAAGATTATTTCTTTGTTGCTTTGTATGTCCCTCCCCCACAGTGTAACCTCCGCTTTCACTATATTTGATGTCAGTATAACATGTGGAGGAGATGGGGACAAACAAGTCGTTTAAGGATTCAGGTGGACCTGTTGCAACAATGAGAAGTACAAAATGTCATGTCAAAACAAGCTTTACAATGTCGGTGTGGGGGGGGAAGGGAGGGTATGATTGGGTGGGGGGGAGGGGGGAGGCTGATAAGGGAGGTGAACGTAAACAAAGGAGGAGGCTGCAATGCTTGGTAAGAAATGTATGCATTGTCCTGCCCATGTAATTGTAACCCCTCTCTACAGTATGTTCTCAAATAAAATTAAATTAAATTAAAAAAAAAAGAAAACGTGGTCAATATATACAATTGCATTCTATGCCTCCATCAGAAAGAATGACATTGCCCAATTTGTTAGGAAATGGAAAGATTTGGAAAAAATTTATTAAGTGAAGTAAGCGAGGTCCAAAGAAACATACGTCCTATGGTTTCTCTTATTTTCAATAACTAATATATGTCCGGGATTATCAGAAAATGTCAAGAACTATGTGCATTTGACCAGATAAGATGATGTTAAGCTAAACGAATGCCAAGATAGGTACACAAGTGATTGTATCTTGCTATTATTTCTAACATACTTATACTATACGATGTGATTTTTTTTTGTTTTTTTATATGTTCCTCAACCACGCTATAACCCCTTTTTTCACTGTATTTGAAGTTCTTGCACCTACATCTTGTATATACGTTTCTCTAATTTGGGGAGAAGAAGAAAACAACAAAATGCTTAAATAGGGATACCCGTTGACCCATTGTAACAATGAGATGCACAAGACACTATGTTGAAAATGAATTTTACAATTTATGCAGGGGAAGGAGAGAGGAGGAGTGGAGTGTACTTGCGGAGGTGGGAGAGAAGGGATGGTGGGGGAATATAAAGGAGGAGGTAACAATGCTTGTTAGGAAATGTACTCA
The DNA here is from genome assembly GCF_019054845.1 of Dipodomys spectabilis. Classification (NCBI taxonomy): domain Eukaryota; kingdom Metazoa; phylum Chordata; class Mammalia; order Rodentia; family Heteromyidae; genus Dipodomys; species Dipodomys spectabilis. The sequence goes on along the minus strand of NW_024871193.1, from coordinate 5,602,950 downwards.
TTACCTTGCTCATGTAAATGTCACTTCTCTGTGCAGTATTTTTAAAATAAAAAAAATGTATAAAAATGTTCTGAGATTGAAGATTTAATTTCCCTTATTTTATCCATATAATCTCATTAACAAATAAATAAATGCAAAACACTGACATGAAGGTATTTTGAATAAATGTGTGTGTGTGCACGTGTGCACACAAGTGTGTTGGAGTGCTCAGAATTTGAACTCAGGGCTTTAAGGTCTTGGTAGGCCTTTCCTCTCTAGATTGGTGAACTACTATATGAGCTACATTTCCACTCCTGGCTCTTTCCTAGTTCATTAAATTTTTTGAAAAATAATCTCAAAAATGTTTTTGCCCTGATTGGCTTCCAACTGTTATCCACAGATCTTAGCCTCCTGAGTAGATATCTCAAGTAAAGAAGATTACAGGAGTGACCAACCAGCACAAGGTTTTCAGAATAATTTTAAAAGTAGAAGAAAATTTACTTCATGGGGGCCTGTTTTTATCATCTCCTACTTTTAAAGCATTTTGCTTTAAAAGTAAAGGTGAATTTATTAAATTAAATGTGAATTTATTTCTCTTTTGGATTCTAAAAGACAGAAAGTGATGATATTTAAAAGTTTTGGTATTTTTTAAAAAGAAAAATGGAACTGTAGGACAGAAGAAATTTGGCTGTCTTTGAAACTCAATGTATAAGTTCAATTCTGTGCGTGATAACGCAATGTCACCAACACAGTCTGTGTTGAAGACAAATTGTGACAGAAAACAATCATCATGGGCAATAATTGCTATGCTATTATTTCTTGAGCAACATGAATATTGAATTTAGAGTGTAAAAGAATGGTGAGATTTTTACCTACCTTTTCTGTATTGCTGAAAAATTTTTGGAAACTTTTACTCATTTTCTTCCTCACTGTGTGTATTTGGGCCATGCCCTTACTGCCTTTAATTACAATTTTTCTCAACACTTAAATGGTAATAATATTAGCATTATAGCAAATGTTATCTTAAGAATTAATAGAAATAAAACTTGTGAAAAACTCAACACAAACTTCTATGAATGAACTTTGAGTTTAAACAACAATTTTTTAAATACTAAATAAAATGTATTACAGAAACCATTACATGTGGTGAGCAACTAGAAGTAATGTTATCTATTGACCATGCTCTGCTTCTAGGGAAGCCAGGAGGATAACTTCTCATGCTGTAAATCAAGCTGGTTATCTTATGTCTTGATAATGTAAAAATATCAGGGACATTATAAAGAAGGAATGTTGTAGACAGATGTGAAGTCCTTATGAAAATGTACAAAACTGATGAAACGTAAGAGTATCTGAGCAGTATATTTTGTTTTATATAATTTAAGGTACATCACAAAGATAGGGAAAACCTAGAAGAATGAATTCTCTTTTTGAAATTCTATCATAGATCCTTAGCAGGATGAACTCTTTCCTCATTCTTGTAGAGGCATCATCAGATGAGAGTAACTCTTTTTTTGTTTGTTTCCTTCCATTCATTCTTCAGTTTGAAATCTGAACTACATGAGACTGAAAGAAACCAAAATTAGACACGCAGGATTTGGAAAGAGCAATCAACATAAAATAAATCAAGTATATAAAGCTTTGTAAAAGGTCTAACCAAATTGAGTAGTATAGTCTCAAGCATAAACAGAAATTGATTTAAGCAATATCATTTTATTGAAAAGTGAAAAATGTTAGGAGTTGCTTAATTTTTCCTTTCTACTATATTGAATTAAGTATTCATTTTGTATAGAGATATTAAAGATGAGATTAACAAGAAACTTGATTTAAAATGGACAAAAGTTCTGAATAGACCTGCTTTCCAAAAAGCCCTGAAAATCACCAGTGGGTTTACAAATTTGTGTTTGATACCCCTTCTACGCTGGCTTAATGCTTTCTGAACAGAAGTCATTAGAGAAAGGCAACTCAAAATTACTATGATACTACTTCATAACTATTATAACTCTTATCAAAAAAAAATCAAAGAAGCCAGGTGTGGTGGTAAAGGCTTGTAATTCTAAGCATTTAGGGGGTTGGAGTAAGAGGATTTGATTCTAAGGCCAGTCTGGCGTACTGCACATAGTAAAAACCTGCCCTTTAAAAAACTCAGAAGGTAATAATGTTGTGAGAGTGTGGAGGAAAGGAAATTTTGTACTCTCTTGGTCAAAATACAGGCTAATATTCTCATTGTAGAAAGTAGTATGCAGTTTTCTTTCTTGCTTGCTTGCTTTTTTTCTTTTTGGGGGATGGTCCGGTTGTGGGGCCTGAACTCTGGGCCTGGGCACTGTCCCTCAGTTCTTCAGCTCAAGGCTAGCACTCTACCACTAGAGCCACAGCGCCACTTCTGGCTTTTTTCTTTTTGCTTATGTGGTGCTGAGGAATCAAATCCAGAGCCTCATGCATGCAAGGCAAGCGCTCTACCACTGAGCCACATTCCCAGCCCCAAGTATGCAGTTTTCTAAAGAAATGCAAAGATGAAATATCATTTGAACCACTAATCATGTGATTATTTCTCTCTGGGTAGCATGAGTTTTGTGTTTTACAGATATATGTTAGGATTTCTTTTTCATGAATCAAATATGGGAAAGAACTAAATGCAACCTCCCTTAATTCAAAGAAGAATAGAATCTATATTTATTTGTATTACTGTGCATGAAGAAATCCTGGAGACTTCTGGTTAATTCAGAGGGTCCCACGCAAAAATATAGGACAAGAGGAAAGTAAAACTGTTTTGAAAGTATAATAGGTTATCATTGATGAAAAGGGTTAGTGGTCATTTTCCCCCCCTTTTTTTTTTGTGCCAGTTGATCAGTGCAGGAGCAAGGCTGTACCCTGGAGCCCTTTCAATATCACCATGTGAACTTCCATTTCTGTAGTCCCTGTGGGTGTGGGGCCTCTTCAAGTCACCCGTTGAGAAGTGGGGCCCCCTCCCTTGTGGTGGATGTGCAGCGAAGGGATGTGTGTGTGCATGGTCCTCAGCATTGCCAGATGAGCCCTGCCCACCCTGCCCACCTCCCTTCCCAGTCTCACTTGTTCCATTTCACCCAGGAGCTGGCAGCCTTGGGGCTTTAGTTGAGTCCACTGCTGCCCTCTCCTCTGCCAGGTGTGCTGGTACTGGTCTGTGGTGGTCCTGGGTGCAAGTGCCATCCCAGTGAGACTCTGTTGTAGAGTCACTGCCTGTCCCCATGGGTGTGGGGTGGAGGACACCATGTTTGTACACTGCACAGTCCACAGGAGAAGGAAGGCTTGGTGGACAATTCACCCACTTGGGGCCAGGCAGCCCAGCCTTGGTTCAGACTTTAGGGCAGAATGGAGACTAGAGTCGTGTGCTGGCCCTTCTGCCAGCTGGCTTGTGACAGCTGTGGCAGCTGAGCACCCTGGAGCCCCTTCAGCATCCCCACGGACCTCCATTTTCTGGTCCCTGTGATCTCGGGTAAGGTGCCATCCCTGCATATGCCCATCAGTGCCAGAGGAGCCTGGACTTGCAGTGCACGAGCTGCAGCACTGGGGACCCAAAGCCCCTTTGGCTTTGCTGTGTAGCCTCCTCCATTGTCCTTCTGGTCCACATGGGCCCAGCTCTGGGTGCCATTCCGGGGATGCTCCGTTTGGCAGCAATGGGCTCATCCCCTACCCTCATTGGTATCCAAAGCAGGAATGGGTCTGGCCTTGGCAGTGCAGGCCACACACATGGAAGGCAGGACTTGGGGTCTGCCCTGCCTTACCTCCTGGCTTTGGCACCTGAGGCTGGGTTGCTTGGTCTGGTCACTGGTGGAGCCTTGTTGGATGCAGCCCACCACAACAAATACTGCACCTGCTGCAGCAGCAGTGTGGTTTTCCAGACCCCCTCAGGGTCACCACAGGGACCTCTGATGGGTCTACATGGGTTGGATGTGGGTGTCATCCCAGGACACCCATTAGGAAGTGCCACTCTCCTTTGTAGTAATGGAAGTAAGAGATGCCACATAATTTCTGCTTTCTAACGTTTTCCTTCACTAAGATAAACAGACCAGGGAGATATAAATAAGTTTTATAACAAGAAAACATATAACTTATATCACTTCTACCTGTTAAACCATTGTAATATTTTTTATCCAGTAAGAATTCTTTCTGTACTTATTTATTTTACTTTTGAATGTAATGAATGTAATATTTTTGTGTGTATTTTACTATCCTAGTATAATTTCATTTGCACTACTTACATACAATTTTTTTCAAATTCTGTGATTTTAGAATGTGTTTTTTGGAGAAGAGTTTTGCTGTACTTTCATTTCAGTTTGCCATTATGGCCTTATAAACACATAAGATAAAATACATTCTTGCTAGTATCAAGTTCAATGATTTTGTAGACTAGAGACTCAAGGATATAGCATTATATATCATACAGTAATATGTATCAATTTGTTTATAACTGCTCCATAAAATAATTAGTAATTCAGGCAGCAGCCACTTCTTCTAGCCCCTCTGATGAAGTAGGATCCTAGTGGCAGCCTACCCAACTCGGGTGCTTCTGGGCACCTCACCTGAGACTGTGGGAGAATATCAGGGTGTACCTGCTGTTGGACTAGGGAAGCTGCTGCGTGAATGACACAGTGCCACTGACCCACATCTAACACCCACCAGCCCCATGGGCCTGGGCCCTAAGGGGCCCCTGAGAGCACACACACACGGTGGGGGGGCACCCACCTAGGAAGGAGTGTAGACAAAACAGAAGCCACTCTGGGGATCAGCTTGTACAGTATCCTCCATGGAGCAGGGGACAATTGTTCTCAGCTGTGGGGAGAAGACAAGAAATACAGGCCCAGGTGGGGTGATGCCAACTTTGGTACTCAGGCTGGCAGGGAAACTTTCCTCCAGACACTCTCCTGCAGGCTCAGGTTGCCCCTCCATGCTCCTTGTCCATGGAATATCAGCCAGGGACACTCATGTCCGGTACTCCTGGCTGCTCTTTTGGGGTTTCTTAATTTACACAGAGAGCCACAGCCACAGACAGCAGAGTTATATTCTGGGTTTTGTAAAACTCTCTGCATCTGAGCATTTCCCAGTGTTTGGTTTTTGTATTGTTTCTTATAAATTCTTTGTGAAATTTGTGTTTTAGGTGTTGAGGTGCAGGAGGAAGAGCCAGATTATGAACATAGTTTCCTACAAGCCTTTCATCTAAAAAGGAAAATAGATTCTTTCTAAAAATGCCTATCAGGAAATGAATTTGAGAGAGGGAAAAAGGCAGTTTTCTCATGAGATCAAAATGTGCTAGTTTTATATGCATGTTTTATGCGTTCAAAATACAACTAAGTAATTCACTATCTAGGAACAATTGTCCAGACCTAAGAGTTAGGCGTCTTGGGAGCTAGAGGCAGGGTTTTTGTGAGGTTTATCCAAAGGGAGTGAATAAAGTTAAAATCTATAGATTACTTTGTAGAATGAAAGTGGTAATACAAAATGAGAATCACAAAAATCCTCTCTGCTATTCGGGGTCTTTTATTCTTCCATATGAATTTTTGGATTGCTTCTTCTATTTCATTGAAAGTGAGATTGGGATATTGATAAGTATCACATTGAATTTGGAAATAGCCTTTGGCAGTATTGCCATTTTCATGATGTTAATCTTCCCAAAATAGGAGCGTGGGAGGTTTCCCACTTCCTTAGTTCTGCTTTCATTTTCTTTTTCAGGTTTTTAAAGTTTCCATCATAGAGGTCCTTCACCTCTTAAGTTAACTCCTTGCTATTTTATATTTTTGCGAATATTAAAAAGGTATTGCTTTCCTATTTTCAGCCTCACTCTTATTGTTATTGGAATACAGGTAAGCCATTGATTTCCGAGGGTTAATTTTATATTCTGCTAGTTTGCCAAAGTTTCTCATCAGCTCAAGTAACTTGGGAGTGGAGTCCGTGGGGTTCTTTAAATACAAGATCATGTCATCTGCAAAAAGGGATAGTTTTAATTCATCTTTCCCTATTTGGATCCCCTTTAAGTTTGTATCTTGTCTTATTGCCCCAGCTAGCATCCTAATACTAATTTGAAGAGGAGTGGAGAGAGCAGACATCCTTATCTCATTCCTGAATTTATTTTATTTATTTAATTCATGCCCCAGTCATGGGGCAAGAACTCTGGGCCTGGGCACTGTCCCGCCGCTCTTCAGCTCAAGGCTAGCACTCTACCACTTGAGCCACAGCGCCACTTCCGGCTTTTATTCTTTTTCTTATGTGGTGTTGAGGAATGGAACCCAGGGCCTCATGCATGCAAGGCAAGCGCTCTACCACTGAGCCACATTCCCAGCCCCTCATTCCTGAATTTATAAGAAATGATTTTAACTTTTTGCCATTAACTATAATGCTGGCTGTAGGTTTGTCAATCCTTAGCAGAAAGAACAGTGCTGAAGCAATATCAGTTCCAAATGTCAAACTAGACTAAAAAGCCATAGTAATAAGAACAGCTTGATAATGGCACAAGAACAAACCTGAGGACCAATGGAAAAGGACTGAAGACTCAGAAATGAATCCATTGACCTATAGCCACCTAATCTTTGACAAGGGAGCTAAAAAAAATAGAGTGGAAAAAAGATAGCCTTTTCTGTAAATGGTGTTGGCAAAATTGGTTAAACACCTGTTAAACTAAAACTAGATCCGCATATATCGCCCTGCACCAGAATCAACTCCAAGTGGACAGAAGACCTCAAAATAAAAGCAGACACCATGAAAACTTTACATGAAGGAATAGGAGAAACTCTAGGGCTCTTTAGCACACGCCGAAATTTTCTTAATAGAGAACAAGAAACAAAACAAATCAAAGAAAGGTTGGGCAAATGGGATTGCATGAAACCGCAGAGGTTCTGCAAGGCAAAGGTCAAAGCTAACAAGAACTGTAGACAGCCCACGTACTGGGAGAAGATCTTCATGAGTCATAAAATGGACAAGGTCTTATATCTAAAATATACTTAGGACTTAAAAAATTAAATTCCCCAACAACAAATCATCAAAGAAACAACTGCTGGATAACTCAGTGGGCTAAAGACTTAAAGAGAGATTTCTCTGAAGAGGAAATGAAAATGCGCATTAGACACATGAAGAAATGCTCAACTTTTCTAGCCATAAAAGAAATGCAGAGTTCCGGGAAGATGGCGGAGGAGAAGCTGGAATCTGAACAAGCTCTCGCATAGAAAGCAGTTTTAGATTTCCAGTGAACAGTCCTAAGCCAGAGAATCACACTAAGTGTGCCATCACAGGACAGAGAGTTAGACAAGAGAGGGGAAGCCAAGACAAGGAGACACATCTGAGCGCCTGCCAGCAGCCGCCGCGGCTGCGGCAGGGTCGCAGCGGCGACCCCAGCCGCGGCCCTACCTGAGCGCTCACACAGAGAGTCCGGGATGAAGGACCAGACACAGCGGGCGAGAGGATTCTACTCAACACCAGCAAGAACCGACAAGGAGCAGACATCTTCATCCTGCACTTTGCAGACCAGAGACGACCCAGGATCCAAGACTCGGCATGAGTAGAAGCCCGACGTCCTCACTCCTTCTCAGGGAGCAGAGGAGGGAAGGCCACCCCTCCGCCCGCAGCACCGGTGATCTCCATCTTGGATACCGACAAAGCTCGCAGGAGCTGCTAGGTCCAACTCAGGCCTTGGAATAAAACGAGTCATTTAACAGGTCACAAGAACTTAACGGCGAAGTGACCTGCCAGACTCAGCTCCATCCAGGGAAAAGTCACCCAGCCCAGGCACCAGCCATTGGAGTGGCTTTCCTCACTGGGTAACCAGAGCCAGAGGCTGCCCCTCCCTCTAGCAGCCTCCACAATCAATTGAAAAACAGAAACCCTGAGAATGGCTCCAGGGTGGGCTGTGTGAATTTTTCACAAAATAGCCCCAAGGAAAAGCTACTGTTTGTTGAAAGGCCTCAACTCTACCAGAACCTAGCCTCATCACCCCTCTTTTGTGATTCTCAAAGCAGATCACCCTCCCATTAAACTAACCTGGGAGGGGGATCTCAAAATCTTGGGTAAAGCAGAGCATTTTTCTGCCTGTTCGAACAAACTGACTTAAGAAACCAATCAAGCCACAGGACCTCAAGCTGACCAGAGACTCCAACAAGAGGCTGGTTACAGACAAAAGGGAGATACAGGATTCTTCCCACCCCTCCCAAAAAAATCAAAAAAAAAAAATCAAAGAACTTTTTTTCTTCTTTACTTTTTTTTTTTTTTTTGGTACCTTATATATATAAATAATTTTTTTTCCTTTTCTAAAACTTTTATTAATCTTTAATTTTTGCCTTTTTTGAAAAAATAATTGTTTTCCAGAAACTTTTTTTTCCCTCTTATAATTTTTATTTTAGGAATACGTGAATGTACGTTTTCCTTTCTTTTCTTGTCTTCTCTCTCTTTTTCTTTCTTTCTTAATTTTGTTTTTTGTCTAGCTCTACTGAACTTCTGATCTTTTTTTTCTCCCTTTCTTATCCTTTTCACCTTTTCCTTTCTTTTGTTCTTCTGTATGTGACTAAACTCTTGTCCTGCACATCCTCAGATAAACCCATAGTTAACTAGTAGACCCTATCCCCCATTGTGTACACACTTAATCCACAAATTTATTACTCAATCCAAAACCTCTGAGACTTAAATTCCTTAATAGCAGTACTACCTCTTTATACCTATATAATATTTTAAGCATTTTTTAAGTTTTTCACATCTCCTCTATCTCCCTCCTGTTTTCTCATTATATTCACATTCCTCTCTAAATAGATGGTCTTTCAATCTCCATAACTATATTACTTTTTACGTTTCTAACTTTTTTTCTGGTCTCTTTTCATTTCCCTTTCCCTTTCTTCTTTTTCTCTCCCTCTCTACTTGCATCCTACCCAAACTATTTCCTGCATTGAGATTAGGACATAGTTAACTCTCCCTGTGCCTCCCCACACCAATCTATTCCTAATTTTTACCCACATCTCTCCCTAACCCTAAAAATTTCTGGTTTTCCAAATTCTTCTCTGCGGTTCGAAGCCCATTAACATATAGTTGTTTGATGTTGAATAGATGTATCTGTTGAACTAGATTGTATCTGTAGACTATTGACTGTACAAATGCAAACTTTGGTTGATGGTTGCCTTAAGATAGTGTTCTAGCACAAAACTGGTGCTATTTTCATCTCAAATGGGCAGAGTAAGCCGAAAAAACACAAGAAAAATGGCAAATCCGGGTATCTCAAATCCCAATCTTGATAATCAGGGGTCAGATCAGATAATGAACAATCCAGAGGAGAGTTCCCAAATAGCTCTACAAACAATGTTGGCAAACATGATAAATGAGAAGTTTGACAACTTACAAAGGACTCTGTATGAGCGTGATAGGGATAGAGAAGAGGCATCCCAAAAGTTTATACAGGAATATCATAAGCGTGAGGAAGCTACTCAAAAACTGATACAGGATTTGCGTGAACAACTTCAGAATACTCAAAGAGAAAGGGAAGAATGGCGTGAGCAGGCTGAGAACACTCAAAGAGAACTGCAGGAATCCCACGAACGGGAGGAAAGAGAACTGCAGGAATCCCACAAACGGGAGGAAGCTAATCAAAGAGTAATTCAGGAATTGAGAGACCAGGTAGAGAACACACAAAGATCACTAAAGGCATTCATGGAATCCATTAACAAAGAGCTGAAGGAAGTCAGGGAGACCACAAAGGGAATGCTGAATGGAACCCAACAGAAGGAATGGGAGTCCAAAGAAAGCATAACCAATCAACTAAGTGATTTGAGAACAAACACTAAACACCAAATTAAGGAAGTAAAGAAATTCATACAAGACCTAAAACAGAGCTTCAACAAAGAACTTGAAGCCATCAAAGCTGACCAATTAGAAGGAAAAGAGATAAAAAACAAAGTAGAGAGTCTTGACAGCAGGTTAGACCATGCAGAAGATCGAATCTCAGGGATTGAAGACAGCCTAGATATTATAGAGAAAGAACATACAACCATCCAAGACAAGTCCAAGAAGTATGATAGATCTATCCAACACCTGGAAGACACCATCAGAAGGCCTCATCTAAGGATAATGGGTGTAGAGGAGCACCTAGAAACAGAAGTTAATGGTCTAGGAAATTTGTTTAACAGGATCCTAGCAGAGAACTTCCCAAACATACAAAAAGATAGGCCTATTCAGATACAAGAAGCTTTTAGAACCCCAAATAGACCAGACCAGAATAGGACATCCCACCGTCACATTATAATCCACACAGGATCAACTCAGACCAAGGAAAAGATCCTTAAAGCTGTCAAGGAGAAAAGGGTAATCACCTATAAAGGGAAACCAATTAGAATTACTTCAGATTTCTCTGCAGAGACAATCAAACCAAGAAGAGCCTGGAATGATGTATGCCATGCCCTAAAAACAAACAACTATCAACCAAGAATACTGTACCCAGCTAAACACTCCTTCATAACTGAAGGCCAAATAAAAACCTTCCATAGCAAAGAAAAATTGAAACAATACATCTCCACCAAACCAGTCCTACAAATGATTCTTAAAGATGTCCTACACATAGAAAACCAAGAAGACCGCAACAAAGGCCAAGAAACTGCACCCAAACTGAGAATCCAAGAACCATAGGAAGAACCCAGTTTTCGCAGCCCCCGAGAAGGTGGATAACATGGCAGGAACTCCCAAATACCTCTCAGTCCTATCTCTTAACGTTAACGGACTGAACTCTCCAATTAAGCGACATAGACTGTCTAGTTGGATTAAAAAACAAGACCCTTCTATCTGCTGCCTGCAGGAGTCACATCTTGCCCATAAAAACAAACACATTTTCAATGTTAAAGGCTGGAACAAAATCTACCAAGCAAACGGCCCCCATAAGCAGGCGGGAGTTGCAATCTTAATATCAGATAAAATAGACTTCAAATTAAAATTCGTGAGAAGAGATAAAGAAGGACGCTACATACTAATTAAAGGATCTCTCCTTCAGGAGGACATTACAATTCTAAATATCTATTCGCCAAACAATGGAGCACTCAAATTTATCAAAGAAACGCTACTTTCCCTCAAATCCCATATAGATCCAAAGACATTAATTGTTGGGGATTTTAACACCCCACTCTCCCCACTAGATAGATCAACTCGGCAAAAACTCAACAGAGAAACCGCAGATTTAAACAGCTGCATAGATCAACTAGACTTAACAGACATCTACCGAACATTTCACACAGCAGCATCAGAATACACGTTTTTCTCAGCAGCACATGGAACGTTTTCTAAAATAGACCACATTTTAGGCCACAAAGCAAACTTGTCTAAATTCAGAAACATTGAAGTTATACCATACATTCTCTCTGACCACAAGGGAATAAAATTAGAACTCAACACCAAAAGCCACCAAAGAAAGTCCGGTATCACATGGAGGCTGAACAACACACTGCTGAATCAAGAGTGGGTCATGGAAGAGATTAGAAAGGAAATTCAAATGTTCATGCTATTCAACAAAAATGAACACACAAATTACCAGCTCCTCTGGAACACAGCAGAGGCAGTACTCAGAGGCAAGTTTATAGCTCTGAGCTCCTACATCAACAAATTGGAGAGATCTGAAACAAACAATTTAATGACACGTCTAAACCTCCTTGAAAAAGAGCAGCAACATAAACCCCAATCCAGTACACGGAAAGAAATAACCCAAATTAAATCAGAATTAAATGAATTAGAATCCAAAAAAACTATAGAAAGAATCAACAAAACAAAGAGTTGGTTCTTCGAAAAACTTAACAAAATTGACAGACCCTTAGCAAATCTTATCAGAAAAAAGAGAACACACCCAAATTAATAAACTCAGAGATGAGAATGGAAACATCACCACGGAAACAACCAAGATTCAGAACATTATAAGGGAATACTTCTCAAAACTTTATGCTAATAAGTTTGAGAACTTGACAGAAATGGACCTCTTCCTAGCAAATATTGACATGCCAAAACTAAACCAAGATGAGTTAAACCAGCTTAACAGCCCCATATCAAGCATTGAAATAGAAACAGCAATAAGAGACCTCCCAGCTAAGAAAAGTCCAGGACCAGATGGTTTTACAGAGGAATTTTACAAGGCCTTCAAAGCAGAGCTCACACCAATACTCCTCCAACTCTTCAATGAAATTGAAAGAGAAAGCTCACTACCGAACACATTCTATGAAGCCATCATAACCTTCATCCCAAAACCAGGCAGGGACTCATCAAAGAAAGAGAACTATAGACCCATTTCTTTGATGAACATTGATGCAAAACTTCTCAACAAAATTTTGGCCAATCGACTTCAACAATTCATCCAAAAAATCATACACCACGATCAAACAGGATTCATTTCAGGGATGCAAAGCTGGTTCAATATACGCAAATCAATTAATATTATTCATCACATCAACAGTAGCAAGAATAAGAACCACATGGTTATCTCAATAGATGCAGAAAAAGCATTGGACAAGATCCAACACCCCTTTATGATGAAGGTTTTGGAAAAATTAGGAATCCATGGAACATTCCTCAATACAATAAAGGCTGTATATGACAAACCTACAGCCAGCATTGTACTCAATGGTGAAAAACTAAAGTCATTTCCTCTTAACTCAAGAACAAGACAAGGATGCCCACTCTCTCCACTTCTCTTCAATCTAGTATTAGAATGCCTACCTACAGCAATAAGACAAGATGTAGACATAAAGGGGATCCAAATAGGGAAAGAAGAAATAAAACTCTCCCTCTTTGCAGATGACATGATCTTGTATTTAAAGAATCCCATAGACTCCACTCCCAAATTACTCAAGCTGATTCAAAACTTTGGCAAAGTAGCAGGTTATAAAATTAACCCCCCAAATCAATGGCTTTTCTGTATGCCGACAATGAGAAAAGTGTGGCTGAAATTAGGAAAGCAACTCCATTTGTAATAGCCCCACAAAAAATAAAATACCTAGGAATTAACTAAAGAAGTAAAGGACCTCTATGATGAAAACTTTAAAATCTTGAAAAAGGAAATCAACACAGAACTTAAAAAATGGCAAAACCTCAGATGCTCCTGGATTGGAAAGATTAACATCGTGAAAATGGCAATACTTCCCAAGGCTATCTACAAATTCAACGCAATACCTATCAAAATTCCACCCTCATTCTTCAAGGAAATAGAAGAGGCAATCCAAAAATTCATATGGAACAATAAAAGACCCCGAATAGCAAAAACGCTCCTCAACGGAAAGAACACTGCTGGAGGAATATCAATACCAAACTTCAAACTCTACTATAAAGCCATAGTAATCAAAACAGGTTGGTATTGGCATAAGAACAGACCTCAGGACCAATGGAATAGAACTGAAAACCCAGAAATGAACCTACAGACCTATAGCCATCTAATCTTCGATAAGGGAGTTAAAACCATAGAATGGAAGAAAGACAACCTCTTCAGTAAATGGTGCTGGCAAAATTGGTTAACTACATGTAGAAAACTGAAGCTAGATCCTTCTATATCACCCTGCACCAGAACCAACTCCAAATGGATCAAAGACCTTGAACTCAAAGCAGACACTCTGAAAACATTACAGGACGGAATAGGAGAAACCCTGGGTCTCCTTGGCTCAGGCCGAAATTTTCTGAATAGAGACCCAGAAACACAACAAATCAAAGAAAGGTTGGACAAATGGGATTGCATAAAGTTGCAGAGCTTCTGCAGGGCAAATGACATAGCTAGAAAGATCAATAGAAACCCGACGGATTGGGAGAAGATCTTTACTAGCCATACAACGGACAAGGGTCTCATATCTAAAATATACTTGGAACTCAAAAAATTAAACCCCCCAACAACAAATCCTCAAAGAAACAACTGCCCAATAAATAAGTGGGCAAAGACTTAAAGAGAAATTTCTCTGAAGAAGAAAGAAGGATGGCCAATAGACACATGAAGAAATGTTCAACATCCCTAGCCATAAAAGAAATGCAAATCAAAACAACATTGAGATATCACCTCACTCCAGTTAGAACAGCAAAAATCAAGAACTCTAACAACAACAGATGCTGGAGGGGATGTGGACAGAAAGGAACCTTACTTCATTGTTGGTGGGAATGTAAACTTGTTCAACCACTTTGGAAAGCAGTATGGAGGTTCCTCAAAAGACTTCACATAGAGCTCCCCTATGACCCAGCAATCCCACTTTTGGGCATTTACCCTAATGTTTACAAACAAGACCACACTAAAGCTACCAGCACAACTATGTTTATTGGAGCATTATTTACCATAGCTAAGATATGGAACCAACCCAGATGCCCCTCAGTAGATGAATGGATCAAGAAAATGTGGTATATATATACAATGGAATTCTATGCCTCCATCAGAAAGAATGACATTGCCCCATTTGTTAGGAAATGGAAAAACTTGGAAAAAATTATATTAAGTGAAGTAAGCCAGGCCCAAAGAAACGTAGGTCCCATGGTTTCCCTTATTTGTAATATCTAGTATATGTATGAGTCAAGCGGAAAAGGTCAGATAATGTGATGTCAGGAAAATGAACCCTTAGATGTGTATTTTAAAGTTTTTTTCTTTCATGCATGTGTTTCTAACACATTTATAAGATTATCTCTTTGTTGCTTTGTATGTCCCTCCCCCACAGTATAACCCCTGCTTTCACTATATCTGATGTCAGTATAACTTGTGGAGGAGATGGGGAAAAACCAGTTCTTTAAGGATACAGGTGGACCTCTTGCAACAATGAGAAGTACAAGTTGTCATGTCCAAAACGAGCTTTACAACGTTGGTGCGGGGAGGGGGGGACGGGGGGGGGGAAGGAGAAGGATTGGGATTAGGGGGGGAGGGGGAGGCTGGGAAGGGATGTGAAGGGTAAACAACGGAGGAGGCTGCAATGCTTGGTAAGAAATGTACGCATTATCCTGCCCATGTAACTGTAACTCCTCTGTACAGTATGTTCACAAATAAAATCAAATTAAATTAAAAAAAAAAAGAAATGCAAATAAAGATAGCATTGGGATCACCCATCATTCCAGTTAGAATGTCTATAATCAAGAAATGTAATAATTACAGATGTTGACGGGAACTCTACTGCATTGTTAGTGGGAATGTAAACTTGTTCAACCACTTTGGAAAGCAGTATGGAAGTTCTTCAGAAGACTACACATAGAGCTCTCCCTATGACCCAGCAATCCCACTTTTGGGCATTTACCCAAATGATCACAAACAAGGTCATACCAAAGCTACCAGCACAACCATGTTTGTTGCAGCATTACTCACTATAGCTCACTATAATTACGATATGGAACCAACCCCGATTCCCCTCAGTAGATGAATGGATCTAGAAAATGTGATACACACACACACACACACACACACACACACACACACACACACACACACACACACAATGGAATTCTATGCCTCCATTAGAAGGAATGACAATGCCCCATTTGTTAGGAAATGGAAAGACTTGTTAAAAATTATATTAAGTGAATTAAGCCAGGCCCAGAGAAACATAGGTCCCATGCTTTCCCTTATTTGCAAGGACTAGTACATGTCTAGGACAAGCAGAAAAGATCAAAAGTTATGTTATTATGACCACATAAGTTGATGTTAAGTGAAATATACCCCAAGTCAGTCTTGGTTTTGTTTTTAATATACTTATAATGCACTATGTGATTCTTTTGTAGGTTCATCCACCCACGGTATAATCCCTGTTTTCACTGTATTTGATTCCAATGTTCTGCATCTTGTATATTCACTTTTGTGATTTGGGGAGTGGAAAGGATATAGCAAAATGCTTAAATGGGGCTGCAGGTTGACCCATTGTGATGAAGAGATGTACAGGACACTATGTAGAAAATGAATTTACAATGTCAGGCAGGGATTGAGGAGGGAGGATTTGGAGAGGTGGGGAAGGAAGGGATGGTAGGGAAAAAAACAAGGAAGAGGTAACAATGCTTGATAGGAAATGTACTCATTACCCTACTCATGTAACTGAACCCCCTCTGTACAGTATTTTTACAATAAAATATATTAAAAAATCTCTGCCTGTTGTAGATTTCCAGTGCTGCCAGCGGCATTGAATTTTTTGCCTTTTCTGGCTGTGGTTAGGTCTACCTGCCCAGTGGATCAGTAGTCTTCAAGGCATCTTGGTCCTGAAATGGGACTTGGATTATCCAGTGGTGGTTGGAACCGGGCCAAGGACAATGCAAAGACCACTTCGAGGGCATGGCTTCTTCATTGCCCATGCAACTAGGATTGCAAGCAGTATTTCTCTGAATTTGACTCCAGAAAACAATCACTGAAACAAAAGGCAAGGCCGCCAAACACCTATCCTCCTCCCCCCATTCCCTGCTTTGTCCCTCCTTGGGAAAGTACAAAATAATTTCGCAGGTTTTGGCAAAGACACAAATTGCCCACCACCTCCCCTGGTAAACTAGGTTTCAAGTCACTAAGTCATGTAAACGGATAATGCCGCACTCATTCTGGACAACCTCTTCAGGTTGTTTGATGCTTTAATTTTTGTTGTTGTTGTTGTTGGTAGGGGGGCCTGAACTTTGGGTCTGGGCACTGTCCCTGAGCTCTTCAGCTCAAGGCTATATCACTTGAGTGACAGCGCCACTTCCAGTTTTTTCTGCTTAGGTGGTGCAGAGGAATTGAAACCAGGACCTCATTCATGCAAGACAAGCACTCTACCACTGAGTCTTCTTCCCATCCCTAATGCTTTAATTTTTTTTAATTTCTTTTTGTAGTCTTGGGGCTTGAACTCAGGGCCTGGGTTTGAACATATCCCTGAGTTCTTCAGCTCAAGGGAAGCCCTCTTCCACTTAAGCCACAGTGCCACTTCCTGTTTGGAGATAAGTGTCTCACAGACTTTCCTGCCAGGGTTTGCTTTGAACCATGAATTTTTAAATTATATTTCTTCCAGGTGTTTATTGGAACATTACAGTTTTTCTGGAATTTAAAGTTTTCTGTAAACATTTGTCTTCAAGTAATTCAACAGCATTAAATATTACATTTACAAGCTATCCTGTAGCACATCCATTTTGAAATTATTATGTTAAGATGAAATTCTTATTCTTTGTAGAAAAAAAACCATTAAACTCCAAATGAGAACATGCTAATTTCAGCTGCATTGAGTCTCCTTCCTCTTTTTTTTTCTCTCCATTATCTTTTCTTCTTTTGGAAAAAGTGTCATGGACTGTCCAACCATTCAAAAGGAAGTTTATTCTATTAATTTAATAGAAAAGAATCCAATCTTCCTGCATCTCAGGGCAACTTTAGGTATAATGTTAATCTGATAATTCACATCATTTAATTTTCAGTCATTTTGATAATTTTTTTATTAAACCATTCATTAAACAGCTACCAAAAAGCAAGAATAAAAATAATGTTCTGCTTTCTAAGAAGGTTTAAAAAGCTAGTAATTCAACAAAACACATTCTATTCTTCCAAAATTCCATGGTGAAAAATTTCTCTTTCATCATAGCCCTTACCACTGACTCCTTCCCATCAAACTTGCAGCTTTCTTCAGTTTTTTTGTTCCAGCTTTCATTTTGGTACTAGTATCAGTAATCTCCTTGTAGTATTTGACAATGAAATTCCATTTGTTGTCAGAGAGCTCAATTCATATTGCCAAAGGCAGCCTCATGAGCATAACATTGAACATAAAATATTGAATATCATTAACGTGATCATATGCAACTATTTCATAAATTAGTATAAGTACCACACAAAGGTGCATCTTCATATAATTTTTAAAATGCAAAGTAGTTACATATCTATGTCAAAAAATAATTCAGATCACTAGTAGAAGGTACTAAGCTAAACCTATTGCATCATCCCCAATATCTTTGTAAAACTTTTTCTCATTAACTTTCACCTTAGGGCTTTCTTTTCCTAGCAACAAGTTGTCAGTTGATATCCTTGGATATTAGTCACCTCTGAGTAACCTCATTTCTTTCCACCGCCAGTAAGTCCCTTGTGTTAAATACCTGAGGAATAATGTCCCAATGTGCCTGCAAGAGGAGTACCCAAGTTGACTGTCTGTGCCCACTCTTCCCTTGTTTTGTTTGGGAATGTGATATCAGAGACAAGGGTGTCAGGGATCAAGTGGCTGGAACCATGGTGTTATGAATTATGGGTAGCAGAAAAGAGTAGCAGAGACTAGGATACCAGGGAAAGGGTAATTGTGACTGTAATAACTGAGTTGAAGTGGCAGGAAATTGGGTAGCAGCAACAGCTTTGCAAGGGTTGGGGTAGCTAATATAGGCATCCAGAAGAGTTTAGCAGGGACAAGAAAGCATAGACAAAGTGAAAGAGTAAAAGTTGTGAGGGATTGTGGGGCACAATCAGGGTAAAAATGTCATGAGTGTGCAAACTGGGTAGCTAGTACTATGGTAGAAGCAATTGGCATGGTGGACTGATGTGGTGCAGAGCTCTGGGTTTGCCTCTCCACTTTTAGTTCTTAGATCTTTAGGGAAACTACCTCTAGCAGCTCAGCTCATTATCAGTTTTTTTTTTTTTTTTTTTTTTGTCGGTCATGGGCTTGAACTCTGGGTCTGAGTGCTGTCCCTCACCTCTTCAGCTCAATGCGAGTGCTTTACCACTAGAGCTACAGTGCCACTTCCGTGTTTCTGGTGGTTTATTGAAGATAAGAGTTTCACAGACTTTCCTGCCCAGGCTGGCTTTGAACCTCGATCCTCAGATCTCAGCCTCCTGAGTAGCTAGGATTACAGGTGTGAGGCACCGGCACCCAGTGAGAAGTGAATGTTTCTACTGTATCATTGCTAAATATTTTTGGATAGATACCTAATCCTATTTTCACTGGGTTTTGTGGCTTTGTGTTTTTGCTTTAATGAGGGACCTCCATACAGATTTTCAGAGCAATTATAAGAGTTTGAAGATATCCTATAATATGTGGATATTAGATCAAAATTTAAATATATCAATGAACACATACAGGACTATTATATATAGTTTATAATTTGAAGAAATTTTAAGAAGGCAACAGTTGGGGGAAAAGAAAATTTTAAAAGCTTAATAACAAACATACAGACATGGAAAAATACAAAAACAGGTGCAATAATTAGTGCTAATAGTAACAAAATATTTTCCTCAAGTTTTAAAAATGAAACTATTAAAATAATACTTAACATAAAATAAATACACCTTGGAAGAAAATGTATCATAGACATAGTTTTCCCCATAATTTGTTTTATTTTTATAACAAATGGATTAAAAGAAAATGTAATTACATGTCTGAAGATGATAACACTTTCAAGTGTCATTAATAGAATCTAGCAAATAAAAATAACAGAAAAGTAGAGAGTAAGAACAACCTGGCTACGGATGAAGATACTGAGAACTTTGTGAATGTGCTCCATTTTCCTCATCAAAATAGAGCTAGGACAGTATCTTTTGACAGAACACTTGTAATGTAGTCAGAGCAGTGGAGTTACTAATTAGGTAGTAATTTATTACTTTTATTCCCTAATCTTATGATGTGATTCCCAAATGATGTGAGTGATCCTAGATTTTCTGAGCCCTTTTTTTCACCCAAAGTTTCTAATTCCTCCCCGTGCCAATGATTCTTCTGCTTTTCTCATTTCTCCTTGTTTCTGAACTCAACTCCTATGACCATTTTGTTCATGATAAAGAGCTGGAGAAATATGAGGATGGCCTGGAGTCTGAGCTAACATCCACTCCAGCTTGAAGGATCTGGTGAAGGACCTACACCTGGGCCTCATAATCAGATATTAATTGAACTCTTTGGATATGGAGAAACTCACCTCGCCCTCCCCCTCCCCTTCCCCCCCGGGCAGAATCTGTAATTCCTTGGCTTTCTCTGAAGAGATTTGGTACTAGGGCACAATTCAGAGAATGAGCTTTCCCACCACCCACCACAGCCTTGTCAGGAGGAATAGGTTCAAAACTAAAAGTGGCCCCAGTTCCCACAGGGCCAGTCAGAAGCCAAGAGATCACACTTTTCTCCTCATTAGCGATCTTCTGGTAGGAATAGAGTCTGGGCAAAGTCTAAGATGGAGATTAAGTGAGACTGGACCTATGGAGGACACAAAAGAATGACCCTGTCTTTGACTACAAGTGAGTTGTGTAGTGAGACGTGACAACTTCCTTCATATATGAAAATTCACTAGGTGTTATCTCACCGCCTCTTTGCAGGAGGTCAGTTTCCCCAAAGGAGAAGTTGTTAAATGTTGTGACTGCCAGTTTGCTCTCTAGGCTCTTGTCTCTCCCACCCCTTCCCATGCCAGGAATGCATTGCTTCTTTCAGCACTCAACTACTTGTCCTGACTCCTAGGCAGGAATACTGTAGGTAATTATTTGGCTAACCACTTGTATTTGAGGTAGAATAAGCCTAGGCTCTGCTTATGCCAAGAGGTAGGTGCAAGAAGCTGAGTATAAGCTCATATTTGTACAGAAAAGCAATCACATTGAAAAAATTAAATGAAATTTATAGTTGAGTGATTTAGGGTTATACCCACTAAATTTAGTTAATTATTAGTAACACACCTAGAACCATGGATAAGGAAGAGAACAGTCAAGTAGGTTCAAAATAAGATGGAAAAGACACACTATAGCCATAACAGGAGATGAGAGTGTGAAGGAACTATTGGCATAGTTCCATTTACTATCTTAGGAGTGACCTTGGATAGGAGGCTTTTAGAATAATATCTAAAAGAGAGGTACTTGCTGGGCCCTGGTGGCCTACATCTGTAATCCAAGCTACCCAGGATGGTGGGATCTGAGTATTATGATTCAAAGCAAGCGCAGGAAGAAAAATCCAGAAGTAGTACTGTGGCTCAAGTGGTAGATCACTAGCCTGGAGCTCAGGGACACTGCCTAGTCCCTGAGTTCAAGCTTCAGCATCAGCAAAACAACAACAACAAAACAATAATGATAAAAGAAGTAAAAGAAGGACTTAACGATATGCTGTGGAATGATGATCCTGTGTAAGTGTTTAGGGAACATAAAAGGAGACAAAATTTGGAGCAAAATGATACCTACTAATCAAGGATGCAAAGCAAATGCCAAATTCCTCTTCTTGAAAACTACCAAACTTGGGCTGGGAAGGTGGCTCAGTGGTTAGAGTGCTTGCCTTACATGCATGAGGCCCTGGGTTCGATTCCTCAGCCAGAAGTGGTGCTATGGCCCCAAAGAAACATAGGTCCCATGGTTTCCCTTATTTGCAATATCTAGTATATGTATGAGTCAAGCAGAAAAGGTCAGATAAGGTGATGTTAGGAAAATGAACCCTAAGATATGCATTTAAATGTTTTTTTTCTTTCATGCATTTGTTTCTAATGCATTTATAAGATTATTTCTTTTTGCTTTGTATGTCCCTCCCTCACAGTATAACCCCAGTTTTCACTGTATTTGATGTCAGTATAATTTGTGGAGGGGAAGGGGAAAAACTAGTCGTTTAAATCAGGATACAGGTGGACCTGTTGCAACAATGAGAAGTACAAGTTGTCATGTCAAAAACGAACTTTACAACTTTGGTGGGGGGGGGGGGATTGAATGGGGGGGCGGAGGGTGGCTGGGAAGGAATGGGAAGGGTAAACAAAGAAGGAGGCTACAATAATTGATAAGAAATGTACTCATTATCTTGTCCATGTAATTGTAACTCCTCTGTACAGTATTTTCACAATAAAAAATATTAAAAAAAAAAAAAGAAGTGGTGCTATGGCTTGAGTGGTTGAGCACTAGCCCTGAGGTGAAGAGGTGAGGGACAGCACCCAGGCCCAGAGTTAGGCCCCATTACCACCCCCCAAAAAAAAAAACCCAAACAAATTTCCAAACATCTTTTCTCATAATTGAGGAGAGGCTTCTTTTAGGAATTCTCCTTATCTAGCTCAAGGTCCTCAGAACTTCAGTGTACTTTTCCTATTGAGATGTAATGCACCTAAATCTACTGAACTTAATCACGGCTAGGAAAGTATGGACATTGATACGTTTATTGTATTTTTCCTTACAAATATATACTACTGTCAGGTATTGTATATAGCATATATTATAATATGCAATATATTATACGTTATATATAATATATTAAATATATTATATATAACATATATTATATATTAACAGTCTTTCTAATTTTAGTGTTAGGAACAAGCAATATATTGAAAGATAAATGCTTGAATCGCTGAGTAATTTCTCAACCACTGGGCAGTTCCAGGTTTCATTCTTATTACCCAAAGAGCAACATAAGAAAGTGATGCCCATGGAGGTCGTCCCTGGATTTTGGAAACTGTGATCTGCATATATATATATATGATATTGTTTTACTAGTGAATGTGTAAAACTATAGCAACAGATAAACAAGTGATCATCTATGTGCACACACACTCAATCACTTACAAGTATAAGAATTTCTTTTCTATGGTCCCTATTCACCTACACAGAGAGTACATGAGTTGCCCTTGAATTGTCCTGGAAGTTCTTTATCTGGCTACAGTAGTTTCACATCTTTTGTTTTCTAAGTAGCCAGATGTTATGTGTTCAACAACAATACTTGTTACAGGCAAAAGTATCCACCTTGAAACACAGAGGAACTTGGATTTCAGAAATGCCACAAATAAGTGGGAGGTACAACAGTACTTTTCAAAATAGAATAGATTACATATGTATTAGGAAGTTTGTAAGAAAAATAACTTCAATGTAGGATTAAACACTTGAAGAAAACTTCAGTTTAGATTACATATAGCCAGGTGCTGGTAGCTCATGCCTGTAATCTTGGCTAATCTGGAGGCTGATATCTGAGGATCACAGTTCAAAGCCAGCTTGGGCAGAAAAGTTCCCTTGAGACACTTATCACCAACTAATCACACATGACTAAAATTGATACTGTGGCTCAATGTTGTAGAGAGCTAACCTTGAGCCAAAGACCTCAGGAACAGTGCCCAGGGCCCTAGTTCAAACTCTGCAATAGACAATAAATTAAAATAAAAAATAAATTACATATGATTTATTACCAACTCTGTACAAGGAAAATAAGATATGACACATGGCAACATATGACTTCAAGGTACAAAGTTCCAGGGCATTTCCCCACTCTTAAGAACTAGAAGTAATCCATATTGAAAAAAATAAAACGATGAATGATTTATACCAAATTTCAAAACATACTATATGTTATACAAAGAAAATGCAATAAACATGCATTTCACAGTCTAGTAACATGATATGGTATAAGGAATCTGATTAACTGATTCATCAAAATCAATACAATGCAGTTAAAACATCCAGCATCTCAGGTGTCAACTTAGCAGAATACTTTCAATGTATGATGGCTATTTTGTATATTCTCCAGCCCTATCTATCCCACAACGGCAGAAGGCTCTTCATGAGAAATTCCAGAGACCAGTCTACTGTGAGTGCTCAATGTATACCTGTTCCCGTTCTGTCATTTGGGCATGTGATAGACTGAATATCTGGTAACTTGCCAAAAGCACAATTTGGGACTGGCTTCCAGTGATGATATTTTAGTTCTCAGAAAAAAAAGGGAAATTGAAGACAGAGGGAAAATCTACCAGATCCTTGAAAGATTTCTATCATTGTGCTAAAACTGTACCCTTCTACTGACACTTGAACAAACTACAGTAATTGTCACTCCAACTACGTGTCCAAAAAATGGCTTTCCAAATATTGATCTGGTTTCACTTTGATATATCAAGACACACTATTGTGGCCCCTTTTTACTTAAACTATCAGCTACGGTTGGCCCAAGGAATAGTTGACCTTACCAATTTCTTAAATTTTAGGTCATCACACAATCACTTCATAGCCCTTAAGCATTAAAAATACCTATCCCTATAAGTCTGCATTACATCCTTATTAGTTTTTCTTCATTTGTCATGTTTTATATATTTGTGTATCTCAGGGCTTAGTTCTGTAATCTTCCTTCTCATGATTGTTACCATTGAGTACATGTAACTATTTCTGTTTTTTTCCTCCGGCTCTGTTCTTTCTTTAATTCAAGTCCTTTATAGCATCCTGTCTACTGACAACTCCTAGCTGCTGATTTTAAGAAACTCAAAAGATCCCAAAGTGAGCTTTGATCTTTATCTACAAACCTATCCCTCATTACTATTCGATTAAGTGACAACTCTTCTAGTTTTCTTGTCAAAATACCTTCGGGTCACTTCAGACTTACATACTTCTTCACACCTCATATGTAATCTATGACCAGGTTTTGACAAATTAACTCACAGGATATTTTAGGAACCATATATATGTATATATAGTATATGAGTGCTAATACTGTGACTTAAATTAGGGGCCTAGGTTCTTTTACTTTTCTTTTATGCTCAGGCTGCCAGTCTTCCATTTGAGCCACAGCTCAACTTTTAGCTTTTTGGTTCTTAGTTGAAGATAAGTGTCTCATGGTTCATTTCCCTAGTCTAGCTTAAAACTATGATCCTCTGTTTCCAGACTTTTAAATAGCTAGATTTAAAAGCGTGCACTACTAAAACCACCCCTATTATATTTAAATTAACAATAAATTTAAAGAACGAATATTTATAGTATTTTCAAATCAGTATGTTTTCATTTACACTAAAACACAACCAAAGAACCTCTGAATATACCAGTGCTCAAGTGCCAGCCACAGTTTCTTTGCTGGGATGATGTCATCTACAGGCAAGGCAGGAGAAAATGCTCTTCACTGAAGTTGATGAAGGGCTGATAAGGATGAAGACAAGCAACATTACTCAGAAAGTATCACAAAGTGTTTGCTGTAGATAACTGTAGCCAATCTTAGAGGATGTTGATAGTGATGAGGAGAATATTTGAAGGTGAATATGTGATTACACAGGTGTGCTTTCTTGATGATATATGTTTATAGCATAGTTTACATATTGTTGAAAATGAGATAGTTAAGATAGGGATGTTGCCATTCCTTGTATCCTTCACAGTATAATATTAAAACCAGTTTTATACATATATTATTTATAGTAATTATAAAATATCCCTAATTATGCATATATTATAAATATATTATTTGTATATTATGTAATATAGTATATTACATGTATTATGCACACATATATTAATTTTTCTATTGTCTGTCCAGGAATTAAACTAGCAATATCTTTGAAAATTGATAGTAAAGTAGGGTCCTTACAATTTCAATTGCAATATATAGTTTTCTCCAATAAGTAGTTATTTATTCTGAATTGGTTTAGAAATGGACTATCATAATATAATTGAACATTCAAAAATAATTATGTACCAACCTACCAAGGATGGAATTAAAAAATTTAACATGACTAATATCTGCAATCCAAGCTACTTAGGTGCTGAGTTCTGAAGATAGCTATATGAAGCTAGTCTGAGTGAAATGGATCAGGGACAACACCCAGACCATAATTCAAGTCTCAGTATTGGCACAAAAATAACTTATGTGACTACAACTTACAAATATATTTATATAAATAAAGTTGTCATTCCTTCTATCCTTCACAGTATAATACTAAAACCAGTTTTATACATATATTATTTATAGTAGTTATAGAATATCAGTAATGATACATACATTATAACTATAACATTCATATGTTATGTAATAGCATACATTACATATATTACGCACACCTAATTCAAACTGATATTACTAATATCCATTAAATTGATACATGTTTTAGAATACGGAACAGATTTTCTTTGGTACAACAAGGAAGTAAGTAGCCACAAAAATTACTTGTTTGGATTGTATATCTACAACAAACTATTCCCTGTATATTCAAGGTACTTAATGCTAAAAGCCTGTGTTCATCAGCACAAGTGTCTTTGACATGGATTTGTTCTCCTTAAGCAATTACTACAGGAATAATAAACAGTGGAAGCTGAATGATGTTCATTCAAGTATTTCTTTTGAAATTAAATCAATCTTTATTTGGTATAAAGATCATTTACAATATCATTACCCACACCCTTTTCATTTAAAAATATTTATATCCTGTAGCAATGTCATTGCCGTTATTACCATAATTAGGAAGATAATGTGGGTTCATCTGCTCCATAGCTCTTGAAAGGTAATGAATGTGAAACAGAATATCCTCAGATATGCCTGGTGGAAACCTGGATTTGAATTATGGGTCTACAACAACTGATCAGTCTT
The DNA here is from genome assembly GCF_019054845.1 of Dipodomys spectabilis. Lineage (NCBI taxonomy): Eukaryota > Metazoa > Chordata > Mammalia > Rodentia > Heteromyidae > Dipodomys > Dipodomys spectabilis. The sequence continues at coordinate 5,576,815 of NW_024871193.1, read as the reverse complement.
AGGTACTTAGGAAATTTGTTTAGCCTTATGCCTACTTCTGTTTTTAATAAAATACTTAATTCATTTCTTAACTTGAAAAATACTCATGAGCACTAAAATTACCCTAATGCAGGTGCAGTGCTTGGAATGGTGTCTGCACATTGTGTAGACACCGGCTTCCATTGTGTAGAAATCAGCTTCCAGGGGCTGGGAAGGTTGCTCAGTGGTAGAGCGCTTGCCTTGCATGCTCGAGGCCCTAGGTTGGATTCCTCAGCACCACATAAGCAAAGAGAAATAAGCCGGAAGTGGTGCTGTGGCTCAAGTGGTAGAGCACTAGCCTTGAGCTGAAGAGCTGAGGGACAGCACCCAGGCCCAGAGTTCAGGCCCCACCACCGGACCAAAAAAAAAAAAAAAGAAATCAGCTTCCATCAACATGATCACAGCATTCTTCCTGAAGGCCTTAAGAAATACATACCTAATTGATATAAATATCTGTGAAAAACTGTCTTTACTTTAAAAAAAAGTCTTTTCTTCATATGAAACAATGAAAGCAATGTTGGGGTTGTCCAGTGGCTTTTACTCTGAGGGAGGTTTGCCTAAATTTCATTCTTACTCGATTAGTGGTAGCAGTAGCATTCTTTAGTGCTACCTTTCATGTTTCTAGTTCTGTGTTCCATTTGGAATACCATTGTAACTTAGTTTATAATCTTTGTTATCAGAATAAATAAACTACAACTGCTAAAGTTTGCAATAAAGAGTCAATGCATTACATTTGTGGGGGGGGGGGGTCCCGTCGTGGGGCATGAACTCTTGGCCTGGGCACTGTCCCTCAACTCTTCAGCTCAAGGCTAGCAAGCTACCACTTGAGCCATAGCATCACTTCTGGCTTTTTTTTTTTCTGCTTATGTGGTGCTGAGGAATCGAACCCAGGGCCTTATGCATGGTAATAACGGCAATGACATTGCTACAGAATATAAATATTTTAAATGAAAAGAGTGTAGGTAATGACATTGTAAATGATCTTTATAGCAAATAAAGATTGGTTTAATTTCTAAAGAAATACTTGAATTAACATCATTCAGTTCCACTGTTTATTATTCCTGGAGTAATTGCTTAAGGAGAACAAATCCATGTCAAAGCGCTCTACCACTGGGCCACCTTTCCAGCTCTGCATTACATTTTATATGCTTAATACTTTCCTGAAATTATTCCTTTTGGATTAAATATCCCAACAAAACTATATTTTATGATTTCTTATATGATTTATACAGATTTCTTATGCGATTCTTATATGATTTCTTAGAGGTCCATAAACAAAACAGCTCAGAACAGGAAAAGAGTAGGTAAGAAGTCATAAAAAATACTATTATAGTGGTCTTAATGGCTAAGTGTAAAGAATATGTAACAAAACTGTTGGAAGATTCATTTGCTCTTTTTGCTATTCTCTCCCCTTCTCTGTAGAAAGGTTCTCACTATGAAGTGCCAAATGGTCTGGACCTTTCAAGCCTTGTCTCAGTGACAGAAGTGATGGGATTAGGGACATGTGCTCCCATGGCTGGCTTTTAGGAAGTTCACAATAAAGTAATACCAATACACATAAAGAAACTTTTGTGAGTGATGTGTATTCACTTCTTCAATTGCCAAAATTAAATTCATATGTCAAAACATCAAATTACTTACATTATAGTATATGCAGTTCAACTGGTATCACTAACACCTCCATAAATCAAATGCAAACTAAAAGCTCTACTTCAAAAACCAACATCTAAGGCAGTGTTGGAAATACAAGAAGATGCACAACAAATCTAAAGGAGTGAGATCTTTAACACTGGCAATGAGCAGTGATAGCTGAATTTTTAACCAGGCTTGAAAAGTTCGGATGTCAATTAACTATGTGATTAGAGTTGCAGAGTTGACCTTGGCATCAAGATTGAAGGTAAAATTCAAAGGCAGCTAAGATTGCTGCAGTATTGTGGCTCAGTACAGTGTGACCCTGTCTGATAATGGTAAAGCACAGAGTAGATGCTAAGTCAGTAAAATGTATAGGAAGGATTCTCCACTGAGAATAATTTCAGGAGGTGATCATCACTCTTGCATTGAAAATGTGTAGCCCATCATTCTAATTTAAGCTCTAGCGTGTTTCTGATCTGAAGATAATTATAACATACCAATGTGCCATAAGTGCTGAGCAGTGTAGGTGTATATTACTCTAATATACGTAAAAATCCTTACAGGTATGGAATGGCCTAACCCTGACACTTCATTCTGTGTTGTTAAGTTTCATGAAGAAACGTTCTTAATTAGGCAATTCACAAGTCTGAATCAGGCAACTGAGATAAGACATTAGGGTCATCACTCCAGTGACGTGGTCTGTGACCTATGAAATAAATAACATTATTTCACAATGTATATGTGTTTCTGAAAAATTATGCAATACAAAATACACAAAAGGGACAATTATCCATCTCTTATATTATCAGAAGTTAAGATACTCCTAAATTGTACTTTTTTGCTAGAGGATCACAGTATGACTGCTGATGTTTGGGATCTGTCCAGGTGCTCCTATACGTTTGTCAATCTTCTTTGAGGAAGTGTTTTTCCATAGTTTGTTTTGAGGTGTTCAGAATATCAGTAATGTCGCTAACCACAACCATGGGACAGCAAAGATGATGGGATACCTGGCCAAAGAACTGAGAAATCACAGGAAGTAATAGGAAAGAAGACACCAGAGGACCCAAAGCCTTATTGCCAGCTTCTGGATCCCTAAATCCTGCTTGACATGCTTTATATTCCTTCTACTATGGGGAGGGAGGGGTGGTCAGTGGCTACAGGTATGTCCACAAACTAAGGCATCAATTTTGCTGGTGGTTACAACTATTGACATGAGATATTGTTTGTATACATAGTGATAATTGAATCCCTTATTGTTAGGGAGCAGAAGGGAGCAATGGTCATTACAACCATAACACAGACATCTATCTTGTCTACAAAGTCTTAATGTTTTAGCGTCCAACAGCTCTAAATTAAATACTCTTGAGGTAATAACTCATATCCCTGTCTTCCCTTGACTCTTTGACCTTTCCAGAGCACAGCTCTCAGCCTTTTGACTGCTGTTTGAGATGGCTTCCCAATATATCCCTTTCCAGGTCTAACAGCTTGAGCTAGAACCCCTTACAAGTACTGTAACAGATATATTATTTTGAAAAGGATATACTTTTCTAGGATGGGTTCAATTTTTATATTTTATTTCATTTCAAAAATATACAGAGTGGTTACAGTTACATGAGTAATGTACATTCCTTGTTGAATAGTGTTACCCACTCCATTGTTGTTCTCATATCCCTTCCCACCCTCCACATCTCACCCTCACCTCAAAGTTGTAAAGTTCATTTCCAATATAGTGTCGTGTGAATATCATTGTTGCAATTTGGCACTCTTTGTACTTCTTTCATCACTATATTTTTTCCCTTTCCTTCTCCAAATCAGATAAATGCATATACAAGACGGAAGGTACCAGAATCAAGACAGAGATTTCCAGAGATAAACCAATGGAAAAAGGCAAATGAAATAAAAATAAGATCTAGATACACTACTTTACCTACATCAAGGTTGATATCTGAAAAAAATACTTGTTGTTTCTATGACTTAGAGTTCATTTCAATTAGCATCATTTTGTAAGGTCAAATGAACATAGTTCTGGAACCAACAATCCCATTCCTGGGCACTTGTGGAAATGATCTCAAGCTAAACCACACTAAATCTACAACTATGTTTTTTGCAGCATTATTACTATAGCTAAGATATGGAACCAATCAAGATGACCCTCAATAGATGACAGGATCAAGAAAATGTGGTATATATACACAATGGAATTTTATGCTTCTATCCGAAAGAATGACACATCCCCTTGCTTAAGAAAATGGAAAGAAATGTACACATTATCCTGCCCATGTAATTGTATCCCCTCTGTACAGTATGTTCACAAATAAAATTAAATTAAATTAAAAAAAAGAAAATGGAAAGAGTTGGAAAACAATCATATTATGCGAAGGAAGCCAGACTCAAGAAACATAGATTCCATGGTTTCCTTCATTTTAATTAATTAATATATGCTTAGGATAGTCCTGGCAGACATGTTCACTTTTAAACTCTTAATATTCCCTTTTTTCTCTCCCTCTTCCTCTCTAATTCCATTTGTTCTAAGTCCTGTGATGATCTTGTTGATTTTCTCCCCTGTTACATTCATCATTGCATCTTGCGAACTACTGGTATGCACTTCTGTACTTCTGTCCATTCTCCTTGTGTTTCGGCTTGTACCTCTCTCACAGCGGAGGGCCAGGGATTGGGGATATTTTCTTCACTCTTTAACTCACACATCTATTTTTACTTTCTATCAATACATTCATTGAATTCTTTCTGTAAATTCTAATCCCTTGAAAATGATTACTGCATTTTCACGGCTTTGTTATTTGGCATTAGGGAAGAACATAGGTCAGTAACTGTAACTTAGGTAAAAGAAGATTGCAATCATGCCTCCTTCAAGGTCTGCCTGCCTGCTTCCTTTTCACTGTTTATTTTTCAATGTAGCCTTTTCTTCTGGAAAGTATTTATTGGTCTAGTGAAGATCAATTCCTACTCTAATTAGTCATTAATTTTATTCCAACATCATTTCACAGCTCCTTCTGAGTTTCTTCAGGGTCTGTATAGTAGTGCTTCACATTCTTAGAAGTTTTAACATCGATGCATCCAATGATAAAGACACATTGCTTAAGTCACCATTTTCATGACTGAAAAGAAACCATGCTGTAACTTAACTATATGGTAATTTTATGGTTTTAAATTCTTTTAGATTAGAATTGATGGTGGAGAATGAACATTCTGTGTACAATTTTATATTTTCCTAATTATTTTATTATCCTTTCCAATATTGTATAAAGTTAAAACATTACTACTTATTTTTAGGATTTCTAAAATGGTCAGAGTAAAAATTCTATTCATTCACAATTTTAACACAAAAGTGTCCATTATGACCAAGTGAGAAATTTTAAACTTTTTATTTGTGATCCTTAATGGTAGTGATAGGGAATCAAGTCCAATGCTTCATGTGTCTTAGTCTCCTGTGTGCCTCTGAGCCTGATGTGTCCTGTGGTTTTATTTTCACTCAACTAGAATAAAGAAAAATTTCACCAGGAAGGAATTATTACTTGGTTACTTTCTCCAGTATCTCTCGCACATATAAAAGTAATATAATTCTACACTGGCAGAAAATGGGGTTCTTATATTGTATTTATTAATAGTAACTTTTTATGTTTTGTAGCCCCACTCTTCACTAAGTCTTGCCCCTTTCCTATCCCTGCTTCCAATAAAACTTGACTGGATCCACTGGAAACACTTGCAGTCAGCCTCTTCCTTAAAAAGCCCAACTTTAAATAACCTACCCCCTGGGAGCCCTGCTATAAACTTTCAAAGGCCTGACTGAAAACAGACTCCTTCCTGAAAGCCCTCCTCTGCCATAGGGAAATCCCTCTTTCACTCCACCCCTTCCTGGAATCCCTGCTCTGCACCACCAGAAACCAGGCCACATCCATATCTCCTTCTATGTCCCACCTTACTGCACCAAGAACTCAGCCTGCATCAGGCTCCTCCCTCCAATCCCCACCTCAATCACCAGATACCCCGCCCCTAACTACTATAGTAACACATAGTCTCATTGCTGCCGTATCCTAGCATCTGCAAGCTCCTCCCTTTCCTTTCAACCCCACCCCCAATCATCCTTCTCCCTCAAGCCCCTCCTGGTTTCATCAGAAACTCCTCTCATAACTAGCCTACTTCTAAGTGGCCTAACCTCTCAAACACAGCCCTGAACCTACCTCTTCCCACAAGGCCCATCATGCTACACCAAAAACCCTCTACCTGCCTATAACTGCCCTTGAAGCCCCACCTTGCTTGGCCAGAAGATTCTCACATAGCCCATCTCCTGCCTGGAAAGCCAGCCCTGCTCCACCACAAGCCTCTCCACCTCCCACATCTACTCTCTCAATGCCCTGCCTTGCTCCCCAGATAAACCCGCCCCATATTGGCTCCTTCCTCAGATCCACACACTACGCCATCAGATACCATGCCCATAATTATCCTACACCATTGTAGCCCTTCCACTCCTTCTCAAAGCCCCTCCTCCAACTAGCCCCATGGCTCCAAGCTCTGCCCTGCTCCAGAAAAACCCCACTAGAAAATCCCCACCACACTGTCCCATCTCTCGACACCCACATTGCTCCACTGGAAACCACTGCTCCAGTTGGCCTCCCTCTGGAAGTCTCAGCAGGCTGAACTGTAAATCCTTGTCCCTCCATAGTCCCTTTTTAAAGGTTTTTTGCCCTACTGGAAACCCTGTCCAAAGTCCATGTCCTGCCTTGCAACACTGAAATCCCCACCCAACCTGATTTTTCTTTTTGAAGTGGTGACTGGCTACACCAGAAAACCCATCTGAACTAGGCTAGTGCACTGGATCCTATCACCACAAAGCTCTGGTCCTGAAAAATTCCTCCATATATTGTGACTACATCCTGCTCTGCAAGAAACCCCGTCTCCACCCTAACACACTTCCCTAAGGCCTGCCATTCTCCACCAGAAACCCTGCCCCTTACTAGACCAAGTCTTCCTAGTACCACCAGGCCCTCTCAAAGTCAGACCTTGAAAAGCCTCTCCTTCAGAGCTCCACATTCCTACACCAGAATCCCCACCTTCTGTCAGCCTCTTGCCTCCATTCCCTTCCCTGCCTTATGGAAAACCGCACCCTACATATCCCACAAGGGCTCACAGTGCTCTACCAGCACCCCTCCTCTAAGTAATCTCCTCCTTTGTAGCCTTGTTCTTCCTTCTCAAAGCTCAGCCCGAAACAGCCTCCTCCCCAGTGACCCCATCTTCTTCCCCTAAAAACCCGTCCACCTGCCAGCCTCCATGCTCAATCCCACCTACTCCACAAGAGACCCCGCCCCTAACAAGTCTAGTCCTTCCTGTCCCCTCCCTGCTGTTTCAAAGCCCTACACAGACTGGGCTTCACCCTCAAAGCCGCACCCTGCTCCACCACAGAGAAATATACCAAATGCCAATACTAACTCCTCCCTTGAATCAGGCAGGGTTCCACAAGAAACCCCACATCACCTGATCCATGAAGGTCCCATCAAGTAACTTTTATTACAAATGCGATTTTATACTGGCCATAGAATTCATACTAATCAATATGATAAGAAAGCAGTATTGCAAAAAAGGCAACAAAAATTAAATAGCTATTAGATGCCTTAGTCTAGTTTGGGGTTCTGTTACCAGGCAGATACACATTGTATGACAATGTCTGAAGGGGATTCCTCTTATTGGAAAGCATTCTTTGAAGTATCAGTGATCATGAGTGATCATTTTATTTCTAGAAAATTCGTGCACATTTGTGCCATTAACTTCAAAAAATATTAGTTATTTTAAATCCTGTGGTTTCGTTGAGGAAAGAGTATTAGTGTGTAAAAAGATGACTTTCAACTAATCTCTCTAATGAATAATTTTGGAGTTGCATACCTTACTATGTGCCAGAGTTTTTAGTAACAGAAATTCTCTACCAGAATCCACTATGAATTTCCTCCTTCCACTACAGTGCCCTTTGGAAAAGACTGAAGTGAGATTATACAGGTAAAATGCCAGAAATTAAAGCATTTTTGAGATCATAACAAAATTATGATGAAGACCCCACCCAATGTGCTTTTAATTTTCTAACAAAAGGAACTTAAGCCTATTTAACTGCAGACTTTCTGAAAACTAGAAGGCAAAAATATAAGAAATGACCTGTTGCAACAATGAGAAGTACAAAATGTCATGTCAAAACCAGCTTTACAATGTCGGAGGGGGGGAGGGGGGGTATGATTGGGTGGGGGGGGAGGGGGGAGGCTGGGAAGGGAGGTGAAGGGTAAACAAAGGAGGAGGCTGCAATGCTTGGTAAGAAATGTATGCATTATCCTGCCCATGTAATTGTAACCCCTCTGTACAGTATGTTCTCAAATAAAATAAAATAAAATTAAAAAAAAAATATATAAGAAATGCCCTATTATACCTTGGTTCTGAAAAAAAAAACAAAAACAAGGAAAGACAACATAATGAGACAGAAAGGAATGAGGAACTTGTACATGTGATATAGAGTGTAAAAAATACACTGAATCAGGTAAAACTAATTTTGGTCATGATGTCTGGTTGTTCAATACATTTCATTGTAAACATTGCTCTTTATTAAGCTGTGACGTAATAGAGGTCTCAGCAGGGATCTTCTCAGGTAATTGTGTAGATGGTCAATTTCATCATTGCAAGATCATCAGGATGAAAAACTCCACACACCTTAAGACACACCTGCAACAGCACTAGACATACAGTTCTATTGGTCCAACATTGTAAGACAGACCTGTGTTTTACCAAAGCTTTGTATGTGGTATGCAATATTTTATTCAGGCTGAAGAGCCAAAGTAAGTCCAATTTGAGATTAACCCCACCATCTTGTGCTAGTCTGCCCTTAGGATAACCCCAAGACAGAGAAAAAAAACACACAGGTTGCCACCAACCCTGCCCACCCTTAAGAAAGCAGAGCAGTTACCCAAGTATTTCAGGAACAGAAAATCCCAATAGTTCAGTGAAAGGGCAGTGAGTTTAGAGTGGACTCAAACCAATCATATAACTGCTTGTGTGGAAATTCCCTAAACTTGTTTATTCAATACTATAAAAGCTGTGCTGATTTTGTGCTTGAGGACTCTTTTTTTTTTTCCTGGTTTTTTCTTCTTTCTTTTTTTTTTTTTTTAATTTTATTTTATTTTATTTGAGAACATACTGTACAGAGGGGTTACAATTACATGGGCAGGATAATGCATACCTTTCTTACCAAGCATTGCAGCCTCCTCCTTTGTTTATCCTTCACCTCCCTTCCCAACCTCCCCCCTCCCCCCCACCCAATGATACCCCCCTCCCCCCTCCACACCGACATTGTAAAGCTGGTTTTGACATGACATTTTGTACTTCTCATTGTTGCAACAGGTCCACCTGAATCCTTAAACAACTTGTTTGTCCCCGTCTCCTCCACATGTTATACTGACATCAAATATAGTGAAAGCGGGGGTTACACTGTGGGGGAGGGACATACAAAGCAACAAAAAAATAATCTTATAAATGCGTTAGAAACACATGCATGAAAGAAAAAAAACATTAAAATACATATTTAAGGGTTCATTTTCCTAACATCACATTATCTGTCCTTTTCCGCTTGACTCATACCTATACTAGATATTGCAAATAAGGGAAACCATGGGACCTATGTTTCTTTGGGCCTGGCTTACTTCACTTAATATAATTTTTTCCAAGCCTTTCCATTGAGGACCCTTTGTGTCACTGGTTGCCCAGTGCGCAGAGGACCAAGCTTGAGCTTGCAAATAAACGACTGTTTTGCTGTTCGCATTGGTCATGGTCTCTGGTGGTTTTCGGGGGTCCCAAGTCCATAAAACATTTCTGGGGGCTCATCTGGAATCTGCCTCATAAGACCCTCCAGATGCCCAAAAAACCCAGCTGTCAAGTCTAGACATTGCTGTTCTGTATATTTGGTTGCCTGCAGGTTCTGTATCTGTAATTCTGGTTTTCCGAGAGGTCTGTATTCTGGTTGGCAAGGAGTCTTGGCGGACGTGCTATAAGATTGCCAATGGGGTTTATGAGGAGATATCCCCAGACCCCTCTGGATAGATTGCTGTTTAGTATAGACATTTTTTGGGAAATTTTCCGTCTGTAGTCTGGTACTTCATGCAGACTTTTTTGAGAAGTTTTCCGCCTGTATTGGGAAGTTTTCCATTTTGGGGGAAACTCTCCTTCTGTAGTCTGGCACTTTCTGGTTGGCAATGTACAATGCTGCAGCATGCCTTTGTAAGTTGTGTCTGTGTGTTGAGTGTTCTATCTGTCATTTGGGGTTTATCTTACCCTTAAGCCTTGACCCAGGGTGTACTGAGTATGGTTGAGAATCTGCCACTCTGAAGGGATGGCCACTAGGGACTTATTTCCCTTGCCCCAAAATGACTGGGACTTCTCTTCCACCTTGTAAGGCCCCTGGGTCAACAAATGTTGGTAAGATGTCACCCCATTCACTGAGACCTGATTGTTCTCTGTTCTATATTTCCTGAGATAGGGAAGTTCTGGGTAAGAGTGGCAGGCTCATTCAGCAGACTCTGGATTCAGCTTGCTGAGTGAGAATGGCACAGAGTACTGGTAGGGATAAACTCAGCCTTTGGTTGTTGTGTTGTCTAGTTCTGTTTTAGAATTGGTACTAGTTAATTTTGGTTTTTTTTGGGGGGGGGAGTGGGGAATCCGGTCATGGGGCCTGAACTCTGGGCCTGGGTGCTGTCCCTCAACTCTTCAACTGAAGGCTCGTGCTCTACCACTTAAGCCACAGCTCCACTTCTAACTTTTTCCCTTTTGCTTATGGTGCTGGGGAATTGAACCAGGCCCTCATGCATGCAAGGCAAATTTGCTACCAGTGAACCACCTTCCCAGCCTTCCCAGCCACCTTCCCTTGGCACTACTTTTAAATGTGAGTTTTTGGTTATGTGTTTTTGAAACTTATTTGAACATCTCTGGGGAAATAAAAGTTCTAGCCTCCAGCTGGGCTCAGTCACAGAGAAGGTTGTGTGCCTCTTTTTGACTTTTCAGCTAGTCCCGACAATGTAATGTGCTCTTGTCTAAAACTGGATAAAAATCAAGCCAGTTTAGTTTCAGGTAACCCCCTCCCCCAGCCTTCCTCCAACAAAAAGGATTCAAAAGACCAGTTGGTGAAATGCTTTGCTAAACAAGCAAGCCCTGGGAAAGTGAAGCTCAACAAAGTTACTTAGTTTAAAAGAAATATTGTCTTAAATTTTTGTTTGAAAACTTAATAAAATGTACTACAAATGATTTTTAGTTTTTGCACACTTAAAGATCTGTGTTTGGGGCTGGGAAGGTAGCTCAGTGGTAGAGCACTTACCTTGCAAGCCTGAGGCCTTGGGTTCGATTCCTCAGCACCACATAAGAAAAAGAAAAAAGTCGGAAATGGTGCTGTGACACAAGTGATAGTGGGCTAGCCTTGAGCTGAAGAGCTGAGGGACAGCACCCAAGTCCAGAGATCAGGCCCCACGAACAGACCCCCCACCCAAAAAAAAAAAAAAAGATCTGTGTTTTCTATGTGTTTGTGAACACGTTCATGATAGAAAATGTCAGCATGCTGTAACAATTAAGTGAGTTTAAGTTTAAAATTCAAAAGGTTATGAAGTTGGGACATTACCAGAAAAATTTTATAAAATTTTCACATTGTTTTAAATGGCTTTTAAAGGGTTGTTTAACTTGAAAATTTGAAAATCTGTTATTTTAGAATGCATAAGGCTGTTTACACTGTAATCAAGATATCTGGCTTAACAGAAAGGAGAAACTTAGAAGGCAACAGAATACCTATCTTTAGGAGTGAAGGGTGAACAGGCAGTAGTGCAGTTCAGTTGGTCATGCATGGTGGAACAGGCCTTGGGAAGAGTCCACGAATGGTGAAAAAGGGCAACCTGGCACAAACACAATTCATCTAACCCTAAAGAGTCAGAATGGGTGCATGACCATTCCACAGGAAGGACCAATTGGGCCATCTTTATTTTGTACTTTTTCCCTGCAGATAGACACTGGAAACATGATGGTAAAAATGAGTGATGTGTTGATCTGATTAGCATTGCTCAAACTGCCCCTTGGATGTGTTAAAATTAAGAAGGCCTTAAAAAGAGGGTTTAAAAATTTTATTTGTATGTGATTTTCTCTCAATGATATTCTGCCAGTGGATATGTTTTTTTTTAAGGCATCAAGGTGTTAAGTCTAGCTTTCTGGTACAATGACGGTGATTGTAATTTTTGCATTAAGAAAAAATTATTTAAGTTTAAAAGTTTTAATGTGTCTCTGTTTTAAAACAAGAAGCCAAGAGGAAATGAGTGACACCTAGCCTCAAGAGCTCAAGGAATTTTTCAAAATGCAACTAAAAACTAAAGTATAGAATATTAAAACAGATTAATAGGAGGCTTAAAAATTAGGAATGGATTTCTGTATATAAAGTTTAAAAGTAAAATTGTTCTAAATATTTGCCTTAAAGTGCAAAAAGGAAAAGTTAGGATTACCAAAATAATTGCTTCATTCCTATTTGTTTGCTCTCATAGGTTTTTTTTTTTTTAACAGTACTCAGCAGCCCCCCCAAAAAAGAGTGAGGATTCTTGTAAGTTTGTCAGAAGTAATTTGGCTCTTAATTAGATTCAGGGAAGAACATGCTTAAAAGTTACTTCTATGTTGACCACCTTGTTGCTTTAAACTGGAGGAAGGTGGCCTTTTATGAGGCTCATTGATCTGGAAATTGGTTCGAAGCCAGCCTGGGCAGAAAAAGGTCCATGTGAGACTGTCACCTCTACCTAGCTAGCAGAAGGCTGAAAGAGCAAGCAGAGTTGCTTTAGGATTCAAGGTGGCAGAGTGCTAGCCTTGAGCTGTAGAGCTGAGGGACAGCACTCAGGGCCCACGTTCAAGTCCAGCAACCAACTAAGAGAAATGCCAATGAGGCGTTTTTCCCAGTGTAGAGAAGACACTCCTGGGATGAAAGCAGTGGAGGAGCATCCAGAGACCGTAAGCCACTGCTTGGATGGCAGAAATAATGTCAGATCCTAGAGTCATTTGTGCGTGGCTCTTCTACAACTGGTCAGAGACAAGAGGTCACGGGAAAATAGTTTGTAAGCATGCCTAATATCTTTGACTAAATACCTTGTAAGGGACAGGAACTTAGTCATCTGTGATAGTACTAAAAAGCTAAGGTTGTAAAATGTGGAGGATAGTTTAGATCTCAACCCCTGTATGTGCCAAAAGCTGTAATTGGCAGTAACTTTTGAGCTGACACCAGCTACATGAAATTCATCTGCTCAGCAAAAATGTTTGTAAAACTGAGAGTGTGTTTCTATTGATATCTGTCCGAAGGCCTGCATAGGTAACTCAGGCATTGTTAGGATTACTAGAGATCACATTCCTAAGCCATCCAGAAAGATCCTTTTGCAAACCAGAAGGCTAAATAAGCTACACTGCTCTAGCCAGGAAAAAGGTCTGTGCATTTGTCAAAAGTTAAAATGTTGTTCTTAATGACATCTAACCCTGGTATCCTCTTTGTAAAAAAGGCTAAGGTTATAGGTTCGTGGCTAGGTAGGATCAACACCCCTAAGTCAGCTTGAAGAAGTGACAGAAGATGAATCTTTGTCCATTATCCCATTTTAAGAACAAGGGACCAGAGTCACTTTTTAAAAAATGTGTCAAAATAGACAGAAGGAAAGGCAAGGGAAATAATAGTACAGGCCTGAGCCCTCTATATCTGCCTAGAAAATCCTAGCCTTATTAAAAGAACTATTTGTTTAAAAAGTTGTCATCTTGGTAAATTGTCCTGGGCTATTGTCTAAATAGTCTTAAACACCAGTGGGGTCACAGCCTGCCAAGCCTATGCAAAGTATCCTTAACCAGTCTGTGTAGAAATGTGCAGCCAGCACGTGGTGTGACAGTCCCTTGGAGCCACAGAGAGACCCTGCTGCTGCTGCTGCACACCTTAAAGGGTAAAGTTCAAGGAGAGCCTGACAGTCACTGGGAGGAAATCTACATCATCATCCAGACCACTTCCACCGTCATAAAAGTAGACTGAACTCCTGCCTGATTCCATCACTTGAGTTTGCTTCCTGGTTGAAAGGTGCTAAAACTAAGATCTTTTGGGACATTCTTTTGGTGATATCCAGTAACCTTCTCTACTCCCACAGTGGATATTTGGGGCAAGGATATCACTGGTTTGCCTTAGGCAGTTTAGGGTCACAGCTTAGGTTGGCTCTGATATGGTAATAACCTGCTTCCTCCTGGGTGAGTTTTAAAGATAAAGGAGAGAATTTTAAAAAAATCAATGGAGGTAGTAAGAGGAATGGGACCCAGCCCTAATCTTAGCCTTAAAATCTAGCAAGCTTTTCATCCCACTGGTACCTTGAGGCTTTCTGAGGTAACTTGGTTCCACAAGTCAAAGGGAAAATGAGCAGTTTTAAACTCTAGCCACAAAGAAGCTCAAGGAATTGTAAAGAAGAGGAGGGTAGTAAAGAAAGCCTTAGGAAAGGAATTGGGGAAAAATTGGTATCCTCTGGATAAGAAATGATTTAAAAAGTAAGGATTGTCTTAAAATATTTGTAAAGAAGACAAACCTGAGAAAGTTTAAGTATGTAGCAAATGGTATGAGTATGTATTAAAATTGGAGCTTACAAGTACAGCTGGTATAAAATTGTTAGCTGTGATATACGGAGTCAGGATTGCTGGAAGAAAATGTAAAGGACTTTGGTATTGTTAATTTTGTTACTCACAGTCAGACCTTGTAGACTGATGTCCTTTGTAAAGAGAGGATCAGCACAGTCCATCTATTAGTTCTGAGATCCCAACACCAAACTGTAAATATAGAAGACTGTGCCAATTAGGGGACATGATTGGTCCCCGATACTCTAGAAGAGGAGGGAATGAAGAGCCAAAGTAACTCCAATTTAAGATTAACCCCACCATCTTGTGCTAGGCTGCCCTCAGAGTAACCCCGAGAGAGAGAGAGAGAGAGAGAGAGAGAGAGAGACAGAGAGAGACACAGAGAGAGACACAGAGAGAGAGACAGAGACAGAAAGACAGAGAGACAGAGAGAGAGAAAACACAGGTTGCCACCAAGCCTTCTCGCCCTTAAGAAAGCAGAACAGTTGCCCAAGTGTTCCAGGAAAAGAATATACCAATAGTTGAGAAAAAGAGCAATGCAGTTAGGGTGGACTCAAACCAATTATATAACTGCTTGTGTGGAAATCCCTAAACTTGTTTGTTCAGCACTATAAAAGCTATGCTGATTTTGTGCTTGGGGACTCTTACCATCACCGAGTTACCGACTGCACGGAGGACTAAGCTTGAGCTTGCAAATAAAAGATTCTTTTGCTGTTCGTATTGGTCAACACGGCTTGATACAAAATGTCACTGCCCAGAGAATTAAATGATTGCATTTATAGCTAAAAAGATTTAGTGCCATTATTAACATCTAACACATGCAGAGATTTTTATTTAAAAATCTCTTCCTTCCTTCCTTCCTATCTTTCTTTCTTTCTTTCTTTCTTTCTTTCTTTCTTTCTTTCTTTCTTTCTTTCTTTCTTTCTTTCTTTCTTTCTTTCTTTCTATTCCTTCCTTCCCTCCTTCCTTCCATCCTGCCTGTCTTCCTTCCTTCCTTCCTTCCTTCCTTCCTTCCTTCCTTTCTTCTTTCCTCCCTTCCTTTCTTCTTTCCTTCCCTTCTGTCCTCCTCCTTCTCTACTTTCTTTTCTTTGTCTTTCTTCCCTTTTCTTTCCTCTTTTAGGGAATGAGTATGAGTTTAGATTTTTTTTGCTGAACAAATATTCTACCATTAGAACAATCCTTTTTCAATTTAGTTACTTTGCTCATAGGTGATCAATTTTCCTGAGGGCTGAACAGAGGCTAAGTTCCTCACCTCTGTCTGCCAAGTAGCTGGGATCACAAATGCATTCCAACATGCCAGGCTTTAGGATGATATGAGAATATTATTGCTTTCCTTGCACACTGGTTCTAAACTGTGATCCTCTCAAATTCTACCCCTTTAGTTAGTGATGTGAGTTCCAATAGCTTGTCCTCAGTATAGATTGTCTAAATGAATGACTGGAGTCAATTTCACTTTAATCTCTTTTTTTTGCCAGTCCAGGGCCTATTATAATTTTATTTCTAGAAAATTTTTGTGTACATGTATACATAAGCTTTAAAATGTTGCTTCTCCCCCACCTGTTTATCCTTTTTTATTTTTCTTGGTCATGGGGCTTGAACTTTGAGCCTAGCTCTGTCCCTAAACCTTTAGATCAAGGCTAGCACTTTACCACTTGGGCCACAGTGCCACTTCCGGTTTTCTGGCTGTTAATTGGAGGTAAGAGTGTCACGGATTTCCTGCCAGGGCTAGCTTTGAACTATCATCCTCAGATCTCAGCTCCTGAGTAGCTAGGATTACAGGCATCAGCCACTGGCTCCCAGCTATAATGTTACTTATTTTAAGTCCTGTGATATAGTTGAGTGAGTAGCATGAGTGTGTAGAAAGGTAACTTTCAAATAATCTCTAAATAATTTCAGTTTCATTTTCATAATATTTATTGCAGTGATTAATAACAGAAGCTCCCAAAGTAACAGAATGATCCTTCATTCCCCCCTTCCCATAGGCATTATTAGAAGAAAATGAGTGAGATCTAAGTCTAAGACAATACGTACTTGAAATTGTAAAAAAATTCTCCCCTATGACCCAGCAATCCCACTTTTGGGCATGTACCCTAATGTTTACAAAAAAGACCACACTAAAGCTACCAGCACAACTATGTTTATTGCAGCATTATTTACCATAGCTAAGATATGGAACCAACCCAGATGCCCCTCAGTAGATGAATGGATCAAGAAAATGTGGTATATATACACAATGGAATTCTATGCCTCCATCAGAAAGAATAACATTGCCCCATTTGTTAGGAAATGGAAAGGCTTGGAAAAAATTATATTAAGTGAAGTAAGCCAGGCCCAAAGAAACATAGGTCCCATGGTTTCCCTTATTTGCAATATCTAGTATAGGTATGAGTCAAGCGGAAAAGGTCAGATAATATGATGTTAGGAAAACGAACCCTTAAATATGCATTTTAATGTTTTTTTTCTTTCATGCATGTGTTTCTAACGCATTTATAAGATTATTTCTTTGTTGCTTTGTATGTCCCTCCCCCACAGTGTAACCCCCGCTTTCACTATATTTGATGTCAGTATAAGTTGTGGAGAAGATGGGGACAAACAAGTCGTTTAAGGATTCAGGTGGACCTGTTGCAACAATGAGAAGTACAAAATGTCATGTCATAAACGAGCTTTACAATGTCGGTGTGGGGGGGGAGGGGGGGAAGGATTGGGTGGGGGGGAGGGGGGAGGCTGGGAAGGGAGGTGAAGGATAAACAAAGGAGGAGGCTGCAATGCTTGGTAAGAAATGTATGCATTATCCTGCCCATGTAATTGTAACCCCTCTGTTCTCAAATAAAATAAAATAAAAATTTTAAAAAAAAGAGCCAGATTACACAACGTGCTTTTCATTTTTAAAAGAAAGGAATGTCATACAGGTATATTTATTGGCAGGTTTTTTCATCTGAAAAACAAAGAAAAAATATCATAAAAAAGCAGAAGGGAATCAGTAGCCACATAAGTGTGATTGGAGAGGTTAAGATATGAATTTATTCAGGGAAAATAATTATTTGGGAAAGGTATCTGTTCACGGAATTTATTCATCATTAATTTTATTTACGTATCACTTAATATATAAACACATACATGTGTGTATATGTGTGTGTGTATATACATATACATATATATGATATATATATATATATCAGCAGTAGCTGTCCAGTGAACTGTATGGTTAGGTAATTTCATGTCAAGTTCATCAAAAGGATGGAATTCCATGAACCTTAACAACCCTGCAACACCACTGCAAATGCAAACTTAAGGGTTCACCATTGTAAGCCAAACCTGTGTTTTACCAAAGCTTTGTATATAGTGTGTTATTTTTTCATTTAGGCTTGACAGAAAATATGTTTGTCCCTAAAAATAAATGATGGAATTATAACTATAATAATTTAGTGTAAATCTTTACATTGAACACATGTTCAACATGAGTTGTTCTTTCTTTTTCTTATTTTAATTTTAGGAAGTTGATTTGTCTTTTGATGTAGTGTTTGCCAGACAGGTACTCCACCACTAGAGTCACTCCACCAATCCTTTCTTGTTTAAGTTACTTTACTCATAGAGTAGAAATTTTTGCACCCAGCCTAAAAAGCAGGGATAATGATTGCATTCCAATATCCCTACCTAGTAGGTTGATATGGGTGATACTTTCCTTATTAGACTGATTCAGAACTGTGATCCTCTCAAATCCTACCACTTTAGTTAATAGTGTGTGATCCAGTTCTGCCTACCTCTAGAAGATATGACAGAAATAAATGATTACAAATAATTTGAGTTAATCATTGGCTAATATAGATGATTTGATATTAAAATGTAGGGTAAGTTTAAAAGTATACTCACAGTAGTCATATTTTGCTAAGTAAATAGGGTTTCACATTGAAAACACATCTTTTTTTTTAATTTTATTTTATTTTATTTGAGAACATACTGTACAGAGGGGTTACAATTACATGGGCAGGATAATGCATACATTTCTTACCAAGCATTGCAGCCTCCTCCTTTGTTTACCCTTCACCTCCCTTATCAGCCTCCCCCCTCCCCTCCCCCAATCATACCCCCCTCCTCCCCCCCACACTGACACTGTAAAGCTGGTTTTGACATGACATTTTGTACTTCTCATTGTTGCAATAGGTCCACCTGAATCCTTAAACGACTTCTTTGTCCCCGTCTCCTCCACATATTATACTGACATCAAATATAGTGAAAGCGGGGGTTACACTGTGGGGGAGGAACATACAAAGCAACGAAGAAATAATCTTATAAATGCGTTAGAAACACATGCATGAAAGAAACAAAAACATTAAAATACATATTTTATGGTTCGTTTTCCTAACATCACATTCTCTGACTTTTTCCGCTTGACTCATACCTATACTAGATATTGCAAATAAGGGAAACCATGGGACCTATGTTTCTTTGGGCCTGGCTTACTTCACTTAATATAATTTTTTCCAAGCCTTTCTATTTCCTAACAAATGGGGAAATGTCATTCTTTCTGATGGAGGCATAGAATTCCATTGTGTATATATACCACATTTTCTTGATCCATTCATCTACTGAGGGGCATCTGGGTTGGTTCCATATCTTAGCTATGGTAAATAATGCTGCAATAAACATAGTTGTGCTGGTAGCTTTAGTGTGGTCTTTTTTGTAAACATTAGGGTAAATGCCCCAAAGTGGGATTGCTGGGTCATAGGGGAGCTCTATGTGAAGTCTTTTGAGGAACCTCCATACTGCTTTCCAAAGTGGTTGAACAAGTTTACATTCCCACCAACAATGAAGTAAGGTTCCTTTCTGTCCACATCCCCTCCAGCATCTGTTGTTGTTAGAGTTCTTGATTTTTGCTGTTCTAACTGGAGTGAGGTGATATCTCAATGTTGTTTTGATTTACATTTCTTTTATGGCTAGGGATGTTGAACATTTCTTCATGTGTCTATTGGCCATCCTTCTTTCTTCTTCAGAGAAGCTTCTCTTTAAGTCTTTCGCCCACTTACTTATTGGGCAGTTGTTTCTTTGAGGATTTGTTGTTGGGTGGTTTAATTCTTTGAGTTCCAAGTATATTTTAGATATGAGACCCTTGTCCGTTGTATGGCTAGTAAAGATCTTCTCCCAATCCGTGGGCTTTCTATTGATCTTGCTAGCTATGTCATTTGCCCTGCAGAAGCTCTGCAACCTTATGCAATCCCATTTGTCAAACCTTTGTTTGATTTGTTGTGTTTCCGGGTCTCTATTCAGAAAATTTCGGCCTGAGCCAAGGAGACATAGGGTTTGTCCTATTCCATCCTGTAATGTTTTCAGAGTGTCTGCTTTGACTTCAAGGTCTTTGATCCATTTGGAGTTGATTCTGGTGTAGGGTGATATATAAGGATCTAGCTTCAGTTTTCTACATGTAGTTAACCAGTTTTGCCAGCACCGTTTACTGAAGAGGCTGTCTGTCTTCCATTCTATTGTTTTAGCTCCCTTATCGAAGATTAGATGGCTATAGGTCTGTAGGTTCATTTCTGGGTTTTCAATTCTATTCCATTGGTCCTGAGGTCTGTTCTTATGCCAATACCAACCTGTTTTGATTACTATGGCTTTATAGTAGAGTTTGAAATTTGGTATTGATATTCCTCCAGCAGTGTTCTTTCCATTGAGGAGCGTTTTTGCTATTCGGGGTCTTTTATTGTTCCATATGAATTTTTGGATTGCCTCTTCTATTTTCTTGAAGAATGAGGGTGGAATTTTGATAGGTATTGCGTTGAATTTGTAGATAGCCTTGGGAAGTATTGCCATTTTCACGATGTTAATCTTTCCAGTCCAGGAGCATGGGAGGTTTTGCCATTTTTTAAGTTCTGTGTTGATTTCCTTTTTCAAGATTTTAAAGTTTTCATCATAGAGGTCCTTCACTTCTTTAGTTAAGTTAATTCCTAGGTATTTTATTTTTTGTGGGGCTATTACAAATGGAGTTGCTTTCCTAATTTCAGCCACACTTTTCTCATTGTTGGCATACAGAAAAGCCATTGATTTTGGGGGGTTAATTTTATAACCTGCTACTTTGCCAAAGTTTTGAATCAGCTTGAGTAATTTGGGAGTGGAGTCTATGGGATTCTTTAAATACAAGATCATGTCATCTGCAAAGAGGGAGAGTTTTATTTCTTCTTTCCCTATTTGGATCCCCTTTATGTCTGCATCTTGTCTTATTGCTGTAGGTAGGCATTCTAATACTAGATTGAAGAGAAGTGGAGAGAGTGGGCATCCTTGTCTTGTTCCTGAGTTAAGAGGAAATGGCTTTAGTTTTTCACCATTGAGTATAATGCTGGCTGTAGGTTTGTCATATACAGCCTTTATTGTATTGAGGAATGTTCCATGGATTCCTAATTTTTCCAAAACCTTCATCATAAAGGGTTGTTGGATCTTGTCCAATGCTTTTTCTGCATCTATTGAGATAACCATGTGGTTGTTATTCTTGCTCCTGTTGATGTGATGAATAATATTAATTGATTTGCGTATATTGAACCAGCTTTGCATCCCTGAAATGAATCCTGTTTGATAGTGGTGTATGATTTTTTGGATGAATAGTTGAAGTCGGTTGGCCAAAATTTTGTTGAGAAGTTTTGCATCAATGTTCATCAAAGAAATGGGTCTATAGTTCTCTTTCTTTGATGAGTCCCTGCCTGGTTTTGGGATGAGGGTTATGATGGCTTCATAGAATGTGTTCGGTAGTGAGCTTTCTCTTTCAATTTCATTGAAGAGTTGGACGAGAATTGGTGTGAGCTCTGCTTTGAAAGCCTTGTAA
This sequence comes from Dipodomys spectabilis, assembly GCF_019054845.1. NCBI lineage: Eukaryota > Metazoa > Chordata > Mammalia > Rodentia > Heteromyidae > Dipodomys > Dipodomys spectabilis. Next base: position 5,555,715 of record NW_024871193.1, on the reverse strand, counting down.
AATTCCGCTGTAAAACCATCTGGTCCTGGACGTTTTTTAGCTGGGAAGTCTCTTATTGCTGTTTCTATTTCAATGCTTGATATGGGCCTGTTAAGATAGTTTAACTCATCTTGGTTTAGTTTTGGCATGTCAATATTTGCTAGGAAGAGGTCCATTTCTGTCAAGTTCTCAAACTTATTAGCATAAAGTTTTGAGAAGTATTCCCTTATAATGTTCTCAATCTTGGTTGTTTCCGTGGTGATGTTTCCATTCTCATCTCTGAGTTTATTAATTTGGGTGTGTTCTCTTCTTTTTCTGATAAGATTTGCTAAGGGTCTGTCAATTTTGTTAAGTTTTTCGAAGAACCAACTCTTTGTTGATTCTTTCTATAGTTTTTTTGGATTCTAATTCATTTAATTCTGATTTAATTTTGATTATTTCTTTCCGTGTACTGGATTGGGGTTTATGTTGCTGCTCTTTTTCAAGGAGGTTTAGATGTGTCATTAAATTGTTTGTTTCAGATCTATCCAATTTGTTGATGTAGGAGCTCAGAGCTATAAACTTGCCTCGGAGTACTGCCTTTGCTGTGTCCCAGAGGAGCTGGTAACTTGTGTGTTCCTTTTTGTTGAATAGCATGAACATTTGAATTTCCTTTCTAATCTCTTCCATGACCCACTCATGATTCAGCAGTGTGTTGTTCAGCCTCCATGTGATACCGGACTTTCTTTGGTGGCTTTTGGTGTTGAGTTCTAATTTTATGTCCTTATGGTCAGAGAGAATGCAAGGTATAACTTCAATGTTTCTGAATTTAGATAAGTTTGCTTTGTGGCCTAAAATGTGGTCTATTTTAGAAAACGTTCCATGAGCTGCTGAGAAAAACGTGTATTCTGATGCTGCTGGGTGAAATGTTCGGTAGATGTCTGTTAAGTCTAGTTGATCTATGCAGCTGTTTAGATCTGCGGTTTCTCTGTTGAGTTTTTGCCGAGTTGATCTATCTAGTGGGGAGAGTGGTGTTTTAAAATCCCCACCAATTAATGTATTTGGATCTATATGGGATTTGAGGGAAAGTAGTGTTTCTTTGATAAATTTGGGTGCTCCATTGTTTGACGAATAAATATTTAGAATTGTAATGTCCTCATGAAGGAGAGATCCTTTAATTAGTTTGTAGTGACCTTCTTTATCTCTTCTCACGAATTTTAATTTGAAGTCTATTTTATCTGATATTAGGATTGCAACTCCTGCCTGTTTATGGGGTCCGTTGGCTTGGTAGATTTTGTTCCAGCCTTTAACATTGAAAATGTGTTTGTTTTTACGGGCAAGATGTGACTTCTGCAGGCAGCAGATAGAAGGGTCTTGTTTTTTAATCCAACTAGACAGTCTATGTTGCTTAATTGGAGAGTTCAGTCCGTTAACATTAAGAGATAGGACTGAGAGGTATTTGGGAGTTCCTGCCATGTTATCTGCCTTCTTGGGGGCTGCGAAAACTGGGTTCTTCCTATGGTTCTTGGATTCTCAGTTTGGGTGCAGTTTCTTGGCCTTTGTTGCGGTCTTGTTGGTTACCTATGTGTAGGACATCTTTAAGAATCTTTTGTAGGGCTGGTTTGGTGGAGATGTATTGTTTCAATTTTTCTTTGCTATGGAAGGTTTTTATTTGGCCTTCGGTTATGAAGGAGAGTTTAGCTGGGTAAGTATTCTTGGTTGATAGTTGTTTGTTTTTAGGGCATGGCATACATCATTCCAGGCTCTTCTTGCTTTGATTGTCTCTGCTGAGAAATCTGAGGTGATTCTAATTGGTTTCCCTTTATAGGTGATTACCCTTTTCTTCTTGACAGCTTTAAGAATCTTTTCCTTCTTCTGAGTTGATCCTGTGTGGATTATAATGTGGCAGTGGGATGTCCTATTCTGGTCTGGTCTATTTTGGGTTCTAAAGGCTTCTTGTATCTGGACAGGCCTATCTTTTTAAATGTTTGGGAAGTTCTCTGCTAGGATCCTGTTAAACAAATTTCCTAGACCATTAACTTCTGTTTCTAGGTGCTCCTCTACACCCATTATCCTTAGATTAGGCCTTCTGATGGTGTCTTCCAGGTGTTGGATAGATCTATCATATTTCTTGGACTTGTCTTGGATGGTTGTATGTTCTTTCTCTATAATATCTAGGCTGTCTTCAATCCCTGAGATTCGATCTTCTGCATGGTCTAACCTGCTGTCAAGACTCTCTACTTTGTTTTTTATCTCTTTTCCTACTAGTTGGTCAGCTTTGATGGCTTCAAGTTCTTTGTTGAAGCTCTGTTTTAGGTCTTGTATGAATTTCTTTACTTCCTTAATTTGGTGTTCAGTGTTTGTCCTCAAATCACTTAGTTTATTGGTTATGGTTTCTTTGGGCTCCCATTCCTTCTGTTGGGTTCCACTCAGCATTCCCTTTGTGGTCTCCCTGACTTCCTTCAGCTTTTTGTTAATGGATTCCATGAATGCCTTTAGTGATCTTTGTGTGTTCTCTACCTGGTCTCTCAATTCCTGTATTACTTTTTGATTAGCTTCCTCCCGTTCATGGTATTCCTGCAGATCTCTTTGAGTGTTCTCAGCCTGCTCACGCCATTCCTCCCTTTCACTTTGAGTATTTTCAAGTTGTTCACGCAAATCCTGTATCAGTTTTTGAGGAGCTTCCTCACGCTTATGATATTCCTGTATAAACTTCTGGGATTCCTCCTCTCTCTCCCTATCATGCTCATACAGAGTCCTTTGTACGTTGTCAAACTTCTCATTTATCATGTTTGCCAGCAGTGTTTATAGAGCTATTTGGGAACTCTCCTCTGGATTATTCATTATCTGTTCTAACCCCTGATTATCAAGATTGGGAATTGAGATACCCGAATTTGCCATTTTTCTTGTGTTTTTCCGGCTTACTCTGCCCATTTGAGATGAAGATAGCACCAGTTTTGTGCTAGAACACTATCTTAAGGCAACCATCAACCAAAGTTTGCATTTGTACAGTCAATAGTCTACAGATACAATCTAGTTCAACAGATACATCTATTGGACATCAAACAACTATATGTTAAAGGACTTCGAACCACAGAGAAGAATTTGGAAAACCAGAAATTATTAGGGTTAGGGAGAGATGTGGGTAAAAAATAGGAATAGATTGGTGTGGGTAGGCCCAGGGAGTGTTAACTAAGTCCTAATCACAATGCAGGAAATAGGTTGGGTAGGATGCAAGTAGAGAGAGAGAGAAAAAGAAGAAAGGGAAAAGGGAATGAAAAGAGACCAGAAAAAAAAATAGAAACTTAAAAATTAATGTTTTTATAGAGATTAAAAGACCATCTATTTAGAGAGGAATGTGAATATGTTGAGAGAAAGGGAGGGACATAGAGGAGATGTGAAAAACTTTAAAAAAATGCTTAAAATATTATATAGGTATAAAGAGGTAGTACTGCTATTAATGAATTTAAGTCTCAGAGGTTTTGAATTGAGTAATAAGTTTGTGGATTAAGTGTGTACACAATGGGGGATAGGTTCTACTAGTTAACTACGGGTTTATCTGAGGATGTGCAGGACAAGAGTTAAGTCACATAAAGAAGAACAAAAGAGGAAAAGGTGGAAAGGATAGGAAAGTGAGAAGAAAAGATCAGAAGTTCAGTAGAGCTAGACAAAAAACAAAAAGATAATTAAGAATGAAAGAAAAAGAGAAAGAAGACAAGAAACGAAAAGAAAACACACATTCACATATTCCTAAAATAAAAATTATAACAGGAGAAAAAAAAAGTTACTGGAAAACAATTATTTTTTCAGAAGAGGCAAAAATTAAAGATTAATAAAAGTTTTAGAAAAGGAAAAATTTTTTTTTATATATATAAGGTAACAAAAAACGAAAAAAAAAAAACAAAAAAAAGAAAAAAAGAAAAGAAGAAGAAGAAAAAAAAAGTTCTTTGATATTTTTTGGGGAGGAGGGGTGGGAAGAATCCTGTATCTCCCTTTTGTCTGTAACCAGAGTCTGGTTGGAGTCTCTGGTCAGCTTGAGGTCCTGTGGCTTGATTGGTTTCTTAAGTCAGTTTGTTGGAACAGGCAGAAAAATGCTCTGCTTTACCCAAGATTTTGAGATCCCCCTCGCAGGTTAGTTTACTGGGAGGGTGATCTGCTTTGAGAATCGCAAAAGAGGGGGATGCAGTGATGAGGCTAGGTTCTGGGTAGAGTTGAGGCCTTTCAACAAACAGTAGCTTTTCCCTGGGGCTATTTTGTGAAAAAAACTCACAGCACCCAGCCCGGAGCCATTCTCAGGGTTTCTGTTTTTCAATTGATTGTGGTGGCTGCTAGAGGGAGGGGCAGCCTCTGGCTCTGGTTACCCGGTGAGGAGAGCCACTCCAATGGCTGGCGCCTGAGCTGGGTGACTTTTCCCTGGATGGAACTGAGTCTGTGAGGTCACTTCGCCGTTAAGTTCTTGTGACCTGCTAAATGACTCGTTTTATTCCAAGGCCTGAGCTGGAGCTAGCCGCTCCTCTGAGCTTTGTCAGTATCCAAGATGGAGATCACCAATGCTGGGGGGGGAGGGGTGGCCTTCCCTCCTCTGCTCCCTGAGAAGGAGTGAGGACGTTGGGCTTCTACTCATGCCGAGTCTTGGATCCTGGGTCGTCTCTGGTCTGCAAAGTGCAGGATGAAGTTGTCCACTCCTTGTCGGTTCTTGCTGGTGTTGAGTAGAATCCGCTGGCCCGCTGCGTCTGTCTCCTTTGTCCCGGACTGTGTCTCAGATATGACCCCGCGGCGGTGGTCTCCGCCGCGACCCTGCCACTGCAGCGGCAGCTGCTGGCAGGCACTCAGATGTGTCTGCTTGGCTTCCCCTCTCTTTACTAACTCTCTGTCCTGTGATGGCACACTTGGTGTGATTCTCTGGCTTGGGACTGTTCACTGGAACTCTGAAACTGTTTTCTATGCAAGAGCTTGTTCAGATTCCAGCTTCTCCTCCACCATCTTCCCGGAACTCTTGGAAGTATTTTTTAAGTCCATGTAATCAACAAACTTCTTTTAGAGTGAGCTACAAACACATCTTAACTAGAATTAAGGACTTATTTTGCTGTCTGTCAACTTGTATGTCATTTGGGAAACTTCATGTCTTCCATGTGTGATAAAGGACTTTGAATGATCTGATGTGCTGGCTCACATCTATAATCATGGTTAGCAATCAGAAATAAATAGATTACAATTTGAACGTAGCCTAACCAAAAATTTAGGAAGTCCCAATCTCAACAAACTAGTGGATCATGTTGAATCATGCAATTAATCTCAGCATCACAAGAGGCTAAGTTTCTGCCCAGTACCTGTGTCACTTAGGTAACTGGCTCACTTGGTGGCAGTCACCTCTCCTAATGCAGAAATTGGGCTGAGATTCAGCCAAGAGGAGAGAGAAGTCTGCCCCACCTTCCCAGGGTGGACCTCACAGAATGCAGTGAAAACATGCTTGCTTTTCTCCTCCAAATAGCTTGAGATGCCATGCTGCTGAGTGTTAATTATTTGATTCCAGTGGTCTGTGGTAGAGGTGTAAGGAAACATTAAATTAAATTTCATATTCGCCCATTGAGCTACTCTTCCCAGCCTGTGAGTTCAACTCAGCAAGTGTTCATTATTTGAGAGTTGAGAATACTGAGGTAGGGGAGAGAGGGAGGTTTAGTGAAAGAGAGGAGAGATCGGTAGAGAGAGGGAGAGAGGGAGAGATGGGGAGATGGGGAAAGAAAAGAAAGGAAGGAATGAACGAATGAAGGAACAAAAGAGGAAGAAAGAAAGAAAGGAAGGAAGGAAGGAAGGAAGGAGGGAAGAAATGATTGAGAATGAATGGTTTGGAGTCAAGAATCACATTGCAGAGGTACTACCTGTATTTGGTATTAGGTCTGCCCCAGGCCATGCAGACGCTATGCAGACACCTCCCCAGTTATCTGGGACTCCTGAAAGCAGCCACTTCCCCCCCTGCTAAGTCACAATGTGGTCTGCTGCTGGTAGCACTTTCCATCTGACTAGAGGAGAGTCCTAGGCCCTGAGGTCACATCCAGATCCAGTGTGGCCAGATTTTCCCCCACGTGGGCATACCTCATCTCGTCTTTGGCCTAGATACGACTTGGCCCTAGGTTGGGTCTCCACCCCCCCCCCTTTTTATTACATGCCTTTCCACCATGTATGGCATGGGCTGGGAAAGTGGCTCAGTGGTAGAGCACTTGCCTTGCAAGCATGAGGACCTGGGTTCGATTCCCCAGCACCACATAAGCAAAAAGAAAAAAAGCCAGAAGTGGCACTGTGGCTCAAGTGGTAGAGCTAGCCTTGGGCTGAAGAGCTGAGGGACAGTGCCTAGACCCAGAGTTCAAGCCCCACGACTGGACCCAAAAATAAATAAATAAAAATAAACTAATTTACCTGACTGAATACCATGTGCTGTTCTCTTCATTGGCTACCTAAAGAAACTTACCTAATTAATATACCTTACACTTCAGAGTTTCTAGTTATCAATCCAAGGATATTTTTCTGACACATGTGAGTTCAGCATCTATAAAACATTGTACTAACTCATCATTTATCAGTATAAATCTGCCTGGAATCTTTTTTTCAATTTTTTTAACTATGAAAATAACGTACAGGGAAGTTACAATTACATGAGCAAAATAATGAGTACATTTCATAGGAAGCATTGTTGCCTCCTCCTTTGTTTCCCCTCCCATCTGAATCTTTAATAGCAGCCTAATTAACCTTAAAGTTTATTTTGTTTGTTTTCTTTTTTGCTTAAAGTAATCAAAGATTTGCTGGGACCATCTGAAAAAATCTCTGCCTTCATACTTCTAATCACCCTGGGGTACAACCTATGTGCTACCAGCTCAGATGATGGGACTTTGAAATTCTTGAAAGCAGATGCTCATCATAAGGCCCTATGGCTTTGGGATTTCTCACATTCTTTTTTAAATGTAATTGTTACTCAGGTGTGTACAGTGAGTTTACCATTTCACAATACATGTAATGTGTACATTTGTCTTGTAGACAATGCCACCTTTTCTGAGCTTTCTCTCAGTTTCTGTTTCTTGTTGTTGTTGTTGTTGTTTTTGATTGTTTTTGTTTTTGTGCCTGACTTTCAGCTTGAACTCAGGATTGGGTGCTGCCTTTGAGTTTTGTAATCAAGGCTACTCTACCTCTGGAGGCCCAGCTCCCTTTATGGATTTTTGGTTGTTAATTGGAGAGAAAGGTCTTACAGATATTCTCACTGGAGCTGGCTTTGAACTGTGATCATCAGCCTCCTGAGTAGCTAGGATTATAGGCCTGAGTCCCCAGTGTTCAGCTACTGAAGTGTTGGTTGCCTGCTTCCCTGGTTGTGTTACAATTATCCTCGACTCTTGGCACTGATACTACATATTGCCTGGCTCAAATCTGAATTGGTGAAACATGATTGTATTTTGAGGAAGGCAGGAATAGGAAACTATAGGCCATACGGACATATAAGCTAATCAAATCATTTGGAATATGGCATAAAGACAAGTAAGTTTATTGCCAGTTGACTGTGTCATGTCTTTACTATTAATTCTGCATGGCTGTGGATGATGTTATACATATCCAAATGGCCCCTGGCAGAAAGAAGGTTTCTCATCCTGTTCTAAAAACAAAACAAAAAACAACCAAAAAATACTACATATGAGTGCAGCAGATTCTCTAATTAGAGACCAGTATGCCCTAGTTTATGAAAAAAAAGATGTCCTTTGTTCAAGTGCTGTTACTAATTCTAACAACAAATATAATGAAATCTGTAGTAGTCTGTAGAATTGTATACCACAGCTTTCATTTTAGTTCACAAGAAATTCATACATTAGGTGCTGGCAAAACTGGTTAACTACTTGTAGAAAAATTAAAGCTAGACCCTTATATGTCACCCTGCACCAGAATCAATTCCAAATGGATCAAAGACCTCGGTGTCAAAGCAGACACACTGAAACATTACAGGATGGAACAGGAGAAACTCTAGGTCTCCTTGGCACAGGCCCAAGTTGTCTTAATAGAGACCCAGAAGCACAACAAATCAAAGAATGGTTGGACAAATGGGATTGCATGAAATTGCAGAGCTTCTGCATGGCAAAGGATATAGCTAGCAAGATCAATAGAAAATCCACTGATTGGGAGATCTTCACTAGCCATACACCAAACAAGGGTCTCATATCTAAAATATACCTGGAACTCTCAAAAGTAAATCCAACAACAACAAATCTTCAAAGAAACAACTACCCAATAAATAAGTGGGCTAAAGACTTAAAGAGAAACTTCTCTGAAGAGGAAAGAAGCACAACCAATAGACACATGAAGAAATGCTCAACCTCCCTCGCCATAAAAGAAATGCAAATAATAACAACACTGAGATACCACCTCACCCCAGTTAGAATGGCTATGATCAAGAACTCTAATAACAACAGATGCTGGAGGGGATGTGGACAGAAGGGAACCTTACTGCATTGTTGATGGGAGTGTAAACATGTTCAATCACTTTGGAAAGTAGTATGGAGGTTCCTCAAAAGACTCCACATAGAGCTCCCATATGACTCAGCAATCCCACTTTTGGGCATTCACACAAATGTTCACATACAAGACCACACTAAAGCTACCAGCATGACTATATTTATAGCAGCATTATTTACCATAGCTAAGATATGGAACCAACCCAGATGCCCCTCAGTAGATGAATGGATCAAGAAAATGTGGTATGTATACACAATGGAATTCTGTTCCTCCATCAGAAAAAATAACATTGCCCCATTTGTTAGGAAATGGAAAGACTTGGAAAAAATTATATTAAGTGAAGTAAGCCAGGCCCAAAGACATATGGGTCCCATGGTTTCCCTTATTTGCAATAACTAGTATATGTCTGAGTCAAGCAGAAAAGGTCAGATAATTTGATGTTAGGAAATGAAACCTAAGATATGTATTCAAATGTTTTTTTTTCTTTCATGCGATTGTTTCTAACACATTTACAAGATTATTTCTTTGTTGCTTTGTCCCTCCCCCACGGCATAACCCCTGCTTTCACTGTATTTGATGTCAGTATAATTTGTGGAGGGTAAGGGAAAAAACAAATCGTTCAAATAGGGATACAGGTGGAACCATTGCAACAATGAGATGTACAAGTTGTTATGTCGAAAATGAACTATACAATTTTGGTGTGGGGGGATTGGGTGGGGGAGCAGAGGGAGGATGGGAAGGGATGGGAAGAGGAAACAAAGGAGGAGGCTACAATGCTTGATAAGAAATGTACTTATCTTGCCCATGTAATTGTAACCCCTCTGTACAGTATTTTCACAATAAAAAAAGAAAATTCAGACATTAAAATGCTTATTTTTTTTGTCAGTTGTGGGGCTTGAACTCAGGGCCTAGGCAATGTTCCTGAGATTCTGAGCTCAAGTTAGTTAGGACTCTACCAATTGAGCCACAAAGCCACTTCTGCTTTTTGAATAATTAATTGGAGACTAGAGTCTTATGGGGACTTTTCTTCCTGGTCTGGCTTTGAAATGCGATCCTCACATCTCAGCATTGTGAGTAGCTGGGGTGACAGGAATGAGACACTGGCACCTGGCTTCAAATAGTCATTTTTAAAATGATGAACTGCTTGGTGCCTCTGGCTCACATATAAAAATCCTAGCTATAGGTAGGATTACAGGTATGAGAAGCAAACACTAGGTGAGTGTTGTTCATGTGGTTTGTATAAGCATGTTTTATTATTGTTTGTTTCTTATAATACAATGCTCTTATTTGTATTTATTTTCACCTAGGTGGGGGTGATAGGTGCTACCAGTGCTGAACTTTCTTTGGTTGAGATGGAGCCATGTGGAAGTTCTTGCCTAGTATAGCATGAAATTGAAGCCCTCTTGCTCTCAGCTCCCCATGGACCTGGGATGATAGATGTATTCCATCACGCATAGCTAGGAGTTGGGGAGCATTGCAGGCAAAACTACACTGGTCTGGAACTGATGTCCCAAATAGCTAACTTTACAGGCAAAACCTTCTTGTATTCCATTTCACTTTTAAGAAGTGTAGGTATATACTTAGAGAGTACAATGATAACACAATACATGTTTAATATATAAAATAGTCAATATAATTAGCCTATTTATCTCCTAAAAAATTGAAGCTAATATATTTTGGCAACCTGACTCTACTAGTTATTTTGGAATATACCATAAACATGAATACACTGATAATGTGCAGTAGAAGATTAGAAGTTGAGAGAGATAGAGAAAAGTAGACTATATGTAGTAAATATATATTTACCTATTGCTGCTCTGAAGAATATTATCATATATTCACTGTGACAATACCACCATATATTCACCATGACAATAATTTTCCTGCAGTGTAGAATTTTCCATTTCATAATCTGCATCTTTTATCTTTTTTACATTCTCCTTATAAGTATGAATGTTTTCCAGTTTATTATAATGTTTTGAAATTATTATATGATGGATTAAAAAAGTTGTAGAGTGTACTGAAATTATCTCATTTTGTTTGGTTTTGTGATGCTAAATCATTAAGAAGAAGGCTTTCTGAAAGTTATGCTAGCAGACTATATCACTATATTGTATTCTAATTATATCTTATTATTGTATTTTGATATAGGGTTTTACTGTTGCTGTTTTATGATATAGAATGTTGTGAAGCTGGACTAGAACTTGCAACCCCACTGCCTCCAGTTTTATCACCATGTTCTGGAGGCTCATAATTAGAACTCTAGCTAATCAGGAGGTTGAGACCTGAGATTTAGTTCAGATAGTCTGAGCAGGAAATTTTATGAGTCTCTCCTCTCCAGTTCACTACAGAAAACTTGCAGTGGAAATGTGGCACAATTGGTAGAGCACTACACTCAAAGCAAAGATGCTCAGGAATGACATATAGCACCTGTGTTCAAGTCCTAAAACACACATATGCACAGACACACATTCACACACACACTCCCACACACATGTACACACACAGATTCTCAGGCAATGTTGTATCATAAATTCGTATCCAGAGATTAGGCAACAGCCCACTTATTTGTGAAGGTTTTTCCTGATTATTTTGAATGAGGAAGATAGTTCATGGGACACAGATGACAAGACTTTAGTGAGGAATATTTTATAAATGACTAGCTTATAAAAAGAACAGGAGCACAGCTTTTATCTTTAAATATTACGTTTCTTCAACTATAGTTTTTTAAAATAATAATCATTGAATTATGAGAAGACAATGCAGCACCTCTTCCTTTCTCCCCGTCCCCACTGTCATAAAATATGAACAAAGTATCAAGAATAGTCTTTTATCTTACAAGAATGAACACCTGTAAAAATGTCTAACTGTATGAGTAAGGTTTGTTTTTCAGTACTTGTACGATTTCCCCACCTCTAAGTACTTGCCTTTTTTCCACATGACAGCACAGAAGGGCTTCAAGAGCAAACAGAAAATTAGAAAACAAAAACCTAACAATGTCCTGTGACGTAGATGTCAAAAATACATGAAAGAAGCACATGGCAGGCTGAGAGGGCCCTGAGAGGCAAAATGATTTGTGCAGGATGAAAGGAATAGTGACAAATAAGGCCTGGATCTGACCTAGGAAGGATTCCTTGAGGCTGAGATCATGCTGGTTCATAGGCCTAGCTGAGGGTGTTGGGATTTGATAATGTCCACATGTATATAGAATGATATGGGAAGGGAGATTTCAGCCTCCAGTTTGTCTTTGGAATGGTCTTATGTGAGCAAGCAGCTTGGATCATTGGGCTCTGAGAGATGACACTACCTCCCTCACAATGGAATAGAATATAGAACTCTGAGAGCCACGCAACTGTAACCTACAGTCAGCTGAAGCCAGCTCACTAGGCCTGTAGCTCAGGAACAGAAAGATGTTCCTGTGTTGTTTTCAAAGTTCAAGAGGCTCAAGTCTCAGGCATGAGTGGTGTGAGTGTCTTACTCGATGCTGCAGACATTGGATCAGTGCCAAACCACAAATCCAATGTCTCAGGCCTTTTTATAAGAACAAACCAAGGGAATCACAAGTCAACTTAGGCCAGGTATAACTATGACAGGAAACCTATTTAATCTCATCATAACCCATAGTACAACTTTCTTCTTGTGTGCTTTTATATGTGTATACTGAGAAAATATTTACTGTGTACTTTTCAATCCACTCTGTTACTCATTTTGAAGTGTACACCAGTTTCCATGTTTCAAAGATCCATTCTTTTAACGGCCTCAGTGTGACAAGTCAGCCAAAACACTTAATGTGCCTTATGATATATAGAGCATGGACTCAGGCTTGTTGGAAATGCTGGCAATGGACCTATTCCCTGCCTATCAGAAAGGTGATCTCTTCTATGTTGGAAATTTCCCCCACCACTATAGAGAGTCGGGGACAATGGAGCAGATGCTGGATATTCTGTTTAAAAAATGAGTGTTGCTCTTTCAAACCCAGGGCTGATGATTACCTCGCCCCCCCCCCAGCAGATTATTGGAATACTTGATACTTCTCTGAGACTGTTTCACTGAGGTCTTATCACAGGAACTTGGCTTGAGACAAAGAAGTGCACTCCCAGCTAATTCCTTAGGACTGGGCTGCCAGAACATTCATTTGCCTCAGAAGCTAGTGGAGCCTTAGCAGTTTGATTGCTGAGAGACTAGGATTAAAGGAATGGTCAGTGCCCCCCAACGTCCACCCTCACTTAGGAAATCACTATCTTGGACGCCTTGAGGGAATATAGACAGAAGCAAGGATGCATCTTGAACTTGAATTTGGGGCCTGATAGCTGTCCCGTTTGTAGCATTCAGCCATTTGAGCCCCACGTCCAGATCTGGCTTTAGGCTGGCTAATTGAAGATAAGTGTCCTTAGAATTTTACAAACTAGACTGGGTTCAAACTGTGATCCTCAGATCTCACCCTCCTGATTAGCAAGATTAGAGGCATGAGCCATTGTGCACTTATTTGGACAGATCCATATAAGCATCCTCACAGAATTTGCATGAAATTGTATAGACATATCTCCACTTTTTGTCTGTCGTGTTTACTTTGCCATTTGGGACTTAGCCAGTCCCATGTGTGTTCTGTTATTTCAGAAAAGGAGAAGCATACCGTTAGCCTCCTCCTCTCCTCCCATTGGTATAAATCCTTCTACCATAACTGAGAGGAAGATGATCAAGATGAAGAAGTAAGTGGATGTTGGCACAAAGAGAAATTCTGTCCTTGAAAACTGGGTATCTTTGAGGTTTCTGAATCAAAGTCAACTTTCTTCTTTGCACACCAGTTGTGATTTTCACCTGGGGGTTGGGGCTTGGCACTCCATTGGATAGCAGATTACACAGTTGTGGATGTGGTAGTGGTTTTGGACTCTCATGGATGACAAGGAGGACTGTGTATAACAAGTCAGATTCAGTGGGGAAACAACTTTCTCCTCCTATCACATGGGGAATTTTAGAGGATTGTATTTGAGAAATTCCTAGAAGTGGTTTGTGAGGAACATCCTTCTTGCAGGAGTCTCTTCCCACTTCCCAACGTGCACATCCCGCCAGAAAAATGCTTTAGTACAAGGCTCAGGACGGGGAGGGTGGCTCTCATTTTCCTTGTCACCAATATGTTTTGTTCCATCTTCCCTCTGATGATGGTCTTCTACCTTGATGATTTCTATGACCACAAGAACTATGACACCTTGAAAGAACTTACACAGTATGTCAAGCTCAACATGCCCTCTTCACACTTGCTCTTCTGCTTACATATTCTTCTGGAGCTTACAAATTCAGATGGAGGAACACATGATCCATTAGACCAAGGAAAAGAGGAAGAAGTCCTTGTTTAGATGCCTTAGAGTTGGTGTGTAGCGATGGAACCTGAGTCTCTAGGGATGTGAGTGATTGGCCAAGAGCCCTTAATACACCCCAGCTTAGCAAAATATGCCTTTATGGATATTCTTTGCTGGGTAATATCTGTTCTCCTTTTGAAAGAACTTGGAAGCAGCCACTCATTAGAAACACCCTAACTTCTCATCAGTGTTCAGTCCATACTCAAGTTCTACAGCTTCTCCCATTAGATCTTCATGAAAGTTTATTCACACCTTAACTTCTACAGTTCTAAGACTCTTGTACCTATTTCCATGCTCAGGTTGGCATTACCGTAGAGCAGCTCCTGCAGAACCCAGATAAAGAATCCATCAGTGATGTCATCTATGTTGACTGATAGAGATCGGAAGCCATCACTGATCTCCAGAAAGCATGTGAACATAGAGGGGTTTTCTTTGAATTTGTAGAAAGGCTCAAGCAGGTTTTGAGTCCTCTGGACATCCCACTGGTTCTGAACCCCACATGTGATGCAGGTGTACCTGCATATATCACCAAGAAAGAAGATAATCCAGAATGACTTCCATTGATATTCACAGTCCACCTAGATCGGCTCCAAACCAGTCAAAAAGACACATCTTGGTGTGCAGGATAAATGTGTGCTAATGGAAAATTACCCTAGTCTATGTTCAGGAAAACCATTAAGTGAGGTCCAAAATCTAGATTCAGTTGAGGAAAGGGAATCTTTCCTCACAGAATACCCAGACCAATCTGTCCTCCTGCAAGGGCTCCAATTTTCAACTGAGAAATTAGAATCTGTCCCCCCCTGGAAGAAAATCTTGTCTTTAATGAGAAGTAAATCCCTTTGAGGACTCTGAGGCAGAAATTATGCTTGAAGGTAACTTAGAAGCCAATCTAGATTTAGAAATTCCCTTCCCCCTTCCTGGGAAAATCTTTATTTTTCTTTTTGTTCTGATTGTTGTAAAATGTTCATTCTATTTATTTTTCTAACTTTCTTAAAATGTCAATGTTTTTGATATATTCTAGATTCATGAATCCTAAATATGTTTCTTTTTAAGCCTACAATCTGAAGCATTGTGCATATGTGTTCTGTTGAGGGGAAAACACAGAGTGACAGGGGGTTTTACTGCATATAAAGGGAACTGTTAAATGCACAGGGAGCTGCAAAGAAGCCAGGCCATGCCTGCATGGGGTGATAAGGTGGCTACAAAAGGTCTAGGACAGCAGATGAGATGTCCTAAAAATCTATTCTGTCAATTGGGACAAATGCCACAATACATATAGGGTATGTGGGACGCTCTTCCAATAGTGAGTTCAAATCTGTATACATCTTCATTGTGCTTTGGGTAAATATGGAAGAAAAATTTGACTCCAGTAATATAAAAATCTACTTAGGGCTGAAAATATTTGACAAAATATATAGAATATATATATATACTGGAAAATAAAAGCCATCATCAATAAAAGAAAGAAGGCTTACATAGATGAACCAACACAAAATCAGGAAGAAAAATAACACAAATCAGTTATATGTAAACATACGTTATAGTCTTTATGTTATATATAGTATATTGTATAATATGTAAGATTAAATATGATTTTTCAAGCTACAAAGGCATTTAAATTTTTAGTCTTGAGTATTTATTTCACAAAACATTAGTGTAAAATATTATTGGGGAAAGTAGTGATATAATTTGATTATAATTATATGAATATATATTTGTGTGTTTCTAGATCTAACACTGATTATAAATAGATGAATAAACATATACATATATTTGTATATATAGGTCTAAGAAGTGACTATAATGAAACTGACTACACCATGTATAAAAAAGCAGCTATGAGTTGAGTCCAAGAGACTCAATCCTGTAATCCTAGTGATGTGGGAAGCTGGGTTCTGAGTTTTAGTCTCTCTTATCCCCATTGCCTTAGATTTTCAGAGGAGATCACAGTGGGATCACACTCCTTGACCACAGAGTAAAGTCAGTGGAAATCAGGACAAGATTCTTGTCTTATGACAGTCTACTCAGGTCCTGTACCAAGATGGCCATCTGTAGAACATCAGATGGAATGTAGGCATTCCCTCCAAAAGGGTCTAAAAAGAGCCTTCTGAACTATAGTCTCTGACTATACTGAATTAAACCTTATTTCCCTTCCCAAGCTGCAAACACATAGAAATATGACAAGGGCTCAAGAGAGATGGACAAAGACTTACAAATACATAAAATTATATACTCTGTTTCAGTAATTCAATGACAAATCATCAAAGCATGTCTTGAATTTTTCTTTTTTTAAAGGAAATGGAAACATACTCTGAGTGCATCAGGAACTGGGTGACAGTTTGGTTGCTGAATTGGTGAGTGCACTTCTGGGCAAAGGAGAAACATATATTGGGGAAATTGTGTGGGTGGGTGTCCTCACACAGATACCCAAAAGAATGGCCATTATTTCTATGATGTCACAACCACCTTTGCCATAGCAACAAATAAGTGTCAGGCACTGGTTTGGCCCTGAAGTGGACTCAACAACACCAAAAAGCACAAAGAATGAGAGGGAATGACTACTAGCCACCACACTTCAGCTTGAAGAGCTGTTCTAAAGAGAAGCTAGGATAAATTGAGCTGGAAAAGACTGATCTCCATGTAAGGCTCCTGAGCATTACGGACTGGGCACTATTACAGGTGTTGGAGAAACAGAAGTGAATGTGGCTCTCTCCTCACCAATTTCATGCTGAAAAGAAAACCAGAAATCATAATGATAATTTCTATAAATCAGAGACATGACATTGGTGATTTTGTAGCAACAACTTCACAGTGGGGATGGGAGGAGACATCCCTGAACAAGAGATAGTTGATATGAGAGCCATCATCTAGGCAATTATTTAGGAGCAGGTACTCCAGGCAGTAAGAACAGCAAGTACATCCCCCATTGATGGGAATGAACCTGACTTGCTTCAGAAAAGGAAAACAGCACTGGCATGCTTACTTGTGAAGTAAGAATGGAAAGGTACAATGAAGAAAACAGAGGTCAGAAATGAAAATAGGAAAAAATTAGATAGATATTGGATGCTGCAGATTACAAGATGAAAATTTCTGATTTTAGTATAAATCTGACATGATCCACTGGAACCAACGTGCTAAAGTAGTAGTCAGACACATATGATTCACCAAAAGAATACTTCTAAAATGTGATTCTAGCTGGGCTCTGGTGGCTTACAATCTGAATCCTACTTACTCAGGAGGCTGATATCCTAGGATCAGTTTTAAGGAAGCCTAAAGAGGAAATTTGGTAAGCTTATCTTCAATTAATCACCAAAAATATGGATATGAAGCTGTGGTTCAACAGGTAGAGCACTAGCCTTGAGGAAAAAACAAAGGGACAGCACCTAGGCCTTAGGTCCAAATCCCAGGACATCACAAAGAAGTCAACAAATAAAATTTGGTGCTCAGTCATTCATCTCTTAGCATTCTACTTCAATTTATTTGTTATGAGCCTTGGAAATTATATCCTTACCAAATGTTCTCCCTAATATTTTGCTTCATTACCAGCTTTCAAAGCCCTGGCATCACCAGTGTCTCCTCGCAGTTAGGATAGAAGTCAGCCACTGGAAATTTGAAGATATATTTTATTAATCATAAGAATTCTGATCATCTTTCCACATACATCAAATGAGTAGTAGTCACATTCCACTATTCTGAATGTTTTTAATCCTCCTTTGAGTTAATAAGCATTAAGGCTTAAAAATTCTAGAGTGGTTATCAAATTAAATTCAATAGTCATCATTCTTCCACCCAATCTTGTAACATATTATTATAAAAGGAGAGACTATATGAAGTGTGCACATGATACTTCTATAATACTCTCAAGAAGTAGGGTTTTACAGAAACATCCGGATTGCTTTGCGAAAGCAAAAGATAAGAGATTAATTAAGTTACCTAACAACTCAGAAGAAAAATGCTATTGACTCTAGAACAAATTCATTTGCCTAGAACTGAGGAAATGAGTTTCAGAAATGCCAGAGGCAAAGGGTATTATTCAAATCACCTTATCATGAGGTACAAGCAGCCTGTCTAGATCAACCTTCCAGGAAAAAAAGGAATGAATGAAAAGCAATGAATGCTTCTAAAACAAGCCAGTTGGTGGTGGTTCATGCTTGTTATCCTAGCTACTTAGAAGTCTAAGATGAAAGGATCTCAAATCAAAGCCTGGCCAGGAAGAAAACCTTCCTCTCTGCAACCAGCAGACAGGAAGCATTAGCTCTGTACCTGAAGCCCAGCTGGACGGCCTCAGACAACAGACATCCAGACACACAAGACCACCCCCATCTGAAATATTATCAAATACATTCACATAATATCTCCTGTTTGGGAGATAATGTTTAAAAGATGTACCAAAAACAGTTCAAAAAGGCAGTTAATAAAGGCCAAGTGAAAGTGGAAATATGTACTCACACACTGAAATGTGAGTTACTGCCAGAATGATGTTAATGAGGCTAGAGGCCCATTTGGTAACTTATCCACTCAACCATCTTTCCTCACATCTTGTCAGTCAGCCTAAACAGTGAGATTTTTTTAATGCAAGGAATGTGTGTGAGCATGTAGCTTGTAAAATTAATAATGAAAAGCTAGGCATTGGAAGCTCAGGCCTGTAAAACTAGTTACTCAGAACCTTAACATATGAGGAACTCAGTTCAAAGCCAACTGAACAAAAACAATTCTTACCTCCAATTAAACTGTAAATGCAAGGCAAGCACTCTACTACTGAGCCACCTTCCCAGATAAATTGATGTTAGGGAAATGAACCCGAAGATATGTATTCAAATTTTTTTTTCTTTCATGCGATTGTTTCTAACACATTTATAAGATTATTTTTTTGTTGCTTTGTATGTCCCTCCCCCACAGTATAACCCCTGCTTTCACTGTATTTAATGTTGGTATAATTTGTGAAGGGGAAGGGGAAAAAGAAATCATTTAATTAGGGATACAGGTGGACCCATTGCAGCAATGAGATGTACAAGTCGTTATGTCGAAAACGAACTTTACAACTTTGGTCGGGGAGAGAACTGGTTGTGGTCCAGGGGGAGGATGGGAAGGAATGGGAAGGGGAAACAAAGGAGGAGACTACAATTCTTGATAAGAAATGTACTCATTATTTTGCCCATACAATTGTAACCCTCTGTACAGTATTTTCACAATAAAAAAAAAACAAAAAAGAAAGTGAAAATATAAATAATCAAAGGAAGTTTGAAAAAATAAATAAACAGCAAATGCAGAAAGCTGAGCTGTGCTTCAAATGGTAGAGTGCTAGCATCATATACAAAAGCTAAGTGACAGTACCTAGGTCCTGAATTCAAGCCCCAGTACTCGTTCTCATACACAAAATAATCATTACAACACCATAGTATATGCAAATGTTAGCAAGGGATGTAGAAAGATAAGATGATGACATCATTTACCTCACCTTTAGTCTCAAGCATTCTGTACAGTGTAGTTCAGTCTTTGAAAAGCCCCAGGTGAAATCTTTCCTCAAAATCAGCAGATACATCCTCATTTCCCTCTGCACATTTATATTATGTACACACACACACACACACACACACACACACACACACACACACACACACACACGGGCTATATTTTTCTCACTAAGTTTGAAATACATAACCTTACACACATGCTTCAGTATTATGTGCCCTTTTTTAGGTTTCATAGGAAGCACAATATATCCAACATCTGGCTCATTCTTGTAATCTTAGCTGCTCACAAGTGTGGGATCTGAGGATCACAGTTTGATGCCTACCTAAGCTAATAAATCCTCAAGATTCTTACCTTCAATTAAGTAGAAAAAGCCAGAAGTGGATATGTGGTTTGAGTGGCACAGTGACAGCAGTGCGTTAAACAATCTAAACTAGAGCTCCAGACCCTCAGTTCAAGCCTGAGTACAGGCCCACTAGCACTCCAAAAGCCACCGCCCAAACACCAAACCAAAAATATGTCAGAATATTTTGTAACTTTTGAAGCAAAATCCAATGAGGCAACACAGCTGCTAGTTTAAGATTTGGTGGGGAAGCCCCAAATTCAACATGTGTTAAAATGACATAACGAATAAGTAACCAAATAAAATTTCCCACTAAAGAAACTTCCTTAATATTCACTGGGACCCCTGACAAAGAGATTTTTTCTATGCTTTTTGAAAATCAGTGTTTTTTTCAGTAAGGTAATTGGTATAAACCTTTCCTGTAAATTATAGGAGTCATTGAAAGCTCCAAGTGAAGTGAATGTACAACAAAAAGCACACAATATTACAAGTTTCTATGCCTCTGTTGAGACACCAGAAACTTCTAATAATGTGGCCTATTGGAAAGAGAGGGGGGATGCTCACCATCACTGGTCATAAAAGAAATGCAAATCAAAAACAAAACCATATTTAGATTCCACTCACCCCAGTTAGAATGGCTATTATCAAGAGAACAAATAATAACAGATGCTGGGGTGGATGTGGCTAAATAGGAACACTACTACACTGATGGTAGGAATGTAAGCTGGTTCAACCACTCTAGAAAGCAGAATGGAAGTTCCTCAAAAGACTAAACATAGAACTCACCTAAGATCCAACCACCCCACTCCTCAGCATTTATCCAAATGATCTCAAACTAGGGTATAATAAGCTACCAGCACAACTATGTTCATTATAGCATTGTTACACATAGCTAAGATATAGAGACAACCCATTTGCCCCTCAATAGATGACTGGATCAAGAAAATGTGGTATATTTACACAATGGAATTTTATGCTTCTATCAGAAAGAATGACATCGTCCCTTTTGTAAGAAAATGAAAAGACTTGGAAAAAATCATACTAGGTTAATCAAGCCAGGCCCAAAGAAACAAGAGCTCTATGATTTCCCTCATTTGCAATGAATAGCATTAGCCTGTTACTCCTGAAAGTGGATCATAATAGCTCAGGAGTTATGAATATATATATGAGCAGAGAAATTGATGCTAACTGAAATAACGCCAAGACATAGAAATAGCAGGTCTTCTTTTGTTTAGTTGTCAAGCTTGATGTAGCCAATGTACTGCAGCTAGTTCTTTCTTCTTACTTTATGTCGTTTTTCTTTTCCAATTGGATTTATCCATGGCAATTCCAGTCTTTGATTCTGGTACCCTGCATCCTGTATATGCCTTTATCTGATTGGGGGAAGGGAAGGGAAATAACAAAATGCTGAAAGAAGTACAAATGGTGATCCATTGCAACAATGATACTCACAGGACACTATGGCAGAAATTAACTTTACAATGTAATGGGGGTGGGAAGGAGAGGAGGGAAGAGACAGGGAGAAAAACAGTTGAGTGGGTAACAAGTTTCAAAGAGAAATGTAACTTACTCATGTAAATGTAACCCCTCTGTATAGCATCTTTATAATAAAATAGATTTTTAAAAATATAAAAAGTAAGAATTTTTCATAAAATATCAAGTTAATACCAATGGAACTTCTGAGTTTGTGTCAAAGAGTTTTTAGGACTTTCAAGAAGCTAGTATTGAGTACATACAACCACAATTAAGTGATAATGAGAAAAGTAGAGCTTTTTATTGTATTATATGAATAAAGGAAAATTTCTTTTCATTTCTGTTAACATAGAATTCGTGTTTGTGATCTTCATTGTTCCCAAGTTAGACTAATCTCTTGTTCTTAGCTTTCTTTGGTATGTATAGCTAGGACATGTAATCTGAGATTTAAGAATTATTCTTTGTTTAATTTGGAAGCACTCCTCCCTGGGCAAGAAGTTAGTCTGGAGGACCCCTGAAACCTGCTGTGGTTTCTCTCGCACAGCTCACTGAGGAACTTAGGAGTTTGAGAAAGTGACTGCTAATTAAGTGCCTCTTACTAATAAGAATTATTGGTAGGATTTGAAAACATATTTGGGTAATAAATAGACTAGAAAAAATGTTAACTTTGCTATTTTTTATCACTACATTTCTTTTTGTCTAAGTATAAAAGCCAGATTTACCCTAAGGACCTGAATAAGCAAAATGGCTTATAGAGCTCAGATCATTTTTTTCCACAGAAGATGACAGCAGCAGAAGAAATACATGTCCACAACAGGCACAAGGGAGAGAGACTTTGATGTCTCCTTAATTCTTAGGATCGAATGTTCTAGGAAGAACTCTCGGGACTGATGACAGCTTAAGGACCTAACATTTTCTGTGTAGTTGCATCATAGGAAGCAGTAGGTGCCAAGCCTGACTGGTGACCTTGGCTGTATCCTGAGAACCTCTAGCAGGGCTCTGTCATGGTCACTGGAGAGGCAGGTCTGCACTCTAAGAGGAACTACAGGAGGTGGTAACAAGGCCTGTGTCAGGGTTTTGCCAGATCTAGATGATTTATAACAGGCACTACTGTCTTCTGGCTAAGAATGTGGATATATCATTGAGGTCCTACACACAAATATATCACAAGTGTTAGCTTGCACCATTTCCTTATGAAAGCCAGCAAAAGGTCATTAATGCCCTCTGGACATATTCTCATCAATATTTAGTAGGTAAAAAGCTATAAAATCAAGTTCATTATGAGGAAAAAACCCAGATGAAAACCAAATTGCAGGAGCATTTACAAAAAATGTTTTTCTGTACATATCAAATGTGACAAAGTTTTAGAAGTTAACGAAGCTGGGAAAGTTAAATGGATTTCTTTTTTACTATGGTTGCAACTGTCTTTTACATTTCAACTACTTAACAAAAAGAAGGTAGGCCAAGCATCACCAGTGGCTCACACCTGTAACTCTAGCTATTTATAAAGCTGAGATCTGAGGAAAGTGGATTATAGCTAGAACAGGTAGGAAAAATCTGTGAAATTTTGATCTCCAAATAACCACTCAAAATCAAGAAGTGAAAGTTTGGTTCAAGTCATAGACTGTTACCTTTGAGTTAAAAAGCTAAAGGTGAGCTCCCTGAGTTAAAGCCCCAGTATGCATACACACACACACATACACACACACACACACACACACACACACACACACACACACACACACACACACACACACACACTGTTATCCTTGAGTAAAAAAAACTAAAGGTCAGTTCCCTAAGTTAAAGCCCAACTACACACACACACACACACACACACACACACACACACACACACATTTTATCTCAAAAAGAACCAGTGACCAGGAAACAGAAACAAGATATTTTTCTTTATTTTATTTCATTTTTGTCATGTTTCTTCATTTATCTCTCTTTGCAAAGTTAAAGGGGCAGTCAAAAGGAGAGACAAACAATGAACATGTGCAACAGTGATATTCAATTGGTACTATGCTGAAAATGACCGATACAACTTGTTTGTAGGGAAGGATGGGAAAACTGGAAGAGATGAAGGGAAAGGTTAACATTGTCCAAAAAGAAATGCACTCAGGTAAGTAGAACTGTGGCTCAATATGAGTGCCATTCTTCAGTAAAAGAGCTCAGAGACAGTATTCAGGCCCTGGGTCCAAGCCTTATTACTGACTGAAACAAAAACAAAGACAAAAGAAATGTAGTCATTGCCACAATATATGACTATTCCCTCTAGATCTCAAGAAGAAGGAGGAGGAGGAGGAGGAGGAGGAGGAGGAGGAGGTTAATAAAACGAAACCAGTGAGAGAGAAAAATTGAGAGAGCAAGGGAATGGGTGACATTTTAAAAAAAAGAAATATAATCAGAACCAACTTCAATGACTATAACCTCTGTGTAGCTCACCTTTGTAATAATACTACAAAAAATAAAACAGAAATAGAGTGCTGGAGGCATAACTCAAATGGAAGATCTGACTAATATGTATGTGATACCAAGTTCAAACCCCATTATCAATTTCCCCTTCAAAAATGGCTCTTCTCATCACTTGTGCTTCCCTAGCTTATGAAAAGGAGTGCAAACAGTTAAAGAGAGAGAAAGGTAATCTGTCAGGCACAGAACTGTACTTGCAACGAGCAGTACTTGCTAGAACACATGTTGACTAGAACACATGATGACTCCGTGTTTTCTGAAATAAACAGACCTAGTTGAGCTTGAATACAGGCTCCACTGTATACTAGATGGGAAATCAAACTTAACCTAACTCTCTGGAGCTCAAATTCTTCATAGGTAAAGTGAGCATAACAATATGTATCTCACGGGATTATGAGATCTGGATGTCATCAAACATGGAGTGGGTTTTACCTTAGGTGTGTGTGCAACACTCAAGCACTGCTGGAAGGAGCATAAACTGGCATGATGCTTACTATATTACTTAACAATAATACAACAACTACTACAGACTCACTCCTGTAATCTTACTTACAAAAGAGGCTGAGAAAGAAGATCAAGGTTCTAAGGCTGAACAGGAAACTGGATCAGACTCATCTCCAATGACTTCTAAAAAAGCTTGAGGTGGAGTTTGGTCCAAGTGGTAGAGTGCTAGACTTGAGCATAAACCTCAGGAACAGTGCCCAGGTCCTGAGTTCAAGCCCTAGGACCAACACAAGCACACACACACACACACACACTACATTTTGTATGTTCCTATCACCCCACTTAACAATACTTTCCCTCTTCCAAGCTCAACAGTTGTTTTGTTTTAAAAGGGACTTACTGTGTAGCTCAGGCTTCTCTTAAGCTTACAATCCTCCTGGGTGCTGGGATTACAGGCATGTCTACCATAATTAGCTTCACTCATTAAGTCTATTTATAACATTTTCTGCAAGAAATTCATTCATGCTCATGAAGATATCTGGCTTAAAGATGTTCACATTAATATTCTACTGTACAAAATGTAAATAATATAGCTGGACATGGTAATATGCTACCACATGGTAATGCCAATCATTACTCAGAAACCTGACACAGGAGAATTAGGAGTTAAAGAAAGCCTGGTCTACACTGCAGAACCTTGTCTGCAAAGGAAAGAAATTCTATAAGTATTAATCTGCTATGAAACATACAATATATTAAATTCATATAATGGAACAAATAGATCATTGTTAATGGAAATAAAATCTTGGCAGAAATTTTAAATACATACATATGCACATATATTTAAATTTGGAGAAATAAAATTTCAAGTGGTATTATCTGCATCTTTCAGTCTGTCACTATCTATTTACTGACACATTGATTTCTATCTAGTCTTCACAAAACACTGTTCTCTCACATAAGTACCAAAAAAATGAAAAAGAAAAAGTACAAAAAAATGCATTATCATAAATACAAATGTAGATTAATCCCTACCATAATAATTTGGAAAACATGCATTAAGTTAATGGCATTGAATACTGCTCAAGAAGGGGAGTCTAGGAGAATGTACATTGTGTGTGTGTGTGTGTGTGTGTGTGCTCCATGAATAAGTAAGTGAGTCTGAAGTAGACCAATTATACTTGGTTAGTCTTTTTGCTCAAAGCTGACACTCTACCACTTGAGCCACATCTCCACTTCTGAATTTTGGTTTCTGAATTGGAGAAATATCTCAGATTTTTCTGCATGGGCTGCTTTAAACCAAGATACTCAGTTTTTGACCTCTAAAGTAGCTAGGTTTAAAAACATTAACCACTAGTGGACAGCAACTACGTTAACATTTTTGAATGCTTGAATAAATTTTAAAGTAAGACATGTATGTTACATTTGAGAATGATGGGAAATAGTAATTAATGTTTAACAGAATTTAAAGCATACAAAGCTGAGAATGGCAAGTCACTGAGAATAGGATGGAATATATCAAACTTACCTATGACAGTTTTCAGTCTGTGCACAGAAATGATTGCATTGTTGGAGGCCAAGGCCATAAGATAGCTGAGCTCCAGCTGGCTGCTATACTCATGAGGCCAGTTAGTGCTATTCACAACAATGTGATGTTATTGGATGGCAGGGATCAGCTTCAAGTTCGGAACCTGGAATGTTTCTATTAATCTAGAAGGGGAAATATACCAGGACCCAATGACTGGGAATGTGGTTAGTGGTAGAGTGCTGGCCTCGCATGCATGAAGCACTTGATTTGATTCCTCAGTATGACATAAGCAGAAAAACTGGAAGTGGTGCTGTGGCTCAATTGGTAATGTACTAACCTTGAACAAAATTAACTCAGTGAGAGTGCCCAGGCCCTGATTTCAAGCCACAGGACTGGAAAAAATTTTTTAAAAAGTGCAAAATGCTGTTTGTTGAAATAAATATGTTGAATAATTCTTTTTACTCACTAGAAAATTGTGCTGTTGAGAATTCATAATGAACTTTGTTAGGAAAAAACAAATTAATGAAATATTATCTGGCATTGGACAGGACATAATGAGATCTAAAAATGATTGCCGCCTATGGTTACTTGATACAACTAACGTTACAAATACACTTGCCAGATTGTAATTGTTTAAGGATAGAATCGTGGGTTTTTCTTTTCAAAATAATTTTACTGCTGGGCCCCAGTGGCTCAAACTTGTAATCCTAGCTACTAAGGAGGCTGAGAACTGAGGGTCTCTATTCAAAGCCAGCCTGGGCAAGAAAGTCTGTGAGACCCTTATCTCCAACTAAAGGTTCTTCACAAAATGTGAAGTGGCACTGTTGCTCAAGTAGTAGAGTGCTAGCCTTGAGCTGAAATGCTGAGGGACAACACCCAGACCCAGAATTCAAGCACCAAAACCGACAAAAAATAATAATAGCAATAATATTAATTTTGTTACAATTAAGATATTATAAAGGCTGCCATTACAAATTTTGTTTATTTGCTCAAAGAAACACATTACCATATTCATTGCCAACAGCCAGGATTTGGCCAACTGCTTTCCAGCAGATCTCTGTGTGTAGAGGCAATGCATAATACAAAGCAATACAAACCAGTTCTGACTTTAAATAATTTTTCTCTGCACATCTTAAAAATCAATGCTGACTACATGAAATAAAAAATCCCTAGGTTTAAAACATTCTTCTAGACAAGTTAATGAAATCCTGAGAACAATTATTTTAAGAATAATTTCAGAGAACTTATACTCACAACTTGGGTTCTGTATCTGAAATTTATTACTCGAGGCTAGTGCTGCCACTTTGAGCCACAATGCCACTTCCAGTTTTCTCATGGTTAATTGAACAGAAAAGTCTCACCAACTTTCCTCTCCAACCTGGCTTTGAACTAGGATCTAGAGACCTCAGCCCTCGGAGTAGCTAGGATTATAGGCATGAACCCCTGGCACCTGGCTAGAATAATTGCTCACCTGAGACAGAAGCTAGTTAGTATTAAATGCCAATCATGTTTAACTTTGTAAAATAAAGTTAACTGAAATGCCTTACAGTAGAAATAAGAAATAAAATGTGTCTGTGGATTACAAAGTTCTTACCAAAAGCTACATATATTCCTTGGTTTTTTATCTTCCAAAATTGTGTGCTTTCCAGAATCATACCTTATCTTTCCTTGCTGATTTCTTTATTTTCTTTCATATAGGGCCACAAGTTCTTCAACTATAATTTATTTTTGTGAAGAGCTTGCACATATCTATTTTCAGTCCAAACTCCTTGTAAGCGTCTCTGATCCATATATTCAACTGCCATAAAAACTTGTGAAACACTGATCATCTCTTTCCATTACTGGATATTAATGTGTAAGTAAAATTTAGGAAAATAAAGAATAACATCAATAAATATAACATGATTTTGATAGTAATACTAAACATAAATTCAATGTTGATTATTTTCTGAGCAACTTAATAAAAACCTCAAGGAAAAGAAATCAACTTTTTTGAGTGCTGATATTGTGGTTTAAAATCAATACATTACCTTCTCACTTAAGCTTTTTCCCTAAAGGGTGGTGCTCAATAATTGAACCATAACTCCCCTTCCAACTTTCTCTGGGGGATTATATAGAGGTAAGAATCTCATGGAATCATTTGTGTCCCTCTCTTGGGGTTCATTTCACTTAATATCATCTTATATGGTCATATGATACCATGTACTAATGTACTAGTTACTGCAAGTAAGGGAAACTACGAGACCTATGGTTTTATATATATATATATACATATACATATACATATACATATATACAATGATATATATACATATACATATACATATACATATATACAATATGATATATATATATATATATATATATATATATACATACACACACACACACACACACACACACACACACAGACATTTTCTCTTTTTTATTGGGAAAATACCATACAGAGGGTTTGCAATTACATGGGCAATGTAATGAGTATATTTCTTACCAAGAATTGTTGCCTCCTCCTTTGTTTCCCCTACCCATCCTTTCCCATCCACCCCCCCCCCCCACCTACGGACCCCAAGCCAAAGTTGTAAATTTCCTTTTTCGACATAACGTCTTGTACATCTCATTGTTGCGATGAGTCCACCTGTATCCCTATTTAAACAATTTTTTTTTCCCTTCCCTTCAACAAATTATACCAACATCAAATACAGTGAAAACAGGGGTTGTACCATGGGGGAGGGACATGCAAAGCAACAAAAAAATCATCTTATAAATTAGAAATAATCACAAGAAAGAAAAATCATTTGAATCCTTATCTTGGGGTTCATTTTGCCTAACATCTATTTATCTGACCGTTTCTACCTGTCTCAGGCATATACTACTTATTGCAAATATGGGAAACCATGAGACCTATGTTTCTTTGGGCCTGGCTTACTTCACTTAATATAATTTTTTCCAAGCCTTTCCATTTCCTAACAAATGGAGCCATGGCATTCTTTCTGTTGAGGTATAGGATTCCATTGTGTATATATACCACATTTTCTTGATCCATTCATCTACTGAGGGGCCTCTGGGTTGGTTCCACATCTTAGCTATGGTAAATTATGCTGCAATAAACATCGTTGTGCTGGTAGCTTAGTATGGTCTTGTTTGTGATGATTTGGTAAATGCCTAAAAGTGGGATTGTTGGGTCATAGGAGAACTCTAAGTGGAGTCTTGGAAAAAATTATATTAAGTGAAGTAAGCCAGACCCAAAGAAACATAGATACTATGATTTCCCTTATTTGCAATAACTAGTATATGTCTGGGACAAGTATAAAAGTTCAAAAGCTATGTATATATGATCAGATAAGATGATGTGAAGCGAAATAAACCTCAAGATAGTGGTTTATCATCTAAATTGTGATTTTTTTTTGTTTCTTTGTGTGTTCCTCCCACAGAGTATAATCCCTGTTTTCACTGTATTTGATGTCGGTGCCCTGCATCTTGTATACACACTTCTCTAGCTTGGGGAGGGGAAGGGAAAAAACAAAATGTTTAAACAGGGATACAGGCTGACCCATTGTAACAATGAAATGCACAAGACAGTATGTTGAGAAAGGAAGTTTACAATTTAGGCAGGGAGGCAGAGAAGGGGGGAGGAGGGAGTGTAGTTGTGAAGGTGGGAAAGAAGGGAGGGTAGGGGAAAAACAAAGGAAGAGGTAACAATGCTTGATAGAAAATGCACTCATTACCTTGCTCATGTAACTATAACCTCTCTATACAGTATTTTTACAATAAAAACCTCTCAAAAAAAGGAAGGTGTCATGTACACCAAGTATAGTAGCCCACATCTGTAATCCTAGCTGATTGGGAAGCAGAAATGTCTAAGGCCTGGCCAGAGAAATAACTGCCAAGACAGCCATCTCAACAAATGATCTGGCCATCGTGGTTCATATCTGTAATCCTACCTAATTATGTGGGAGGCATCTGTAGCAAAGTCTCAGTCAATCTAAGATCAGACCTGGGAAAAAAGTTCAAGACCTCAAGCAAATAAAAGCGACTAGAACTATGGTAACAGTAGTTGAGCTGCTTGGTGCTATACAACCAAAGTCCTTTCTAGCAAGCAGAGAACCCCTGAATAAAACCCTAGTAATATTCTTCTCTTCCACCAAAAAGCCTAAGTAATTTTGTTTTATTGGAACATTAATTTCAAGGGCACTGACAGATCAGAGATGATGACATTCTCTTTAAAATTAGGTATTCAAAACAGACAAAGTTATTTAGGCTTTGAAAGAGTTGAAAAGGAAGGAAAATGCATATGGTTTTTGTTAGCTCCATAATTCTTGAAATCATAAAATGCATATATCCATGTATGTATGTATATACATACATGTATATATACGTACAAGTGGTTCATCTCTTTTGTGTGTAGCAAATGGTACAAATGAATCTGTACAATCACTATTCAAAGTCATGAATAGACGAAGAGAATGACAAAGAACTCATTCAGGAATCTACTCCTAGCCAATAACCCTGACAATATTTTACATCAGTTTGCATGTGTCAGTTACTGCAGTACAGGGACAGTACGGCAACAATGGGATACCAGGCAGAAGAAATGAGAAATGAGATACAAATTGCACAATATTCTTTCTGATGGGTAAGTAGAATTTCCAGCGTGTGTGTGTGTGTGTGTGTGTGCATGTGTTTGTGTGTGTATTACATTTTCTTGATTCATTTCTCTCTTGAGGAGTAGATGGGGTGATTCAGTAAGCATGGTTGTGCTGAAACTTTTACTACATCCTAGTTTGTAAACATTCTAGGAATGTTTGTAAACTCCTAGGAAAATGCCTAGGAGTAGAGTTGCTGGATAATATGGAGTGGGTAGTCAAAAGAGGGGTGAAGGGGGAAAATGAGAAGAATGAAAAGAAGAAAAGGGGTGAAGTGCAGAGAGGAATCCAGTAAATATCCTACAAAATTAAGAAGAGTAAAGGAAGAGGTTCATAGATGAGGGATAGATGAGAATGTTGAAAGGGTTGTCATTGATCAAGGTATATTATATGCATAAACTGCTTTGTTTAATGATAACTCCTTTGTTACTTAAAATAATAATTAAAAAATCATGTCCCTAAAATGTTATGCCATTAGAAGCAGAGCATGAGAATCTGCTCAGATCATTTCTAGGGTCTATAAATCTTTTTTCATTAGGATGAGTTTCAGAACAACACTAATGATGCATATTATATGAAGAAAAATTAATGATTTCCAGCTATTTAAAATAATCATTTTTGGAGATATGGCTCAAGTGGCAGAGTACTACCTAGTGAGCAAAGCTGTCAGATACTGAATTCAAGCCTTTTCTTTTAATTGTGAAAACACTGTACAGGGGGGTGAAAATTACATGGGCAAGATAATGAGTACATTTCTTATCAAGCATTGTAGCCTCCTCCTTTGTTTCCCCTTCTCATTCCTTTCCATCTGCCCCTTGCCCCCCCCACCCAATTATCCCCACTCCCGCCCCCCTCCCCCGCACCAAAGTTGTAAAGTTCCTTTTCGACATAACGACTTGTACATCTCATTGTTGCAATGGTTCCACCTGTATCCCTATTTAAACGATTTGTTTTTCCGCTTCCCCTCCACAAATTATACCGACATCAAATACAGTGAAAGCAGGGATTATACGGTGGGGGAGGGACATACAAAGCAACAAAGAAATCATCTCATAGATGTGTTAGAAACAATCACATGAACGAAAAAAACATTTGAATACATATCTTAGGGTTCATTTCTCTAACATCACCTTATCTGAACTTTTCTGCTTGATTCAGACATATACTAGATATCGCAAATAAGGGAAACCATGAGACCTATGTTTCTTTGGGCCTGGCTTACTTCACTTAATACAATTTTTTTCCAAGTCTTTCCATTTCTTAACAACAGGGGCAATGTCATTCTTTCTGATGGAGGCATAGAATTCCATTATGTATATATACCACGTATTTTTGATCCATTCATCTACTGAGGGGCATCTGGGTTGGTTCCATATCTTAGCTATAGTAAATAGCGCTGCAATAAACATAGTGGTACTGGAAGCTTTAGTGTGGTCTTGTTTGTAAACATTTGGGTAAATGCCCAAAAGTGGGATTGCTGGATCATAGGGGAGCTCTATGTGGAGTCTTTTGAGGAACCTCCATACCACTTTCCAAAGTGGTTGAACAAGTTTACACTCCCTCCAACAATGCAGTAAGGTTCCCTTCTGTCCACATCCCCTCCAGCATCTGTTGTTATTAGAGTTCTTGATATTAGCCATTCTAACTGGGGTGAGGTGGTATGTCAATGTTGTTTTGATTTGAATTTCTTTTATGGCTAGGGAGGTTGAGCATTTCTTCATGTGTCTATTGGCCATCCTTCTTTCCTCTTCAGAGAAGTTTCTCTTTAAGTCTTTAGCCCACTTATTTATTGGGCAGTTGTTTCTTTAAAGTTTGTTATTGGGGGATTTAATGTTGTGAGTTCCAAGTATATTTTAAATATGAGAACCTTGTCCATTGTGTGGCTAGTGAAGATCTTCTCCCAATCCGTGGGCTTTCTATTGATCTTGCTAGCTATGTCCTTTGCCATGCAGAAGCTCTGCAACTTCATGCAATCCCATTTGTCCAACCTTTCTTTGATTTTTTCTGTTTTGGGGTCTCTATTAAGACAATTCCGGCCTGTGCCAAGGAAACCTAGGGTTTCTCCTATTCCATCCTGTAATGTTTTGAGAGTGTCAGCTTTGACTCCGAGGTCTTTGCTCCATTTGGAGTTGATTCTGGTGCAAGGTGATATATAAGGATCTAGCTTTAGCTTTCTACAAGTAGTTAACCAATTTTGCCAGCACCATTTACTGAAGAGGCTGTCTGTCTTCCGTTCTATTTTTTTAGCTCCCTTATCGAAGATTAAATGGCTATAGGTCTGTAGGTTCATTTCTGGGTTTTCAATTCTATTCCATTGGTCCTGAGGTCTGTTCTTGTGCCAGTACCAAGCTGTTTTGATTACTATGGCTTTATAGTAGAGTTTGAAATTTGGTATTGATATTCCTCCAGCAGTGTTCTTTCCATTGAGGATCATTTTTGCTATTCAGGGTCTTTTATTGTTCCATATGAATTTTTGGATTGCCTCTTCTATTTCCTTGAAGAATGAGTGAATTCAACTCTTGATCTCGAACATAAGTAAAAACAATCAATAAAAGTCAATCACTTTCCTGGGCACTGGTAGCTCATGCCTTTAATCTTAACTTTAATCAGAAGGCAGGTATCTGGGGATCTCAGTTCAATGTCAGCTCAGATAGGAAAGTCTGTGAGATTCTCATCTCCAATTTACTGCCAAAGAAAGCTGGAAGTGGATTCGTGGCTCTTAGCCTACAGCAAAAACTCAGGAACAGAACCCAAGCCTTGAGTTCAAGCCTTAGAATAGTGCAATACATACACTAGGGAAGTAATTCACTCAAGTTCTCAACCTTTAATTTCCCTAATCCTAACTCTAATCCTGGTCACAACCCTAAGAGTAACCTTGATGATAATAGTAACTCAACCCTAAAATTAATGGAAAATACTCAAGTTTAGATACATCTTTACAGATACCCACTGTCTTTGAAATGATTTGCACTTTGCTCCAAATTCTACATATTCCCTGACTTGGAATCTGAAATATATCTTGTTCTCTATTATGAATCATTAACCTCAAATCCTCATATCATGAAAAATAACATAGTTTCCACTGATTTTTAACTTTTACAGAACTCCTGTATCTCCAAAAAGAAGTTGCAGGTTTACTTAAAATCTACTCTAGTTCCTAACCCTTACTATATATCTAAACCTTACTAGAAACCTAACTCTAAATTTAACCCCATTGAACCCTGCATAGAAAACTTAGAGAAACTCTGTAGTTTCAAACTTATTTTACTTGAGTTTCAATAAGTTTCCAATAAGTTTCAATAAGTTTACTTGAATTAAAATAAGTTTCAAACTTATTTTACTTGAAAGTGTTAGCAGAAAATTCAGTTTTACCTTAAAGCTTACCCTTCCCTAACCCTAAGCCTAACCTGAATTAGAAAAGTAACCCTAACCCTGGAACTAATGGGCTTTGGATTCTAAAAGCCACACAAATACATTAGTTTTTATTCATCCTTTGATTTAACTCATCTTTCTTAAAATAGTTTGTAGTTTCACTCATTATCCTGCCATTATTGTAACCCTAGCCGTAACTGAAATATTGAGGCTAACCCTCACACTAATTATAACCTAATCTTAATATTGTTAGCAGTTTCCTATTTCACATTCATCTTAATTCTAACTCGACTTGTTATTCGAAGATTTAGTTTCAGTTGGACCCTTAATTTTCCATTTCCCTAGTGCTTAAACTAACCCCAACTGGAACTGAAACCTATCACTCTGATAGTCCAATTCTAATGTTTAAGAAAAAAAAACTTTAGTTTTAAATCATTCTAATGAACTCTCCAGGTTACTCTCTGGAAATTAGTTTCAGTTTGCCTTATTCCCACAAATTTTCTGACTCTATTTCTGAAGTTATCTTGTTTCCTAAAATGAACTATTATATTACTTGTCCTCAAATTCTCTTTATCAGGAAAAATACTGTAGTTTCCATTCATCCTACCTTTTCCAGAAACCCTGTACCCTAAAACAGTTTCATATTTACTTACCATCTAGTCCATTACTTAATGCTAAGTCTCAGCTTAAACCTGTCTGGAAAACTCTCATTAATCATTATGAGAATGATCACTGAGAAATAAATATAATGATAATGCTCTAGTTACTATTCAATCTCACATTTTTGCTTCTACTTGTAAGTGAAAACTCAAGTTTATACTAAAATCTTTCTTATTCATAACAGTAATCATAATCAGAACAAAATACTGACCCTAATCTTAATCCTAATTATATGACAATACTAACTCTAACACAACTACACTAGTTTTCACTCATCCTAACTTGATTTAAATAAGCCTTACAAAAATAGGTTTCATTTATTTTTTGAATATCTTAGTCATTTTCTAATCCTAACTTAATCTTATCAGGAACATTGACAATAACCATAAGCCTAATTGTAAGTAGATTCTAATATTAAGAGCAATACTCTAGTTCACATTCATTCTAATTCTTACCAGGCTTATTCTAAATTTACCTTCAATTTGAGCCTCATTTTTTTCTCCTTCACTCCAACCTAACCATAATCTTGACGCTAACAGTATCCCAATTCTAAAATTTATGAAAAATGCTCATTTTTGCAATCTTAACTGAAATTCCACTTGTAATTCTTGAAATAAATTGCAGGTTTTCTGTAAACTCTACAGATTTTCTCACTCTTAATTTTGAATGTATCTTGTTCCATAAGAGGAATCATTATACCCATTGATCTCAAATCCTGATATTATGAAATACATTGTACTTCCATTATCCCAGCATTTCCTGAATTCCTAGAACCTAAAATAAGTTCAACTTTACTTATCATTTAACACATTTTTTTTTCTTTTTGTTGGTCGTGGGGCTTGAACTCTGGGCCTGGGCATGATCCCTGAGTTCTTTAGCTCAAGGTGTGCACTTTACCACTTGAGACACAACACCGCTTTTGGGTTTTCTGGTGGTTAATTGGAGATAAAAGTCTCACAGACTTTCCTGCCCGGGTTAGCTTTGAACTGGGATCCTCAGAAATCAGCTTCCTGAGTAGCTAGGATAATAGGCACAAGCCACTAATTTAACCCATTTCTTTACTCTATCCTCTACCCCGATTAACCAGAAACCTAACTAATCACAGTCTGATTTAACATCAAATGGTTAATGTAAGGAAAATAGTCTAGATTCTATTCAACCACACATTTTTTTGCTTCTACTTCTTAGTGGAAAACTAAAAGTTACCCTAAAGCTTATCCTTCCCTAACCCTAACTAGAGCAAAAAAAATCTCACACTTTAAACCAAATCATATCTTAATGTTTAAAGTAACATACACACTGGTTTTCATTCATTCTAACTTTAATGCCATTCATTCTTCTTAAAATATGTGGCAGTTTTACACAATATCTTCCATCTTTTTCTCATCCTAACCCCAGCTCTAACTGGAACACTTTGCCTAATCCTAAGCCTACCTATATCTGAATCATCATGTTAATAGCAAGCCTCTTTTTTCACATTTATCCTAAATCTTGCTCAGCGTGTAGTTCTAAATTTTACTTGCATTTTGAACCTAAATT
The DNA here is from genome assembly GCF_019054845.1 of Dipodomys spectabilis. Classification (NCBI taxonomy): domain Eukaryota; kingdom Metazoa; phylum Chordata; class Mammalia; order Rodentia; family Heteromyidae; genus Dipodomys; species Dipodomys spectabilis. Next base: position 5,519,961 of record NW_024871193.1, on the reverse strand, counting down.
TTTAAGTGTTTTCTATTTCCTGGCAAGTTTTATTTTTCATCATTTCTTAACAATTTTATTTTGTTGTAAAGATGCTTTAAAGAGCGATTAAGTACATATGTAACATAAGGAGTACATTTCTTGTTAAGCATTGTTACCCCCTTCTGTCTTGTTCTCCCACTATCCCATTCCTCCCCACTTCCCTTACTCCTCCCTCCCCATGGTGTAAACTTCATTTTCAACATTGTCTTTTGAGTATCATTGTTGCAATGTGTCATTCTGTGTTGAACCTAAATTTTCTATTTCTCTAATTCTAATTCTAATTCCGTCTGGGATCCTAAGCCTAACCATAATAATAATGATAACTCAATTCAGAAGTTAATAAAAAATATTTAAGTTTTTATTTAGCCTATTAATCAACCATACATCTTGAATTAAATTGTAGTTTAGCCTAAATCTTCCGAATTAGTTTATATGTACATATACAAAGACGTAATTTTATGTGAAAAACAGAAGATCTTTGGAGAAAGAAGTAGTGAAACTGAAATAGAGGGAGTATAATCAAATGCTTTAAATATATTATAGAATTGCCACTTCTGACAATTAAAAATCATTAAGAAAACAACTAAAATTAATAAATAAGACACTGCCTTCTAGTGTTCTTTAAGAGAGCCATGATATGTCTTGTGAAAAAAATACTTGTGTTAGATAAACTTTGTTCATGCATAATTTATATTGTTATTGGCCTATTATTTAACTTAATGAATAAAAATATGTCAAATAAGATTCCATGACAAAAAATATAAAACAATTATTTAGCAATTGTTTGAGAAAAAGTTACAATCATGAGTTTTAAGAAACTGAATTTCTATTTCCCAGAAAGCAATGAATTAGGTTTACTAATCTAGTATTTGTAGTAAGTTTAGAGAACATAATTGGCATGAAAAACAACTAACTGTACATCTTCTTTCTTGAATGAGTGATATTTTAAACATTATCTTTTATTCAAATGAATACTTAGGTTTACATTTTACATTTCAAAATAAATGCAATTTTATCTCTTTTCAGAACAAGTACTTACACTGCAATTAAATGTACTAGCATATTCAGGTATTTAAAAGCTAAATTTTCTATGTTTGAAATGTAGCTCTCCATGTTCAGAATGACATGATTTTTTATTCATAAATATCTAACCTTGGATTTTTGCTTCATCAATATAAATTGTCTCGTGAGGTTGTAGTGAAGGCTCCAGTAACCAGAATGGTCAAAATGATTTCCTGAATTCTAAATTTTAAATCTAATCATTTTTAGCCTTTGATTATATCACTTATTGTCTCTTCAGAGCAATTAAGCTAAAATAAATACTACTTTTTAAACATTTCACTCACATTGTAAATAATATTAACATAGGTAAAAAAGACACTAGTAAATAAGAAATTATTTTCATTAGTTTTGCTTAATTTTAATTTACTTGTAGCAAAAGGTTAAAATGTCAGGTCTCTTTCTTTCAATGTAATAACATACATTTCATATTATTACTGTCTCTTTATAGAAGCCTGAAATCACTATTTCAAAGTAACACAAACAGAAAAAAATAAAGTGCTACAACCATCACAAATCCTAAATTATGTGAAAAATCCACAATATCAAAAATAAACCTGAGGAAGTGGAAAAACAATGGCAGAATAACAACAGAATATTACCCTGGATCTAGCTAATGAAACAGATATTTAGAGTCCTAGCAGGTATTCCACTTCTAGCAGGTCAAACCAAGTCAGGTATAATTATATATAAATATATAATTCAAAAGAAGATTTTATACTGTCTTGACAAGAAAACAGAAATCTATGAAAAGTTACCCAGCCAGGCAGGTGACTGTTGTGACTGTGTTGACCAACATATTCAAAAGCACAGCTGCACTGTGGAAATAAAAGGGCCACATGGGAAAAAAGCAGGAACAGAGGCAGCCACATCCAAACACAGACACAATTCATCTTACCACTGGACAGTTCGAACTCTCATTGGAACCACAAGTATTAACATGACAATATCTCACCACAAATGATCTCTAATCCTACACTTAATCGTCTAGACAAAAACCTAATTCCAGAAAAACAAATCACAACAGAAGACCAAACCAAACCTGCAAATCAACCAAGAACATAGAGAGTCACCTATTAAGATCACAGATCCCACAAATAAAAGCCAAGAAATCCACAAAATGGACAGAAAAAATCAAAAAAATACAAGAAAACTGATAATTCACACAGGAACTGACCAGACATTAGAACAGACAATTAAGGACCTAGAAGAGAGTATTCAAAATACATTACAAATACTGCTCAAAATTTGATTAATGAAAAGATCCAAAACCTCTAAAAGGAAATTTGTGAAAAAGATGAGACCAATCAAAGATTAGCATAATAATTCATGGAGATGACAAACAGAAAGATAAATAAATTCTGAGAAGGCAAAGGAGTCCAAGGAAAAATTCGTTAAATAGTTAAAAGGTATGAGAGAAGACACAGCTAAAATAAACCCCTCCAACTCCCCTACCCAAAGAAAAAGATGTAAAGAAAGTCCACACAAGACCTAAAACAAAGCTTTAGTAAAGATAGAAGCCATAAAAAAATGACCAATTAGAAGACAGAGAATTCAAAAACAAAGTAGAAAGTCTCCACAACGAATAGATGACATAGAAGATGTTAGGCATCAAAGACAGACTAGGTCTAATAGAAAAGAGGAGCTAATCATTTAGAACAAATCCAATAAATAAGAAATGATCTTGCTGGAAGTTCAAGATTCAGTTAGAAGATTAAACTTGGGGGAGATAGGTATCAAGAAGGAGAAGAGCAGGAAACAAAATGGATGGGAAACATATTACAGAATTCTAGCAGAGAACACGCCAAACATCCAAAAAGAAAGGCTCATTCATAGAAAAGAAGCCTTTAGAACACCAAACAGAGAATACCAGAACAGAACAACCCACCACCACATCATAATCCATTAGAGGATCATTAGAGATCAAGGAAAGGATTCTTAAAGCTGTCAGGAGAAAAGATTGATTATTTATAAAGGATATGCAGTCAGAATAAATAATGATTTCTTAGCTGATATGGTAAAAACGAGAGCCTGGCATGATATATGGCAAACATTAAAGGCAAACAACTACCAATCCTGAATACTGTCCCAAGCCAAACTCTTCTTTACATTTAAAGGATATATAAAAATATTTCATGACAAAGAGAACTTGAAACAACTTATCCCCACCAAATCAACAAGATAGAAATTAATCAAATATATCCTACATAGAGAGGCCAAGAAGAACAGGAACTGGTTATATAAAATGCTCCCTACCAGTGAAAGGATATATTTTTTATTGTGAAAATACTGTACAGAGGGGTTACAATTACATGGGCAAGATAATGAGTACATTTCTTATCAAAGCATTGTAGCCTCCTCCTTTGTTTCCCCTTCCTATCCCTTCCCATCCTCCCCCAACCCTCCCACCCAGTCCTCCCCACTCCCCCCCTGCACCAAAGTTGTAAAGTTCATTTTCATCATAAGGACTTGTGCATCTCATTGTTGCAATGGGTCCACCTGTATCCCTATTTAAATGATTTGTTTTTCCCCTTCCCCTCCACAAATTATACCGAACAAAGTAAATATAATAAGAATAGATGAGGCACAGCTCCTAAGAGCAGGAATTATAGATATTTCCCAGCCTTAACTCTCAATATCAATGGACTTAAATTTCCAATTAGAAAACACAGATTAGATAGTATTATAAAAAAACAAGATGCATCCATCCAGTGTCCACTAGAGATACATTTCATTGACAAAAACAAACACATACTCAAACTGAAAGGCTGCAAGGAAATTTTTCAAGCAAATGGATACCATAAAGAGGCCACAGTAGAATTACTAACATAAAATAATGTAGAACTCAAATTAAAATTAGTAGGAAGAGACATTACATATTGATAAAGGCAGCTCTCCATTAGGAAGATACAACAAGTGTAAATATCAATGCCTTGAATCTTGGACCACCCCACATCATCAACCAAATACTACATAACCTAAAAACACATCTCAACCCATCATTGTCATGCATGGATTGGTTATCCAGGAAAAACTCAACCAAGAAACTGAAGACCTAGGGTTGGAAAGATGGCTCAGTGGTAGAGCGCTTGCCTTGCATGCATGAGGCCCTGGGTTCGATTCCTCAGCACCACATAAGCAAAAAGAAAAAAGCCGGAAGTGGTGCTGTGGCTCAAGTGGTAGAGTGCTAGCCTTGAGCTGAAGAGCTGAGGGCAGTGCCAGGCCCAGAGTTCAGGCCCACGACAGGACCCAATAAAACAAAAAAAAGAAACTGAAGATGTAAATAACTGCATTGACCACCTTGCCCTAACAGACATCTACAGAATATACATTCAGTATCAGTATGTACATTCTTTGCAGCAGGTCATGGAAGATTCTCCAAAATAGAACCCATCCTATGTCACACAGAATTTCTGTCCAAATTGAAAGAATAATTAATTGAATTCCCATAGCTTGTCAGACCACAGCAGAATAAGCACAATTAAACAACTAAAACAAAAAAAAAATTGTCAAACCTATGAAAACTGAAAAACACATTGCTGAATGACCAGTGGGGCACTGAAGAGATTAGAATGGAAATCTGAAAGTTTCTGGAATTTAAGAAAAATGAAGACACAAAATACCAGCTCCTCTGGGACATATTAAATGCAGTACTTACAGGAAAATTTATAGCTTTGAATGCCTACATCAAATAATTGGGGAAATCTGAAATCAGTATTTTTATTATGTACCTAAAGCTCCTTGAAGAGAGGAACAAGTCTAAACCTAAGTAGGCTGAAACAAATAAAAAAGTTAAATCAGAAATAACTAAATAAGACAAAATAAAACATAGGAAGATCAACCAAACAGAGTTGGTTCTTTCAATAAATTAACAGACTTGACAGACCCTTACCAAATCTGACTAAAAAGAGACCTTATATAGATTGGGAGGTCTTTAGTTGCTCTACAACATACAACGGCCTCATACCTCAAATATTCTTAGAGACCCAAAATTAAACCCCCCCCAAAAAAAATCCTCATAGAAACAACAACCCTCATAATATAAGTGAGCTTAAGATTTAAGGAGAGACCTCTCTGAAGAAGAAATATGAATGGCCAATAGACACATGAAGAACTATGCAACATTTCTGACCATAAAAGAAATGCAAATCAAAGCAAAATTGAGATTCCACCTAACCCCAGTTAGAATGACCATAATGAAGAAAACTAATAATAACAGATGCTGGGCTGGTGGGGATGTGGCCAAAAAGGAACATTACTACACTATTGGTGGAAATGTAAACTTGTTCAAATACTCTGTAAAGAAGTATAGAGGTTCCTCACTGGAGCTCCCCTATGATCCAGAAATGATGGATCAAGGAAATGTTGTACATATTCACAACAAAATTCTATGCTTCCATCAGAATGATTGACATTGTCCCATTTGTAAGAAATGGAATCATTTGGAAACATAATAATTCAAACAAGCCAGACCCAAAGAATCAGAGGCTACATGTTTTCACTCATTTGGAAAAACTAGGATATGTCTAGGATATTCACAGTAGCTCAATAGCAATATGCATATCACCATAAAATGATGATGCTTATCAAAATGAGCTCCAACAAATGGATACAAGATGATTATATAGTGAACTGTTCTTAGTTATTTCTATTTAGTTTTCCCCTTTGGTTTATTCCCAGTAATCACTGTTTTTGATTTCTGTACCCTTTGTCTTACACATAAGTCAATCTGATTTGGGGAAAGGAAGGGAAATCACAGAAATGGTGAGACAAAGATTAACCAAAGCAACAGTGATATTCGCTAGACACTATGTTAGAAATAAACTTTACAACTTTGTGGGAGTGGGATGTCAGGGTTGGGGGAAGCAGAAAAAAATGAGGAAGGGGTAACACTGTTAAAAATGTACTCATTTGGGCTGGGAAGGTGGCTCAGTGGAAGAGCGCTTGCCTTACATGCATGAGGCCCTGGGTTCGATTCCTCAGCACCACATAAGCAAAAAGAAAAAAGCTGGAAGTGGTGCTGTGGCTCAAGTGGTAGAGCACTAGCCTTGAGCTGAAGAGCTGAGGGACAGCGCCCAGGCCGAGTTCAGGTCCCACGAACAGACCAAAAAAAAAAAAAAAGGTACTCATTACTTATGTAACTGTAACCCACCTCTCTGTATATCACCTTCATAATAAAAAACAAAAACAAAACAAAACAATTAGCGAACTCATCCAAATACAGAAAATTAAAGACAAAAATGAGACAACACAACAGATATAAGCAAAATTGAGAATATTATAAGAGAATACTTTGAAAATCTTTTGCCAATCACCTGAAAAATCCTGGGGAAATTGATGCTTTCCTATACTGGATCTGAAACAAGAAGTAAAACATAAAAAGAAATGAAAATGAAATGTCAATAAACCACTTCCCATTCCAGAAAAATCTACGACTCAATGAATTTACCATGAAATTAAAACCTGCAAAGAACTTACAATACACAGTTATAACTCTTGAATGGAATAGAAAGGGAAATGGAATTATCAAACACATTCTATGAAGCTAGAATTAGACTCTTCTCCAAATCACATAGGGACTCACCAAAGAAAGAGAACTATGAACCCAACTCTTTGATAAGCGATGATGCAGTGGACTTTCTAGCAAGAGCAATAAGCAAGAGAAAAACATAAAGGGGATCCAAATAGGGAAGATGTAAAACTATCCCTTTTTACAGATGTAATGATCCTGTATTTAAAGGACCCTATAGCTTCCTCCTTCAAGTTACTAAAGGTGATGCTAACCTTCAGCAATGTAGCAGGGTATAAAAACCACAAGAATTAGTAGTTTTTCTGTGTTACCAACAATGGGAAGATCCATGCTGAAATCCAAAAAACAACCTCATATGTATTAGCCTTAAAACCAAATCAAACCTAAACTAAACAAAACAACAACAGCAAAACTAGGAATTAATTAATTTAAATAAAATGTGAAGGACCTCTACTGTGAAAACTTCAAAACTCTAAAAAGGGAAATTAAGGAGACTCAAGGAAATGGAAAATTTTTTAATGCTCCTGGTTGGAAGAATTTACATGGTGAAACTGCAATGCAGCCCCCCAAAAATTGACAATGCAATACTCATCAAAATCCCAACTATATTCTTCAATACAGTAGAGAAAGTAATCCAAATTTAATATGGAATTACTAAATTATAGGTGAAACAGAAGGCTTAGAAATGAATTCATGGGCCTATCACACACACACACACACACACACACACACACACACACACACACACACACACAGTGGAATTCTACTCACCCATCAGAAATGATGACTTTTCACCAGTCTTAAGGAAAATGAAAGGCTTGGTAAAATTATACTAAGAGCAAAGAGAACAGAATGCAGACTCGGAGCAATATAGGTTTCATGGATTCATTCATTTTTGTTAGCTAGAAGGTGCCCACAAATCTACAAGTAAACAAGACTGATTCTACCTCCTCCCAGTAAGAATGGCCATTATCAAGAAAACTAACAATAGCAAATGCTGACATGGATGTAGCCAATTGGGAACTCTATTACACTGTTGGTGGGAAATTAAACTTGTTCATCCACCGTGGAATGCAGTACAGAGTTTCCTGAAAAGACTAAATATATATCTCCATGAAGACCCAGTAATTCCCCTCATCAGCAGTAATTCAATAAATAACAAGCAAGCTCACATGAAAGCTATCAGCATAACCATGTTCAGGGCCCAGGCCCAGTGTTCAAGGACTGGAAAAAAAGTTATCACTTCTGGTATTTGTTTTTAAAAATATGAACTTTTGACATAAGAAACCAGATCATTCTATTTGCAGTAGCTAGGATAGGACTTAAATGTTGTGGGTGATAAAATGGCTTCTTTGTTGAATGTTAGGAAAAGATGTAGGCAGTCCAAGAAAAGGGATATTTTTTTTGTTGTTGGTTGAGGGGCTTGAAGTCTGGGCGTGGACACTGTCCCTGAGCTCTTCAACTCAAGGTGAGTTCTCTACCTCTTGAGCCACAGGGCAACTTCTGGTTTTCCTGTGGTTTAATGGAGATAAGAGTCTCTGGGACTTTCCTGTCTAGGGGGCTTTGAACTGCAGTCCTTAGATCTCAGCTTCCTGAGTAGCTAGGATTACAGTTGTGAGCCACTGGCACTAGGCTAAAAATGGGGGGATTTTAGAAAAGAAAGTCCACCTCTTTACCTGTGTCTAAACCTCAGATATCACTATTAGAACACTTCATCCTCAACTCATTTCACCAGACATTTGTAAATTTTCTCTTTCCCTTTATGTAGGAATACTGCAGTCAATATCAACTCAGCTGTGGGACTGGATCAATTGTATGTTAATTGCTAGTACCTAAATCAAGAACTGTTACATCAAAACAAATGAACCCCTCACTTGGAATAATTGTATTCTTTTTATTACAAATCTGTGCTTTATCAATTCCTAAGGTGATATTGGACATCCTAACAGGGTGATGATATTTTCTTTCTCTTCAGCAATTGTCCTTCTCCCACATGTGTTCAAATATTTAAGATTTCAAAGATTTCCATTGATAATTCATTAAGGTGACCTCTAAGATAATGTGCAATTCTTGAATTTGGTCTGCTGTCTTGTTCTTACATGCACAGGCTTTTTATTATTTATTTGTTCTACAAGGAATTCTACTTTCCAATCTTCGTGTGATCAATTTTAGTCCCTTTCATCAGTCTTTCTGACTCTCTCTCAGGAGTCTCATTTGAGTCTGTCTCATAAAAATATATATTAGTTATCAGCTAAATGACTCTCAATTTCTGTTTCTGGCCTGACTTCATGTAGGCTGTGATAGCAGCCCTGACTGGCTGTGCTTACTGCAGTGTGTTTTGTTTGTTTTGTTTCTGGTTTTGTTTTGTTTTGTTTTAGAGGTCTAGGATTACTATTCAAGGTAGTAGGTTTTCTGGGCCCCTGTGATCCCCTGGCCTAGAGTCAATGGGGTTAAAATGATTGATGATTGTAGAATACACTTTGAATTATTACATTAAGTCACAGAATTAAAAAAGTAATAATATATTATTTGTTTAAATTCTGCTTCTCAATTTTACAATTCATGATATATATTAGTAAAATTAGATTCACTTTCTTCTTTTCTATAGCTGCTAAAAGTAAAATTATATATTAAACATTCAACATTAAGAAATCAATAATAAGTAACCTATTATTAAAATGATATAATACTAAACTGTGATTTGAATTATAGTTCTAACAAATTGTGATGTAAACAACAATTAATAGAATTATGGGTAATATTTTTTAAACTTACCAGCTTTTTATTTGTTTCCTAATTGTCTCATTTGTAATTTTTGGTCCAAGCCATCTCTTCATCCTTATTGTTTAGTTTTCTATTTTATCTCTACTGGTTTGTATTTTGTTTTCCCTTTTTAGTGACTGACATGAGGCTGAAAATCTGTATGCTAGTTAATTACATCCTATGTTAAAGTAAAATTATTGTTCTCCACAGCTGTTCTACTCTTTGTATAGTATTTTCCCCAGTCCCATATCCTGTATTGCTGCTCTCATGTATTTTATTGTATTTTTATTGTGAAAATACCATACAGAGGGGTTACAATTATATGGGCAAAATAATGAATACATTTCTTATTAAGCATTGTTGTCTCCTCCTTTGTTTCCCCTTCCCATAGCTTCTTTACTTTACTTTTTATTTAAATTTTACTGTCAAGGTAATGTACAGAGGGGTTATACTTACATAAGTAAGGTAATGAATTCATTTCTTTTCTAATTTGTTATCCCTTCCCCCATTTTTCTCCCTCTTCCCTCCCAACAGCCCCTCCAGATTATTTCCAACATATTTTCTTCTGTGTATCACTGTTGCATAGGTTCCCCCTTTGTCCTTTGCCTCACCATTTTTTCCCTTTCCCTTCCCTAGTTCAGATTAACATATTTACAATAACCAGGGTATCAAAATCAAATACTGTGACTACAGGGGATACACCATAGTTGGGGAAAACACAAAAGGTTAAAAAGAAATCACACAATACATTAAGAACAAAAACAACAAAGAACATGTCTTGGAGTTCATTTCACTTAGAATCACCTTATACGATCATATGTACATAACTATAGGGCTATTCTGCTCATTTACTAAGATTATCCTTGATGTACACAATAATGCTCCCCTATTACTCAGTAATCCCACTGCGGGGCATTTAACCAGGTGGCCACAAGCAAGGCCACACTAAAGCTACCAGCAAAATTATGTTTATCACAGTATTATTTACCATAGCTAAGATATGGAATCCATCCAGATGCCCCTCAGTAGATGAATGGATCAAGAAAATGAGACACACACACACACACACACACACACACACACACACACGCTAACATGGAATACTATGCTTTCATCAGAAAGAACGATACCACCTCATTTGTAAGGAAATGGAAGTTCTTGGAAAAAATTATATTAAGTGAAGTAAGCCAGACTTAAAGAAACATAGGTCCCACGGTTTCCCTTATTTGTAATAATTAGTTTACACCAAGGATAATCTCATATCCTATGTTGAGCATACAACATTATTGCTATATTGTTTGTTATTATTTCTGCAAACAGGCAGGTATATTTAAAGAATTATGCTCATCTTATCCATTACTGGAGGAAGAGCATCCAAAAGAGCAACCCCTACTAGGAAGAACAACTCCTACTTATTTAGCTTCATTCCTATGTAAGGCCAGTGTTGTCCCCTGTATCCTCATGCTGTACATTACAACTCTATACCGGTTCATCCTGTATATCTACTATCTTCTACATTGTGACCTAAATGCCCCAGCAATTCCACTTTGCTTTACTTTTCAAAAAATTTCACTCTTAATGTTTGAGGTTGGTGTGTGTGTGTGTGTGTGTGTGTGTGTGTGTGTGTGTGTGTGTGTGTGTTTACAAAAATCAGAAGACAACATTTTTCCTCATTTACAATACATCTTTCAGGTCATTATAAGTTGTGGCTAATGGGAGAAGTCTCTTGCTATTTTAAGGATGAAACAGAAAAATATATTTGTGCATGCACCACAGTTGTTTATTAGTCTGTAGTTGAACACTGAATTTCGATTTATATCTTGGCTGTTGTTGTGAATAATGTGAATAACAATGAACTACAGATATATTTATGAGTTACCCAGAGAGAAATAATCACATGATTGGTGGGTCAGGTGATATTTCAACTTTGGATTTCTTTAGAAAACTGCATACTACTTTCTACAAGGAGAGTATTAACCTGTATTTTGACCAAGAGTGTAGAAAATTTCCTTTTCTCCACACTCTTACCAGCCAACCTTATTACCTTTTGAGTTTTTTTAAAGGGCATGTTTTTACTGTGTGCAATACCCAAGATGACCTCAGACCCAAATCTTTTTACTCCAACCTCCTAAAAGCTTCGAATTACAAGTCTTTACCACCATACCTGGTTCCTTTGATTTTTTTGATAAGACTTATAATAGTTATGAAGTAGTATCATAGTAATTTTGAATTGCATTTCTCTAATGACTTTTGTTTACAAAACATTAAGCCAGCATAGAAGTTGTATTAAACACAACTTTGTAAACCCACTGGCGATTTTCAGAGCTTTTTGGTAAACATATCTATTCAGAAATTTTGAAAATTTTTAATCAAGTTTCTTGTTAATCTCATCTTTAATCTCTCAGTACAAAATCAATAATTTCAAGGTAGTAGAAAGGAAAAAATAAAGCAACTCCTAACATTTTTCAGTTTTCAATAACATGATATTGCTTAAATCATTTTCTGTTAATGCTTGAGACTATATAACTCAATTTAGTTAGACCTTATACAAGGCTATGTATTTTATTTTACGTTGATTTTTCTTTCCAAAGCTTGTGTGACTAATTTCCCTTGGTTTCTTTCTGTCTCATGTAGTTCAGATTTCAAACTGAAGAATAAATGGAAGGAACAAACAAAAAAAATACAGTTCCTCTCATCTGATGATGCCTCTACAAGAATGAGGAAAGACCTATGATAGAATATCAAAAAGACAATTCATTCTTCTAGGTCTTCTTTATCTTTGTGATGTAACTTAAATGATGTAACTTAAACGGAAGGAAGCAAACCAAAAACTTAGTTCCTCAAATCTGATGATGCCTCTACATGAATGAGAAAAGACCTATGATAGAATATCAAAAAGACAATTCATTCTTCTAGGTCTGCCTTATCTTTGAGATGTAACTTAAATGATGTAAAACACAATATACTGCTCAGATACTTTTGTTTTATCAGTTTTGTACATTTTCTTTTGGACTTCATCTCAGTCTACAACATTCCTTCATTATTATGTCCCTTATATTTTTACACTAACAAGACTTAAGATAACCAGTTTGATTTACAACATGAGAAGTTATCTACCCGGCTTCCTTGGAAGTAGAGCATGATTAATAGATAACATTGCTCACTACATGTAATGGTTTCTGCAATACTTATGACATTCTATTTAGTATTTAAAAAAAACTTCTGGCTAAACTCAAAGCTCATGCATAGAAGTTTATGTTAAGTATTTTACAAGTTTTATTTCTCTTAATTCTTAAGATAACATTTGCTATAATGCTAATGTTATTACTATTTTAGTGTTGGGAAAAATTGTAATTAAAGGCACTAAGTGCATGGCCCAAAGACACACAGTGAGGAAGGAAATGAGTCAAAGTTTCCAAAAGTCTTTCAGCAATACACAAAAGGTAGGTAAATTCTTTCCATTCTCTTACACTCTCAATTCAATATTCATATTGTCCAAGAAATTATAGCATAGCAAATATTGCCCATGGTGATTGTTTTCTATCACATTTTGTCTTCAACACAGACTGTGTTGGTGACATTGGGTTATCATGCACAGAGCTGAGCTTCTAAATTGAGGTCCAAAGAGAGACAAATTTCTTCTGTCCCACAGTTCCAGTTTCCTTTTTTAAAAAGTACCAAAACTTTTAAATATCATCACTTACTATCTTTTAAGAATCCAAAAATGAAATAAATTCACATTTAATCAATCCAAAATGTTTTAAAAGTAGGAGATAATTAAACAGGCTCCCATGAAGTAAATTTTCTTCTACTTTTAAAATTATGCTGAAAGCCTTGTATTGGCTAGTCACACCTGTAATCCTATCTACTCGGGATAGCTACTCAGGAGCCTGGGATCTGTGGATAACCATTGGAAGTCAATAAGGGCTAAAAAAAAAAAAAAAATCATGAAATTATTTTTCAAAATTTTTAATGAACTAGCAAAGACCCAGGGAAAAAAATGTAGCTCATATAGTACCTCACCAACCTAGAGAAGAAAGGTCTATCAAGACCTTTAAGCCCTGATTTCAAACTCTGAGCATGCCAACACACACGCATGCACATGCATTCACGCGCACACATTTTTTTCCCTTCCCCTCCCCAAATTAGAGAAGCGTAAATACAAGAGGCAGATGCACCAACTTCAAATACAGAGAAAACAAGGGTTATAGCGTGGGGGGAGGAACATACAAAGAAACGAAAATTCACATCGCACATTATAAGTACATTAGAAACAATAGCAAGAAACAAAAAACTACTTGTTTCCCTATCGTGGGGTTCAATTCCCTTAACATTATCATTTCTGTTCATATGCACATAGCTTTTGACCTTGTCTGCTTAACCCAGACATATATTCGTTATTGAAAATAAGGGAAACCATGGGACCTTTTTCTTTGGACTTGGCTTACTTCATTTAATAAATTTTTTTCCAAGTCTTTCCATTTCCTAACAAATGGGACAATGTCATTCTTTCTGATGGAGGCATAGAATTCCCTTGTGTATATACATCACATTTTCTTGATCCATTCATATAGTGGGGACAGCTGGTTGGTTCCATATCTTAGCTATTGTAAATAATGCTGCAATAAACATAGTGGTGCTGGTAGTTTTAGTATGGTCTTGTTTGTGATCATTTAGTAAATCCCCAAATGTGGGACTCCTGGGTCAAAGGGGAGCTTTATGTGGAATCTTTTGAGGAACCTCCATAATGCCTTCCAAAGTGGTTGAACAAGTTTACACTCCCACCAAGAATGTTGTATGGTTCCCTTGTGGCCACATTCCCTCCAGCATCTGTTGTTGTAAAAATATGGAACACACCACGAATTTGCATATCGTCCTTGTGCAAGTGCCATGCTACTCTTCTCTGTATTGTTCCAATGTTAGTGTATGTGTGGCTGAATTGAGCACAGAATATTTTTTATATCAAAAGTGCAATTGTGGGGGCTGAGAAGGTGGCTCAGTGGTAGAGCGCTTGCCTTACATGCATGAGGCCCTGGGTTCGATTCCTCAGCACCACATAAGCAAAAAGAAAAAAGCTGCAAGTGGCGCTGTGGCTCAAGTGGTAGAACGCTAGCCTTGAGCTGAAGAGCTGAGGAACAGCGCCCAGGCCTAGAGTTCAGGCCCCACGAATGGACCCCCCCAAAAAAAGTGCAGTTGGATTTTATTAAACTCGACAATTCAACAAAAAGTAAGTTCAAAAGAATTGTCATGAAATTTTAGAACCATATATTTCTTACATAAGCACAAATTTAAGAATAAAGTCAAGGTTGACATGTCAAAAACAAAATAATTCCAGATATTTGTTGCTCAAGAAATGTGTAGGAGGGGGATTCAATTATTCTATACAAGGCACCTGTCATAATGAACACTGCACCAAGTGTTAAGGTTTGTTAAAAGTTTTAATGTTTTAAATATATTTAATTTTGGGAATTTGTTTACATATGCCAAAATTAGGACTGTTTGGCAGGTATAAAACTTTTCCATAAAGTATTTAAGATTTATGGTTGCAGACATATACTACTAAGTATGTACATTTCAGAGTTTCGAGAAACTTTATTAATGAGAAGTTGCAAAGTTTTCGTGTAAAGAAGCAGAATGAAGTGTTAACACTTTGTTAACTACACAGGCTGTTAAAACTTTAGGGCTTCCTCAGTTTATAAGTTAATGAGGAAAAATGATGATATAAGCCATAAACAAATAATGAGAAGAGCCATAAATAGTAATCTTAGTGGATAGCTTTAAAGACTACTCATATTCTATAAAACTCTTGATGAACATCACAACCTCAGTCAGTGTTAAATGTACAGGATTATGAGAAAATAGTAAAATCTAATATGTAGTACACTTCAAATAGTGAAAACAGTAATAAATTTTTGTTTTTTATTTTATTAATTATTAACATTTAATTATTGTTTTCTTTATTTGTAGCATTGTTTTACTTGTTGAAATATAGTACAACTTTTTTGGGGGGGTCCGGTCGTGGGGCCTGGGCGCTGTCCCTCAGCTCTTCAGCTCAAGGCTAGCGCTCTACCATTTGAGCCACAGCACCACTTCCAGCTTTTTTCTTTTTCCTTATGTGGTGCTGAGGAATCTAACCCAGTCCCTTATGCATGCAAGGCAAGCGCTCTACCACTGAGCCACCTTCCCAGCCCTAGTACAACTTTTTGTAAATCATCATTAGGAGGTACTTTGAGAAGGTTACTTGGATGGCCAAACCAATTTTTATAGGTGCACGTTAATTTACAAAGAGGAAAATTAAGATCAAAATATTTATTTAAAAAATTATCAAATAGAGTCTGAGTCAGAAGTTTTGATAAATGTCCACACCTAAAATTTTATCCCTAGGCTGAAGCAGCGGTATTACAGAGTTAAGGCCAAAACAGTGATAGACTGTGGTTTGTTCTTTATTTTGATTTTGTTGGTCATGAGGCATGAACTCTTGGGCCTGGGTGTTGTCCCTCAGCTCAAGGCTAGCGCTACCACTTGAACCACTGCACCACTTCCATCTTTTTTTGCTTATGTGGTGCTGAGGAATCAAACCCTGGGGCTGATGCATGCAAGACAAGCACACTACCACTGAGCCACCTTCCCAGAAACTGTGTTTTGAAAAATCATCTAAACAACATTTGCTTTCTGCTTTGGGTAATATAATGAGAGATATAAATATATTTTTATATTTTTGTGAATTGTATTTCTAAATTTATACTAACTTCAGCCACTTTATCCTTTTCAAAGTCATAAATATCTCTGAGAGTTTGCTTCAGTGAAGATTGTTTTTGCATTTATAATTTCTTCTGAGTTATTTTTATTTTTATCAAAATAACTTTATATTTCATGTTGATTTGTTATCATATAACAAATACCTTCAAATGTACACATAGAGTCTAAAGATAGCAGTATGAATATTCTCATACAGCTCTTGTTTGTCTATTATGCACTTCTAGTATTGTGTTATTTCTCTCTCTCTTTCACTCTCTCCCATTTCCTCTCTTTCTCTTTCATGCTCCATGTCTGGTACTTAGAATTTCGGCTGGTCTACTACTATCCTTCAGGATCCACTAGTTTTCTGGGAACATGATAGCGACCATCAGTTACCCTTACATTCTTTAAGAGTTATAAGAGTGACTTGATATTATTCTTTGCCATAATAAATGGCAAAACAGCAGATCTAGGAATTCCTTTTCACGTTTACTATTATAAATTTTATCTCATAGAAATCATTGGGATGGATAAGATACTGTTAACCTGCGACCTAAAAGTTCTTTTTCTTTTACAAACAACCTTTTTCTTTTATTATCAGTTAGTAACTACATATAATGAAAACAAAGCTAGCCTATGGAAAGTGGACCGAAGTTGCTCACAGGGATGAAAAACAAAGGAATGTGGGAAGTGTGTACAAAGGATGCCCATCATAGAACACAGATCCTAGGAGCAATTTATCATGTACACTTTGTGAGAAAGACAATGTGCTGTGAACTATAGATTAAATCACTGAACAACTGATATATATATGCACATATATTTGTATATGTATATTTATTTATATATGCACACATATGTGTATATGCCCTTATATATGTACACATGTATGTTACTGTACACACAAATACACACGTACATGTACACATGTATACATGCACACATGGAGAAAGACACATAGATACAGCCAACACAAGTTTCACTAGGTGTTGAATATGCCTCAAATGGAATGCTTGGAACAAAGTATGTTCAAGATGTATTTGTCTCTAAGCGTTTTTTTTACCACTCTCTTATCTCTTAAAACTTGTACATTTAGAGAGATTCCACTTGCAAAATGCAGTACAAGGGATAGCAAATCACTCAGAAAACTCAGTAAGTAAAGTTCATATGGTGTTTCCTTGCTCCCCACAGAATGCTTGCTCTTGTAGAAACTCTCAACAATCAAAGTAGAAGGAGAATGCCCTGGTAAAGAATAAAGTCATAAGGCTTTAAATGGCATCCTTACTTGAGCTTTTTCCAAGGACTGGATTCTACACATACATTTAACCAACTCATGTGAAAAGTCTTATGTGAGAAATGCTGACTAAGGTCTTGCTGATTTCCTGGCCAAGAAAATAACAAAAAAAGAAAATATTTTTAATGTTTTAAAGTTTGAGAATAATTTGTAACCTGTCAATAAATGTGTAGAACACAATTATACCAAGTAACAAAAAATGATGGTGTTTCACTTATGTGCTCTTGGCCTTGATGAGTGATTTTAGGTTTGTCTACACAAGTAGAATCAGCATAAATCAAGCTAGCACTTCTTCATTTAAGATATAAGGAAAGGATACAGGTTGACCCATTCTAACAATGAGATGTACAAGACAGTCTATCAAGGGGTGGGGGGTGAATGGGGAAGTTGGAGAGGAGTGAAGGAATGGTATCGTAGAGGAAAAACAAATGAGGGGGTAACAATGCTCAATAAGAAATATACTCATTACCTTACTTAGGTAACTGTAACTCCTCTGTGCAGTATATTTACAATAAAAAATATATATTAAAAAGATACAAGGAAAACTTCTGTACTTATAGGAAGTTGTATTTATCACTCAATATCAGTAAGGTATTGGTTTTAGGACCAAAGGTATATGAAAACTTTGGATACTCAAATTCTCTACATAAACACAGTATATTATTTACTTTAGAATCTGCCCACAAGCTAGTGCAGAGTAATTGCTATGAAAATTTTTACTACATTCTAGGTTTGAAATGAAACATAAAAATATATGCACTATCAACAGATACAAATTTTTTCAGATAAATGTTGTTTGCAGTTTGTGGATGGAATTAGGAGAGCAATTTTGAAAAGCACAAATTTCATCACCAAGACCGGTCTGCAAATTTTAACAAGGAGCTAATACAGCATCATTGAATAGTATGGAACTCCAAGGAGAAATACTTGAATTGAGACATTATCAGAAAAGGTAACCACAGGGGCTGGGAAGGTGGCTCAGTGCTAGAGTGCTTGCCTTGCAATGCATGAGGCCCTGGGTTCGATTCCTCAGCACCACATAAGCAAAAAAAAAAAAAAAAAGCCGGAAGTGCCACTGTGGCTCAAGTGGTAAAGCTCTAGCCATGAGCTGAAGAGCTGAGGGACAGCGTCCAGGCCCAGAGTTCAGGCCCCACAACCGGACTCAAAAAAGAAAGAAAGAGAGAAAGAAAGAGAGAAAGAAAGAGAGAAAGAAAGAGAGAAAGAAAGAGAGAAAGAAAGAGAGAAAGAAAGAGAGAAAGAAAGAGAAAAAAAAGAGAAAGAGAGAAAGAGAAAGAGAGAAAGATAGAGAGAAAGAAAGAGAGAAAGAAAGAGAGAAAGAAAGAGAGAAAGAAAGAGAGAAAGAAAGAGAGAAAGAAAGAGAGAAAGAAAGAGAGAAAGAAAGAGAAAGAAAGAGAGAAAGAAAGAGAAAGAAAGGAAGAGAAAGAAAGAGAGAAAGAAAGAAAGAAAGAAAGAAAGAAAGAAAGAAAGAAAGAAAGAAAGAAAGAAAGAAAGAAAGAAAGAAAGAAAGAAAGAAAGAAAGAAAGAAAGAAAATGTTACCACACAAGGACTTTTTAGAAATGCAGCTGCTGTATTTTCATGGAGAGCTTTCATAACACTTTGTGAAGCACAAATCAGAACCTCACTGAAGTGTAGATGGATTTCCCTCTCCTTCCTGTCATGGTTAGTCATTATCAATCAACATATAGCTAATCTTGAATAATCCTCTAATAACAAAATGTTGATGGAGTGTTTATATGCAGAAAACCTGGGAAGGCTAACTTTTTCCAATTAGGACATTCTGTATTCTATGACCCAGCAGAGAGTAAACTAAGTAAGCATCCATTTACAGCCTTCTGAATAATTCTGATTATGCCCACATCAGTTATCTATCCATACCTGTGCCCGAGCGAGAGGATTTTAAAAGAATTTAGTGATTTACAATTTAAACTTAAATATGGAATGAAATTAGTTCCAATGCATTACATTAAGATATTTAGAAACAACTGGGAAACCTAAAGGTCTATTGTTGGGTTTTCCTCCGTCTTTGGACGGACGGGGTCCGAGGAGAGGTAAATGCGAAGTGAAGTGCAGCTGCTCGCCTGTTCCCCAGCCTCCCTTAGCCCAGTAGCCCAGGAGACAATCAGACTCAGCTGGGAGTCAAACCAAGCAGGAACTCGTTTATTAACAGGGAGCATCCCCTTTTTAAAGCAAAAGACTGCGTGGGAGGAGAGGAAATGGAACCAACCAATCACTGAAAGGCCACACCTTATCATGCACCTAAGCTTCCATGAGATGTTTACACACTGAACCTAAACAAATCCAGCTCTGCCCACTCAACTTCCTCTCAGGGCCATCTTTGCTATCCCCCACAGTCTATAAGATTTATTTTTATTTAAAGTGAAGGAATATTGGAATTTGGTTCTCTACAGTTTAAGAAATTTGCAGCAGACTTGATACTTATTTAATTTTGTATATTGAAAGGAACAAAAGCCTCAACAATATGTCAATACTATCCTCTTATTTATCTATAAAGGTTTATGCTTCTGGTCTCTTAATATTAAAACTTCAAAAAAATTATCTTTAGCAAGTTGTGCAAAGGGGTTTCAGTTCATCATGTCAGTGTTGAATAGAGTGTATGTGCATTTCAATGTTCAGTGCATCTGGATCATTGTCAAACTTTCCATTTTTCTTCCTTCCCTTACCCCAACCCCACCTATCCCTTCAAGTTTCCTACTTATATTCTCACATATGTACATTGAGTGTTATAACTGTATTAGTCCACCATTTCCCTCTCCATCCTTCTGCCCTACTTCCTGTAAGCCTAGATCCCCTTTTAAGACTTGTTTCAACTTCATGGTATTTTATTAAATATCTCTACCTTTGGCATTTGGCTATGGGCTTGCCACATCCTCTCTTCCATGTTTGACCACATAAATGAGTATATTTCTCCACATTTCTAATCTCTGAATGGCTGACATAGGTCTATTTTACTATTCACCTTCTGTCCTAAATTTAGAATTGCACCTTCAGGGCCATCCTAGAGACCTTTATTCTTCTCTACACACTGAAGATGGAAAGGAAATAATTTCCATGCTCTCAGCATTATGCTATCCATCATGAATTTCCATCACTTATCACTTCAGCAGTCAATGTTTAGGGACAATCTTCAATTTCTGATGATAGGAGCACGAGTCAGTTTTAATGATGCAGATTCCACTATGTAGTGAGCCCTGTAGTCTTCTAAATTTTCAATAAATTTCGAGTAACTTTTTATTAATAATTTAAAAAGTTTTATTTCAGTATTTGAAATGCTGCCCCAATTATTTAAAAAGTTTCACAATAAGCTAGACTGAACTTTCCCCCCATTTTACCCACTAGTTCAAGTTAAGTCTCCTTTGGCTTTATTGTTTGAGAGGCCAAAGGAAGAGGGTAAACAGAGAGATGATATTACTCAGATATCTTCTTCCTCTTCTGTTTCTGCTATTCTTGTTGAGAGGAAGACTGTAGCAGGGAACAAGAGTGATGCTTGACTTCACCATACAAGGGACCATTCCTGGCATGTCAATTATTGTTTCTCAGAATAACTTAAACTTCTTACTCTTGCCTTCTCTGTAACAGTAACCTAACTATGGCTTCCTTGGTGTGGGAGGAAGCACACTAACAGGTTACTAACTGTAAACTGGTATTTTATATCTCAGCTTACTACCAAAAATATAAAGCTTTGGCTACATAAATGCAAAGGTACTGATTGTCCAACAATACCTTAGTGAGCAGTAGACAATTCTACCCAGCTACCCTCTCCTCTCATATCCTCCCTTTCACTCCCCTCCACTCATTTACCCATCCCTTCTTCCTTTGTCTCTCTCCTCCATATTAATCTCTATCTTCTCTCTTTTTCTTTTCCAGTAGCAAGTGATTTGGTTTATCAGACAACACATACACAATTGAACAAATATTTATTTCTCCTCTTTTTGTGATTATTTATTCTTAAGAAGTGAGTTCTAGCACAGCACCAGTGGCTTACACCTAGATACTCAGTAGGTTCAAATTTGACAATTGCAATTCCAAGCTATTTTAAATAGATAAACCTAAGAGATTCTTTTCTGCACTTCTGGTAAAAGGAAGACGTGAAGTTATAGCTCAGGTGGTATAGAGCAAACACTGAGAATTTAAGCCCAGATAGAGCTCAAGGCCAGGAGTTCAAACCTCAGTGCCAGCACAATATTTAAAAAAAAAACTGAGTCCTTTGTCTTAGAAGGGATATTTCTCCAAAAATTCATACCCAGGGCAATTTTCAAGGTCCAAGACTATTTGTAAGGCTCTTTCACATCTTAAACCAATTCTTCTTCTTGATTCACATTATGGAAAATAGGAGTCACACTTCACATTTAAAGTATGTGCATTGCTGAACAGCTCTTCGCATTTTTAATGTAAAGGAACCATCACAGGAATTCACCTCACTTGGGTGAGTTAGGTTTGACTCACTGACAGACTTTTGCAAGTAAATGAGGGTCTGTTTACATGTAAAGAAGTCTATACAGATGGTTTTCTAGGAGAGAGAACAAGGTAGCTGTTGTCCAAGTTTGAATCAGAGTAAGTTTATTCCTATGATATGGTAAAGAGAAGCTCATCTCATAGAACACTATGCAGACAGTAATTTCAAAAGGATTAAAAACCCATGTCTATGTTGTGAACAGCCAAGTCTTCACAAACATAAAACAGTTTCCTTAGCCATGAAAATATAAGTTAGAGCAAAGGGAACTAGGTTAAATATAGTTAATGGCTAAGTGACATGTGTAAAAGAGTTCTGTAATCACAACTAAACTATAAATTTTTCACCATGTCCCTAACAAGAATCGCTAAGATAGGCCTGCCTAAATCTGTCATAGAGGACTGGGTTCATGCAATTATCAGTTTTGCTTAGGGTCCAATATCTTCTACAGTTGCTTGGGTTGCAAACTGCTCACACCACATGCAGTGTCTGGAAAAACGTGCTGTCTTGCTAGGCACCTAAGGGATTTTTGAGCCACTGTGAATATTTATCGTTTTTTAATTATACCTGTCAGTGTGAAGTCGTTTCATGATAAGAATAATAGTTTCTGGACCCTTTGTTCCACTAACAAATCTCAGATATAAGTATAGCCGGGAGCCTGTAGCTCATACCTATAATCCTAGCTACTCAGGAGGCTGACATCTGAGGGTCACAGTTCAATGCCAGCCCAGGCAGGAAATTCCAAAGATTCTTATCTCCAATAAACCACCAGAAAACTGTAAATGGCACTATGTCTCAAGTGGTAGAGCTCTTGCCTTGAGCAGAAGAGCACAGGGACAACACTCAAGCCCAGAGTTCAAGCCCCAAGACTGACCAAAAAAAAAAAGTATGCATATATATATATATATATGTATAAATGATGAGATGAATTACATTTAAATATAAGTCAATATTTATGGTATACATTTAAAATATAACTATATATGATATATTTATAATATATACATATATTTATGTATAAGATCATATTGGCTTAGGGGTGTTTGTGTGTTCGTATGTGTGTTTGTGTGTGTGTGTGTGTATGTGTGTATAAGTGTCCGGGATACCTACCCTCATCTCTGTGGTGCCTCATCCTCCCAGCAGGGAGTGCATCCAGGATCTTGACCCCAAGGAAGGTGGATGGGGGAAGGTACCTAAGGTCACATCCAGGGGGATGATCCAAATTCTGTCCTGCAACCTAAGCCTGGACAGGTAAAAGAGAGGAGAGGTTTAGGGGAACATCAAGGGAAGCCCCTTACCTTTGGCTACAAGTACAGCAGAAAACTGTATCCATCTTTCTTAGTAGTCAGATAAAAGGTGTACACTGTTCATTTATTTTATGATTGTGTTAGTCTTAGGACTTGGATTCAGGGTCTGGGTGTTATCCCTGAGCTTCTTTTGTTCAAGGCTGAGGCTCTACCACTTGAGCCACAGCACATCTGGCTTGTGTGTGGATTTGGAGAGGGAGGTGATTTATGGGAGATAAGAATCTCCTGAACATTCCTGCCCAGCCTGGCTCTGAGTCATGACCATCAGACCTCAGCCTCCCAAAGAGCCAGGATGATGGATGGGAGCCATGAGCCTCTGACCGCCACCATCCATTTATAATGCCTTAGGCCCAGGGCCAGGCCTCCCACACTACACCTCCTTGTTGGGAGTAGGAAGCAGACATGAGTGGGTTTGATACTTCAACAGCCTACTTATCTTTGAGCATTGTTCTGGGTCACTCTGATGTGGCTTCCTCCTTATCCACAGCAATGACTTGGCTCTGTCACAAGAACAAATGTCCTCCGGGAGGTGTCAGGTCTTGGGTCTTTCCTCTGCACCCCACCCCCCTAACCAAAACTACACTCCCCAGCAAAAGGTATTAGACATGGAGTGTTTTCATTGTCTTATAGCCAGGCCCTGACCAGATAGGTGGGGGTATGGGTCAGAGTCCCGGGATTGTGCTGGGCAGAGGGACAAGGCAACATCTCCTCATCCACTTTCCTTCAACGGTGTAGTAGAGGGATGTGGGGAAGGACTCAAGGGATGGACAAGGAATAACCATCACAGTCTAGCCGGGGCACAGAGGGGCTTACCTCATGAAGCTGGTTCAACAGCCTGAGCGAAACAGCTCCTGACACTCAGCCCACCTCCAGAATGAGAGGGACACCTTCGGTTCCAGCCACATGGGGATGCTGGGCCACCTCCTCCAGCACCTATTCAACCAGTTCCTGAGAGAGAAAGAGAGATAGAGAGAGAGAGAGGGAAAGAGGGGGGAGAGAGGGAGAGAGGGGAGGGAGAGGGGGGTGAGAGAGAGAGAGAGACAGAGGAAGAGAGGGCCAGAATTACACTTAAGCCAGGTGCTGGTGGCTCAGGCCTATAATCCTAACTACACAGGAGTCTGAGATGTGAAGATCATGATTCACAGCTAGCCCAGGCAGGAATGTCTGTGAAACTCTTATACTCAAAGAACCAACAGAAAACCGGAAGTGATGCTGTGGCTCATGTGGTAGATCGCTAGCCTTGATCTAAGGAGCTCAGGCACAGCATCCAGGCCTCAAATTCAAGCCTCACACATGACAAAAGTGGACCTCCCACCACAAGAAGTGGGCTGAATAACACTCACTGTCCTAGGAAGTATGGCAGAGAAGTCAGGCCGAGCTTCCTATCAGCTGGAGGTCATGAGTAGGTCACCTGGCTTCTCAATGCCTTATTTTCCCCAGCTGCAAGACTGAATACAGTGAAGGATCCCCTTCCTCATGGGGATAGGTTAATGATGAAAGACAGCCATGTTTTGTTTCATAATCCTATACCTGTTGCAGGATTAATAACAGACCCCATCTGAGCCCTTTCTAGGAAACTTCCTGTTATATGCTCACAGAATTTTTGAGAACCATATCTGACAGCTGCTCCCTCTGTGCCTGGCCCAGCTCGAGAGAGCCCTCTGTATTAGTCCCTTGTTTCCTCACAACTGTCCCGTGAGGAGACTGAGGTCCAATGGTCGACATCCAACCCAGAGCTTCACCTGTGGTCAAGAATCGGCTGCCGTGGACTAAGAGATTTGGACAATCCATCTGAAATGATAACTGAGTGGGGCGCTAAATGTCTAACACCCCCACCCCACACACACACAAACACACCTCCACCGTCCTTTGCAGGCAAAGATGTTTTAATTTCTTTCTTTTCGTTGGTTGTGGGGCTTGAACTCTGGGCCTGGGTGCTATCCCTGAGCTCTTCAGTTCAAGTCCAGCACTCTACTACTTGTGCCACAGCACCACTTCCAGTTTTCTGGTGCTTTATTGGAGAGAAGAGTCTGAGGGTCTTTCCTGCCCAAGCTGGCTTTGAACCGCTATCCTAAGATTCAGCTCCTGAGTACTTAGGATGACAGCCATGAGCCATTGGCACCCAGCCAAAGATACTTTTCCATGCCTGTCATCCTATCCTCTCAGGAGACTGAGATCTGAGGACTGCAGTTGGATGCACCCTTGGCAGCAAAGTCATTGAGAACTCTTACCTCCAATTAAACACCCAAAAACGTTGCAAGGGGAGCTGTGGCTCAAATGGTAGAGTGCTAGCTTTGAGCATAAAAAAAGGGATGGGACACAGGCCCTAGTTTTAAGCTTTTTCTAGCATTGATGCACCTAAGAAAAGGAAGCAGGTGAGCACATGGGAGCTCAAAGCTCACACATAATACTCAAGACTCACAGAATAGACCCCATCCTGCTCTGATTCTCTAGATTCTATGTCCTAGATCATGGCAGTCTTAAATGAGACTGACCATGCACCAAGTCAGGACATTCAAGTATAATCTCATACTGAGGATCCCATGACCTCATCAAGGACTCAAGATCTCTCACTGTCCTGCCTCGACACTGGGCAGTCAGGTGAGATCTAGTTATACAACTACAGGATATGGGAATGAAAGGATTTCTCAGCCAAGGGATGCAGACTGGAGGGATCTAGGTCCCTGTCTCTCAGGGAGGAGAAAAGGGCCCATCCATCCCAGGAATGTTCCTGGGTTGTGAGTATTCTCAAAGAAACAACCCTGCTCCGAGCCCACTGCCTCTGGTTTTCCCACTAGCCTCGACCTTCAGTCGGCCCTCTCTGAATCCCAATCTGCCATCTAGATTAATGGCTGAGCAAGCAAAGAGACCCACCTCTACCTCTGAGGATGGCAGTCACGGGGACCTAGAGTCCCCTAAAGGAAGTCTGAGGGCAACACGGGTCTGACTCTCGCCCTCATTCCCTGGGTGCCCTGTTCCAGTGGCCCGCTTACCTCTGTCTCTGGTAGAGGAATGAACACTGGGGGTGTCATCTTCAGATTTAGCCAGCAAAAGTCCCAGTCCCCAAGGATGTACTGCACAGGCATCCTGCAGCGGATGACAGCCAAATCGTCAACGGTGAACCCAGAGTGCCAGGACTTTTCATAGGCATGTGGCTGGGTCAAAGGCTCTATCACTGATGGTCTAGGTTGTCAGGTGAGGTCATGGCTCCCATGGCCTGACACACTTGATCTGGGATTGTCCTCCCTCTTCATCTTCCTGCTGATCCCTTGCCACCCCCCTCTTGACACTCCCTCACCCTATACCTCCCTAGCCATTGGACAGTTTCTTCTTATCTGACCAGAAAATAAGCTTGGTGAGCCAGGGGAGATTGAAACTCTGTGACCCACCCTGAGCCCTAGGGTCTACCTGAGGCTGTTTCCCTCTGCAGTCAGCGACCACTCAGATCTTGGATGTCATGAAGTTGCTGATGTCATGAACGGGTCAGTAGCTTGGTCCTACATACTAGCTTTAGGCTCAGAAACTGTCCCCACAGATATTGTGAATGGTTGGCTCTCTTGATCCAGGGACTCCAAACCAAGGCTTGCATGCTCCCTTCTTCCTTCCTTTCCTCCTTTTCTCCCTCCATCCTTCCCTCCTCTCTTTCTTTTTCCTTTCTTTGTGTCACTCCTGGGCTTGAACTCAGAGCCTTGGTGCTGTCCCTGAGCCTTTGTATTCAAGGCCAACAGTCTACAGCTTGAGCCTACTTCTGGCATTTTCTTTTTGGTAGTTAGTTGGAGATAAGAGTCTTACAGGCTTTTCTGCCTGGGCCTTAAGCTTCAATCCTACTATTTCAGCCTCCTAAGTAGCTAGGATGACAGGTGTGAGGCACCAGCATCCAGCTCAAACCAAGATTTCTTCATGTGCTGTGGAACCAGAACTGGAACCTTTCATCGTGTATGACCCCCTCCCCTTCCCCCCCCCCCCCCCCCGCCAGGACCTGGCAAACACTGTAACGCTTTGTTGGTGAATGACCATCTGTCTATGACAATACTACAGAAAAGTCCCATCCAATTCAGGTAAGCATCCTGGGTGGGGGTAAAGCCTGATGTAGCTCTCCAACAGTTCTCCCTCCTCCCTCTTCCCACCCTCTTGGTGCCACCGCACTTAACTGTTTTGGTTCTAAGGACATGAGCCATGATGTACTCACTGGATTCCAGGGCCTCTGGGATGCCTATCTTCTCAAGGATCTCTGTCCAGCGGATGACCAGCTCTGTGGCACTCAATTCCCCACTCAGCTGTGAACAAGGTTGCCCTGAGGTGAAAGCCTGGCTCAAAAGGCCTCCTCTCCACTCCCTGGGGCCAGACAAGATGGTCCACCATATCCGGCCCCCAAGTTTCATGTTCCAGAGATAGGACCCCTGAGGCATCCCAGGTCTCTGAATTTCCCAGAGTCCAGGACAGGTCCTGGGAATTGTCTCTACACACAGCTAGTAGGCTGCAGATGGCGAAGTCACAATCTCTGCTCCCCACAACATCCTCAACTGTGGTGGTCACCCTAGAGAGAGCTGGAGAAGAATCGGCAGCTGCCGGAGAAAGGCAGTCAAGGCACAACGTTCATAGCAGGAGACCATCTGGCTAGGGAACTCTGCTTGTGCTGCTTTGAACGTCATTGTTTGGTAGCTGAAATGGTCCATCTAATTTGACCCAGAATCCCAAGCATTAGTTAGAAATTGCCAGCTTCAAGGAAAAACCCTGGAAAAGCTGGCATTTCACATGTCCCAATCAAACTTAAAGGGTTCCATAGTTAGTGGTCCCCTTTTCCTTTCAGATAGTCTACAGCAGGTTATAGAAAATGGCATTCAGAGAGCCCTAACTAACTGTCATGTCCTGATCCCAAGTAGTCTCCAGCAGAGGGAACATACTTGCCTACCATTGCGCAGCTGGAAACAGCCCAAGAGGGACACAGCTTGGAGTCTGCAGGACTCCAGGGAGGACTGCCCACCAGTGCACTGCCCCTGGAGGGAATCCATGCCACCATTGGGGGCCTGGAGCCCCATGCCAAGATGCCCACGTACACCGTCAATACCCTGGGTAAGATTCCCCTCTCATCCTCAGTCATGGTGAACCATCTGCCACGTCACACTGATCATAACTTCCCAGACCCTCTTAGCTTCACAGCCCCTGCCCTACTACCTCTCATCTCGTTCCCTATTTATGTTTGGCAGACTCCTTCCCAACCTTGAATTAGCTCCAACTATACACACCACAGCAGACTTTCTGGCTGGAAGAGTGCGGCTGTGGTCACAGTAGCCTCATGAGCCTTCTGGCTGAAGACAGAAGAGCAGGTGTCCACACTGGTCTGTGGTTCACACAGGCCTCCTAGGGGAGACCCACGCAGGCCCAGCAATTACTGTGGGCTGCAGGAAAGGGGAAGAAAGAGGTGGAAAGGAACATCTACTGAAATCTTCCCTAAAGGAGCCATGAAACGGTGAAAGAGAAAACAAAAATTGTGGCTGGTCTCCTAGTGGGCATTAATGAAAAAAGAACAACAAATAAAATGCTTTTGCTCTTTTTAGACATGGTGACTTAAATATATTTTCATTGTTCTCATCCTCCTTGCTCTCCCAACACACACACACACACACACACACACACACACACACACACACACACACACACACACACACACACAACACAGACTCAGAGCAGTGCCTCTCCGGATTTTTTTTTCTCATCTGGGCAATGTACCAGCTTGAGGTACATTGGGGTTCCCTTGTCAGAACCAGGGCAACCACCCAAGGGGAACAATGCTCTAATAATGTAGAACCACCCTGCCTCCCCGTTTCTCCAGGGCCAGACTCTTCCCCTTGAGAACAACCAGCCTTGACTTCCCATTCACCAAAACCCTAGGCCAGGACGCTGGGTGAAGGAGTCCTGAGACATATGGCTCCTCAGAGCCTGGACAGAAAACAAAGCAGGGGGTCATGGTGCCTCCAGAGAGGTGTCTGACCTGGGGTGGGGGCGTTGTTGGGGACTTTGATGGGGTTCTAAAGGCTATATACATGGATAGACTCCCTACTTTCAGCCTATATACTTCGGGGCGACTTGGCAGATCTTGGGGAGGACGAGAAGACCAGATGGACTGGGAGCACTAGCAGAAGCTGGCAGAGCTGGGAAATGTGATCACCCAGTCAGAACTGTTGACAGCTGGGGTTGGGGGTACAGGCTGGGTGTATGTCTGTCAGAAGGGTTGTGTATTTCTCCTAAATATCCACCTTCTATCTGACCCCAGTGCCCTCACCTCTCTAGTGGGCTCTTCTGGGAATGTCCTCAGGTGAAAGGGTGACTGAGCACAGAAGACAAGGGCTCACACAGCAAGGGAGGGGCCTATCTTCTTTATCCAACACCTCCCTCCCCAGCAAAAATGAAAAGACCTAAGAAGGCAGGTGTGAAGGTGCTGCTCCCACCTCTGACTAAAGCCACAGGTTCCCACCAGGGAGAGGAAGCGTGCAGATGCATGGCTGTGTGGCTCCCACTGCTCCAGCCAGGGGCTCTGTGGTGTCCCTGGATGGGTGCTCCTCACCCATCCTTGCAGCTCCCATTTTCATAGGACACTGGACGCTAGGGATGGGGGTGGGATCCTCAGGTCGACACCCAGCTCCAACCCCCACCCCTGGGGTGCATTTGTGGCAGAGCCAGGGCGGACTGTGGGGTGCTGGGGAGGTGCAGGCAGGACAGGAGAGGGGAGGCGAGAGGCTGAGTTCCGGGTCTGCGGGGGTTGGGGGGAAGGGGTAGACTGGTGGAGTCACAGGGTGCAGGAGTCACGTGAGGTGCTGTCCTGCAGGGCGGCCATTCACGTGTACTGCTGGAAGAAGCTGTAGGCTGTGACTCTGGGTGCGCACCCTGAGTCTGAGGGCCCGGGGCGGGGACCAAGTCAGGGCCACAAGCCAGACAGGGGTGCACCATCTCCACCAGGTGACTGCAAGAGGCTCCACCAGTCAGAGCCTGCAGCACGTTTGAAATGCAGCACTGCTGGGAAGGGGCGGGGGCGTCTGCTGGCGCGTGGTGGGGCAGCTCTCAGCCTCTGCTCCTTCTCCTCAGCGGCTGCAGGCCCCTCAGTGGCCTTGTCCCCTGTGGCTGCTGCCTCTGCCTCAGCAGCTGCTGACTCTGCCTTGCTCCCCGAACCGGGACCTCAGACTCAGGGGCGCCATGGCTGCTGCAGGGGCTACGCGCGGCCATGGCCTGCCATGCAGGCTCCACATGCTCTATGCAACCAGCCAGGACCCACGCTGTGACCTGAGCAGCCGCCAGCCACTGAAGCCATTTCCACTGGTGCTTGTGCTCATGCTCACTCTTCTCCCAGCTCTCTTTCTGCCCCATACTCCTCTCCTGGGCCACCCCGCCCCTGCTGTGCACATGCCCCAGCCCCCTTGGGCCTCTGGCCATTGCTGCCACCAAAGTGCGCTCCTGGGCCCCGCCCCCTCCTCCCCTGGGCCCCGCCCCCCAGCCCTGGCCACAATTGCAGCCCTGACTGGGCCCTGAGTTTTCTAGACCATGGCAATTGCAGCCTTACCTCAGCTCAGCACTACCCCCCACCCCCAGTACTTGCCCGGGGAATTGAATCTCCCCTCAGCCCCACCGCTGGAGGAGACTCTCTTCCATTCCCCTCCACTCCACACACCAAGCAGGTGCATGGTGAAATTTGTGTGTGTATGTGTGTTTGTGCTTGTGTGTGTGTGTGTTGGGGATAACTATCTCTCAAGGACTCAGAACATAGCACCCTTTGGGGTGACTCAGCACACAGCACACTTCCAAAAACAGCACAAAGCACCCTGTGTAAAGGACTCAGCACACAGCTCCCTTTGAGGACTCAGCATGTAGTATGCTGGGTAGAGTACTCTGCACACAGCACCCTTTGAAGGGCTGAGTATAAAGCACCCTGTGTAAAACATCTAGTGCACAGCACCCTTCGAAAAACTCAGCACATAGAACAATTTTGAAGGACTCAGCACATACCACACTGTGGAAGCACTCAGCACAGAGCACCATTTGAAGGACAGTACAGAGCACCCTGTGTAAAGGACTCAGCACACAGCACTCAAAAAACTCACCTCATCCCTCTCTTCGCAAGGGCTCAGCACATAGCAGGACCCTTTGGGATGCAGTAGCTCACCACACTTTTTGAAGGACTCAGCATACAGTACGTTGTGTAATGGACTCAGCACACAGCACCCTTTGAAAAACCCAGAACAGCCCACTTTTCTCAGGGACTCAGCATATAGAACCCTTTGGGATGACTCACCAAATCTTTTTGAGAACTCAGCACAAAACCCCCATGTGGGAAGGACCCAGCAAATAGCACCCTGTGAAGGACTCAGCACATAGCTGTATGTCACAAGTTCAGCTGTCATTAGAATTAGGGTGCTTTCTTCAGTATCACCATTCTTCAGAAACACTTCACAAATCCTACTAGTTCACAGTTAGACAACCTGTGTTTTATGGGGGAAGGTCAGCTGGGGGTCTTGAAGTCAAAGCTTGGGGGCCCTGTCCCTGAGCTCTTTGGTTCAATGCTAGAGCTCTACCACTTGGAGGCACAGCTCCAATTTTGTTTTGGGGGGTTGTTCTTTGACAGGTCTTATAGTGATAAGTAAGGCCAAGTTGGGGTATCTGTAGGCAAAGGCTCTTAGCTCAGCCTGGAGCTGACCTCTCCCTTTTTGTGTCCCTGGTAAGCCGGGCCTCCTGGAGCTCGCTTGGCCTAGGGTGGAACAGACCTGCTCTGGCATGAGCAATCAGGGTGAGCAAAAGTCAGCTTGGCCCTGGTCACTTCCTCAAATTGAACTCTAGAGAATGATGGCACGGGGCCACATGTTTCACATCTGGCCCCCAGGGTGCAGGAGTAGCCCACCATAGGGATAGTATTTGAGAGTTGTGTTTACTCTTGCTTCCTTGGGGGCCCCCATCATGATTCAAAGCCACCCTGGACAGGAAAGTCCTTGAGAATCTTACCTACAATTAACCATCAAAAAGCAAGTGAGGCTGTGGCTCAAGTGGCAGAGCACTAGCCTTGAGCAAGAAAACTCAGGGATAGAGCCTAGGCCCTGAGTTCACACACACACACACACACACACACACACACACACACACACACACACACACACACACACACCACGTGCATGCAAAATCAGAGATTTCTACACTACAATCTTTTCCCCACTAAGCCTGGTGGCTGCTGGCCTAGGTGTTTGATGCATACACCACCACCTACTTCCTATTTATCTGAGGAATGGTCATATGGGTTTGGGAGGGGGGAGAATCATCCTAGCTGAGAATGTGGCTCAGTGGTAGAGTGGTCATCTAGCATGCCTGAAGCCCTGGGATCTATTCCACACAGAAAAAGCTGGAAAGGGAGGTGGGGCTCAACTGGTAGAGTGCCAGTCTTGATCAAAAAGAGCTCAGGACAGTGGCCAGGCCCTGAGTTCAAGCCCCAGGGCTGCAAGAACAAATCTTTGTTGAAGGCTTTTTATTTTGCTTTGAAAACAATTTATTCTTTGTGATAAGCATAACATGGGCCTCTTTCCTGGCCACCAATGGGCCATTAGATATCTCTTGAGTTTGGCTCACCTCCCGGCAGCCTCTGCCTTACCCGACCCCCAGTTTAACCTTCCCATTACCCGGCTGATGGAGGCCTGAGAGAAACCCACCTGGCCACCTACTTCTGGTGGCTGCCAAGGCTTTTGAGAGTCAGTATGTCACATAGAGAGTCATCATCCGCAACAGTCTACAAGAGAAAGTGAGGGAGCACGCCTCCCCTGAGCCTGGGAGCTGTGGGCGGATCTGGATGTGCGGTATCTGGCGCAGGACGTGCTCCTTGAGGGAGTCCACTACGGGGTCAGGAAGCTGACCTCTCCTCTGGCAGTTTCCATGCTGTCTTCAAGTTGCAATTCTTCAAAACCTTTCTGCTCCTCCCTCATTTCACCCACCACAGGCCCTGAGGCGTCTGAAGCAGTGCTGGTGGTGGGGAGTTCAGCCTGTGCTGGCATCTGAAGACTGCTGTGTGTGCCTTCCCTTGTGAGGAGTGACAGCAGCTCCTGCAGCACTCTCCTCCTCTCCATCTTCTCCTGGGACAGCAAGTGCATGCACTGGGCTTTCTCCCAACACAGCTCATTCAGGACCAACATCTGCTCTTTACATACCATGAGGGACTCCTCAATGATTTGGATGTGTGCCAACAGCTGGCTGCATCAATGGGGGAACTCACCTGCTGGACTCTGGAAGTCTACCTCATCAGGCAGGTCATGGACAAAGCAGATTTTCTTCTCAGATGCCCATGTGTCCTGCTTCCCATCCCCATGCATGCTGTGGTGGCAGCTCATGGGGCAGAGGGCCTGTGGCTCCAGCTCAGTCTGGCACTGAGCTGCTGGGTTGGCCAGGGGGTGCCTGCAGCTGGCACACACTCCTGTGGCAGGATTTTCCCCCTGTGGATCTCAGCCTCCGAGTGTTCTAACAGAGCCTAGTCCATCTACCAGGCAACATGGAATGTGGGCATGGCCACCATTCTTGTATCCCTTTGGTCAGAAAGAACCATGAACTAATGGTGTGGCCAGAATCCTGTGATGCAGGCAGAATGGGCAGAGTCAAGATGACAGTGGCTCCCCCAGCCCCTTTCCCAGGGAACTCTGTCCAATTCAGCTGGGGACAAGAGGGTGACATGCTTTAGCTGGATGGCTGCATAGATTGTTGTGTATGTCTGTTTGTTGCCAGTCCTGGACCTTGAACTCAGGATCTGGGAACAGTCCATGAGCTGCTTTTGCTCAAGGCTAGCCCTCTACCACTGGAGCCACACGGCTCTACTTCTGGCTTTGTTGGCACTGAAGTTGGACAGGGGTTTCAAGGACTTTCCTGCTTAGGGTGACTTTGACAATAGCCTTGTAGGTTTCAAGGAGGACCTGTGCTGCTGCTGCTGCTGCTGCTGGCCGCCCTGCTCTGCGGCCTGGGCCCAGGAGGCTGGGGTGAGGCCTTGGTGGTTTCTAGTCCCCCCACCCTCTTTGGTGGTTTGTAGTTCTCCCCCCTTGGTGATTTCTAGTTCTCCCCTTGGTTGTTTCTAGTTCTCTCCTCTTTGGTGGCTTCTAGTTCTCCCACCTTGGTGGTTTCTAGTTCCCCCCAGTTTGGTGGTTTCTAGTTGTCCCTCTTTGGTGGTTTCTAGTCCCCCCCCTTGGTAGTTTCTAGTTCGCCCTCTTTGGTGGTTTCTAGTTGTTCCTCCTTGGTGGTTTCTAGTTCTCTCCCCCTGGTTGGTGGTTTCTAGTTCTCTCCCCCAGTTTAGTGGTTTCTAGTTCTCTCCCCGTGGTTGGTGGTTTCTAGTTCCCCCTCCTTGGTGGTTTCAAGTTCTCCTCCAGTTTGGTGGTTTCTAGTTCTCTACCCCTGGGTGGTTTCTAGTTTTCTCACCTTGGTGGTTTCTAGTTCCCCCCCAGTTTGGTCGTTACTAGTTCTCTCCCCCTGTTCGGTGGTTTCTAGTTCTCCCCCAATTTGGTGGTTTCTAGTTCCCCCCTCCTTGGTGGTTTCTCTCCCCCTTGGTGGTTTCTAGTTCCCCCACCTTGGTGGTTCTACTTCCCCCCCAGTTTGGTGGTTTCTAGTTCTCCCCCCCTTTTTGGTGGTTTCTAGTTCTCCCCTGTTTGGTGGTTTCTAGTTCTCTCCTCAGTTTGGTGGTTTGTAGTTCTCCCCTCTTTGGTGGTTTCTAGTGTCCCCCCTCCTCTCCTGGTGGTTTTGGGTTCCCCCCCATCAGGGCCCGGGGCTGGGCTGGGGTTGTGGGGTGGGGAGGTGGCAGTGGATTTTCAGGTTGGGCCAGGTTGTTGGAGGCCGGGGCCTTGTCCTGTTGGGCTGTGTGTCTCTGTGTCTGTCTGTCTGTCTGTCTGTCCGTCTCCTCTCGGTCTGTCTGTCTGTCTGTCTGTTCATCTGTCCATCTGTCAGTCTGTCTGTGTCCCTGTCTGTCTGTCTGTCTCTGGGTCTGTCTGTCCATCTGTCCATCTGTCCGTCAGTCAGTCTGTCTGTGTCGGTCTGTCTCTCTCTGGGTCTGTCTGTGTGTCCATCTCCTCTTGGTCTGTCTATGTCTGTCTGCCTGCCTCTCGGTCTGTCTGTCTCCTCTCTGTCCATCTGTCTTCCTTTTTGTCTGTCTGTCCGTCTGCATCTCAGTCTGTCTGTCTGTGTCTCTGTCCATCTGCTTCTGTCGGTCTGTCGATCTCCTCTCAGTCTGTCTGTCTGTCTGTCTCCTCGCAGTCTGTCTGTCTTCCTCTTGGTCTGTCTGTCCACCTAGATGTCCATCTGCTTCTCCTGTCTGTCTGTCCATGCGGTCTTGGTCATCCGTCCATCCCTTGTCTGTCTGTCTGTCCCTCAGTCTCTGCATCTGTCTGTCTCTATCTGTCTGCAGGTCAGTCTGTGTCTGGGCCCCTGCCTGTCCGTGTGTCTGTCCGTGTGTGTGTGTCCATGTTTCTGTCTGTCCATCTCCTCTCTGTCTGTCTCATTGTCTGTCTGTCTGTCCATCTGTCTCTGGCTCTGTCTGTCTGTCTATCTGTCCATGTGTCATCCTCTTGGTCTGTCTGTCTGTCTGTCCGTCTGCCTCTCAGTCTCTCTGTCTGGGTCTGTCTGTCCTGTGTCTGTCTGTCTGTCTCCTCTCTGTCCATCTGTCTTCCTCTCTGTCTGTCTGCCTCTTGGTCTGTCTGTCCACCTGGCTGTCCATCTGCTTCTTCTGTCTGTCCATCTGTCTGTCCTGTCTTGATCATCTGTCCATCCCTTGTCTGTCTGTCTGTCCGTGTGTCATCCTCTCGGTCTGTCTGTTCGTTTCTGTGTCTATCTGTCTCCCCATCCATACGTCTGTCCCCAACAACTGTCCTCTTCCCCCCTCAGGCCAGGCCGACTTTGACCTCGCCGACGCCCTGGGTGACACAGGTGAGTCCTGACCTCTCATCTTTCCCCCCCCATGGCTTCACCCTGGCCGCTAGGCCTCACGTGGGGCCTTGATCCAGCTGTGGGCCTGAATCCCATGTGACCCTTTGCGACCCCCTGAGACCTTGGGATCAGGGGTTGGGGGGGTCAGGGGAGGTCAGGGGTCACCACCCTCTCTCTCTTCGCCCGCAGATCCCACCCCGAAGCCCATCTCGGATGAGTGGGGTCCTCCCACACACACAGCAGGCCCACCCAGGGTGGGGAAACTGAGGCACGGCCCACTCCTGACACACAGGGCTGTGCCCACAGCTGCCTGACCCGCCCAGGCCGTGACCCCCGGGTCGGGATGGAGGTGAGCGGGGTCGGGGTTCAGGGGGAGTCAGGAGTCAGGGGAAGGAGGGGGATAAGGGGAGGGGGGAGGCCGGCCTCCATCCTCCCTCGCTCTCTCTCTTCCCGCAGACATCTACCTACCGACGCCGGCCTCCACCCCAGCCCCAACCCCCGCCAGGCACAGGAGGTGAGGACATGGAAGGGGGGAGGCCCGGATATGGAGGCTGGGGATGGACAGGCCTGGATGTAGAAGCCTGGATGTAGGGAACCCAGTGTGGAGGCCCGAATTTACGGACCCGGATGTAGGGACCCAGACATGGGAATCTGGATGTAGGGACCCGGATGTGGAAGCCTGGATGTAGAGACCCAGATGTGGAGACCCCAGTGTGGAGATCTGGATGTAGAGACCCGGATGTGGAGACCCCAGTGTGGAGACCCGGATGTAGAGACCCGGATGTGGAGACCCCAGTGTGGATTCCTGGATGTAGAGACCCGGATGTAGGGACCCAGACATGGGATCACGGATGTAGGGACCTGGATGTGGGTACCCCGATATAGGGACCCAGATGTAAGGACCCGGATGTAGAGGCCGAGCTCCCAGGGCTGCGTCTCTCCTCCCCATCCACCCCAGGTGCTGGCGACGAACACGTGATCCACGGAGACCCTCCAGGGTAAGTCCCGCCCCCTCGGCTGCCCCACTTCCGGTCCCCTCCTGATCTGGGCCCAGGTGTGTATTTGGACTTCCGGTCTGCATGAGAACTTCCGCTCCTGACAGTATGTAAACTTCTGGTCCAGAGTATCGGAACTTCCGGTCCTGATTGGGAACTTCCGGTCCCTAGTATATAACAACTTCCGGTCCCGACTGAGGACTTCCGGTCCCTAGTGTATATGAACTTCCGGTCCTGACTATGGGGACTTCCATCCTTAGTGTGTAAGAACTTCCAGTCTTCACTGTGGAGACTTCCGGTCCCTAGTATATAACAACTTCTGGTCTTGACTATGGGGACTTCCGGTCCAAGTGTACAGGAACTTCTGGTCCTGATTGGAAGGGCACTTCCGGTCCCTAGTGTAGAGGAACTTCCCGTATCTAGTGTATAAGAACTTCTGGTATTGACTATGGGGACTTCCGGTTTTGACTGTGGAGATTTCTGGTCCCTAGTATATAGGAACTTCTGGTCCTGACTGGGGACTTCCGGGCCCTAGTATATAGAAACTTCTGATCCTGATGGGAAGGGCACTTCCGGTCCTGATTGGAAGGGCATTTCCGGTCCCTAGTGTGTAGGAACTTCTGGTATTGACTGTGGAGACTTCCAGTCCCTAGTATATAACAACTTCTGGTCTTGACTATGGGGATTTCCGGTCCCTAGTATACAAGAACTTCTGGTCTTGACTATGGAGACTTCCAGTCCCTAGTACACAAGAACTTCCGGTCTTGACTAGGGGCACTTCCTGTCCCTGTTCATGGACAGTTCCTGTCACGGCTGTGATAGCACTTCCGGTCAGGCACCCTTGTCCCGCCCCTTCGCCTTGGCTCGCTTCCTGTTTCCGGACACTTCCCGACCGGAAGCTGCAGGGGGACGCCCCACCCCCTTCCTGGGTGTGTTCTACCCCCCATTTCCGGTTCCGCCCCCTCCAGGCAGCGCGCTGGCCCGAGTCGTGTCCCCTGTCGTGTCCGTGGTGGTCGCGGCCCTGGTGGGCACCGCCATCACCTACTTCTAATCTAGAGGTCGCAGACGCTGCTTCCAGGCTGCGGGCCAGGATGCAGGTGGGAACTGCCCCCTCCCAGGATGAGGGGGGGCGTGGGGCAAAGCCTTCCATGATCCCCCGCGGGCGCTGTAGCCTGTGCCTCCCTTCCCCCCCAGGCCCCGCCCCGGTGTGAGGCTGGATTCGAACCCGGGGCCTCCAGCAGCAGGCGGAAGCGTAAGAAGGAGCCTGGGGGGGGAGGGACGAATAAAATCAACGTAAAGTACACATGTGCACTGTCAGGCCTGTCTGCCCCGCCCATCTTTCCATGGCGCATGCGCAGGCTCCGCCTCTTTGGAACCACTTCCCGCACATCCGCGTTGCGTGTGCCCAGGCAGCGTTTCCCTTCCCCTCTGGTGCCTACTCAGTGTGGAGATAGGCGCAGGGCGGGACAGGATGGTGATGGACAGCTAGAGTGTCCAGTCAGTCACTTGTGGGAGGGGCTTTGGCTTGACAGGACCTAAGACAGAGTAGGAGGAGGGGCCTGGAGGTAAATGACACCCTGTGTGGCCATCTAATTGCAAGGGGCGTGGCCTGAAGTCGACAGGACACATGATTATACAACAAGGGGGCGTGGTCTGAAGGTGACAGACAGGACAAATGTCCACACTACAGCCAGGGGGCGGGACCTGGAGGAGACAGACAGCCCCTGTGGCCTTTCAACAGCCATTGGGCGGGGCCTGGAGGTGACAGAGAGCCTCTATGGCCTTCCAACAGCCAGAGGGTGGGACCTGGAAGAGACAGACAGCCCCTGTGGCCTTCCAACAGCCAGGAGGCGGGACCTGGAAGTGAAGGACAGCCCGTGAGCCCATACATTCACTAGTGGGCGGGACCTCTGGGTGATGGGCACCCACAGCGTTCATAGAGCTAGCCACGAAGAGGCGTGGCTTCACACATATCGACTCTCCAGCTATTGGCTTGGCAGGGGGCGGGACCCAGGGATGATGGACAGCATGCCCTGCCTTTCAATATCACCCAAGGAAGAGGCGGGACTGGACCCCCAGCTTCCCTGGGCGGGGCCAAAGGATGGAGAGACAGGCGTGTCAGCCAATCAGAGCAGGGGGCGTGGCTGGAGGAGTCCCCGGGGAAGCCAATGGGTCCCTCCCTCCAGAGAAGTCCCAGATGTCGTGCAGGTGCAATGCATCCTAGGCCTAGGGAGACACAGACCTCCGACCTCGACTTATCCTACCACCATAAGGAGCTATAGGCCCATCTGGGTCAATCCCTGGAGAGGTCATTGGGGTCCCCTGGGACAGGCACAGAAGGGGAAGAGGTCGCAGGCCTGGTCATCCACCCATCCATCCACCCAACTACTGCCCCCCCTTAGAGTGGTCCAACATCCGGGTACCCCACGTCTCCAATCCCACTGGGCCAATCTGAATCTGAGTTCAGGTAGTTAGGGGCAGGACTGTCGTGTGAGGTCCAATCAGCAGCGAGTTGGATTTGTGGGGGGGCTAAAGGGCGTGTCTTACAGCTGGACAAATGACAAGTGAATTAGGAAAGTGAGGGCGGGGCTTTCATGGAATAGGCCAATCAGGTGTGAATCTAGGTGGTGGGATGTCTTGGAGGATGGCGAGACCAAGCCTGTTTCCTAGCAACCCACCGGAAATGGTCTGAAATGGAAGGCGGGAATAGTCCAATATCCTAGCAACCACTGGAAATGGCCTGAAATGGAAGGCGGGACTAGTCCAATACCCTAGCAACCACCAGAAATGACCTGAAATGGAAGGTGGGACCAGCCCTGTATTCTAGCAACGACCGGAAATGGTCTGAAATGGAAGGCGGGACCACTCCTATACCCTAGCAATGACCAGAAGTGGCCTGAAATGGAAGGTGGGACTAGTCCTATACCCTAGCAACGACCAGAAGTGGCCTGAAATGGAAGGCGGGACCAGCCCTGTATCCTAGCATCAACCAGAAATGACCTGAAATGGAAGGCAGGGCCAGTGCCCGGCTACTGACCCCGGTGACCCCTGACCCTGCTGTGCGGTGCCGTGCTCACGAGGTTTTATTGTGTGAGA
The DNA here is from genome assembly GCF_019054845.1 of Dipodomys spectabilis. NCBI lineage: Eukaryota > Metazoa > Chordata > Mammalia > Rodentia > Heteromyidae > Dipodomys > Dipodomys spectabilis. The sequence goes on along the minus strand of NW_024871193.1, from coordinate 5,479,744 downwards.
AGTTAGAGGACATAGGCCCGGATGTGAGAGGGCCCCAGATGGGAGGATGGGGAAAGGCCCCAGATGGGAGGCCCAAGGTGGAGGTCCGGGATGAGAGGCTCAGGATGTGAGAGTCCCCGGATGTGGGAATCCCTGGGTCTGAGAATCTCCAGATGTGAGACTCTCTGAATGTGAAAATCCCCGGATGTAAAAGTTCCCCAGATGTGAGAATCCCCGCATGTGAGAGTCTCTGGATGTAAAAGTCCCTGGATGTGACAATCCCTGTATGTAGGAATCTCTAGATGTGGGAATCCCCGGATGTGAGAATCCCCGGCTGTGGGAATCCCCAGATATGAGAATCCCTGGATGCGAGTATCCCCAGATGCGGGAATCCCTGGATGTGAGAGTTTCTGGATGTGAGATTTCCCCAGATGTGGGAATTCCCTGGTCTGAGAATCCCCGGATGTGGGAATCCCCGGATATGAGAATACCCGGATGTGGGAATCTCTGGATGTGAGAATTTCCGGATGTGAGAGTCTGGGGATGTGAGAATCCCCGAATGTAAAAGTCCCAGGATGTGAGTGTCTCTGGTTGTGAGAATCCCCTGGTGTAAAAGTCCCCGGATGTGGGATTCCCCGGATGTGTAAATACATCCCCGGGAATCCCCGGATGTGTCACCAGAAGTGAGAATCCCCGGATGTGAGAATCCCCGGATGTAGGAATCCCCAGATGTGAGAATCCCCGAATGTAGGAATCCCCGGATGTAGGAATCTCTGGATGTGAGAGTCTGTATGTGGGAATCCCCAGATGTGGGAATCTCTGTATTTGAGTATACCCGGATGTTTAATACCCGGATGTGAGTCCCCGGATGTGAGAGGCGCAAGCCAGGATCTGCCATAGCCCTGGGGAAGTTGGGGGTTGGGGGTCGGGTCGGGGTCAGAGGTCGGGGATCAGGTGGTCGCAGGCACAGAGCGGTCCGGGCGAGCAGCAGGGCTGCAGGCGCAGGCTCCAGGTGTTGTGTGCAGGGGCGAGGGGCGGGGCCACGAGGGGGTGGCGCGTGCGCAGCATCCCGGCCACCGTGGCCCCCTGCGCGTCGCCATCGGGCCCTGCAGCGGGCGGGTCTCCCCCGGGTCTGCCGTCAGGTCAAAGAGCAATGGCCGCAGGTGGCGGGTCATTCGCCGCCCTGAGCAGGCGCAGGCAGGGAAACCGAGGCAGGCACCCGAGCATGGCGAGTCAAAGCGCGGAGTGGCGAAGTGCAGCTTCCACACCGTGCGGCCTGCGGGGGGTGGGGGGAGAAAGGAGTAACATCCGGGGCCTCACATCCGGGGATTCCCATCCGGGAATTCACATCCAGGACATCACATCCAGGGATTCACATCCGGGCATTCACATGCAAGACCTTACATCCGGGGATTCCCATCCAGGACTTCACATCTGGGTATTCACATCCGGGGATTCCCATCTAGGACCTCACATCTGGGAAATCACATCCGGGACCTCACATCCAGAACCTTACATCCAGGGCTTCACATCTGGGGATTCACATCTGGGCTTCACATCCGGGGATTCACATGTGGGACCTCACATCCGGGGACTTACATCCATGGCCTCACATCCGGGGATTCTCATCTGGGACCTCACATCCAGGGATTCCCATTTGGGACCTCACATCCGGGGCCTCACATCCGGGGATTCCCATCCGAGGCCTCACATCCGGGATCTCACATCCGGGGCCTCACATCCAGGGATTCTCATCCAGTACCTCACATCCGGGAATTCCCATCGGGGACTTCACATCCGGGACCTTGCATCCGGGGATTCCCATCTCATGCCTTCCATCCAGGTCCTTACATCCCAGGATTCCCACATCCGGGGATTCCCACATCCGGGTCTCCCACCCCCAGGCCTTGCATCCCAGTCCCTGCACGCATGCATGCAGCTCCCTCCCCCGCCCCGGGGCCCAGAGGAGGTCGAGGCACTCACTTGGGTGGTCGAACAAGTGCACGGCGTGCAGCCGAGCCTCGCAGTAGTGCAGCAGGAAGTCGTGGCCTGCGGCCTGCACCGTCCCCAGCAGCGCGGGCATCAGGTCCCGGCCATCCACCTCCCTGCGGGACCTGGATGTGCAGGCTTCTGAGCGCTCAGAGACCCAGATGTGCAGGCCAGAGCCCCCAGAGACCCGGATGTGCAGGCCAGAGATCCCAGAGACCTGGATGTCAAGGCTTGAGCCTTTAGAGACCCGGATGTGCAGGCTTCTGAGCGCTCAGAGGCCCAGATGTGCAGGCCAGAAATCCCAGAGACCCGGATGTCGAGGTTTCTGAGCCCCCAGAGACCCGGATGTGCAGGCTTCAGATCCCAGAGACCCAGATGTGCAGGCTTCTGAGCCCTCAGAGACCCAGATGTGCAGGCCTGAGCCCTCAGAGACCCGGATGTCCAGGCCTGAGACCTGGGCCTAGGTACTCAGAGATCTGGATGTGCAGCCCTGATGCCTTAGAGACCCGGATATGAAGGCCTGAGTCCTCAGAGACCCAGATGTCCAGGCTTCTGAGTGCTCAGAGGCCCAGATTTGCAGGCCTGAGCCCTTAGTTACCCGGATGTAAAGGCTCCTGAGCCCCCAGAGACCCGGATGTGCAGGTCTGAGCCCTCAGAGACCCGGATGTGCAGGCTTCTGAGCAACCAGAGACCCGGATGTGCAGGCCTCAGCCTCCCCCCCTCGGGATCCCCGAGGCCCCGGATGACCCCCCTTCTCCTCCACCCCGTGGGGACCAAGGCCGGCGAACTCCTACCTGTCCGCCAGAACCCAGGCCCCGGCCAGGCACACCATGGTGGGGAACAGGTCCATGAGGCTGGTGGGCTCAGGCACCAGGCGCCCTGCGGGCAGCATCCCGGGCCAGCGCACCAGCCCAGGGACCCGGATGCCGCCCTCCCAGCCGCCCATGCCTTTGCCACCTGCAAGGGGGGGCGAAGGGCAAAGGTCAAGAGGCGGGGTCGGGCCGCGTGGGAGGCCCCGCCCACCCTGCCTCAGTTTTCCCCTCACCTCGGTGCACGCCGTTGGAACCCCCGAGGTGGGCGCCCCCAGCCCGGGCCTCCAGCGAGGCACCGTGGTCCGACGTGAAGTAGACGAGGGTATGGCGCCCCAGCCCCGCGCCGTCCAGCGCTGCCAGCAGTCGCCCTGCGGGGGGGGGGGGGAAATGGGTCCGTGCCTCAGTTTACCCCCAGCATCCACCGTGCCTCGGTTTGCCCCCAACAGGCACCGTGCCTCAGTTTACCCAACATGCATTGTGACTCAGTTTACAAATTTCCATCGTGCTTCAGTTTATCCCCAATGCCCAGTGACTCAGTTTACCCAACAGGCACCGTGCCTCAGTTTACCCCCAACGCTCACCGGGCCTCAGTTTACCCCCAACATGCACTGTGCCTCAGTTTACCCAAATGCACTTTGCCTCAGTTTACCCAAGTGCACCGTGCCTCAGTTTACCCTAAACATGCACCGTGCCTCAGTTTACCCCTATATTTGGGCCTCAGTTTACCCAAGTGCACCATGCCTAAGTTTACCCAAATGCACCGTGCCTCAGTTTACCCCAGCCCGCTGACCCCGTCCCCGTGCCTCAGTTTACCCAACATGCCTAGTGACTCAGTTTACCCAACATGCACCATGCCTCAGTTTACCCAACATGCCCAGTGACTCAGTTTACCCAAATACACCGTGCCTCAGTTTACCCCAATACCCAGTGACTCAGTTTTCCCAACATGCACCGTGCCTCAGTTTACCCCTATACGTGGGCCTCAGTTTACCCACATCCACCATACCTCAGTTTACCCAAATGCACCGTGCCTCAGTTCACCCTGAACATGCACCGTGCTTCAGTTTACCCAACATGCACCGTGCCTCAGTTTACCCAAGTGCACCGTGCCTCAGTTTACCCCCAACATGCCCAGTGACTCAGTTTATCCAAATGTACCGTGCCTCAGTTTACCCAAACCCCATGCCTCAGTTTATCCCCAACACACTGACCCCGTCCCCATGCCTCAGTTTACCCAAATGCACCATGCCTCAGTTTACCCCAACCCATTGACCCCGTTCCCATGCCTCAGTTTCCCCCATTCCGCTCACCCCATCTCTGTGCCTCAGTTTCCCCCAACCCACTCACCCCACCCCCGTGCCTCAGTTTCCCTATCCCACTCACCCCACCCCCGTGCCTCAGTTTCCCCCATCCCAAGCACCATGCCTCAGTTCCTGCCCCCCCGCACTCACCCACCATCCAGTCGAGCTCCTCCACGTTGTAGCCGTAGGCGCCGTGCGCGCTGCGGCCCCGGAAGGCAGGTGAGGTGACCAGCGGGACGTGGACGTGGAGAAAGGAGACGAGGAGGAGGTGGTCACCATGCCTTCCAAGAGAGAGGAGAAGGACCCTAGGTCAGTGATGATGGCGTCCCGGGTCAGGAGGGGGCATCTAACACCTTCAGGGGGAAGGCCTGCTGTGTCTGGGATAGCCTGGGACCTGCCCACCCAGGTGGAAAGGACCCCAGCCCTGGGAGCCCCCGGGGGAAACCAATATGGCATCACTTCCGGTTTCCTGGCGTTTCAGGGGGGAAGTCCCAGAGTCTCAGGAATTTGAACCTGAGATCCTCAGAGTAGTCCTCCCCTCCCTCTGGTGGACATCAGTGCCCTCGATGTTGAGCCTCAGTTCCCTGGATGTTGGACCTCAGGTCCCCGGATGTTTGAAGTTAGTATCCCAGATGTTGGCCCTCAGATCCCCGGATGATGGAGTTCAGTGCCCTGTATGGTGGATATCAGGACCCCAGATGTTGGACTTCAGTTACCCGGATGTTGTAGCTCAGTTCCCTGGATGTTGGGTCTTACAACCCCGGATATTGGAGCTTAGATTCGGGTATGTTGGCCCTCAGATCCCCAGATGTTGGAGCTCTGTTCCCCGGCTGTTGGGGCTCAGGTTCCCGGATGTTGGATCTTAGTACCCCGGATGGTGGATGTCAGGTCCTCGGATGTTGGAGTTCAGTTCCCAGAATGTTAGGCCTCAGATCCCAGGATGTTGGATCTTAGTACAATGGATGTTAGAGATAAGGTCCCCGGATGTTAGAGTTCAGTGCCCCGGATGTTTGTGCTTAGATCCCCGGATGTTGGATCTTAGTAATCCGGATGTCAGAGATGAAGTCCCTGGATGTTAGAGCTCAGTGCCCCGGATGTTGGTGCTCAGTTCCCCGGATGTTGGGCTTTAGATCCCCGGATGTTGGGTCTCAGATCCCCAGATGTTGAATATCAGGTCCACGGATGTTGGATCTTAGTATCCCGGATGTTGGCTCTCAGATCCCCGGATGTCCTGCCCCCACCTCCCCCCCACCGCCCCCTCCGTTCCCCAGATGTCCCACTCCCCCATACCAACCCAGGCACACAGGGTAGCGTCCCGTCAGGAAGGCTGCACGGCTCGGGCTGCAGACGGACGCTGCCGCCAGGTGCTGGGTCAGCCGCACGCCGTCCCGGGCCAGGCCGTCCAGGTGTGGGGTGCTGTGGGGGGAGAGGGAAACTGAGTCACAGCCAAGAACATACGGGGACCTGAGGTCCAACATCCGGGGATCTAAGATCCAACATCTGGGGCCCTGAGATCCCACATCCAGGGTACTAAGATCTATATCTGTGGACTGGGCTCCTACATCCGGGGATCTAAGGCCCAACATCCGGGGACCTGAGGGCCTACATCCGGGCAACTAAGATCCACTCTGGGACCTGAGCTCAAACATCCGGGTACCTGGTCTCCAACATCTGGGACACAAAGATCCAACATCCAGGCATCTGATATCCAACATCCGGGTGCCTGATCTCCAACATCTGGGGTACTAACATCTAACATCCGGGAACCTGATTTCCCACATGTGGGGTATACTAAGATTTAATCTCCGAGGACCTGATCTCCAACATCCGGGGCACTAACATCCCACATCCGGGGATCTGATATCCAACATCCGGGACCTGATCTTCAACATCCAGGGAACTGAGATCTAACATCCTGGGAATTGAACTCCAACATCCGGGGACCTAACATCCAACATCCGGGGACCTGAGGTCCACTAGATGTCTATACAGTTCTCCTGGTGGAACATCCGGGGAACTGAGCTCTAACATCCGGGGTACTAACATGTAACATCCGGGGACCTGATATCCAACATCCGGGGCAGTAAGATTCAACATCCGGGGACCTGATCTCCAACATCCGAGGACCTGACATCTAACATCCGGGGACCTGATCTCCAACATCCGGAGCATTAACATCTAACATCCGGGAACCTGATTTCCCACATCCAGGGCATTAAGATCTAACATCCGTGGACCTGTCCTCCAACATCCAGGGCACTAACATCCCACATACGAGGATCTGATATCCAACATCCGGGGCAGTAAGATTCAACATCCGGGGACCTGATCTCCAACATCCGGGGACCTGATCTCCAACATCCGAGGACCTGACATCTAACATCCGGGGACCTGATCTCCAACATCCGGGGACCTGATCTCCAACATCCGAGGACCTGACATCTAACATCCGGGGACCTGATCTCCAACATCCGGAGCATTAACATCTAACATCCGGGAACCTGATTTCCCACATCCGGGGCATTAAGATCTAACATCTGTGGACCTGTCCTCCAACATCCAGGGCACTAACATCCCACATCCGAGGATCTGATATCCAACATCCGGGGTACTAACATCTAACATCCGGGGACCTGATATCCAACATCCAGGACACTAAGATCTAACATCCAGGCAACTGGGCTCCTACATCCGGAGGAATAAGATCCAACATCCGGGGCACTGAGCTACAACATCCAGGGTACTAATATCTAACATCCGGGGACCTGAGATCCCACATTCGGGGCACTAACCTCCAACATCTGGGGACCTGATCTCCTACATCCGGGACACTGAAGTCCAATATCTGGGGACATGATCTCCCACATCCGGGGTACTAAGATTTAACATCCAGGGACCTGATATCCAACATCCGGGGCACTAACATCCAACATCCGGGGCACTAACATCCAACATCCGGGGACCTAGTCTCCAACATCCAGGGTACTAACATCCAACATCCAGGGAACTGAAGTCCAACATCCGGGAACCTGATTTCCCACATCCGGGGTATTAAGATTTAACATCCGGGGACCTGATATCCAACATCCGGGGCATTAAGATCCAACATCCGGGGACCTGGTCTCCAACATCCGGGGACCTGGTCTTCAAATCCGGGGTACTAACATGTAACATCCGGGGACCTGATATCCAACATCCGGGGCACTAAGATCCAACATCCCGGGATTTGATATCCAACATCCACGATACTAACATCCAACATCCGGGGAACTGAGTTACTAGATGTCTATACAGTTCTCCTGGTGGAACATCCAGGGATCTGAGCTCCCACATCCGGGTAACTAAGGCCCTACATCCGGGCCTCCCCCTCTGCTCACCGCAGGCTGCGGTTCCCGAAGCTGCCCAGGTCGCCCAGGCCCAGGTCGTCGGTCAAGAGCAGCAGGAAGTTGGGGCGCGAGGGGGTGGGGCCTGCGCAGGGGCCAGGGGGGAGGAGGAGGAGGAGGAGGAAGACGAGGGGTGGGGCTGTGCAGCTGCTGTGCGACCTGAGGAGGAGAGAGAGGAGGAGGAGGGGTGAATGGGTGGATGGATGGGTGGATGGATGGATGGATAGGTGGATGGGTGGATGGATGGATGGATGGGTGAATGGATGGGTGGATGGATGGATGGTTGGAAGGATGAGTGGATGGGTGGATGGGTGGATGGATGGATGGGTGGATGGGTAGATGGATGGATGGATGGATGGGTGGATGGATGGATGGATAGGTGGATGGGTGGATGGATGGATGGTTGGATGGATGAGTGGATGGATGGATGGGTGGATGGGTGGATGGGTAGATGGATGGATGGATGGATGGGTGGATGGATGGATGGGTGGGTGGATGGATGGATGGATGGATGGGTGGATGGGTCTATGGATGGATGGATGGGTGGGTGGATGGATGAATGGATGGATGGGTGGATGGATGGATGGGTGGGTGGATGGATTCATGGATGGATGGATAGGTGGATGGGTAGATGGATGGATGGATGGATGGGTGGATGGATGGATGGGTGGATGGATGGATAGGTGGATGGGTGAATGGATGGGTGGATGGATGGATGGATGGATGGATGAGTGGATGGGTGGATGGGTGGATGGGTGGATGGGTAGATGGATGGATGGACGGATGGGTGGATGGATGGATGGGTGGATGGATGGATGGGTGGGTGGATGGATGGGTGGGTGGATGGATGGGTGGGTGGATGGATGGATGGATGGATGGGTGGATGGGTCTATGGATGGATGGATGGGTCGATGGATGGGTGGGTGGATGGATGAATGGATGGATGGGTGGGTGGATGGATGGATGGATGGATGGATAGGTGGATGGGTGGATGGATGGATGGATGGATGGGTGGATGGATGGATGGATGGATGGATGGATAGGTGGATGGGTGGATGGATGGATGGATGGATGGATGGATGGATGAGTGGATGGGAGGAGGGATGGGAGTACTCCCCCTCCCTCCAGGCCCTCTCCTGACCAACATGGCGCTCAGGATCGCGTCCTTCCCATGATGCTCCCCGTTTCCTGGAAGAGAAGGCCGGAAGCAGGAAGTGGGGAAGAGCTGAGGAACATCCGGCCACCCCAGGGCCAGGCTGCTGTTGTCCCCACCAGTACATCAGCCCCTCACCTCGTCTTTCCAGGCCTGTGGCGGGGCCCTGAAGCCCCCACCCCGGGGAATGGTGGGACATCCGGGGGGGGCTCCAAAAAGCAATCGAAGCCCCCCCAACCCGGGTCCCCACACCTCTCCCCGTGTTCCCCAGAGGACGAACTCACATCCACAGTTCTCTGCCATCAGCGCCTGGGCCTGTTGCTCTCCCTGCCAGCCAGAAAGCTCGCAGGGCTCAAATGTCCACGTCACTCCAGCAGCCAGAACTCCACAACCCCCCTCCAAAATAAAAGTCCCCTTGTTCCTTGGAAAGGAACAGGATGTGGTGCTGAAGGGGTAGGCAGGGAAGGAAGGGAAAAGCCCAGAGTTGCTGGGCTGGGCGCCAAGAAATTGCCAGGCCTGGCAGAGGCAGGAGGAAGGGGAGGAGGGAAACCTCGAGAACTACATGGAGGGCTGCAATAAGAGTCAGGACCGTCAGGGAGCGAGGCCTGTGCCCAGGGGGCGTGGCCTGTGCTCAGTAGGCCGTGGCCAGAGCTCAGGAGGGCGTGGCCTGGGCTGGGGAGGAAGTGAGGGACTCAGGAGGGCTTGGCCTGAGCTGGGGGGCGGAAGTGAGGAAGAATTCCATCCAGAAGCAGCACGGCTGCTTTATTGCCTCCGAGTCTGGGAAAGGACCCCAACGGCCAAAGCGCAGCTGGAACCAAGGTGTGGAGTGCCCGCTCCGCCCACATCCGGGTTCCACCTCTCACATCTGGGTCTCAACCCCTCACATCTGGGTCCCAACCCTCACATCCGGGTCCAAACCCCTCACATCCGGGCCCTGGCGCCTGCCAGTGGACCTGGAGTTAAGTGACATCCTGGTACTCGCCTCCACATCTGGGTTCCTGGACCTGGAGATCCCTAACATCCGGGTACCCACCCCACATACGGGTTCACGGACCTGGAGGTCCCTAACATCTGGGTACTCACCCCACATCCAGGTTCATGGACCTGGAGGTCCCTAACATCTGGGTACTCACCCCACATCCAGGTTCATGGACCTGGAGGACCCTAACATCCGGGTACCCAGCCCACATCCGGGTTCATGGACTTGGAGGTCCCTAACATCCGGGTAGTTCCCATTCCACATCTTGGTCCTGGACCCTCAGTGGATGTGGAGGGACCTGACATCCGGGATCCCCACGCCACATCCGGGTCCTAGACCCTGTCAGTGGAAGGAGAGGAGCGTGACATCCGGGACTCCACACGCCACAGCCAGGCCTGTGGATGTGATATCCGGGTCCTGCCCAGCACATGTCCAGGTCCCTGCCACAGTCCACATCCGGGTTAATGGACATGGACTTACATAACATCCGGGTTCCCCACGCAACATCCGGGTCCTGGCCCCTCAGTGGACCTGGAGATAGGTGACATCCGGGTCCCCCAGTCCACATCCGGGTCCTGGCCCCTCAGTGGACCTGGAGATAAGTGACATCTGGGTCCCTGACGCCACATCCGGGAGAGTGGACACGGAGGAGGGTGACATCCGGGTCCCCCAGTCCACATCCGGGTCCTGGCCCTTCAGTGGACCTGGAGATAAGTGACATCCGGGTTCCCCAGGCCACATCTGGGTCAGTGGACATGAATGAGGGTGACATCCGGGTCCCTCCCAGTCCACATCCGTGTACTGGCCCCTCAGTGGACATGAAGGAAGGTGACATCCGGGTCCCTCCTAGTCCACATCCGGGTCCTGACCCATCAGTGCATCTGGAGGAAAGTGACATCCAGTTCCTCCATGACACATCCGGGTCAGTGGACATGGAAGAAAGTGACATCCGGGTCCCTTCTAGTCCACATCCGGGTCCTGGCCCCTCAGTGGACCCAGAGATAGGTGACATCTGGGTCTTTCCCAGTCCACATCCGGGTCCCTCCCAGTCCACATCCTGGTCCTAGCCTCTCCGTGGCCTCTGGTTGGACTGCAGCTTCTGTACAGCACACACAGGTTTGGAGCCCCACATCCCGGCATCTTCCGGCTGGGGCCCAGGAGTCTTGCTGGAGCCGGACATCTGGGTCTCACGCGCTTTCCCGGCAACCGAACCCAGCGGCCTAAAGGCAGGAATGAAGCCCCACATCCGGGTCTTCTCGGTCTGTTGCCTGGCAACCGAAGGCAGAGGCCTAGACGCTGTGGTGGAGCCCAACGTCCTGGTATCTTCACTTGGTTGCCCGGCAACTGAACGCCGCGGCCTAGCAGCGGGAATGAAGCCCCACATCCGGGTCTCCTCAGTCCGTTGCCCTGCCATGGCACCAAGCGGCCTAGTGGTGGGAATGAAGCTGAACATCCAGGTCTCCGGCGCACGGGGGTCGTGTCCGGGCGGCGCCCCGGGGTGGGCTTGGCAGACGTAGGCGGCACGCACCTCCAGGCTGCCGTTGGCACCCAATGTGAAGCGGCCATGCCTCTGCAGCCCACGCAGCACGAGCCCGCCGGGCAGACGCCAGGACACCGGAAGTGTGGAGGTGGGGCAGCGCAGCCGGAAGCTGCCGCCCAGCGCCACACGCAGCGCTGCCCCCGACGCCGCCCCAGGGAGCGGAGTCAGCGCCCAAGATGGCGGGGCAGGCGCGTGATGGGGTGGAGCCTGCGCAACAGGGGGCGGAGTCAACGCCTCAGAGGGCACAGTCAGCGCCCAAGATGGCGGGGAAGGCGGGTGAGGGGGCGGAGCTGCCTCAGAGGGCGGAGCCAGCGCACCAGGGGGCGGAGCCAGCACCCAAGATGGCAGGGCAGGCATGTGACTGGGCGGAGCTGGTGTGCCAGGGGCCAGAGTCAACGCCTCAGAGGGCGGAGCCGACGCCACAGGGCGCAGAGCCCACGCCCACCAGGGTGGCAGCCGCACCCACATCTGGGCTTCGCCCGCCGGGTTGCGCACCACACACACCACAGCGTAGCTGCCACCGCTGCGCAGCGCAGGCACATCCGGGATTTCCAACGTCTCGCGCGCATCCACACTGATCCCTCCTCCCGTATGACTGCGATACGGGACTGGAAGTACCAGCCCGCCCGGAAGTTCCCACAGCAGGCGGGCCTCGGGGACGCCATCCACCTGGCAGCGCACGTGCAGACGCACCACGGGGGAGACCCGGATGTCGTCGTTCACGTCGTCATGGACATCAGGCGTGACCCGGATGCGCAGCGCCCACAGTTGCACGTGTAGGCGCACGGTGTCGCGCCAGCCCCGCCCCGCCATGCACGTGTACGTGCCTGCATCGGCCCGCCGTGCCCCCTGCAGGCACAGACGCCCGTCCGGCAGCACCCGGAAGTGGGCGTCCTCCGGGCCAGAAGTGAAGGCCACGGGCTGCGAGGCCGGCGTCAGCCAGGTCACTGCGCGCGACCCCTGGGTCACGGGGGCACGTGAAGGTCACGGGGGCGCTGTAGGGACGTAGAGCTCGGGGGGTAGTGGGGCGGAAGCGGAAGTGGGAGCCGAAGAGGAAGCAGGAAGTGAAGCAGGAAGTGAAGGGGAAGCCGGAAGTGAAGCAGGAAGCGAAGGGGAAGCAGGAAGTGAAGAGGAACCAGGAAGTGAAGAGGAAGAGGAAACAGGAAATGAAGAGGAAGAAGGAAGAGACTGAGAGGAAGAGGAAGAAGAGGAAGAAGGAAAGGAAGAGGAAGAAGAGGAAACATGAGAGGAAGCAGGAAGAGATGGAGAAGAGGAAGAAGAAGGAAAAGAAGAGGAAGCAGGAAAAGAATGTGAAGAAGAGGAAGAAGGAAGAGACTGAGAAGAGGAAGAGGAAGGAAAGGAAGAAGAGGAAGAAGGAAGAGACTGAGAAGAAGAAGAGGAAGGAAAGGAAGAAGAGGAAGAAGGAAGAGATTGAAATGAAGGGAACAGGAAGGGATGAGAGGAAGAGGAAGAAGGAAAGGAAGAGGAAGAAGGAAAAGAAGTAGAGGAGGAAGCAGAGGAAGAGGAAGAAGATGAAGGATGGTGAGAGGAAGAGGAAGGAAGAGATGGAGAGGAAGAAGGAAAGGAAGAGGAAACAGGAAAGGAAGAGGAAGAGGGAAAGGAAGAGGAAGAAGAAGTTGAATGATGTTGAGAGGAAGAGGAAGAAGAAGGAAGTGATTGAGAGGAAGAGGAAGAAGGAAAGGAAGAGGAAACAGGAAATGAAGAGGAAGAAGGAAGTGACTCAGAGGAAGAGGAAGAACCCGCCCCAGGCTCCGCCCCCCCACCCGTCGTCACACATTTGAGGTCTAACCCAGGCCCCAGGTCCCAGATCCCCACACTCCCATCAGGCCTCGCGACCCGAACATCCGGATCTCCCAGGACACCGGATGGGACGTAGAGGCAGTGGTGGGCAGCACAGTCCTCCCTGGGATCGGCGTCCTGGGTCACGGGGGTCACGGGGGTCACGGGAAGCCGGTGTTGCAGATAGGAGGCGCCTGGCCCAGCCGCCAACTCCACGCGCAGCCGTGCATGCGCGTCGCCCGCTGCGTTGCGCGCCACACACACGTACTCCCCCGCGTCGCGTGTTGTCACCGGACGCACGGAGAGCTTGCCATTGGGAAAGGCGCGGACCCGGATGTCAGAGCTGGGGAGGGGAGAGGGAGGGAGGGCAGGAAGGAAGGAAGGAGGGAAGGGTGAAGGAAGGATTGGAGGGAAGGAAGGAGAGAATGTAGGGAAGGAAGGAGGGAAGGAAGGATTGGAGGGTAGGAAGGATGGAAGAATCGGAGGGAAGCAAGGAAGGCTTGGAGGGAAGGAAGGAAGGATTGGACGGAAGGAAAGATGGAAGGATTGGAGGGAAGTAAGGAAGGATTGGAGGAAGGAAGGAAGGAAGGATTGGAGGGAAGGAAGGATGGAAGGATTGGAGGGAAGGAAGGAAGGATTGGAGGGAGGGAAGGAAGGAAGGAAGGATTGGAGGGAAGGAAGGATTGGAGGGAGGGAAGGAAGGATTGGAGGGAAGGAAGGATGGAAGGATTAGAGGGAAGGAAGGAAGGATTGGAGGGAAGGAAGGATAGAAGGATTGGAGGGAAGGAAGGAGGGAATGTAGGGAAGGGAGATTGGAAGGAAGGAGGGAATGTAGGAAAGGAAGGATGGAAGGAAGGAAGGATTGGAGGGAAGGAAGGAAGGATTGGAGGGAAGGAAGGAAGGATCGGAGGGAAGGAAGGAAGAAGGGAAGGAGGGAAGGAAGGAAGCAAGAAGGGAAGGAAGAAAGAAGGGAGGGAAGGAAGGAAGGAGGGAAGGAAGGAGGGAAGGAAGTAATAGGAGGAAAGACCATAAGGAAGGGAAGACAAATTTGAAGCCAATGTTAGTTATTCGCACATGTGACATATGCATCCAATACTCATCTTGTATCGATCCCTGATCGATCATCTATCAATGATCGATCACTAGGGTTCTACCTTGCGATCTGGCAAGCCAGGACCTATAAATTACCTATTCACTGCTAATGGATCTACCATCCCCACCTCATCTCTATCAATATTTAATTGATAATCGATTTGTTATCTATGGTCTACTGTGTCTATGTCATCTGTCTAATCCATCCTCTATCAATCAACTATCTATCAAGGGGTATCATCTTTATCCCAACTATGGGTGGATGGATGGATGGGTGGATGGATGGATGGGTGGATGGATGGGTAGATGGATGGGTGGATGACTGGGTAGATGGATGGGCGGATGAATGGGTAGATGGATGGATGGATGGGTGGACAGATGGGTGGGTGGATGGGTGGGGGAATGGATGAGTGCATGGGTGGATGGATGGAGGGATGGATGGATGGATGGGTGGATGGATGGATGAGTGGATGGGTGGATGGATGGATGGATGGATGGAGGGATGGATGGATGGAAGGGTGGATGGGTGGGTGGACGGATGGATCGATGGGTGGATGGATGGGTGGATGGATGAGTGGATGGATGGATGTGTGGATGGGTAGATGCACGGGTGGGTGGATGGATGCCCCCCACTTCCCACATTCACCTGCTCCCAGCATCCACCAGGCGCCCATCTGGCAGCCTCCAGAACACGCATGGGGCGGGGTCCCCGCGCGCGTGGCAGTGCAGCGTGAGGTCAGCACCGTGGGGCACGCATGTGGCGAGCGGGCCTCGGGGTTGGACGCTGGGGGGGAGACGCGCGTGCGCGGGCGTGACTTCGACGTGCACAGTGCGTCTCGCACTGCTCAGCGCGTTGGCGGCCACGCACTCATACTCACCGGCATGGAGCGGGGCCTGCAGGCGGCGCAGCACCAGCGTGCCATTGGGGAGGACGTAGACGTCGCTGAGTCGAGGGTGCGTGTTCGCATGCACGGGTCTCAAGTGGGTCCCGTCAGGCAGACGCCAGTGCAGGGCCGCAGGGGAACAGGCCTAGGCTGTGCAGGGCAGGTGCAGGGTGAGGCCCGCGTGGGCCGACACGAACTCCATGGGCGCCTCGCGCAGCACAGGGGGAGCGGGGGAGGCGTGCATGACATTTCCACGTGTGTCAGAGCCACGCATGCGTGCTTCATGTGTATCAGGTGAGTGTGGAAGGGACGTGATCGTGTCCCTTTCACGAGTGATATTTCCATGTGTGACCATTGTGTGAGTGTCAGATTCACGCGTGACATTTACACGTGTGTCAGATCCATGCATGTGCGGTCCAAGAGTATCAGGGCCATGCAGAAGGGACCTGATCGCGTCCATTCTACGCATGACATTTTCACGCGTGACATTTTCACGCGTGTCAGGTCTATTAATAATGGACCTGATCGTGTCCATTCCACGCCTGTCATATCCAAGCGTGACATTTGCATGCGTGTCCGATCCACATATGTGCATTCTAAGAATTTCAAGTCCACGCAGAAGGGGTCTGATTGTGTCCCTTTCACGCGTGACATTTCCACTTGTGACCATCATCTGTGAGTCAGATCCACGCGTGACATTTCCACTGGGGTTAAGCCTATGAATAACGGACATGATCGTGTCCCTTTCACGCGTGACATTTACACATGTGACATTTACACGCATGTCAGATGCAGTTATGTGAGTTTCACGCGTGTCCAGTGAGTGTGGAAGGGATCTGATCGTGTCCATGTCATGTGTGACATTTTCACACGTGATCATCAAGTCAGTGGCAGGCCTACACGTGTCCAGTTTGCTCCTGTGAGGTCCACGCCTGTCCTTTCCACGCGTGACCATCGTGTGAGTTTTAGATCCACACGTGACATTTCCATGCGTGTCCATCGTGCCAGCGTCAGATCCACTCGTGTCCGTCCCACGCGTGTCGGGCTCCGCTGGGGTCAGCTCCATGCCTGGGGATGGACAGACGGACGGAGGGAGGGACAGAGGGACAGGGTGTTGGATAAGGGCCCCTGTGCTGGTCGGAGACAGTGCTCTGTCCCTTTGTCTGTCCGTCCGGCTGTCCATCTCTCTGTCTGTCTGTCTATCCAACTGTCTGTCAGTCTGTCTATGTCTGTCTGTCTGTCCCTCTGTCTGTCTCTGTCAATCTGTCTGTTCATCTGTCTACTTGTCCGTCCGTCTGTCCATCTGTCTGTCCGTCCATTTCTCTGTCCATCTGTCCGTCCCTCTGTCTCTCTGTCTGTCCATCTGTCTGTCCCTCTGTCTCTCTGTCCATCTGTCTATCCATCCATCAGTCCATCCGTCTATCTGTCCATGTGTCTGTGTCGCTCCGTCCACCGATGTATCTGTCTGTCCATTCATCTGTCCATCCATCTATCTACTGTCTGTCTACCTACCTGTGTATCCTTCCTTCCGTCCATCTCTCTCTCTCTCTCTCTCTGTCTATGGCTCTGTTTGTCTATCTGTCCATTGCTCTGTCTGTCTATCTATGATTCTATTTGTCCACTCGTCCATCCAGCTAGCTATCTGTCCATCTGTCTGTCCACCTGTCTCTCTATGTATCTGTCTGCCTGTCTGCCTGGTGTCTGTCTACCTATCTGTCTACCCACCTGTCCATGTTATCTCTTTCAATCCATCCATCCATCCACCCGTCTGTCTATCCATCCATCTGTCCATCTGTCTCTCTGACTGTGTATGCCTCTGTCTGTCTATCTGTCCATTGGTCCATCTATCCATCTGTTCGTCTCTCTGTCCATTCTTCTGTCTATCTGTCTCTATGGCTCTGTCTATCCGTCCATTGGCCTGTCTGTCTGTCTATCTATCTGTCTGTCTGTCTGTCTGTCTGTCTACCTATCCATCCATCCAACCATGTATGTTTCTATCTGTCTGTCTGTCTATCCATCCAGTTGTCCATGTATCTCTCTGTCTGTCTGTCTCTCTATGGCTCTGTCTGTCCATCCTTCCATTGGTCGGTCTGTCTGTCTGTCTCTTTCTATCTATCTGTCCATGTCTCTGGTGTCTGTCTGTCTATGGCTCTGTCTATCCGTCCATCAGTCTATCTGTCTGTTTATCCGTCCATCAGTCCATGTATCTCTCTGTCTGTCTGTCTGTCTCTCTATGGCTCTGTCTATCTGTCCATTGATTTATCTGTCTGTCTGTCTACCTATCTATCTGTCCATCTGTCCTTCTATCTATCTACTATCTGTCTACCTGTCTATCCGTCCTTCTGTCCGTCCATCTGTCCACCTGTCTCTGTATCCATCCGTCTATCTGGTGTCTGTCTACCTATCTGTCTATACATCCATCAGTCTGTCTGTCTGTCTACCCATTCATCTGTCCATCTATCTCTTTGTCTATGGCTCTGTCTGTCTATCTGTCCATTGGTCTGTCTATCTATCCATCCAGCTGTCTGTCTGTCTACCTATCTATCCATCCATCCAATCATGTATATTTCCATGTCTGTCTGTCTCTCCATCCATCTGTCCATGTATCTCTCTGTCTGTCTGTCTATGGCTTTGTCTATCCGTCCATTTGTTTATCTATCTATCTATCAGTCTATCTGTCTGTCTATCTATCTGTCCATCTGTCTGTCTACTGTCTGTTTACCTGTCTATCCATCCTTCTGTCCATCTGTCTGTCTGTCTCTATATGGCTCTGTCTATCTGTCCATTCATCCATCTATCCACCTATGTGTCTGTCTGTCTGTCTGTCTATCCATCCGTCCCTCTATCTATCTGTCTGCTCTATGTCTGTCTGTCTGTCTGTCTGTCCGTGCTTGTGTGTTTGTCTCCCCAGTCATCCTGTGCCCCACACGGCCAGGAACACAGACAACAGACAGACAGACAGACAGAGTAAAGGACTTCGCCCCTCCCCTTCCCATGCCCTCTGACCTGTCCATGCCCTCTGCCCTCCCAGTGACCCCTGACCTCCCTGTGACCTCTCCATGACCTCTGACTACTCTGTGACCTCTGACCTCCTGTGACTCCTGGCTTCCCCATGACCTCTGACCTCCCAGTGACCCTCCTGACACCTCCCCATGACCTCTCCATGACCCCCAAGTTCCCCATGACCTTTGACCTACCATCCACTTCTCACCTGCCCATGGCCTCTCACCTCCCCGTGACCTCTCCATGACCTCTGACCTCTCTGCAACCGCTGAACCTACTGTGACCCCTGATTTCCCTGTGACCTCTGACCCCCTCTGACCCCTAACCTTCCCGTGACCTCTGACCATCTTTTATCTTCCCTGTGACCTCTAACCTCCACCTCCTATTTGGCTCCCCTCAGTCCCCCGCCCCCACACCAAGAGCCTGCAGGAAACAGATGGGTAAACTGAGGCTCACCCGTTTCTAGCTCATTCCAGGCGCCACAGGGCGGGGTCACGGTGGGCGGGGCCGGGGGTCGCGGGTCAAAGGTCCCGGGGGAAGCCGCAGGACGGGAAAGGAGGGCATCCGGGGCAAGGCCATGCAGGGTCGTGACCACGGGGTCACGGGGGTTCGCCGTGGGTCCCGGCAGGGTGCGGTAGGCTTTGTGCTGTCGCTCCCACCTGCGGCCGCCACCAGGCCTCCTAGAGGCCGGAAGTAAGGAGGCTGGAAGTGAGGAGGCCGGAAGTGAGGAGGACGGAAGTGAGGAGGACGGAAGCGCAGAGGTCGGAGCAGTGGATGGTCCAGGGGTGGAGGCCGGAAGTGGGGATGTCCATGTCAAAACCGGAAGTGGAGAGGTCCGTGGGGTGACCGGAAGTGTGGAAGTCAGAAGTGGGGATCTCCGAGTGGTAACAGGAAGTAGGGTCGTCCGACTGGAGACCGGAAGTGGGGAGGTCCGTGGGGAAACCGGAGGTGTGGAAGCCGGAAGTGGGAATCTCTCAGTCGAAAACGGAAGTGGGTAGGCCAAAGTAGTGGAGGCCGGAAGTGGGGATTTCTGAGTGGAAACCGGAAGTGGGGAAACAGGAAGTGGGGTGGTCCGAATGGAGACCGGAAGTGGGGATCTCCGCGTGGAGACTGGAAGTGTAGATCTGTGAGTGGAGTCCAGAAGTGGGGATGTTCGAGACAAAACCGGAAGTGTGGAAGCCGGAAGTGGGGTGGTCCGAGTGGAGACCGGAAGTAGGAATTTTTGAGTGGAAACTGGAAGTGTGGAAGCAGGAAGTGCGGGGGTCTGAGTGGAGACTGGAAGTGGGGAGGTCTGCGGGGAGAGCGGAAGTGGGTAGGCGGAAGTAGTGAAGACAGGAAGTGGTGATGTTCGAGTGGAAACCGGCAGTGTGGAGACCAGAAGTGGGGTGGTCTGAGTGGAGACCGGAAGTGGTGAGGTCCGAGTGGAGACCGGAAGTGGGTCGGCGGAAGACACAGAGACCGGAAGTGGGGATATTTGTGTGGAAACCGGAAGTGTGGAAACCGGAAGTGTGAACGCCGGAAGCGGGGAGGTCTCCGTGGAGACCAGAAGCAGGGAGGGCGGGGCCCGGAAGTCGCCCGTGCTGTGGCCGCGCACGCGCGCCAGGATGCGCGCCCAGTGCTCGGGCTGGATGTGCTCGGCAGCCAATGGTGGGCGCGGGCAGCGCGGCAAGGCAGGCTCGAACCCGCGGCCGGCGGGGGCGGCACGCGGGAAGGGAGGGAGATGCGGAGGCGGCGGACACCGCTGCTGCCCGAGCTCGGGGCAGCAAGCAGGACGCCAACGCCACAGCCACGCTTCCCCGGTGCCTGGGCCCGAGCTTGGCACATCAACAATGACGTCAGCACCACGCGACGCCCCCGCAGCCGCTTCCGCAGCGGTGCCCGCCATCTTGGAATCTGCCATTTTTGAGTCCGCCATCTTGGCCTCCACCATCTTGGAATCCGCCATCTTAATTCCCTCCATCTTGAATTCCTCCATCTCTGATTCCACCACCTTGTTTTCCGCCATCTTGATTCCTTCCATCTTGTTTTCCGCCATCTTGATTCCTTCCATCTTGGATTCCGCCATGTTGCTTTCCCTGATCTTGTTTCCCTCCATTTTGGATTCCGCCATCTTGGCATCCACCATCTTGGAATCCGCCATGTTGGTGTCAGCCATGTTGGATTCCACCATGTTTTCGGCCATCTTGGTTCCCTCCATCTTGGATTCCTCCATCTTGTTTCTCCCCATGTTTGATTCCGCCATCTTGGCATCTGCCATCTTCGTTTCGTCCATCTTGGCTTCCGCCATCTTAGTTCCCTCCATCTTGGATTCTGCAATCTTGGCTTCTGCCATTTTGTTTCCTTCCATCTTGGATTCTGCCATCTTGGTTCCCTCCATCTTGGTGTCCACCATCTTGTTTTTGGCCATCTTGGAATCCGCCATGTTGGCGTCGGGCATGTTAGATTCCGTCATGTTTCTGGCCAACTTGCTTCCCTCCATTTTGGATTCCGCCATCTTGGTGTCCACCATCTTGGAATCCACCATCTTAATTCCCTCCATCTTGTTTTCCGCCATCTTGTTGCCTTTCATCTTTGATTCTGCCATCTTGTTTTTGGCCATCTTGCTTTCTGCCATCTTGGATTCTTCCATCTTTGATTCCGCCATCTTGTCTCCCGCCATCTTGCCCCCCGCCGCCCCACCCACGCTGACGTCAGCGTCCCAGCGCGCCAGCCCCAGCGCGTTGATGGCCACACACACATAGGGCCCGGCATGCCGTGGGCCCAGTGTGGGAAGCGTCAGCGTCCCGTCCGCCCCAACCCCGACCCCGTCCGTCCCCAGCTCCGTCCCCGCCCAGGCCCAGTGCCCGCCTGGCAGCAGCCAGCCCACGCGCACCACCGGCTCCGCCTCCGCCCAGCAGCCCAGCCGCAGCGCGACGCCCGCAGGCAACGCCAGATCCGTGGCCGCTGGTGCCCGCGACGCCACCACGAACACGCGCTGCACCCGGCCCATCATGGCGGCCTCAAAGCCGCCATAGGCCGCAGGGCCCGGGGCTGCAGACGGGGTATAGGCCGTGGGGGCTGTGGCTTCAGAAGGGGCGGAGGCCATGGGGGCTGTGGCTTCAAAGCTGGTGTAGGCCGCGGGGCCTGTTGCTTCAGACAGGGTGTAGGCTGCGGGGCTTGTGGCTTTCTTCTCAGTGTAGGCCTCAGATCCTATGGCTTTTTCCTCAGCGAAGGCCTCGGATTCTATGGCTTTATTTGCACCATAGGCCTCGGATTCTATGGCTTCATTCACAGCGTAGGCTTTTTCTTCACCATAGGTCTCAGATTTCGTGGCTTTTTCCTCAGTGTAGGCCTCGGATCTCATGGCTTCATCTGAGCCATAGGCACTGGATCCTTTGGCTTTTTCCTCAGTGTAGGCCTCAGATCCTGTGGCTTCATTCACACCATAGGCCTCGGATTCCATGGCTTCCTCCTCCGCGTAGGCCCCAGACCCCATGGCTCCATCCCCGCCGTGCCCACGGCCACGCGCCATCCCTTGGTTTCCCCACAGCGCCCCATGCGGGCCTCGCAGCAGTACCAGTCAGCGTCGGCCTGGTGCATCCTGTGGATCTCCAGCATTGTCCCCCCATCATGGCCGCCATCCTCATCGCCCCGCAGGATGGAGACGTCGGGCCGCGTCCAGGCCAAGCGTGGTGTTTCCGAGCCCTGCGCCGCACAGCGCAGCCGCAGCGTCTGCCCCGGGGTCACCACGTGCACGTCATCGGGGTCATCATGGGGGTCGAGGGTCACACAGGGTGCATCCTCTGGGTCTTCGGGGCCACGCACGCACGCCGTCCACGTCAGACGCATGTGTGGCCCACGCAGCCCGGCCCAGCGCAGCATCAGCTCGGGCTGCAGCAGCCAGGCAGGCCGCGCCCACAGCCGGGCCACCACGCTCGGAAGTGACGTTGGCGATGATGACGACGCACCAGGGCCGCGCACCAGGAGGTAGGCCTTGCCCACATCCGGGTCATGGACATCCGGGAAATTGGCCTCAGGGTGGGCATGGCCTCCATCCTGGTCATACCCGGGGCCTACATCCGGGTGTCTGTCCTCAGAGTGGGCGGGGCCCTGATCTGGGTCATTGACATCAGGGTCTCTGTCCTCAGGGTGGGCAGAGCCCTCATCCGTGTCATGGACATCCGGGTCTCTAGCCTCAGGGTGGGCATGGCCTCCATCCTGGTCTCTGTCCTCAGGGTGGGCGGGGCCCTCATCCGGGTCATTGACATCAGGGTCTCTGTCCTGAGGGTGGGCGGGGCCTACGTCCTGATTATACTCATGGCCTACATCCGGGTGTCTGGCATGCTTGTAGGCGGGGCCTACATCCAGGTGTCTGTCCTGCTGGTGGGAGGGGCCTACATCTGGGGCTCAGGCTTGATACATATAGCCTACATCCGGGTATTTGTCCTGCAGATGGGTGTGGCCTACAACCGGGTCTCTGTCCTGAGCGTGGGCAGGACCTACATCAGGGTCTCTGGCTCCCTGGAGGACGTGGCCTATATCAGGGTTCCTGGTTTGATGGTGGGCATGGCCTACATCCGAGTCTGCGGCCTGATACATATGGTCCACATCCAGGTCTCTGCCCTGACTGTGGGTGTGGCCTACATCTGGGTCCCTGTCCTGATACAGCTTGTCCCCATCAGCATCTCCGCCCGAGGGTTGGGCGTGGCCTTCCCCAGATCCATCTCCCGGGTCCCTATCTGGGTGGGCATGGCTTGGCGCCTCCGGGTCCCAGCGCAGCATCAGCGCGACATCATCAGTGTCGTCATCGCCTCCCAGCAGGCGGCAGGCATGTGCGAGGTAGGCGGGGTCAGCGTAGCAGGCGAGGGCGGCGCTGAGCGTCAGGCGCACGTGCACAGGGACATCGGGGGCAGGGCCGGGCTACACGTCGAGGTCGGGCACGCTGGGCGCGTGCTGTAGGCGGCAGGCAAGGCCGGCGGCACGGCCACGGGCGTCTGTCAGCCTCAGCCGCACCTCGCCCACCTCCTCCCCGTCCTCCACTTCCTCTTCTTCTGCCTCCACTTCCGCTTCCGGCGGCTCCTCGCCGTCCGCCGGGCCGGTGAGGATGCGCGGCGGGTGACAGCGCATGTGTGGAGGCAGGCGACGCAGGTCCAAGCCGCGGCGGGTGGCGGGGCTGGCGCAGGCCACGCACGCCTGTTCCTATCCACAGTGCAGCACGCCTGCAGGGGGGCATGGGAGAAGGGTGGGGCTGAAATGGGACATGCCCCCCTGGGGAGCCTCGGCCACGCTCCCGCCGCGCCTGACTGGCTTGAGCTTGGCCACGCCCCTCCTGGGGGTTCTTAGCCAAGCCCCCACCATGCCTGACTGGATGGAGATTGGCCACGCCCCCTGCCGAGCCTCAGCCACACCCGTGCCCTGCCTGACTGGCTGGAGCTCAGCCACGCCCCCATGTGTCACCTCAGCCATGTCCTCATCTCACCTGACTGGCAGGAGATAGGCCATGTCCCTTGCAGCTCCTCACTAGTGCTTAGCCACGCCCAGCCACGTGCCCGCCTCGCCTGACTGGCTGGACCTCGGCCACGCCCCCCGTAGAGCCTTAGCCATACCCTCACCCTGCCTGAGTGGCTAAAGCTGGGCCACACCCTCCCTGTGGAGCCTCAGCAAAGTCCCCGCCCCACCTAAGTGGCTAGACCTTGGCCACGCCCACTGTAGCTCCTCACTAATGCCCAGCCACGCCCAGCCACGCTACTGCCGTTTTTTACTGGCTGGAGCTTGGCCACGCCCCCCTTTGTGCCTTGGCCACGGCTCCACCCGCGTGACTGGGGGAACTCGGCTACTCACTTACGCCCAGCCACGCACCCGTCCTTTCTCACTGGCTGTTGTTCGGCCACGCCCCCGCTCTGCATCGCCTCAGCCCCGCCCAGCCCTCTCATTGGCCTGCGCTTGACCACGCCCCCTCTGCTCACCTCGGCCCCGCCCCTCCAGGTCCTCCATCCAGCGCGCACGGCAAACGCAGGCCCAGGGGTTACCCTGCATGTGCAGCGTGCGCAGCGAGGGTGCGCGGGCCAGGGTGCCGGCGGGCAGCGCAGCCAGCCGGTTCCCGGCCAGGTGCAGCACGCGCAGCGTGCAGGCCGGGACCCCGCGCACGCGCAGCGTGGCCAGCGCCTCGGGCGCCAGTGCCGCCAGCCGGTTCCCGTCCAGACGCAGCAGCCGCAGCAACGCCAGCCCCAGCAGCACCCGCGGGGTCACCAACTCCAGCCAGTTGTGGTCCAGATACAGCCGGGACAGGCCCCGCAGGCCCCGCAGGGAGCCCGTGTGCAGTGCCCGAAGCTGGTTGTAGCTCAGCTTCAGCACCTGCGGGGGTTAAAGGGGGCGTTCCCGGGATCCGAAGGGCCACTTTGGGGTCACTTCCGCCCCACTTCTGGTCTCACTTCCACCCTACTTCCATACCACTTCCTGTCACACTTCTGCTCCATGTCCGGCTTACTTCTGCTGACTTCCGCCTCTACTTCCTCCCACTTCTGAGTACATTTCCTCACTTCTGGTCCCACTTCTGCCCCATTCTCACTTCCTCCCTACTTCCGACTCACTTCCGCCCCAGTTCTGGGTCACTTCCTCTCCACTTCCGGCTGACTTCCGCCTCTACTTCCTCCAAGTTCCTCCGCACTTCCGGCCACAGTTACGGCCCTACTTCCTGTCACTTCCAGATCCATATCCTCACCACTTCTGCCCCACTTCCAGCTCACTTCTGCCTCACTTCAGCCTCGACTTCCTCCCACTTCCTGCCCATTTCCTTCCTTATTTCTGCCCCACTTCCCGTCCTACCCATGGTCCTATTTCCATTTTCTTCCCCACTTTCAGCTATATGTCATTCCCCACTTCTGGGTCACTTCCGCCCCCACTTCCTCCCCACTTCCTTCCCTATTTTCACTCCACTTCCGGATCCATATCCTCACCACTTCCGCCCCACTTCCGCCTTACTTCCGCCCCTACTTCATCCTGCTTCCTCCCCACTTCCTTCCCTATTTCCACCCCACTTCTCACTTCTGGAACCATATCCTAACCACTTCCGCCCCACTTCCGCCCCTAGTTCCTCCCACTTCCTCCCCACTTTCGGCTTATTTTCGCCCCTACTTCCTCACACTTCCTCCCTACTTCCTGATTTCCACCCCACTTCCGGCCCTACTTCCACTTCCAGATCCATATCCTCACTACTTCCGACCCACTTCCGCTCCACTTCCTTCCCTATTTCCACTCAACATCCGGCTACACTTCCGGCCCTACTTCTTCCCAGGTCCTTATCCATTTCCGTCTCACTTCCACCTCCCTTCTGCCCCTGACTTCCTCCCATGTCCGTCTCTACTTCCTCCATTGATTCCCTACTTCCTCCCCACTTCCTTTGCTATTTGATCCCCATTTCTGCCTGTCTTCCTCCACATTTCCCCCCTCCTTCCTCCCTACTCTTTTCCCACTTCCTTCTTCCTCCAACTTCCTTCTCACTTCCGGCCCTACTTCCACTTCCGTATCTATTTCCTCAAACTTCCGCCCCACTTTCTCCCCTACTTTGTCCCACTTCACTGTGTATTTCTGCCCCACTTCCTGCCAAACTTCCTTCCCCTTCCTTCCAATTCCGCCCCACTTCCACCCACTCCCTGCGCACCTGCAGTGCGCCCAGGTCGCTCAGGGCACCCTCGGCGATGTCCGCGATCTCGTTTCCGTGCAGCAGCAGCAACTGAAGTCTTGCGAGACCGGGGAAGGAAGCGTGGGTCAGGACCCGGATGTGGTTGAACCTAATTCAACAGGCGAGAGGACAGGAAGAGGAAATCAGGAAAACAGCCTGAAAACCAGCGCTGGGAGGGCAGAACTTTTGTTTCTGGGTCAGGGTCAAGAATAATGAATCATTACTCATCATCATCTTCCTTCCTTCCTTCCTTTCCTCCCTTGCTTCCTTCCTTCCTTCCCTCCCTCCTTCCTTCCTTCCCTCCCTCCTTCCCTCCTTCCTTCCTTCTTTCCTTCCCTCCTTTCCTCCTTCCTTCTCTCCCTCCTTCCTTCCTTCCATCTTTCCCTCCTTCCTTCCTTCCCTCCCTCCCTCCTTCCTTCCTTCCCTCCTTCCTTCCTTCTTTCCTTCCCTCCTTCCTTCCTTCCATCCTTCCTTCCTTCCCTCCATCCTCCTTCCTTCCCTCCTTCCTTCCCTTCTTCCTTCCTTCCTTCCTTCCTTCTTTCCTTCCTTCCTCTTCCTTCCCTTCCTTCCCCCCTTTCCCCTCCCCAGGCCTCACCCCAGGTTCACGCGCTCCATCTTGGGGTCCAGCACGTGGGGCACGGCCCTGAGGCTGTGGAAGGTGCAGTGGAGTTCGGTGGGGACGTAGCAGGCGCAGGTCCTGGGGCAGCGGGTGGCGGGGGCTGGGTGAGGGCCGCACAGGAGCAGCAGCAGCAGCAGCAGCGAGGCCCAGCGGTGGGGGCCCCCCATCCTGGGGCTGGGATGGAGGGGGGGAGGCTGGGGATGGAGGCCCAAGGGTGGAGGCCCAGGGAAATGGAGGCTGGAAGTTGGAGGCCCAGGGAAGGAGGCCTAGGGATTAGAGGCCAGGGTGGAGGCTGGGGATGGAGGTCCAACGGGGTGGAGGCCAGGGGTGGAGGCTGAGGAAGGAGACTGGAAGTTGGAGGCCCAGGGGGTGGAGGCCCAGGGATGGAGGCCTAGGGGAAGTGGAGGCCCAGGGATGGGGGCCTAGGGGTTAGAGGCCAGGTATGAAGGCTGGGGATGGAGGTCCAGGAAGGTGGAGGCCAGAGGTAGAGGCTGAGGATGGAGACTGGAAGTTGGAGGCCAGAGAAGGAGGCCCAGAGGTATTGGAGGCTGGGGATGGAGGCCCAGGGATGGAGGCCTAATTGGGTGGAGGCTAGGGATGGGGGCCCAGGGGGGTAGAGGAAAGTAGGCCAAATGGGGTGGAGGCTGGGGATGGAGGCCAGGATTGGAGGCTGGAGATGGAGGTCCAAGGGGGTGGAGGCCCAAGGATGGAAGCCAGGGATGGAGGCTGGAAGTTGGAGGCCCGAGGATGGAGATTCAAGGATGTTAGGCGACCTGTGGGGGTCAGGGAGACAACGGGGAGGAAGAGGAAGGAGAATGGGAAGAGGAAGGAGATGTATCAGAACAGGAAGAGGAAGAAGGACATGGACATGAGGAAGAGGAAGGGGAAGAGGAAGAAGAGATGGAAGAGGAAGAGGAGATGGAAGAGGAAGAGGAGATGGAAGAGGAAGAGGAGATGGAAGAGGAAAAGGAGATTGAAGAGGAAAAGGAGATGGAAGAGGAAGAGGTGATGGAAGAGGAGACCAAAGAGGAGATAGAAAAGGTGACGGAAGAGGAGACGGAAAAGGAGATGGAAAAGGAAGAGGAGACGGAAGAGGAAGAGGAGATGGAAGAGGAAGAGGAGATGGAAGAGGAAGAGGAGATGGAAGAGGAGACGGAAGAGGAAGAGGAGAGGAAGAGGAGATGGAAGAGGAAGAGGAGATGGAAGAGGAGACGGAAGAGGAGACGGAAGAGGAGACGGGAGAGGAAGAGGAGACGGAAGAGGAGATGGAAGAGGAGATGGAAGAGGAGACAGAAGAGGAGACAGAAGAGGAGACAGAAGAGGAGACGGAAGAGGAGATGGAAGAGGAGACAGAAGAGGAAGAGGAGATGGAAGAGGAAGAGGAGATGGAAGAGAAGATGGAAGAGGAGACGGAAGAGGAAGAGAAGAGGGAAGAGGAGACGGAAGAGGAGATGGAAGAGGAGATGGAAGAGGAAGAGGAAATGGGAGAAGAAGAGGAGATGGAAGAGAAGATGGAAGAGGAGATGGAAGAGGAAGAAGAAACAGAAGAGGAAGAAGGAAAACACCAACCAACAGGAATACGATCAGGAAGTCGAGAGACACAAGGAAAAAGAGACCGGGAAGGCCTACTCTGTCTGTCTGTCTCTGTCCATCTGTCTCTCCCTGTCTATCTCTCTGTCTTTAGCTTTCTGTCTGTCTTTGTCTGTCTCCCTGTCTGTCTGTCTCTGTGTTGACATCTGTCTGTCTGTCTCTTATCTGTCTGTCTGTCTGCCTCTCTGTCTCTGTCTGTTATCTGTCCATTGGTCTCATGTCTGTCTGTCTGGTCTGTCTCTCCCTGTCTGTCTCTGTGTCTGTCTGCCTGTGTCTGTCTCTTATGTCTGTCTCCCTCTGTCTGTCTCTTATCTCTGTCTGTCTGTATCTGTCTGTCTGTGTCCCTGTCTGTCTGTCTGTCTGTCTGTGTCTCTGTCTCTGTGTCTGTCTGTCTGTCTCTCTTATCTCTGTCTGTCTGTCTGTTCTGTCTGTGTTGACATCTGCCTGTCTCTGTCTGTCCGTCTACCTCTGTCAGCCTCTCCCTGTCTCTGTGTCTCTGTCTGTCTGTCTGTCTCTGTCTGTGTCTCTCTGTCTCTGTCTGTTATCTGTCCATTGGTCTCATGTCTCTCTATCTGTCTGTTCTGTCTCTCCCTGTCTGTCTCTGTGTCTCCATCTGTCTGTACATCTCCATCTGTCTGTCTGGGTCTCTCTATCTCTGTCTCTTGTCTGTCCATCGATCTTGTCTGTCTGTCTGTTCCATCACTGTCTGTGTTGACATCTGTCTGTCTCCACATCTGTTTGTCTCTGTCTTTTGTCTCTGTCTGTCTGTGTTGACGTCTGTCTGTCTGTTATCTCTGTCTCTCCCTGTGTCTGTCTACCAGTCTCATGTCTGTCTGACTCTGTCCATCTGTCTCTTGTCTCTGTCTCTGTCCGACTCTCTTCCTGTCCGTCTGTGTGTGTACATCTGTCTGTCTGAATCTCTTCTGTCTCAGTCTGTTTCTGTGTGTCTTTTGTTTCTGTCTGTCCGTCTGTCTCTGTCTGTCTGTCTTGGTGTCTCTTCTGTCTCAGTCTGTCTGTCCCCGTCTGTCTCTTGTCTCTGTCTGTCTCTCTGTGCCTGCGTCTATCTCTGTTGGTCTGTTCTGTCTGTCTGTCTGTCTTCCTGTCTCTGTCCATCTGTCTGTGTCTCTTCCTGTCTGTCTCTGTCTGTCTGTCTCTCCGTGTCTGTCCATCTCCCTTCCTGTCTGTCTCTGTGTCTGTCTGTCTGTCCATCTGTCTCCTCTGTCTGCCCATCTGTCTGTCTGTGCCTGTGTTTGTCTGTCTGAGTCTGTTTCTTCTCTGTCTCTGTGTCTACATGTCTGTCTCTTCTGTCTGTCTGTCCCTGTCTCTGTCTGTCTGTCCCTGTGTCCGTCTGTCTCTCCCTGTCACTGTCTCTACATCTGTCTGTGTCCTCTGTCTGTCTGTCTGTCTCTGTCTTCCTGGCTCCATCTGTCTGTCTCATCTGTCTCTCTCCATCTGTCACTTTTCTTTGTCTGTGTCTGTCTGTCTGTCTCTTGTCTTTGTCTATCTGTCTCTGTGCATCTGTCTCTCCCTGTCTGTCTCTGTGTGTACATCTGTCTGTCTGTCCCTGTCTGTCTCTTCTGTCTCTTCTCTTTGTCTGTCTGTCTCTCTGTGTCTGTCTGTGCCGGTTTCTCTCACGTCCATCTCTGTCTGTCTGTCTGTTCTGTCTCTGTCTGTCTGTGCCTGTGTCCGTCCTTCTCTTCCTGTCTCTGTGTCTATGTCTGTCTATCTGTCCTGGCTGAGTTTGTCTCTCTGTGACTGTGTCTGTCTGTCTGTCTTTGTCTCTTCTGTCTCTGTCCATCTGTCTCTTGTCTCTATGTCTGTCTGTCTATGCCTGTGTCTGTCTCTATCCGTTTCCCTTCCTGTGTGTCTCTGTGTGTACATCTGTCTGTCTGTCTGTCTGGGTCTCTTCTGTCTCAGTCTGTGTCTGTCTGTCTGTCTCTGTGTCTACATCTGTGTCCTCTGTCTGTCGGTCTGTCTGTCTGTCTGTCTGTCTGTATCTGACTCTTCTGTCGGTCTGTCTGCCCCTGCGTCTATCTGTTCTCTGTCTCTGTGTCTGCCTCTGTCTGTCTGTCTCCCTGTCTGTCTGTCTGTCTGTCTCTTATCTCTGTCTGTCTGTTTCTGTTCTGTCTCTGTCTCTTGTGTCTGTCTGTCTGTCTATTCTGTCTCTGTCTCTTCCTGTCTGTCTCAGTCTGTCTGTCTGTCCGTCTACCTCTGTCGGTCTCTCCCTGTCTCCATCTGTCTGTCTGTCTGTTCTGTCTGTCCGTCTATTTCTCCCTGTCTGTGTCTGTGTCTCCGTCTGGCTCTGTCTCTCATCTCTGTGTCTGTCTCTTGTCTGTCCATCAGTCTCATGTTTGTCAGTCTGTGTCTGTTCTCTCTGTCCGTCTGTCTCTGTGTCTCCATCTGTCTGTCTGTCTCATGTCTTTATCTCTGTGTATATGTCTGTCTGTCTGTGTCTCTTCTGTCTCTTGTCTGTCCATTGGCCCTCATGTCTCTGTCTCTCTGTGTCTGTCTGTCTCTTCTCAGTCTGTCTCTCTGTGCCTGTGTTGGTTTCTTCTGTCTCAGTCTGTCTGTCTGTCCCCGTCTGTCTTCCTGTCTGTGTCTGTTTGTCTCTTTTCTCTTCTGTCTGTACCTGTCTGTCTTTTGTCTCTGTCTGTCTGTGTGACTCTTGTCTCTGTCCATCTGTCACTTGTCTCTGTCTGTGTCTGTTTGTCCATCTGTCTCCTCTGTGTCTGCCCATCTGTCTGTCTGTGCCTGCGTCTGTCTGTCTGAGTCTGTTTCTTCTCTATATCTGTGTCTACATGTCTGTCTCTGACTGTCTATCTCTTCCTGTCTGTCTCTGTGTCTACATCTGTCTGTGTCCTCTGTCTGTCTGTCTGTCTGTCTGTCTGAGTCTGTTTCTTCTCTATCTCTGTGTCTACATGTCTGTCTCTGTCTGTCTGTCTCTTCCTGTCTGTCTCTGTGTCTACATCTGTCTGTGTCCTCTGTCTGTCTGTCTGTCTCATCTGTCTCTCTCCATCTGTCACTTGTCTCTCTCTGTCTGTCTCTCTGTCAGTCTCTCTGTGCCTGTGTCTGTCTGTCTGTTCTCTTTGTCTGATTGTCTCGGTGCATCTGTCTCTCCCTGTATGTCTCTTTGTGTACATCTGTTTGTCTGTCTGTCTGTCTTTTGTCTCTTCTCTTTGTCTGTCTGTCTCTCTGTCTGTCTGTACCTGTATCTGTCTGTCTCTTCCTGTCTCTGTGTCTCTGTCTGTCTATCTGTCCTGGCTCAGTTTGTCTCTCTGTGCCTGTCTGTCTCTTCTGATTCTAACTGTCTCCGTCTGTCTGTCAGTCCTGTCTGTGTCTCTGACTCATGTCTGTCTGTGTCTCTCTGTCTGTGTCTCTTCTGTCTCTGTCCATCTGTCTGTCTCTGTGTCTGGGTGTGTTCTGTGTGTCTCCGTCTGTCTGTCTGTACATCTTCGTCTGTCTGTGTGTCTCTCTGTCTCATGTCTGTGTCTGTCTATCTGTCTCTGTAACTACATCTGTCTGTCTCTTCTGTTGTCTGTCTGTCTGTTCTATCTCTGTCTCTTCCTGTATGTCTCTGTATTCACATGTCTGTCTCTTGTGTCTGTCTGTCCGTCTGTGCCTGTTTTTGTCACATCTCCGCCTCTGTCTGTCTGTTCTGTCTGTGTCTGTCTTCCTGTCTCTGTCCATCTGTCTTTTCTCTGTCTCTGTCTCTCTGTCTCTGTCTGTGTCTGTCTGTCTCTATCCATCTGTCTCTCCCTATCTGTCTGTCTGTCCGTCTATCTCTGTTGGTCTCCACCTGTCTCCATGTCTCCCTCTGTCTGTCTCTGTCTGTCTGCCTCTCTGTCTCTGTCTGTTATCTGTCCATTGGTCTCTCTGTCTGTCTGTCTGTCTCTGTCTTCTTGGTTCTGTCTCTTCTGCCTCTCTCCATCTGTCACTTGTCTCTGTCTGTGTCTGTGTCTGTCTGTCTGTCTCTGTCTCATGTCTGTCTGTATGCTGACGTCTGTCTGTCTGTCTCAGTCTGTGTCTGACTCTTCTGTCAGTCAGTCTGCCCCTGTGTCTATCTGTTCTGTGTCTGTCCATCTGTCTCTCTCTGTCTCTGAGTCTGTCTGTCTCTTATCTCTGTCTGTCTGTCTGTCTGTGTCTGTTCTGTCTCTTGTGTCTGTCTGTCTGTCCTGTCTCTGTCTCTTCCTGTCAGTCTCTGTGTTCACATCTGTGTCTCAGTCTGTCTGTCTGTCTACCTCTGTCGGTCTCTCCCTGTCTCCATCTGTCTGTCTGTCGGTCTGTTCTGTCTCTGTCCGTTTATCTCTGTCTGTGTCTGTGTCTCCGTCTGCCTCTGTCTCTTATCTCTGTGTCTGTCTCTTGTCTCTGTCTGTCTGTCTCTCTGTGCTTGTGTCTATCTCTGTCTGTTGCTGTCTCTCCATGTCTGTCCATCTCCCTTCCTGTCTGTCTCTGTGTCTACAGCTGTCTGTCTGTTTCTTGTCTCTGTCTGTTTCTTCTACTTCTCTCCATCTGTCACTTCTCTCTGTCTTTTCTGTCTGTCTGTCTCTCTGTGTCTGTCTGTGCCGGTTTCTCTCATGTCCATCTCTGTCTGTCTGTCTGTTCTGTCTCTGTCTGTGCCTGTGTCTGTCTGTCTCTTCCTGTCTCTGTGTCTCTGTCTATCTGTCCTGGCTCAGTTTGTCTGTCTGTGCCTGTCTGTCTCTTCTGTTTCTGTCCATCTGTCTTTCCCTGTCTGTCTGTCTGTGTCTCTGTCTGTGTGTCTCCATCTGTCTGTCTGTCCTGTCTCTGTCTGTCTTTCCCTGTCTGTCTGCACATCTTCTTCTGTCTGTGTGTGTCTCTCTCTGTCTGTCCGTCTCTGTGTCTACATCTGTCTGTGTGTCTCTTCTGTCTGTCTGTTCTGTCTCTGTGTCTTCCTGTCTGTCTCTGTTCACATCTGTCTGTCTCTTGTGTCTGTCCGTTTACCTCTGTCGGTCTCTCCCTGTCTCCATGTCTACATCTGTCTGTCTCATATTTGTCTGTCTGTGTCTGTCTGTCTGTCTGTCTCTATCTTCCTGTCTCTGTCTGTCTCTTCTGCCTCTCTCCATCTGTCACTTGTCTCTGTCTGTCTGTGTCTGTCTGCCCGTCTCTCTGTGCCTCTGTATGTCTGTCTCTATGTCTATCTGTCTCGGTGCATCTGTCTCTCCCTGTCTGTCCCTGTCTGTCTGTCTCTTCTGTCTCTTCTCTTTGTCTGTCTGTCTGTCTGTCTCTCTGTGTCTGTCTGTGCCAGTTTCTCTCACATCCATCTCTGTCTGTCTGTCTCTGTCTGTGCCTGTGTCCATTTGTCTCTTCCTGTCTCTGTGTCTCTGTCTATCTGTCCTGGCTCAGTTTGAATGTCTGTGCCTGTCTGTCTCTGTCTCTCTCTGTCTCTGTGTCTCTGTCTGTCTGTCTGTGTGTCTGTCTGTCCTGTCTCTGTCTCTCCCTGTCTGTCTGCACATCTTGGTCTGTCTGTCTGTCTGTGTCTCTCTCTCTCTCTGTCATGTCTGTGTCTGTCTGTCCATTTGTGTGCATCTGTCTGTGTGTCTCTTCTGTCTGTCTGTCTGTCTGTCTCTGTCATTGTCCATCCCCTCTCCCCCCTCCCCAGGACTAAGTACTAAGTACTCAGCACCCCATTTCCCCCTGGCTTCCTATCACCCATCACCCTCCTCCTCCTCCTCCTCCTCTTCCTCCCTCCTCCATCAGACCCCTCCACCCTGGGACGCGAACCCGGGGCCAGAGCTCCTCACCTACCTTACCGGGTTGGGGGGTTCACTGGAGATCCGGGTCTCTCGGTTGGTCCTGGGGGGGTGGGCGGGGAGAGGGGGTGGAAGTGGCTTTGAACCACGATCCTCCGGATCTCAGCCTCCTGAGCAACAAGGAAGGCTTGGCGAAGAATACGCCAACGACCATCACCACCACAGTAACAAGAACAAGAACAACAATAACCATTGTGACAATAATAATAACTATAATAACAATAACAATGACAATAATAACCATAATACCCATAATAGTAATAACCATGACAACAATAACAACTATAATAACAATAACAATGACAATAATAACAAAAATAACAATAATAACCATAATACCCATAATAGTAATAACCATGGCAACAATAATAACTATAATAATAACAATGACAACAACAATAACAATAATAACCATCATGACAACAATAGCAGTAACCATAATAATAACCATCACCATAGTAACAATAACAACAATAACAATCATAACAATAACCCAAACATCATGACAACAATAACAATAATAATAACCACAATACCCATAATAGTAATAACCATGACAATAATGATGATCATAACCATAATATTAACAATAACAGTAACAACCATGATAGTAAAAACAACAATGTCAATAACAGTAATAATAATAATTATGATGAGAATAATAGTAATAACAATGAGGAGGAAGAAAAGGAGGAGGAGGAGGAAGAAGAGGAGGAAAAGCAGGAGGAAGAGAATGGGTTGGACCAGCCACAGGGGGCGTGGCTTCATGGATGGATGGATGGGTGGATGGATGGGTGGGTGGATGAATGGATGGATGGGTGGATGGATGGATGGGTGGATGGATAGTAGATGGGTGGATGGATGGTTGGGAGATGGACGGATGGATGGGTGGATGGGCAGATGGATGGATGGATGGATGGATGGGTGGGTGGATGGATGGATGGGTAGATGGATGGATGGGTAGATGGATGGATGGGTGGATGGATGGATGGATGGGTGGATGGGCAGATGGATGGATGGATGGATGGGTGGGTGGGTGGATGGATGGATGGATGGATGGATGGATGGATGGGTGGGTGGATGGGTGGGTGGATGGATGGATGGGTGGATGAGTGGGTGGATGGATGGATGGATGGGTGGATGGGTGGATGGATGGGTGGATGGGTGGGTTGATGGGTGGATGGGTGGGTGGATGGGTGGATGGGTGGGTGGATGGGTAGATGGATGGGTAGATGGATGGATGGGTAGATGGATGGATGGGTGGATGGATGGATGGATCGGTGGATGGGCAGATGGATGGATGGATGGATGGGTGGGTGGGTGGGTGGATGGATGGATGGATGGATGGATGGATGGATGGATGGGTGGATGGATGGGTGGATGGGTGGGTTGATGGGTGGATGGGTGGGTGGATGGGTGGGTGGATGGGTGGGTGGATGGATGGGTGGATGGATGGGTGGATGGGTGGGTGGATGGATGGATGGATGGGTGGATGGGTGGATGGATGGGTGGATGGGTGGGTTGATGGGTGGATGGGTGGGTGGATGGGTGGGTGGATGGATGGGTGGATGGATGGGTGGATGGGTGGGTGGATGGGTGGGTGGATGGATGGATGGGTGGATGGATGGATGGATGGATGGGTGGATGGGTGGATGGATGGGTAGATGGATGGATGGGTGGATGGATGGATGGATGGGGAGGAAGAAGAGGAGGAGAAAGAGGAGGAGGAAGAGAGGAAGAGGAGAAGGAAGAAGAGAAAGAGGAGGAGGGGGAAGAGGAGGACCCTGACACCCTGCACCCCTAAGGTGGGTTTTCCATTACCTCTGGGACCTGGGACCCTGGTACCCCAGATTCCTGTGACCTGTGACCCCTGCACCCCCTGAACTCTGCACCCCAGGACCTTTGCTCCCTGGGCTTTTCCCCTCTGAACTTGGGGGAACCTAGGACCCAGCACCCCTGTGACAGATGCCCTCCCTCAACCCCCAGATTGGTGACCTCTGATCCCTGCACCCCTGAACTTCCCATTCCCCCTCTTCCTGACCCCCTCACCCCTGAACTTTGCACCCCAGGACCTTGGCTCCCTGATCTTGGCCATGTCCCAGGTGTCCCCCCTCCCCTGACCTCTGTCTCCCCCCTCCTTGACCTTTGAACTCCTTTGCTGGCTGCACCCCAGGACCTTTGCTCTCTGGGCCTTTGACCCCCTCTTCCCAGGATTCCTTGTGCTTTACCCCCAATGAACTTTGGGGTTCTGGGAACCCCAGGATTGACCATGTTTCCCCCTGCATCTCCCTGACCCCTGACCTCTCCTCCATGACCCCCCCAGAACCCCCAAATCCCTCCACCTCCCCCTTTCCCCCCTCCTAGGATCCCCTGTACCCCAAGATCCCCTCACCCCCCTCTACCCCTCGTCCAGGCCCCCCACCTGGTCTGTCTGTCTGTCTGTCTCTCTGCCCTGTGTCTCCAGACAGCACAGCACAGTTTGCGGGCTCCTCTTTTATCCGCCCAGGCCCAGATGTCCCCGCCCCGCCACACTGCGGCCTGAGCCTCACCTCCGCCCCACACAGCCTGGGCTGGGGGGGGGTCAGTGAGAAAAGGAGGGAGGGGAAGCAGGGAAGAAAAAGAGGGGGGTGGGGGTCGGGGAGAGGGGGATGGGGAGACCTGAATCCCCCCCACCAGGCCAGGCGGGGAAGGGGGGGATGCTGGGGAGGGGGAGGGAGAAACGGCCGAAGAGAAAGTTCTGGAAGAAAAGAGAGAGAGGAGGAGGAGGAGGAGGAGGAGGAGGAGGAGGAGGAGGAGGAGGAGGAGGAGGAGGAAGGGAGAGGAAGGGGAAAAGGCCAGACCTGTGGGGTGGGGGGGCACAGAGCTGAGAAAGAGGGGATGTGGGGGGGTGGGGGGGAGGGGGGACAGACAGACAGACAGACAGAGAGGAAACGCAGCCAGAAAGACAGAGGAATGGAGTCAGAGACAGACACAGAGAGACAGAGAGACACAAACAGACCGACAGACACACAGACAGACACACAGATAGACAGAGAGAGACAGAGACAGACAGACACACAAACAGGCAGATAAACAGGGACAGACACACAGACAGACAGAGAGGGAAAAATAGACAGACACAGAGAGACAGAGAGATACAGACATCCAAATATAGACAGACAGACAGAGACAGAGAGACAGACAGAGACAGAGAGACAGACAGGCAGACAGAGAGAGATGAACAGAGACAGACAGACTCAGAGAGACAGAGACAGACAGACAGAGAGAATGACAGATGGACAGACAGAGACAGAGAGACAAAACACAGACAGAAACAGATAAACAGAGAGAGACAGAGACACAGAGACACAGAGAGACACACAGACAGAGAGAGATGGAGAGACAGATACAAATACAGAGAAACACAAGAGACAGACAGACACACAGAGAGGCAGATGAACAGGGACAGACACACACAGAGAGAGAAAAATAGACAGACACAGACAGACAGACAGAGAGATACAGACAGATAAATATAGAGACAGACAGACAGAGACGCACAGACAGAGAGATACAGACAGATAAATATAGAGACAGACAGACAGAGACAGAGAGAAAGACAGACAGACACAGAGACAGAGAGAGAGATGAACAGAGACAGACATGGAGAGAGAGACAGACAGACAGATAGACAGAGACAAACAGATACAGAGACAGACAGACACAGAGAATGACAGATGGACAGACAGAGACAGAGACAAACAGACAGAGAGAGACAGATGAACACAGACAGACTCACAGACATAGACAGATGGACGGACACAGAGAGACAGAGACAAATACAGAGAAACACAAGAGACAGACAGACACACAGAGAGGTAGATGAACATGGACAGACACACAGACAGAAACAGAAAAATAGACATAGAGCGATAGGCAGAGAGATACAGACAAACAGACACAGAGAGACAGATGAACAGAGACAGACAGACAGAGACAGACATGGACATAGAGATAGACACAGAGACAAATAGAGACCGAGAGACACACAGACAGGAACAGACAGACAAAGAGACAGAGACAAATATATAGAGAGAAACACTGACAGACAGACACAGAGAGACAGATGAACAGAGACAGTCAGACACAGAGAGAGACAGACACACAGATAGACAGAGAAAGAGAGACAGACAGACAAACACACAGATACAGAGACAGACAGACAGAGACACAGACACAAACACAGAAAAATGGAGTCAGAGACAGACAGACAGACCCAGAGAGAGACAGAGAGATAGACAGACACAGACAGATAACCAGAGACAGACAGACAGACACAGACAAAGACACAAATGGACATAGAGACAGACAGACAGACACAGAGATAAACAGACAGACTGAGAAACAGATAGACAGAAAGTCACAAAGAGAAACAGAGACAGACAGAAATAGAGATAGACAGACAGACAGACAGACACAGAGAGACAGATGTACAGAGACAGACAGAGAAATAGACAGAGAAACAGTCAGAGACAGATGGACAGACAAATGGACAGACAGAGACAGACAGAGAGACAGACAAATGGACAGACACAGAGACACAGAGTCAGACAGGGACAGACAGACATACAGACAGAACCATAGAGACAGAGAAACGGTAAAAGAGAAAAAAGGAGTCAGAGACAGACAGACGGATGGACAGACAGACAGAGACAAATACAGAGTGAGACATAGACAGAAAGACAAACGGACAGAGACAGATAGAGATTGAGACACAGAGACAGACAGACAGACAGATGAAGACAGACAGACAAACACACAGAGAGACCGACAGACGAACAGACAGAGACAGACACAGAAAAATACAGAGAAACACAGAGACAGACAGACAGACACACAGAGAGACAGATGAACAGACACAAACAAAAACATACAGAAAAATGGAGTCAGAGACAGACGGACAGACAGACAGAGACAGAAAGAGGCAGACACAGACATAGATAGCCAGACAGACAGATGAACAGAGGCAGAGATAGACAGACAGAGACAGACAGACAGATACAGAGACAGACACACAGAGACATAGACAAATGGACAGAGACAGAGTGACAGACAAACAGACTGCAAAACAGAAAGAGACACAGAGACAGAAATACAGAGACTCACAGAGACAGACAGAAGGACATAAGAAGGAAGGAAGGAAGGAGAGAAGGAGGGAAGGAAGGAAGGAAGGAGGGAAGAAGTGGAGGGAAGGAAGGAAGGAAGAAAGGAAGGAGGGAAGGAAGGAAGGAGGGAAGGAGTGGAGGGAACGAAGGAAGGAAGGAAGGAAGGGAGGGAGGAAGGAAGGAAGGAGTGGAGGGAACGAAGGAAGGAAGGAAGGAAGGGAGGGAGGAAGGAAGGAAGGAGTGGAGGGAACGAAGGAAGGAAGGAAGGAAGGGAGGGAGGAAGGAAGGAAGGAGTGGAGGGAACGAAGGAAGGAAGGAAGGAAGGGAGGGAGGAAGGAAGGAAGGAGTGGAGGGAATGAAGGAAGGAAGGAAGGAAGGAGGGAAGGAACGAAGAAAGGAAGGAGGAAAGGAAGGAAGGAAGGAGGGAGGAAAGGAAGGAAGGAAGGAAGGAAGGAAGGAAGGAAGGAAGAGGAGGAAGAGGAGGAGGTGGAGCAGCAGCAGCCACAGTGGGGAGGAGGAGGCGCAGGCTTTCCCCACATCTTGGTCTCATTTCCTGCTAATTCCTTCCAGATGTTTCCAGCTTCCTCCAGGCCATGATTCATGTGGGGCCTGCAGGAGAAAAAAAAGCCACAGCAGCAGAGGCTTCCAGTTTCCCTGCGCCCCTCCTCCCCCCACCCAGCTGCTGTTCCATGTCGCACACAGGAAGGACTCAGCCATCAGCAACCAGCATGGGTGCTGTGGGCCCCGAGCTCGCTGCTTCTTCTAGGCCCTGGGTTGGATCAGGGAGGAAGGAAGGAAGGAAGGAAGGAAGGAAGGAAGGAAGGAAGGAAGGAAGGAAGGAAGGAAGGAAGGAAGGAAGGAAGGAAGGAAGGAAGGATTGGAGGGAAGGAAGGAGGGAAGGATTGGAGGGAAGGAAGGAGGGAAGAATTGGAGGGAAGGAAGGAAGGAGGGAAGGAGGAAAGGAAAGAAGGAGGGAAGGAAGGAGTGAAGGAGGGAAGGAAGGAAGGAGGGAGGAAAGGAGGGAGGGAAGGAAGGAGGGAGGGAAGGAGGGAAGAATTGGAGGGAAGGAAGGAAGGAGGGAAGGAGGAAAGGAAAGAAGGAGGGAAGGAAGGAGTGAAGGAGGGAAGGAAGGAAGGAGGGAGGAAAGGAGGGAGGGAAGGAAGGAGGGAGGGAAGGAGGGAAGGAGGGAAGGAAGGAAGGAAGGAGGGAAGGATTTGAGGGAAGGAAGGAAGGAGGGAAGGATTGGAGGGAAGGAAGGAAGGAGGGAAGAAAGGAAGGAAGGAAGGAAGGAAGGAAGGAAGGAAGGAAGGAAGGAAGGATTGGAGGGAAGGAAGGAGGGAAGGATTGGAGGGAAGGAAGGAGGGAAGAATTGGAGGGAAGGAAGGAAGGAGGGAAGGAGGAAAGGAAAGAAGGAGGGAAGGAAGGAGTGAAGGAAGGAGGGAAGGAAGGAGGGAGGGAAGGAGGGAAGGAGGGAAGGAAGGAGGGAAGGATTTGAGGGAAGGAAGGAAGGAGGGAAGGATTGGAGGGAAGGAAGGAAGG
Organism: Dipodomys spectabilis; assembly: GCF_019054845.1. Classification (NCBI taxonomy): domain Eukaryota; kingdom Metazoa; phylum Chordata; class Mammalia; order Rodentia; family Heteromyidae; genus Dipodomys; species Dipodomys spectabilis. The sequence continues at coordinate 5,439,509 of NW_024871193.1, read as the reverse complement.
AGGGAAGGACGGAAGGAAGGAGGGAAGGAAGGAAGGAAGGAGGGAAGGAAGGAGGGAAGGAAGGAAGGAGGGAAGGAAGTAGGGAAGGAAGGAAGGAGGGAAGGAAGGAAAGAAGGAAGGAGGGGAGGGAAGGAAGGAAGGAAGGAGGACAGGAGAGAACGAAGGAGGGAAGGAAGGATGGAAGGAAGGAAGGAAGGAAGGAAGGAAGGAAGGAAGGAGGGGAGGAGGGAAGGATTGGAGACAAGGAAAGAAGGAAGAAGGGAAGGATTGGACTCAGGAAAGGAAGGAGGAAAGGAAGGAAGGAAGGAGGGAAGGAAGGAAGGAAGAAAGGAAGAAGGGAAAGAGGGAAGGATTGGAAAGAAGGAAGGAGGGAAGGAAGGAAGGAGGGAAGGATTAGAGGGAAGGAAGGAAGGATTGGAGGGAAGGAAGAAGGAAGAAAGGAAGGAAGGAAGGAAGGAAGGAAGGAGGGAGGGAGGGAGGGAAGGAAGGAAGGAAGGAAGGAAGGAAGGAAGGAGGGAGGGAGGGAGAGAGGGAAGGAAGGAAGGATTGGAAGGAGGGAAGGAGGGAAGGATTGGAAGGAAGGAAGGAAGGAAGGAGGGAAGGAAGGAGGGAAGGAAGGAAGGAAGAAAGGAGGGAAGGAAGGAAGGAGGAAGGAAGGAAGGAAGGAGGGAAGGAAGGAAGGAAGAAGGGAAGGAAGGGGGAAGGAAGGAAGGAAGGAAGAAGGGAAGGAAGGAGGAAGGAAGGAGGAAGGAAGGAAGGGAAGGAAGGAAGGAGGGGCGGAGGGAAGGAGGGAAGGAAGGACGGAAGGAAGGAAGAAAGGATGGAAGGAAGGAAGAAAGGATGGAAGGAAGGAAGGAAGGGTTGGAAGGAGGGAAGGATTGGAGGGAAGGAAGGAAGGAGGGAATTCATTCATTCATTATTCATTTCTTCCATTACCCCTCCCCCTCCCCCCTTCCAGGAAGTGTTGTGGGGGTTTCCAGGCTTTGAGAAGAGGAAACCATTCGCTGGGTTCTGGTTGAGTCTGACACACACACAGGAAATCCATCAGCAATTTGTTCCAGAAGCTTCTAGAAGCTTGGTTGGGGCGGGGGGAAGGGAAAGACAAGACCATGCACATGAGCTAATCATCATAATAAATCAACAACAACAACAACAACAACAAGAATAGTCAAGGGACCCTGGACCAGTCACCGCAAAGGATCATGGGAAGGGGTGATGTCATCATCCATCCTCAACTTCTCCCATGGAGGAGAATCCCAAGGGATGAATGCAACTGGGTCCCAGATGTTGGGGAGAAGGGGGGGGGAAGGAAATAGAAACCAGCCCCAGCCCTGGCTTCTTTCTAGAACCTTCCATGGGTTGTCCTGGAAGCGTCTCAAGTCCTAAGATCAAACAGATCCCCTGGGAAAACCTATCATCAATAGACCATGAGAGGATCAGTATCAATACCAATACCAATACCAATATCATCAATACCCTCCTTCCCTCCCCCCCTCCCCCCAAAATCATTCCTGGGCCAAGGAAGGGGGGTGGGAGGGTTGGGGTGTGTTTGGGTGGAGGGAACGCCTGCCTGGGGAATGTGCTGAGTTATTCTGAAACCTTCTGGAGCTTTCTGGGACCTTCTGGAATCTTGGGGGAACTTTCCGGAACTTTCTGGATGGATGGATGGTGGATCGATGGGTGGATGGATGGGTGGGTGGATGGATGGATGGGTGGATGGGTGGATGGATGGATGGGTGGATGGATGGATGGATGGATGGATGAGTGGATGGATGGATGGGTGGATGGATGGATAGGTGGATGGGTGGCTGGATGGGTGGCTGGATGGGTGGATGGGTGGCTGGATGGGTGGATGGGTGGATGGATGGATGAGTGGATGGATGGATGGGTGGGTGGATGGATGGAAGATCGATGGGTGGATGGATGGATGGGTGGGTGGATGGATGGATGGGTGGATGGATGGAGGATGGATGGGTGGATGGATGGATGGGTGGATGGATGGAGGATGGATGGGTGGATGGATGGATGGGTGGATGGATGGAGGATGGATGGGTGGATGGATGGAGGATGGATGGGTGGATGGATGGATAGGTGGATGGATGGTGGATGGATGGATAGGTGGGTGGATGGATGAGTGGATGGATGGATGGATGGATGGGCGGCCCCCATCATTGCTGGTCCGCTCACCTGCAGGTAGGCCAGTGCGCACAGGATCTTGGCGGGCGCGCAGGTAGCTGAGGAGTTTGCCACCAGGCACGCAGTCCATCATCCTGTACAACCAGCGGTCATCGCGCCACGTGGAGAACCTGGGATGGGGTCAGGGGGAGGGAAAGGACACACACGTGAGACGCTAGGTGCTTGGTGATTATCCAGAGTCCCTGTGGGGAAGTGCTGGGTGCTTGGTACCTGTCCTGAGTTAGTGATAGGCAGGTGCTGGGTGCTTGGTACCTGACTCATGTAAACAGTAGGGAGGTGCTGGGTGTGAAGTCCCGTTCCTGGGTCACCATGGGGAGGTGCTGGGTGCTTAGTTCCTATCCTCGGTCTCCATGGAGAGGTGCTGAATGCTTAGGCTCGGTCCTTGTTCCCCAGGTGGTGGTGCTGGGTGCTTAGTTCCAGTTCTGGGTTACTCTGAGGAGGTGCTGGTTGCTTAGTCCCTGTCCTGGGTCATCATGGGATGGTGCTGGGTGCTTAGTCCTGGTCCTGGGTTACTCTGAGGAGGTGCTGGTTGCTTAGTCCCAGCCCTGGGTCATCATGGGATGGTGCTGGGTGCTTGGGAATCATACTGGGTCACTATGATAGGTGTTGGGTGCTTAGTCCCAGCCCTGGGTTACTATGGGGTGGTGCTGGGTGCTTGGGGATCATCCTGGGGAGGTGCTGGGTGCTTAGTTCCTGTCTTGGGTCATTATGGGATGCTGCTGGGTGCTTGGGGGATACTGTGAGTCACTATGGGAAGGTGCTGGGTGCTTAGTCCCCACTCTGGGTCACCATGGGGAGGTGCTGGGTGCTTAGTCCTGGCCCTGGCTCACCCTGGGATAGTGCTAGGTGCTTAGTCCCGGCCCTGGGTCATCATGGAATAGTGCTGGGTGCTTAGTCCAGGCCCTGGGTCACCATGGGGAGGTGACGGGTGCTTAGTCTTGGTCCTGGGTCACCATGGGGAGATGCTGGGTGCTTAGTCCCTGCCCTTGGTCACCATGGGGAGGTTGCTGGATACTTACTCCTGGATCTGGGGCACCATAGAGAGGTGCTAGGTGCTCAGTCCTGAGTCACTATGGGGAGGTGCTGGGTGCTCAGTCCCCATCCTGAGTCACTATGGGGAGGTGCTGGGTGCTTAGTCCCCACTTTGGGTCACCATGGGGAGGTGCTGGGTGCTTAGTCCCTGCCATGGGTCATCATGGGGAGGTGCTGGGTGCTCAGTCCCTCCCCTGGGTCATCATGGGGAGGTGCTGGGTGCTCAGTCCCTCCCCTGGGTCATCATGGGGAGGTGCTGGGTGCTTAGTCCTGGGCCTGGATCACCATGGGGAGGTGCTGGGTGCTTAGACCTGGCCCTGGGTCACCATGGGGAGGTTCTGGGTGCTTAGTCCCCATCCTGGGTCACCATGGGGAGGTGCTGGGTGCTTAGTACCCATCCTGGTTTACCATGGGGTGGTGCTGGGTGCTTAGTACTGGCCCTAGGTCACCATGGGGAGGTGCTGGGTGCTTAGTCTTGGTCCTGGGTCACCATGGGTAGGTACTGGGGGCTTATTCCCCATCCTGGGTCACCATGGGGAGGTGCTGGGTGCTCAGTCCCCAAAGCCATGGCACCCAATGGCCTGGTTCCTGCCAGACAGGCCACGCCCCCCCAGGACCAGCCGCCCAATGACCTTACTTCCGAGCCACGCCCCCCCAGCCCAGCCGACCAATGGCATTACCTCCAGCCGCCCAATGGTGTCTTTCCAGAACACGCCCCCAAGCCCCAGCGGCCCAATAGCCTCTGTTCCAGGCCACGCCCCCCACTGACTCTCCGGTCAGCTCCACGCCCTGCAGGCCACGCCCACCGCGACACCACGCCCCTCCCCAAAGCCACGCCCTCCCCGTGGCCCCGCCTCTTAAAGGCGCCGCATCCCGGAGGCCTCCACGCACCGAGGGTGATCCAGGGCTGCCCGGGTCGGGGTCCTCGGGGGTCCTGCGCGCTTCCGCTTCCGCTTCCAGATCCGGATGGCGTAGCGGTGGCCATGGCGGCGGCGGCGGTGAAGCTCCGCGGCCCCGCCACGGCTGCATTTCCGGGCGCGGCCGCCATCGCTGTGGCGTCGATGTCATCAGCCGGCGCCAAGACGCAGGCGCGCATGCGCGCTCTCTCGGCTGAGCGGCACTGCGCATGCACATAGGGTTAGCGAGGAAGGGCCGAACGCTCCCAGCGGAGGGCTATTGCGCATGCGCAGAGGGTTCTTCAGCGGGGACAGGCTGAGCCTGCCTGGCGGAGCGCCATTGCGCTTGCGCACAGGGTTAGGCAGCTGGGAGGGGCTGAGCCAGCCTGCGCCAATGCGCATGCGCACAGGGTTCTTCAGCGGGGAGGGGCCTAGCGCTCCCGGCGGAGCGCCGCTGCGCATGCGTGTCCCTTGGCTGCTTGTTCCCTCTGCCCTCCCGCGTGTGGACCCACGGCGCATGCGCACAGGTTGAATCGGCCGGGAGGCGCAGAGCGGACCCTGGAGGGTCGAGTTGCGCATGCGCACAGGGTGAGTCCGCCGGGAGGTGCCTAGGGGACCCCGGAGGATCAAGGTTCCGTCCGCATTGCGCATGCGCACTGGGTGAGTCGGCCGGTACCGTCTGGGCCGCGCGTGTGGTGCGTGCATGTGTGGGATTCCCTCGGTTGCTCTGGTTGGTACTGTGCATGCGTGCCACCTGGGGGGAGGTCCTCTGCGCTGCACCGCACATGCATGAGCCAGCATGCCCCGTCCCTTCCACCCCCCCCCCCCCCCCCCCCCCCCCGCCGAGCAGGAACACGCATGCGTGTGCTCCCGGGCTCTGCAGGGTACAGATCTGCGCCTGCGCGGGAGTGGGCTGCGCTGCCCTGCAACGCGCATGCGCGGTTCCCAGAGACAGAGAGACTGACAGACAGACACAGGGACAGTGAGACAGAGTCAGATAGACACTGGGACAGACACTGACACACAGACGGACACAGAGAGACACAGACAGATAGATGGACAGACAGACACAGAGAAGACAGAGACATGGGCAGGCATAGACAGACAGACACAGAATGACAGACAGAGAGACAGACAGACAAACAGAGGCAGAGCCAGACAGACAGGGAATGACAGAGACAGACAGACAGACACAGGCAGACAGACAGAGACGGACAGACATAGAGCAAGACAGACAGACACTGGGACAAAGACAGACAGAGACAGACACACAGATGGACACAGAGAGAGGCACAGACAGACAGATGGACAGACAGACAGAGGCAGAGACAGACACAGACATAGAGAAAGACAGACAGACACAGAGAAAGACAGACACGAAAGACAGACAGAGAATGACAGAGAGACATAGACAGACAGACACACAGACAGACAGATACTGACACAGACAAAGAAAGACAGAACGAGACCCAGACAGACACAGGAGACAGAGACAGAGAGACAAAGAGACAGACAGACACAGAAGTCAGAAGTAGACTGATGACAGACAGACCAAGACAGACAAAGACAGAATGAGGCAGAGACAGACAGACAGTGAGACAGACATGGACAGGCAGACCAACAGGCAGACACAGACGAGACAGATGGACAGACAGAAAGACAGAGACAGAAGTAGACTGACAGACAGAGATAGACAAAGAAAGAGAGAACGAGACACAGACAGACTGACAGAGGAGACAGACAGAGACAGAGAGACAAAGACAGACAGACACAGACCATGGACAGGCATAGACAGACAGAGACAGAGACAGACAGAAACACAAACAGACACAGAAAGACAGACAGAGACAGAGAGACAGATGGATCAAGGCAGAGATAGAGATAGACAGACAGACAGACAGACATAAACACGGACATGGACAGAGTCAGAGACACAGAGAGACAAAGACAGACAGACAGACACAGAAAGAGAAAGAGAGACACCGAGACGGACAGACAGACAGACACAGAGAGACTGAGACAGACAGACAGAGAAAGGGAGATAGAGCGAGACAGACACAAACAGAACAGACAGACAGACACAGAGCAAGACAAACATAGAGCAAGACAGACAGACACAAAAAAAGACAGAGAAACAGACTGACAAAGACAGAGACAGACAGACACAGAGAGACACAGAGACAGACTCAGACAGACACTGGGACAGACAGATGGGACACAGATAGACAAACAGAGACAGAAAGACAGAGACAAAGACTGACAGACAGACAGAGACACAGAGATACACAAACAGAGCAGACAGACAGACACAGAGAGACAGACAGACAGAGACATAGACATGGACATGGACAGAGTCAGAGACAGAGAGACAAAGACAGACAGACACAGACAGACACAGACAGACAGACAAAGAGACACAGACAGACACAGAGACAGACAAACAAAGTGAGACAGACAGACACAGAGAGAGACAGACAGACAGACAGACACAGAGAGACAGACAGAGCAAGGCAGAGAGAAACAGAGACAGACAGAGACAGACTCAGACAGATACTGGGATAGACAGATGGGACACAGATAGACAGACAGAGACAGAGATAGACTGACAGACACAGACAGACAGAGACACAGAGATACACAAACAGGCCAGACAGACAGAAAGACACAAAGAGACAGACAAAGACAGAGACATAGAGCAAGACAGACACAAAGCCAAACAGACAGACAGAGACACAAAGAGACAGAGAGACAGACACAGACATGGACAGACATAGACATGCAGACCAACAGACAGAAAGACAGAGGAGACAGACAGACAGACAGAGAAACAGATACCCAGACAGACAGACACAGACAGACAAAGAGACACAGACAGACAGACAGAGACACAGAAACAGACAAAGAAAGACAGAACAAGACCCAGACAGACAGACACAGGAGACAGACAGAGACAGAGAGACAGAGTGAGACAGACAGACAGACAGAGACAGACAAAGAAAGAATAAGACAGTGAGACTGGCAGACAGACACAGAGACAAAGACAGACACAGACATGGACAGGTAGACCAACAGACAGACTGACAGAGGAGACAGACAAAGACAGAGACAGACAGAAGGAGACACAGACAGACAGACAGAGATACACTGACAGAGAGACAGACAGACAGACAGAGCTTGACCTACTCCATTGAGGTCAGGACTTGGGTCCAAGTCACTCAAGTGTGAAAATGTTAATCCCACTCATATTTAATCAACATCCATCCACCCATCCAACCTCCATCCATCCATCCACCCACCCATCCACCTATCCATCCACCCATCTATTCACCCATCCATCCATCCATCCATGCATCCATCCCCCATCCATCCATTCATCCGTCTGTCAATCCATCCATCCATCCATCCATCCACCCACCCATCCATCCTTCCATCCATCCATCCATCCATCTACCCAGCCAGCCACCCATCCATCCACTCATCCATCCACCCATCCATCCATTCATCCATCCATCCATCCATCCATCCACCCATCCATCCATCCATCCACCCATCCATCCACTCATCCACCCATCCATCCATGCATCCATCCACCCATCGATCCATGCATCCATGCATCCATCCATCCATCCACCCATCCATCCATCCACCCATCCATCCATCCATCCATCCACCCATCCATCCATCCCTCCATCAACCCATCCATCCACTCATCCATCCATCCATCCATCCATCCACTCTTCTTTGTTATTGGGGGTGGGAGTAGGGAAGGGGGGGCAGGCTCTCTTGGTTCTTGAACTCAGCACCCTGGGTTCTCTGGACCCCTGAGTGACCCTGAGCCCTAGAGACCAAGATGGCCCCACTTCCAGTTTGCTGGTGGAGCTCAGAGTTTCCTCATGGAGTTTCCTGTCCCTGGGGTGGGGCCTTGGGCCCCTGGGAGCCATAGAGACACCAAGATGATGCCACTTCCGGTTTCCTGGTGGTTTCCTTGGAGACCAGGCACCTGACTTCCTCTTCCTCTTCCTCTTCCTCCTATGATGCTTATTGGTATTATTATTACTATTGTTGTTGTTGTTGTTACTGTTATTGCTGTTGTTACTATTGTTATTACTATCATTGTTATTACTATTGTTATTACTATTGTTATTACTGTTACTGTTATTGTTATTGCTATTGTTATTACTATTATTACTATTGTTATTATTGTTACTATTGTTATTACTATTTTTATTACTGTTACTGTTATTGTTGTTACTATTGTTATTACTCCTATTGTTGTGGTTATGACCATAGTTCCTACTCCTATGTCTACATTGTTGTTACAATTATTGCCATTATTGTTATTATTACTCTCAGTTTTACTATTATTACTCTTGGTATTGTTATTACTGTTATTATTACTGTTATTGTTACTATTATTACTTCTATTACTGTTATTGGCATTGCTATAGTTATTGCTGTTATTAGTATTGCTATTGTTGTTTTTGATACTATTGTTACTATTATTATTACTATTGTTATTAGTGTTATCATTACTGTTGTTATTACTGTTATTTCATTATTACCATTGTTATTGTTGCTATTACTGTTGTCACTATTATTATTACTGTTATTGTTGTTACTATTATTATTGTTATCACTGTTATTATTGTTATAGTTGTTATTGTTACCACTATTAGTATTATTATTATTATTGTTATTACTGTTGTTATTACTATTATTTGTATTATTGATATTATTATTATTGTTACTATTATTACTACTGTGGTCGTTGCTATTGTTATTACTATTATTACTCTTAACATTGCTATTCATATTACTGTTATTTCTATTATTGCTATTGTTGTTCTTGTTACTATTACTGTTATTGTTGTTGTTTTATTACTGTTATTACTGTTGTTATTGTTGTTGTTACTGTTATTGTTACTATTGTTGTTATCACTATTGTTATTATTATTATTGCTATTGTTATTGCTGATGTTTTTACTGTTATTTCTATTATTACTATTCTTGTTGTTATTGTTACTATTATTCCTGTTGTTCTGGCTATTATTACTGTTATTGTTGTTATTACTATTGTTATTGTTACTATTATTACTGTTGTTATTACTATTATTTCTATTATCACTATTGATATTGTTACTGTTGCTATTATTGTTATTACTGTTGTTGCTATTATTATTACTCTTATTTCTATTTCGATTGTTGTTGTTACTACTGTTACTACTGTGGTTGTTGCTATTGTTACTGTTATTACTATTGTTATTACTATTATTAATACTATTATTACTGTTGTTATTAGCATTAATTCTATTATTGCTTTTGTTGTTGTTACTGTTATTGTTGTTGTTGCTATTATTAATACTATTATTATTACTGTTGTTATTACTGTTATTATCATTGTTATTTCTATTACTATTGTTGCTATTGTTACTATTATTAGTATTATTGTTATTACTGTTATTATTACTGTTGTTACTACTGTTTCTGTTGTTATTGCTGTTGTTACTACTGTTATTACTATTATGTTACTATTATTATTGCTGTTGTTATTTCTGTTGTTATTACTATTATTTCTATTATTATTACTGTTGTTACCATTATTGTTACTGTTATTGTTACTATTATTACTATTGTTGTTACTGTTGTTATTACTATTACTATTATTGTTATTGTTACTATTATTACTACTGGGGTAGTTGCTGTTGTTATTACTATTATTAATACTATTGTTATTACTATTGTTACTGTTATTATTACTGTTGTCATTACTATTGTTTTTACTGTTATTATTACTATTATTATTACTGTTATTGTTACTGTTATTACTGTTGTTATTACTATTATTATTACTGTTGTTATTACTATTATTTTTATTGTTACTGTTATTACTACTGGGGTAGTTGCTATTGTTATTACTATTATTAATACTATTGTTATTACAGTTGTTACTGTTATCATTAGTGTTGTTATTACTGTTGTTTTTACTGTTATTATTGTTACTGTTGTTACTATTGTAATTGTTATTGTTATTATTATTATTACTGTTGTTATTGTTACTATCACTGTTGTCACTATTGTTATTACTGTTGTTATTACTGTTATTGTTACTGTTGTTACTGTTATTTTTACTATTATTATGACTGTGGTTGTTACTATTGTTATTACTATTATTACTGTTATTGTTTTACTATTGTTATTATTACTGTTGTTATTACTATTGTTATTAATGTTATTGTAACAGTTGTTATTACTGTTATTGTTGTTGTTGCTATTATTTCTATTGTTCTTGCTATTATTACTGTTATTTTTGTTGTTATTGTTACTCTTATTACTACTGTTATTATTACTCTTATGGTTGTTATTGTTACTATTATTACTCTTGTTGTGACTATTATTGTTGTTGTTGCTATTATTAACACTATTATTACTGCTATTATTACTGTTATTGCTATTATTACTGATGTTGTTATTGTTGCTATTATTACTATTGTTGTTATTAGTGTTATTGTTACTGTTGTTATTGTTACTGTCATTACTGTTATTGTTACTATTATTACTACTGTGGTTGTTGCTATTGTTATTACTATTGTTATTCCTGTTATTATTACTGTTGTTGTTGTTATTCATTTTATATTGTTTTTTGGGTCTAGTCGTGGGGCCTGAACTCTGGGTCTGGGCGCTGTCCCTCAACTCTTCAGTTCAAGGCTAGCACTACCGCAGCACCACTTCTGGCTTTTTTCTTTTTACTTATGTGGTGCTGAGGAATCGAACCCAGGGCCTCAGGCATGCAAGGCAAGCGCTCTACCACTAGCCACCTTACCAGTCCCCAGAGGATTTTAATAAAGCAAGCCTTAAGGAAGAAAGATAACATGAAGTGACAACTACAGAAATTCTACAGAGATAACACCTTTCACATTTCTGTCTTCCTTCTCTTCTCATACTTCAGAAAGCGTTGACTAACATTATAAATATACTGCAATTATAAGTTAAGGATCAGTGTTTTTTTTCCAACCTGAAGACTTTTTTCCATGATTCTTGACATAAACTTTTTGGGAGATTTTTTGGATTGTGATGGGATTCCACCCAAAACAAAGCCATGTATATCAAGAAAGTCAATGTTTTCAACTCAGAGTACTAAACAAAAGAGGGAGAAAATTAAATTAAGTTTAGCAATATATGTTAAGCACAAATATAGTCAATATCAAGATATCTTGAAATTGTATACTTTTACTGGATAAAGTGGCTCAAACCTGCAATATTATCTACTTAGAAAACAGAGATTAGAGTATTGCAGTTCCAGGCAAGCCCATACAAAAAAAAAGAAGTTTCAGAAACTCTAACCATTTGCTGGGTGCAATGTGGTTTGCTTGTGTTAGGAGGACCGCAGTCCAAGCAGGCCCAGGCATAGTGATACTACCTCAAAATAAGCAACCAAATTACAATCTGCTGGTATGGCAATAAAAGAGATGCTGTTTCACAAGTATAGGATTTTGGGTTCAATCATCCAGTATCACTAGGCATTTAAGTGTGTGTCAAGGTAAGAATTTGGTATGTCTGAGGTAAAGACTTCATACTCATTTTACAAGCTCTAATAAAACCTTTGCCTCTTTTGTTATTTTTTTAAATATAGCATAACTTCCATGCTCAAACCAAATAATTTCCTATTAGAGATTTTCTCCTATCCATTAAGTAACATATTATGTGTTGGATACTGTCCTACTGAAATCACACTAAAGATCAAAAACCCATTGCCTTAGAAAGTGACTGCATTTGGAAACAGAATCTCAAAGGTAGAATTTAAGTTGAACTCTCCTCCAAGAGAAGCAGAAGGTCTTGAATATGCCAAGGAAAGAGGACTCAGAAGAAGCAACTCTGATCTTGGAGTTTTAGTTCCACCAACTCAGAGGGAATGTATTTACAGTGTTAATGCTACCCAATCTGTGGTAGTTTATTATTATAATTACTAGCAAACATGTGGAATCTATAAGACATGAAAAGTCATTGACTCTTGGGGTCCATAACTCAAATTTATAATCCTAGTGATTAAGAAGGATGAGACTTGGGGGATAATGGTTTTCAAGATGATAGGAAAATTCATGAGGTTCTATCTCCAATTAACTACAAAAATTTCTGGGCTGGAGACATGGTTCAAATGGTAGACTGACTACTGTTAGCAAACTGAGCATGAGTTATATTCAAGCCCCAAATTGGGATAAAGAAAATGTCCTTAGAATAATACTATGAGAAACAGAATTATGAATAGGAAAGCAGAAACAAAAGAAATAAACTTATTCATACAGACAAAGCTTCCCAAAATGAAATATGGCTTAAACTGTAATATTTAGGGTTTTCCTCCTATACAGTAGAAATAAATGGTATTTTGATTTGACAAAACTAAAGTGTAAAACTGTATGCAATAAATAATCACATTACTTTTATGTTTCCATAATTTAACTTGTTTTCCTACAAAGTTATAGAATAGTGTAGCTTTTGAAAATAAACCAATGTTGCACTTTGAAATATGATTATATATCCTTGCAAGTGTTGTCTAAAACTGATCTACAGTGAAATGATTGCCATTGGTATCTTTCTCAAGATTCCAAATGTTTATACTTTTAGCTGACCTTCCACAAAACTCATACACCAAAAATAAATTTTTAGTTTGTTCATGCAATCATAGGAATATAAACATATGTGTCAAAATGTTAATTACCTTAATCTGCTGTCATTAATGTAATATAACTAATACAATTAAGTATATACCTTGAGGAAAATAAGATTCTTCCTTCTAAATACATGCTTGCAGGCACACACACACACACACACACACACATATATTTACCACTCTGACTCAGGTTAGATTCCTGACATTGGGTATCAGACACTTATCTAATAATAAACCTTTCCTGCACAGATATAAAATACATTCATACTTCCACAATACAAAAATACCAGATCATGCAAAATAATGAAAATATTTAAAGAATCACCCAGCTCCTGTACCATCTACTCCCTGATTTCATTCATTTCTGTCAATACATTTTTCATATCATAATTAAAATCTTTTTGAGTCTCTCATTAGCAGACAAAAATGTTATCATACAATAGAAAATGTAAGTAAAATTACTTTTCCCTGGGTAACCTTTTATATATATTATCAAAGACTTCGGTTTCCTTGTAGAGTCTGCTTCTGGCATTTTGCCCTAATGTCTAATATTAAATTACAGAGGACATGCCATATTCCTCAGTTCATTTTTCCTGAAGGTTATGCTATGGAGTTGAATCTGATTTGCTTGCTTATTCTAAATTAAATTTTCTCCACAACTTGAATTATTGTTTCTGTTACTCCTAAACCATTTGAAATATCAAAAAGAACCGGAAATTCACTTTGGCAATGATTTGTGAATGGCAACAATGCTTGTGGATGGAATGAAGGACTTGAATGATCTAGAGTTCCTTAAAAATGGCACTGTTCTTTAAAGGGCTGATCATTTAGTAAGCTTTAAAGTGTGGTCTTCTTATTTCATCTAACAAGATAAAAGTATGCTTTTCATCACATTTTTGCCTTCAAAGCACTAAAATTATTTCCTTTGTACAGTTCAGGCCCAGCTGCTACTGTAGTGAAACCCACAAACAACTGCACAGCTGTGTTAGCTGCTATAGAATTTGAAATTTTCTTCCAATAGCCCTAGTGATTTGAGCCCAGATTCATGGGATAGTCACATAATCTACAGTTACAAATCACCACAATATACAAAGACTACGTGCAAAATGAGGTTCAATTTTTTTCTTTGTTGTTTTCTTTTTGTCTTATTGATTGTCTTTTAAGGAGCTAGGGGCTGTGTATTTCTCATTATTGTTGATGTGACTTAAATAAATTACCAGATTTTTCAAATAAAATAAAGAGATAAAAAAGACATATTTAGTCACAAAATAAAGCTAAACGTTTGAGTGATTTTTTTTTTTGGGTCCGGTAGTGGGGCCTGAACTCTGGGCCTGGGCACTGTCCCTCAGCTCTTCAGCTCAAGGCTAGCACTCTACCACTTGAGCCACAGCACCACTTCCGGCTTTTTTCTTTTTGCTTATGTGGTGCTGAGGAATTGAACCCAGGGCCTCAGGCATGCAAGGCAAGTGCTCTACCACTGAGCCACCTTCCCAGCCCTTGAGTGATTTTTTTAATTCTAGTTCTGTTCTCAGTTATCTTCATATAATGTCGAGGTGAGTCAAGCATATGTATAAATTGACACGTATAAGCACACAGAACTCTGGAATCTTTAGATTTTGATTTCTATATCAACTTCACCTAGAAAAGAATATTATCACTTGCTTCATGTCTTAAGTAATCTACTTAATACGAGTTTTAATCATTTTTTCTTTTAAAATAAATTTTTGCCAATCCTGGGTTTTATTTATTTTTATTTATTTATTTATTATTTTTTAATTGTGAAAATACCGTACAGAGCGGTTACAATTACATGGGCAAGGTAATGACTACATTTCATATCAAGCATTGTTGCCTCCTCCTTTGTTTCCCCTTCCCATTTCTTCCAATCTCCTCATTGGTATAATTTGTGTAGGGGAAGGGAAAAATAAATTGTTTAAATAGGGATACAGGTGGACCCATTGCAACAATGAGATGTACAAGATGTTATGTCGAAAAACCAACTTTACAAGTTATATTAATTTTATCAATAGATCTCATAATCTATGGAATTGATGCATTGCATAAGTATTTATTTTTCCACTGAATTAATATTACATTTATTGTACTTTTTTGCACATGAAATAATTACATTCTTGAGGATAAAACATCCCTGTTTTTCATTTTGGTTGCCAAAGTGGAAGTATTAGACATTTTGAAATTTTAAATTTAAATTTGAACCTTCAAATTTCACTAGGACTTGAATTGTGTTACAACATTAATGTTAAAATAAAGAGCATTATTAAATAGAAAGCAACATTATAAGTTATCACACCTTAATCCCTGAGTTGACTTAATGATAAAAAACAATTATATTTATATAACATCCTGTATATACTCAAACTATGAGATACAGAAACAGAAGACTTTTTTTGTTTTGGTTTGTTGTTCTTTATAGTTTGTGATGATTCTGTCTTCTTTACCTTATGCCTAGTGTATTCATTGTATGTCTTCAGGAAAGTGGGGGGTGGGCACAGAGCTTTAGGGAAAAGGGTGAAAAATTGCAGCAGTGGAGTTCATTGAACATTGATAAAAGTGAACTATTTAACACATGGATGGGGACAGGACAAATGAGAGAACTGAAGACATTTCATAAAAGGAAATGTACTCATTACTTAACTCATGTAATTGCAATTCTTCTATAAATCACCTTAATAATAACAACAGAGAATTTTTTAAGGTCAAACAGAATGTTGCTTGTTAGAATTCTAGATTTTTTTTGTTCACTGGTTTGAGCTGGTTGAGTCTATCTCTGAAAATAGCTACATTGACATTCATTGGGTGAATTTGTGAGCTACTAGTATATAAAAGTCAATTATGATTGCTTGTATGTTTTTTGAGACTCTGATTTATTTACTTCTTTAATTTGTCTACAGGTTTTTGTTTGGGCTTGTTCCTGTTTTTCAAAAGACCTATTGGTGCATAATTAGTGCGGATTCAAGATTGTTCTAATTTATTGCTGTACATACTCAAAGCTATAAATTTTCTTCTGAGTATTGCCTGTGCCCTTG
The DNA here is from genome assembly GCF_019054845.1 of Dipodomys spectabilis. Classification (NCBI taxonomy): domain Eukaryota; kingdom Metazoa; phylum Chordata; class Mammalia; order Rodentia; family Heteromyidae; genus Dipodomys; species Dipodomys spectabilis. The sequence continues at coordinate 5,423,673 of NW_024871193.1, read as the reverse complement.
TGTCCCAGAGGAGGTAGTATTTTGTGTGTTCACTTCCACTGAATTCCATAAACCTTGAAACTTCCCTCCATATCTCTTCAGTGACTCACTGATGATTTAGCAATGTGTTATTCAGTCTCTGTGAGTTTCAGAATTTTCTGTAATGCCTTTTGATGTCAAGATCTAATTTGGTCCCATCATGGTTTGACAGGATACAAGGAGTAATTTCATTTTTACTTTTGAATTTTCACAGATTTTCCTTGTGATCTAAGATATGATCTATTTTGGAGAACATTCCATGGGCTGCTGAGAGGGATATATATTGCGATGCTGCTAGGTGAAATATTCTGTAGATATCTATTAGGTATAGCTTGTCATTGCAATTAGTTAGGTCTGAAGATTTTTTGGCTAATGTTTTACCTGGATGGCCTGTCCAGAGGTAAGAATGATGTGTTCAAGCAACCAACAATGTGTTTGGATGCATGCATATTTTTAGGTTAAGTAGTATTTGTCTGATGAATTTGGGAGCTCTAGGATTCAGGGCATTGATATTTAGAATTGTTATATCCCCATGATGGAGAGTTTTCTTTATCAATATTTAATGTCCTCCTTTGTCTCTTTTTACTTTCATTCCACTTTTAATTTAAAGCCTATTTTGTCTAATATTTGTATAGCTACTCTGGCCTGTTTATGAAGTCCATTTTTAATTTGTAAAAATGATGTACAGAAGGGTTACAATTACATAGTCAGATATTGAGCACCTTTCTTTTGAATAGTGTCACTTCTTCCCTCATGTTCTCCCAGTTTTTCCCTTTCAACCTCCCTCCCCCATAAGTTGTATAGTTCATTTTCAATGTAGTGTCTATTGAGTAGCACTGCTACATTTGTTCACCTTTTGTCCCACCATTTCTGTGTTTCCCCTTGCCCTTTCCAAACTTACATATAAGACCAAAGGTACAGAAATAAAAACAGAAACAGAAGACAGAAGGAAAAAGCAAAATAATAAAACTCTCATCATTTCTTGGAGATCATTTTGATGAACATTATTTTATATGATAATATTGATATAGCTATTGAGCTTTTGTGATCCTCTCCAAAGGGCATCCTCCATTTGATCTCACTGTATAAATTTTTAGAATCCCATATAATTTATCATGTCCAAGTCTAATGTTTTCCCTTTTACCATCCAAGTGTGTTTACTTGTAGAATTATAGGCACATTCTAATACAACAAATGAGGGAAATCAAGCAACCTACATATATATGTGTGTGTATATATATATATATATATATATATATATATATACAAGACATATATACTTTTATTGATCGCTATTTACAAGTATGTATGTATACATACATATATATACATAAATATTCGAATTCCATTCATCCATCAGAAAGAATAATATTGTAACATTCTTAAGGAAAATGAAACACGCAGAAATAATAATGTTAAGTGAAATTAACTGCACCCAGAGAAACTTAGGTTTCCTCACTTGTGGTAGATAGCTGCTTCTAAATGTAAATTTATAAACATTTATTAAACATAGTGGATGGTATGCAAACAGATACAAATGAATTATCTGAAGTGTCAGAGTCTATGTAGTGTGAAAATACTATCATTCTCTTAAAAGATTAAGTCAAAGCCCAACAAAATAAATGCCAGTAAATGTGAACTGCAAGAGAGGACAGTGGGGGGCAATGTGAGAGGGGTAGGAAATTGAAGGGGAAAAGGATAGAATATAGGAAAGAAACCATTGCATACTTCCCAGAATTGAAATATACAAAGCAAGGGGTAGTGTGAAATTGGGGTGAAGATGTTGAAGTGGTAACACAATTCCAGGTGCATTGTACACATAAACTGCTTTGTTAAATGGCAAGAAATTCCATACATAACATAATATTGAGATACGTAAAGACTGGGCTTGATTGGGAGGGATGGATGAGAATGTTGAAATGGGTGAAATTGACCAAGATGCTCTGTATCCATAAACTGTTTCAGTGAATGGCAACTCCTTTGTACAAGTAGTTAAAAATATTAAAATATTCAAAAAATTAATTATGATTGTTGAATAGAGAGTTGAACCTCAATACAATTCCCATTTAAAAATATTTTTTACCTGGAGGTTTGGAGAATCAAATTCCAATAATAAAACATTATGAATCTTTTTTTCTGAAAATTTGAAATTTAAATAAAAATTCCTTTGCTTTTTGTCAGCTATTGGGCTGCTATAAGAGAATACTTCAACGTAAGTGGCTTAAAAACACAGGAGTATATTACCCATACTCTAGAAGCTTGAACATTGATTATAAAAATGGTTATTCAAAGCAATTCCTTGTCTTATGGGGAGTCTACTTTCTGGTTCATTATAATTTATTTGCTGGATGTTCACATGGCAGAGTAGTTATATTGGGCTTCTTTTATCAGGATCATTATTTCAGGGTCATCTCTGAAAAGTTGATTCTAATGTCACCAGACAGGGAATACAATTTCAAAATGTGTATCTGGAAGGAGTTACATTGTCCAATATATTTTGCAACTTTTGCTTTAACTCTTAGTGTAGTGTATCATTTGGATATTATTTCATAGAAAATAATAACTTAAGGACAAACCTATATCGTGTAAATTATGTGAATGATTCTTCTTACAATGGGAATAATTATAGTAATGGCAAAGTGAAGTACGATTGTTTAGTGGCTCTTGAATCACATCATAGGTAATCATGTAAATATGGTGCAATATTTCTAAGGCCCTTCTGATGTATTTGAACACTCTCCAATGAGTTAATTGCTGTCAGAAATACAGATCTCCTTTGATTTTAATTACTGTCTGCTATTAGGTCTCCCACAGACACCAAAATTAGAGGATGCTAATTTCTCTGAAATAATACATAATATAATTTTTATAATTAATATAAAATGAAGAATGTAATATTATTAGCATTATAAATACCAATGTTCACATTATATAATACATTGACATCCTTTGGTTACATCAATTTTTAGAATATTTATAACTAAATGTAAATTGTTTGCAAATAGTTATTTAATGATGTATAGAAAATGAGAAAAAGATTTGAGTACATATTTACTACAGATGCAAACAGATTCAGGTGGTTATTTCTGATCCCTCATTTGTTGGTTTCATTCACGCATAGAGAACATGCAGAGACGTGGCAATTGCAACCTTGCATTTACTAAAGAGTTAACTTACATGAAATTTATGTTCTGCTAAATATCAGATTTTATAAATTAAATTTTTTGTCCCTTCCTTCCTTCCTTCCTTCCTTCCTTCCTTCCTTCCTTCCTTCTTTTCTTCTTTCCTTCCTCCCTCCTTCCCTCCATCCCTACCTCTCTCTTTCTCTCTTCTTTCTTTCTCTTTCTTGTTTCTTTCTTTCTTTTTTCTTCCATTCTTCATTTCTTTCTTTTACTCAGAATACTTCTTAACACTATAGAAAAAATACCAAATGTTGTACTCCAATGTTTTATGAGGAATTATAACTATTAAATAGATTAATATTAATTTTAATAACCTAAGCTATATCTTAAAACAAAAAACTAAAAACCACTAAAAAGCACTTCACAAAAATGCAGGATATGCAACAAATATTACTTTTCATGATATTGTTTATTTCTTCAAACTAAAATAAGAATTTAGACATAATATTGTACATGTCTGTGTGTGTGTGTGTGTGTGTGTGTGTGTGTGTGTGAGAGAGAGAGAGAGAGAGAGAGAGAGAGAGAGAGAGAGAGAGTGTTGTTCTTGTGATTTGAACTCAAGGCCTATCCCTTAGTTTTATTCACTCAAGGATAGTGCCCTAACATTTGATCCACAACTCCACTTCTGGCTTTCTCTGTGTGTGTGTGTGTGTGTGTGTGTGTGTGTGTGTGTGTGTGTGTGTGTGTGTGATTAATTGAGATGTGTTTCACAATACTTCCTTGCCAAGGCTGGCTTTGAAGCCCAGCTTCCAGAATAGCAAGGATTAGAAGCTTGAGACACTCATATTCAGCACAGTTATAATATATCTAAGAATAAAATAAATTTCTTATTATTTGAATTCCAGAGGTCAATTTAACAAATTAACATTTAGATATTTAGTTAGTTATTAAATCTGAACCTGCACTGTGGAAAAATACTTTTCATTTTTATGAAAAAATATGCACTAAAGATTTCAATGACAGAATCTGTGGACAAATTGAAATACTCTATTATTCAAAAGTGACAAAAGGATCATTAATCAAATTTCTCATGTAAGCTAAAATCAATAGGCTCTATCAGGCTGACTGAAGCAATTTGTCATTAACTTTAAATTTTATCTATTGCAGATACATGATTTTCTATTCTTTTTACCCTAAACTTTTTTTACATAAAAATTTAGATTCATACATTTTTTTGAGTATGCAGAAATCTTAGTTACTGGTCATGTATATTCTGAGGTTTGAGTACCAAGTCATTTCAGAGAAACACTGAATTTCATATATTTTATGTCAACACTGATTTTTAGAAATTGAATCAATCTCAATATGAGCTAACTAAAGCAAAATATTCCATGACTTATCCAATTATTCCTATATATTTGAATATAACATTATTGAATGGCAGGAAATTCATATTATACCTACTCTCTATAGAAGTTACAGTATTCATTTTTCCTTCAACTAGGAAGAATAACCTCACTATAGATGACAAAAAACTTGAATAAAAATGCCATAAAATTATGAAAAATTCAAGTCATTATGAGTAGATGAAATAGTTATTTTTGAAGATCAAAAATGAAATCTCTTGAAGCTTCCTTATCTGTTAAATAAAATGTATTTGCAGTCTATATACTTCATTCATCTCTCCAGCAATTGTATAACCAAACCAACTCCATGCCAAATAGCTCCTCTGATTAATTGAAGTAAATACTTAGGAACAGAAGTTATCACAATTGTACAGAAATATCTACCCACCACTCTAGAAATTAAATCTGAAATCATAAAGGATTGGGATTAATAATTAGTTTTCACTATGTTGCCATAAAGAGGTGGTGAACTTTTTCAAGTGGGCACAGCTGTAGAGATTTGGTCACTGAGAACTTGTGATCAGAGGACCTTAAGATCAAAGTCCTTTCCTATTCTTCCTCCTTTTTCTTCTCTGTCTCCTTCTCGTTTTCCTTCTCCCTCTCTCTCTACCCTTCTTTCTCCCTCTCCCACTCCTATTCCTCCTCTTCTTTTCTTCCTGGCTTCCACGAATATACATACTCCATCACATGTTCCTGACATGGGGTACTGTGCCAACCCAAAGCAATGAGGATAAGAAACATAAACTGAAATGTATAAAATCAGAAGCCAAGATTAATCTTTCCTCCTCTTAAGCTGATTTCATAAACTATTTTGTCATATTAATAGGAGACTGACACAGCATGCTCTCATTTATTATAAGGGATAAGATTTACTGGAAAAAAATCTGACCAACATCGCCCTAATGAAATGATTGATTAAATTAATATTATAGTAGGGCAAATCTACTTTAAAATATCAGTTATACTTCAAAAAGAGGCAACAATTTTACCACTATGGTTTGCTATAAAAAGACATCAGAATTCACCCTGTTCCTCAAGGAAATAAATCTATAATTGGCACTATTGTCAATTTCACAAATGATTTAATAAGACTGAAGAACAAATTTCAACCCAAACTGCGTCATATAAAATTTACTTTGTCCCTGTAAACAACCTTTGTATTCTATCTATGTTTGGTCCCTAAAATGACTTGTATTTTATTCTAATCATATTTTTAATTAACTTTAAGTACGTGATTGGGGGTTGCTTTTGACCATGCAGTTTATAGTGTTTAGTGAGTTATTTTGTTTTCCTTTTTTCTCTCCTGAGGTTTGAACTCTTTGCCTGGGAGCTGACCCTGAGCTCCTTTGGATGAACACTAGAAATCTATCACTGGAGGAAGAGCAACACTTTTCAGATTTTTCTCAGATTTCACTGGAGATAAGAATCTCACAGACTTTCCTGCCTGTGCTGGCTTCAAACCTCAATCCTCAGCCTCCTGAGTATCTAGTATTACAGGCATGAGCTGCTAGTGCCTGTCTTAATACAATGCTTCCTTTTTTTTTTTTGTGGCCATTCCTGGGTCTTGAACTTAGGGCCTTGACAATGGGCACTGTCCTTCAGCTTCTTTTCCTCATGCTAACACTCTGCAACTTGTGTCACAGTACCAATTCCAGCTTGTTTTGTTCATGTAGTACTGAGGAATCAAACCCAGGGCTTCTCACTACAACTAAGTCTACCACTAAGCCACATTCCCAGCCCAGTACAATGCATCTTGATTATCATTGTCCCTCATCCTTCTCAATCCTATCTCATCTCTCAATTTACATAATTTTGTAGAAGATTCACTGACTCACAACGTCATATATAGTGACTTAGAGGATATGTCACAATTCATATTTTATTGATAGTCTCATTCATCAACATACTAAACTTATGCATTACAGAATTCTGTGATTTTAAATACTAAATTATCACTCAGATTCACCCACTACTATTCTAAAAGTTTTCCTAAGGTTAATGCAAATGCAATCTGTAATTCTTCGATAAAGTACAATGATTCATAGAAAGTTAAGAGTTGGACTATAACATCACCTTCAGTTCTAGAACACTTTATCATTACTACCCCCTCAAAATACTCCAATATTTATTAGTAGTTACTTCCTGTCATCATTTCAACCTACCCTCCAGTTGGCCAACCATTACTTCATAGTCTACCACTACAGATGTGCCAATTTTAAAAAGCTCATTTAATTAGAAAATGCAGTCTATTTTATCCATTTCTCCCATGTAATATTAGTGTTTCCCAAGTAAGTTCATGTAAATTTTTCTGACGGATAGAGCATATTGTTTTGTATACATGTGTATAATTATATAACGTCCTCAATGGGCATTTCAATATTTTATTATATATTATTGTAAAAGGTTTTGCTGTGTTTATTCTTGTACATGTGTCTCATTGGGCATGTGTTGAAATCTATTTTGTATATAAAATTATGATTCAAAATGCTGGATAAGGGCTGGGAAGCTGGCTCAGAGGTAGAGTGCTTGCCTTGCATACATGAGGCCCTGGGTTCGATTCCTCAGCACCACATATGCAAAAAGAAAAAAGCGGGAAGTGGCGCCGTAGTTCAAGTGGTAGAGCGCTAGCCTTGAGCTGAAGAGCTGAAGGACAGCACCCAGGCCACAGAGTTCAGGCCCCACGACTGGACCCAAAAAAAACAAAAAAAAAAAAGAAGCTGAGGGACAGTGCCCAGGCCCTGAATTCAAGCCCCCTTACTGGCCAAAAAACCCTAAAACTTCTGTATTATAAAATAAAGTGTTGGCTTAACAAATGCTTTAAAAAAAAGTGGGGGGGGGCGGGGCTGGGAAGGTGGCTCAGTGGTAGAGCACTTGCCTTGCATGCCTGAGGCCCTGGGTTTGATTCCTCAGCACCACATAAGCAAAAAGAAAAAAAAAGCCGGAAGTGGCGCTGTGGCTCCGGTGGTAGAGTGCTAGCCTTGAGCTGAAGAGCTGAGGGATAATGCCCAGGCCCAGAGTTCAGGCCCCACGACTGGACTCAAAAAAAACAAAAACAAGCCGGGCGCTGGTGGCTCACGCCTGTAATCCTAGCTACTCAGGAGGCTGAGATCTCAGGATTGCGGTTCAAAGCCAGCCAGGGCAGGAAAGACCGTGAGACTCCTATCTCCAATAAACCACCAGAAAAACCGGAAGTGGTGCTGTAGCTCAAGTGGTAGAGTGCTCGCCTTGAGCTGAAGAGCTGAGGGACAACGCCCAGGCCCAGAGTTCAAGCTCCACGACCGACAAAAAAAAAAAATGCTGGATAATAGAGCAACTATATGTGTAGTATCTTAAAGATTGCCAGTATGTTTAATAAACTGACTATATCACTTTAAGTGCTAAGCAGCAATGTATAAGGATTCCAATTCCTACATAATGGTTGTGCAGTGCTATCTTATTGTTGTTTCTATTTCCACTAATCTCTATATGTATGCAATGTCTAGGTATGTTATGATCTTTTAATATGTTCTTTGGTTGTTGGTATATTATTACAGAGATATGTATTTGGACTTTTGGATAACATATTCAGGATGGTTAAAGATTTTCATTGGCATTAATATGCTCTTAATATATTTCTGATTCAAGTCTCTTTAAATAAGTGTATATGTATACATACTATGTGTACCTATGCATATTTCATATTTATATGTGTATATATACAAATAACTATATATTTATACATATAAATGAATACACAGATGTGTACATACATGTATATAGACATATATGTATATTATTATTTTCATTTGTCCATAAGCGATCATTTTACTTTATTTGTCAAACATGTCCTTTATTGATTTTACTTTAGCATTAAGCAGTCTTAAAGATAGGCTCAAGTCTAACATTTTAGTATTATCTTAGACACCAATAGCCTTCTAGTCTAATGAACCATGAGCCCTCAGAATGTTGACCAAATTTCTTAGTTCGTTTACACAATTACTGTAATTATGTATTTTCTCATCTATATTTGTTTCATTTCACCAGAGAAGCTGTATTTATCCTTTATGTCATACATGAATACCAATGCCTTTGGAAGGTATTTATTAATTGGTGCATATTAATTGTACGAAGAAATCTTATTGAAATATTTTGCACATGCACATATTGATCAAGGGCCTGATTAACCTGTTTCTGTCTTTCTCCATTCCCATTGCCTCTTACTTTTCAATTGTTTTCTGTTAATGTCTTTGTGCTATCTCCACACATCGTCAAAATGTATTTCAGTGTTGTTCACCCAGTATCATTGAAAATTATAAAATGCTGAATATAAAGGCAAAAATCTAAGTAAATAGAGACATATAATTTTTGTGGATTGGAGGATACATTTGAGCAAAGATATTTAATTGTCTCCTGCTTCATCCCCCTCCTTTTATTTGGTCATTCTTGGGGCTTGAAATCTGGGCCTGGGTACTGTCCCTCAGCTCTTCAGCTCAAAGTTAGTGCTCTACCACTTGAGCAACTGTGCCACTTCTGGATTTCTGGTGGTTAATTGGAGATAAGAGTCTCACAGACATTCCTGTTCAAGCTGGCTTTGAACCGCAATCCTCAGATCTCAGTCTCCTATGCAGCTAGGATTATAAGCATGAGCCGACAGTGCCCAGCTTCACAATTTTATTTATAAGTTTATGACAATTTCTTAAAACACCTGACCAGCACTCTTGACTCATTGACAAAAGAAAATGAACTGGAATATATTTCTCTGTCTAATATTAAAGGTGTTAGTGTAAAATTGTTATATTTGTAGAGGAAAGATTACAAAGCTCAATGGGTCTGGAGGGCACCAGACTAGAGCCACATACATATTATCAAGGAATATTTAATAAGAGTTTAAAACCAAACACTTGTGGAATGACATTCTCTTTAATAAGTGGTGATAGATTAGACAGTATTGGGGAGAATTAAAAAGTGAAGGTTGACTTAAATATAACAATTTATTCAAATATTATCTTCAAGCAGGTTTTGAAAGTGGCATATAAAACAAAAGAGTGATATAAATATAAAGCAAAGGAAGATGTCTTGACAATTTAAGTATACTTAAATATGGCATTAAAATTATTGGAAAGGAAATCTTGATATAGTATAACTCAATAAAACTCAATAAAAGTCTAAAATAATTTAGTCTCATATACAAATAGTGAAGAGAATTTAGGAGCAGGGTGCTCATGTATCTCATCACAGCTAGGCTGTGATTTGAGTATTACTGTTTGAAGGCAGCCCACAAAATAAAGTCCCTGAGAATCTTATCTCTGCTTAATCAGCAAAAAAGCCAGAAGTTTTTTTATTTTTTTTATTTTTATTTTTTTAGGTCCAGTCGTGGGGCCTGAACTCTGGGCCTACGTGCTATCCCTCAGCTCTTCAGCTCAAGGCTAGCGCTCTACCACTTGAGCCACAGTGCCACTTATGGCTTTTTTCTTTTTTGCTTGTGTGGTGCTCAGGAATCGAACCCAGGGCCTCATGCATGCAAGGCAAGCGCTCTACACTGAGCCACCTTCCCAGCCCCTCAAATGGTAAATTGTTAACAAATGCAACAAATCTCAGGGGCCCTGATTTCAATCCCCAGGACCATACATACATGTACAAAATTAATAATAGTAATACTAATAGTGATGATGATGATGATTATGATGATGGTAATGATGATGAAGGGTACCCATAGTCAAGGATAAAATATTTGCAATCCTGTACCTGAAGAGTGCCTCAAATGTAGACTATACATAAAATGCTCAAAACCTAATGTTAAAAAAAATCGATTAGAAATCAGCAAAATACATCTTGTGAAAAATAAGCACAAGAAAAGCATCATCAGTCATCAAATGAATGCACATTAAAACTAAAATGACATTATAAAACATGTATGAGAATTACTTCACATAATACAATGATGTCCATACTAAATGCTATCAAGAAACAGAGAAACTGGATGCTGGCAGGAATGTCTTTGGGAAAGCCATTTCTGAAAACATTTTGACAGGTTCCTAGAATATGAAATATGCAACAACCCACAGTAGCACAGGAATTGAGTTCTTCAGGCTTTGTCTCATAGAAATAAAATGTAACATTCACCCAAAGGCCAAAACATAGAGGTTTATACCAGCATTATTTCCTCTAATCAAAGAAATGGAAATCAGTTCAGGCTTTCTTCAGGTGAATGGGAAACGAATTGTGCTACATTCTATAATGACAGAACCAAAGGCAACTCGTGGGAATACAATACATTATTAAGGCATACAACAACTGACAGTAATCTACCATAGATTTGAAGGAAATTCTAAAAGCTTATTTATTGCATGAGCTAGAAGTTGGAGAAAAAAAATGTGTTGGTTGCCAGGATGAAACAGGTTTGGGATGGGACAAAGAGAAGTAGTGGGTTTAATTATAAAAGGGAAGCATGAGACAGACTCATTTTTGGTAAAGAAACATTATCTGTAAATATGATATATTAATATAGAGTTGATAAAATTATTTTGGACTTAATATGTGCACAAAATAATTAAAGTAACTGAAGTCTGCATAAGGCACTTGTGAAATATTAACGTCCTACTTGTGATGTCATTCTATAAATATTTAAAGAAACTGGGAAAATATTCAAGGGATTTCTCTGTGTTCTTCTTATAACATCATAATGATCCATACTAAGCTCAATAGAATTTAATGATATCTAGAAAATAGAAGTCAATATCGAATGTTTACATTGGAAAATAGTCTGAGTCCAAGCTTGCTAATTAGAAGGCAGATCTTTAGAACACCAACATCCAGGGCCAGTTCTGACCAAAAAAAAAATCGTGAGAAACTATAAAAACACAGAAAGCTAGATATAGTGTAATTTCCCTGTTATCTCACTTTTGTGGAAGCCATACGTAAGAGATTATTGCTCAAAGGAGGCTTGGCCAAGAAGTAAGACCTCATCTGAAAAATAATCTAAAGTGGTCAGAGCCTTAGCAATTTCAAGCACCAGTAGTGCCAAAGGAAAAAGGAAAAGAAGAAAACAGAAAACTAAAGGAAAGGACAGAAAAGGAAAACTATTTCCTCTTCATTCTTGTAGTTTTATGTCATTGGATACAAGAATTGAGAGTAATTTGTATACTGTTTTAGGAATCAGGCCTCTCTAACTTGAAAGCATTTATTTCAAGTAATTATTTTATTATTACTATTTATTACCTTATTATGCCTTCTTGGAGATTGAATCCATGGCTTTGTATATATTAGTCTAGTCCTACAACTGAGCTGTACCCCAGCTCTCTTGTATAGTTTTGGAAATTTTTTATGAATTCTTCAACAGATAGCTACTCTACTTTTCATCTTATCTTTTCTCTCCCACTTTTTCCTCTATATATTTTAGTTTTTGTTTTGAAAACATTCCTCAGTTTTATCTTCTAAACCTAGAATTTTGCTTTGAGATTACAGGGAAGTCGGGTTATTTTTATGACATCTATTAAAATTATATACAGATATATGTATTTCATATGCATGATTGATTCTTAGAGTTCGTTGCAATATGGTCCTATGTACATAGGTATTGAGCCATTGTGATCCTCTCCTAAGAATAGCTGCCCTTGTTTTCGCCATGTGAATGCTTAGATTGCTGTTAGTTATTCATGTCCAAGTATAATTATTTGTCTTTTACTACCTATTGGTTTAACGTGTAGATTTATGGACATATTCTAGTTATTACAAATGAGGAAAATCATGCAGTATATATTTAATTGGATCTGGCTTATTTCACTTAATATCATTTTTTTCCAGTCTTTCCAATTCCTCAGGAATGGGGTAGTGCTATTCTTTCTGATAGAAACACGGAATTCCATCAATACAACAGAATTGAAGACCCAGAAATGAATCCACTCCTACAGGCACATAATTTTTATTAGGGAGCCAGAAACAGGATGGAAGAAAGACAGTGTAAAACTGAATTCGGAAATCCTTACCCAAAAGACCACCAGAGACCATCAACAATGTAAAAGCAAAGGAGTCTTTATTGCAAGCTAGAACTTGGTCCCCCCACATACATGGCAGCAGCCCGTGACACTGAGAGGCCCTGAGCCCAGGGTTATAGTACTTTTTATACACTTTTTAGGGAAGGCAGGGACTTTGTATACATCATAGCATCTTACAAAAAATTATAACAATCACGGGAAACTCTTAATACAATTCTATAGTATGATTGGCACACTACAAAGCAGAAACAGGTTGTTGGTTAGATCAGAGGGTTGAAGTACTTTAAACTGGTTGGCTTGCACCACAGGGAGTCTCAAGGACACACTTGCTAAACTGCAGGGTTCCTTTCTTAAACAAACACCACCTGTGGCCTGACTGCAGGGGTCACCATGCCCTCCAGCACCTGCCTGCCTGCGGTTTTCCCAAGGATTGTTTATGTTCCTAGTTGCCAGGGAATTGCTTCTTCTGTTCATTCCCAGGCCGGGCTCATGGTCAGCTGCATAACTCATACTTCAGATGATGATATCTTGCTCAAGATGGAGTCACTCAGGCCTCAGGCTCCTCATTTCCCCCTTTCTGATAGGCACCTTAAGGGCCAATCATGGTCCTTATGGGCACACATCATGTTCTCCATTGGGTACCAGTTGATATTGAGCCTTTAAGATCATCAGCTGTACACTGTTAATGCGTTTTCTAACAAATATCACTAGCCGGTTTACAACACTGGACCCGACTATGAGTAACAAAATTAACAGTACCAAAGGCTCTTACATTTTTTTCCACCAGTCCTGACTCCGTATATCAGTTAACTTAATTTTATACCAGCAGTACTCATGAAGCTCCAATTTAAGACATACTCATACCATTTACTACATATGTAAACTGTCTGAGGTTTGTCTTCTTTACTCCAATGATTTAATGTTTTAAGACAATCCTTAGTTTTCAAATCCTTTTTTATCCAAAGAGGATACTAATTTTTTCCCAATTCCTTTCCCAAGGCTTTCTTTACTACCCTCCTCTTGTTTGCAATTCCTTGAACTTCTTTATGGCTAGAGTTTTAAAATGCCCATTTTTCCTTTGGCTTGCAGAACCAAGTTATCTCAGAGCAGCCTCAAGTCACCACTGGGATGCAGAAGCTTGCTAGATTTTAAGTCTAAGATCAAGGCTGGGTCTCATTACTACCTGTATTGAAAACACACTCAGGTTATTACCATACCAGAGCCAAACTTGGCTGTGACTATAGAGTGGATTTTCAGTCACTATGCACTGAAGTGCCTAAGGCAAGCATGCCAGTGATCCTTGCCCCCAATATCCACTATGGGAATAGAGAAGGTTTCTTGATATCACCCAAAAGAATGTCCCACAAGATCTTAGTTTTAGCAGCTTTCAACCAGGATGCAGTCTCAGGTGATGGAATCAGGCAGTTCACTCTACTTTTTTCACAGTGGAGGTGGTCAGGGTAACAATGTAGATTTCTTCCAGGGGACTGTCAAGCTGTAGCAGCAGCAGGGTCTTTCAGTGGCTTCAAGGGACTGTCACACCTCCTGCTGGGCTGCAAATTCCTACACAGACTGGTTAAGTATACATTGCATAGGCTTGGCAGGCTGTGACCCCACTAGTTTTTAAGACTATTTAGACAATAGCCCAGGACAATTTACCAAGATGACAACTTTTTAAACTAGATAGTTCTTTTAATAAGGCTGATTTTCTAGGCAGTTATAGAGGGCTCAGGCCTGTACTATTTCCCATGCCTTTTCCTTCTGTCTATTTGGCCACAACTTTTTAAAGTGACTCTGGTCCCTTGTTCTTAAAAGCAGAAGATGGGTGAATATTCATCTTCTGTAACTTCTTTAAGCTGACTCAGGGGTGTTGATCCTACCTAGCCAGGAACCTATAACCTTAGCCTACTTTACAAAGAACAATATTTTAACTTTTGGCAAATGCACAAATCTTTTCTCTGGCTACAGCAGTGTAGCTTGTTTAGCCTTCTGGTTTGCAAAAGCATCTTTCTGGATGGCTTAGGAATGTGGTCTCTAATGGTGCCCAAGTTACCTATGCAGACCTTCAGAGAGATATCAATAGAAACACACTTACAGGTTTAGAAACTTTTTCCTGAGGAGATGAATTTCATGTAGCTGGTGTCAGCTCAAAAATTACTGCCAATTAGAATTTTTGGCACATACAAGGGCTGGGATTTAAACTATCCCCCACATTTTATAACTTTAGCTTTTTACTACTATCACAGGATGGCAAGTTCCTGTCCCTTACGAGGTAAATAGTCATGGACATTAGGCATGCTTACAAACTGTCTTCGCATGACCTCCTGGCTGATCAATTCTTGAAGGGCCATGCACAAATGACTCTAGGATCCGACATTTCCGCCATCCAAGCAGTGGCTTACTGCCTCTGGATGCTCCACCATTGCTTTTGTTCCAGGAATGTCTTTGCCACACTGGAAAAAATGCCTCATTGGCATTTCCCTTAGTTGGTCGCTGAACTTGAACTCAGGGCCTGAGTGCTGTCCCTCAGCTCTACAGCTCAAGGTTAACACTCTGCCACTTTGAGTCCCAAAGCAACTTTGCTTGCTCTTTCAGCACTCTGCTGGATGATTAGAGGTGACAGTCTCACAGGGACCTTTTTCTTCCCCGGGCTGGCTTCGAACCAGTGTGCAGATCAATGAGTCTTATAGAAGGCCACTTTACTCCAATTAAAAGCAACAAGGTGGTCAACATAGAAGTAGCTTTTAAGCATGCTCTTACCTGGAACTTATAAAAGCCAAAATTACATCTAACAAACTTGTAAGAATCCTCTGTACTTTGCTCTGGGCTTGCTGGAAACTGGTAAAAAAAAAAAAAAAAACCTATAAGAGCAAACTAGAATAGCAATTATTTTGGTAATCCTAATTTTTCCTTTTGTGCACTTTGAGGCAAATATTAAGAACAATTTTACTCTTAAACTTTATATCCAAAAATCCATCCTTAATTTTTAAGCCTCCTATTAATCTCCTTTTTAATATTCTATACATTAGTTTTTAGTTGCATTTTAAAAAAATCTCTTAAAATCTTGAGGCAAAGTGTGATTCATTGTCTCTTGGCTGCTTGTTTTAAAACAGATACACATTAATACTTTTAAACTTAAATGTCAATTTTTCCTTAATGCAAGAATTACAATCACCATCACTGTACCAAGAAGCTAGACTTAACACCCTTATGACTTTTAGAAACATATACTACTTGTAGAACATCATTGAAAGCAAGTCACATTATACAAATAAACTTTTTAACCCTCTTTTTAAGTCCAAGGGGCAGTTTTAGCAATACTAATCAGATCATCACATCACTCATTTTAACAATCATGTTTCCAGTGTCTATCTGCAGGGAAAAGGGACAGAACAAAGATGGGCCACTTGGCCCCTCCTATGGAAAGGGCACGTACCTAATCCAACTCTTTAGTGTTAGATGAACTGCCTTTGTGCCAGCTTGCCCCCTTTCACCATGCATGGACTTCTCCCAGGGCCTGTCCCATTATCTGTGGACTTCCTCAGGGCCTGTCCCACCATGCATGACCAGCTGAACTGAGCTTCTGCCTGTTCACTCTTCACCCCTAAAGACAGGTCTTCTGTTGGTTTCTAAGTTTTCCCTTTTCTTATCTCTTGGTTCTCGAATGAAATACACAGTTTTAGACAGACAGAACAGGTAACATCTTTGACAGTGTTAAACTAACCTTTACACTTAAATTTCTAATATTTATCTCCAAATTTTAGCCAAGGAACTAAATTCCAAACAGCCAATGCATTTGTGTTAAGCCAGATATCTTGATTACAGTATAAACAGCCTTATGCATTTTAAAATATTAGATTTTAAAATACCAGATTTCCTAATTTTTTAATTTTTATTTATTTTTTATTGTGAAAATACTGTACAGAGGGGTTACAATTAGATGGGCAAGATAATGAGTACATTTCTTATCAAGCATTGTAGCCTCCTCCTTTGTTTCCCCTTTCCATCCCTTCCCAGCCTCCCCCCACCTCCCCACCCAATCCTTCCCGGGGGGCCCCCGCGCCCCCCCCTCCGCAACAAAGTTGTAAAGTTCATTTTCCACATGACAACTTGTACTTCTCATTGTTGCAATGGGTCCACCTGTATCCTTATTTAAACGACTTGTTTCTCCCCTTCCCCTTCACAAATTATACCAACATCAAATACAGTGAAAGCAGGGTTTATACTGTGGGGTAGGGACATACAAAGCAACAAAGAAATAATCTTATAAATGCGTTAGAAACAAATACATGAAAGAAAAAGAACATTTGAATACATATCTTAGGGTTCATTTTCCTAACATCACCTGATCTGACCTTTTCTGCTTGACTCAGACGTATACTAGATATTGCAAATAAGGGAAACCATGGGACCTATGTTTCTTTGGGCTTCACTTACTTCACTTACTATAATTTTTTCCAAGTCTTTCTACTTCCTAACAAATGGGGCAATGTCATTCTTTCTGATGGAGGCATAGAATTCCATTGTGTATATATACCACATTTTCTTGATCCATTCATCTACTGAGGGGCATCTGGGTTGGTTCCATAACTTAGCTATAGTAAATAGTGCTCCAATAAACATAGTCGTGCTGGTAGCTTTAATGTGGTCTGGTTTGTATACTTTTGGGTAAATGCCCAAAAGTCTGATTGCTGGGTCACATGGGAGCTCTATGTGGAGTCTTTTGATGAACCTCCATACTACATTCCAAAGTGGTTGAACAACTTTACACGACCACCAACAATGCAGTAAGGTTCCCTTCTGTCCGCATCCCCTCCAGCATCTGTTGTTTTTAGAGATTTGATTTCAGCCATTCTAACTGGAGTGAGGTGGTATCTCAATGTTGTTTTGATTTGCATTTCTTTTATGGCTAGAGAGGTTGAGCATTTCTTCATATGTCTATTGGCCATCCTTCTGAACTAGGCCCTGAGAGGAGACTCGAGCTGGGACAGCTTCTTTAAAGATTTTGTTTTTGTTTTAGGGATTATAGAAAAAAAACAAAAACCTTGGATCCAACCAGCCCAGTTCTTGAAATGAAAAGAGTGCCTCTAGGTCCCCCTCCCCTTAACTTAACCCACCTTCATTGTTTTGTTAAAGCTGACCGATTAAACAGGTAGCCAGTAATCCGGCTCATGCTGGCATGCTGGCTGGCATGCTGGCGACATCCCGAGTTTACTATAAACTCCGCCTTTTTCACATGTATATGTTAAACTCCTTTGTGTATGTTTACCTTAAGCTCCGCTTTACCATTAAATTTGCAAGTCATTTAAACCAAAAGTGATAGGATGGTTTAAACAGCCATTATGTGACAAAGTGTAACCTCACTGGCCACCTGCGTGTGGTCTGGTATGACTGTGCAATCTTTTGGGTGTGTGAAAATCTCATTGGTCGCCTATGTGACCAGGCGTCACCTTGTGATTTTTGCTAATAAAAACCTAAGCACATGGGCTGCTCGGGGTCGCAGTATCAGCTCCCGAGTCTGTGCTGTGGCCCTGGCCAGTCAGTGCAGGAACCTTCTCAATAAAGTGGCTTCTTTAATAACAACTTTGTTGCGGTGGGCTCTGTCACTCCGGACGACTACGTGGGCTTGCTTGCCTGAGGAGGGGGTCTTCCTACTACACTTCTTTCCTCTTCAGAGAAGTTTCTCTTTAAGTCTTTAGCCCACTTATTTATTGGGCAGTTGTTTCTTTGAGGATTTGTTGTCGGGGGATTTAATTTTTTGAGTTCTAAGTATATATTAGATATATTAGATATATATGGCTAGTGAAGATCTTCTCCCAATCCGTAGGCTTTCTATGGATCTTGCTAGCTATTCCTTTGCCATGCAGAAGCTCTCTAACTTCATGCAATCCCATTTTTCCAACCTTTCTTTGCTTTGTTGTGTTTCTGGGTCTTTATTAAGAAATTTTCAGCCTGTGCCAAGGAGACCTAGGGTTTCTCCTATTGCATCCTGTAATGTTTTCAGAGTGTCTGCTTTGACTCCGAGGTCTTTGATCCATTTGGAGTTGATTCTGGTGCAAGGTGATACGGCCCCCATAAACAGGTGGGAGTTGCAATCCTAATATCAGATAAAATACACTTCAAATTAAAATTCGTGAGGAGACAAAGAATGTCACTACATACTAATTGAGGGATCTCTCCTTCAGGAGGATATTACAATTCTAAATATCTATTCACCAAACAACGAAGCACCCAAATTTATCCAAGAAACACTACTTTCCCTCAAATCCCACATAGTTCCAAAGACATTAATTGTTGGGGATTTTAACACACCACTTTCCCAACTAGATAGATCAACTAGGCAAAAACTCAACAGAGAAACCGCAGATCTAAACAACTGCATAGATCAACTAGACTTAACAGACATCTACCGAACATTTCACCCAGCAGCATCAGAATACACGTTTTTCTCAGCAGCACATGGAACATTTTCTAAAATAGACCACATTTTAAGCCACAAAGCAAACTTGTCCAAATTCAGAAACCTTGCATTCTCTCTGACCACAAGGGAATAAAATTAGAACTCAACACTAGATTTTCTAATTTTTAAGTTAAAGAATCCTTAAAAAGCCGTTAAAAACAATGTGAAGATTCCTTAAAATTTTTGGTAATGTCCAAACCTCCTAACCTTTTGAATTTTAAACTTAAACTCACCCATTGTTACAGCATGCTGACAACTCTTATCTTGAACATGTTCATAAACACATACAAAACACTCACACAGATCTTAAAGCACACAAAAATCAAAATCAGTTGTACGTACATTTTCTAAAGTTTTTTAAAAAAATTTAAGACATATTTCTTTTAAACGAAGTACCTTTGTTGAGCTTCATTTTTCCAGGGCTTGCTTGTTTAGCAAGGATTTCACCAATCAGTCTTTTGAATCCCTTCTGTTGGAGGAGGGCTGGGTGAGGGGGTCACCTGAAACTGAACTGGCCTGATTTTTACCCAATTTTGACAAGAGCACTTTACAAATTGTTAAGCTGTCTGGAGCAGCTGAAAGTCCAGACCAGGCTCACTGCTATCTACACCCTAACCTCTCTCCAGCAGCCTCCACCAGGAGAAGGTGCACCTGAGGCTTGTCCATGCCCCTCCTCTTGGCTGCTGTAACAAAAGAAGGGGGGAAGGAGACTTAGCAGGTTTGTGACCAAGCCCAGCCAGAGGCTGAGACTTTTATTCCCCCAGAGATGTTCAAATAAATATCAAAAACACTGATAAACACAAAAACCAGGGATTCACATTTAAAACTGGTACCAATTCTAAAACGGAACTAGACAAAACAACAACCAAAGGCTGAGTTGGGGACTAATGGGCCCCCAGAAATCTGTTCTGTTCTCAAGCTGAATCCAGAGTTTGTTGAGTGAGCCTGCCACTCTCACCCAGAACTTCCCTACCTCAGAAAACATAGAACAGAAAACACACCAAAGTAAACAAGACAGACAAGTGGCCACAAAGACAAAATCAGGTCTCAGTGAATGGGGCGACATCTCAACACCACTCACTTACCAGGGGACTCGATCCCCCTCTACTCACCTCGGGAGGATTTTTCTTTTAGATTCCTGCAAACATTGACCCAGGAGCCTTCCAAGGCAAAGGAGAATTCCCAGTCATCTTGGGGCAAGGGAAAGAAGTCCCTAGTGGCCATCCCCTCAGACTGACAGGTTCTCCCCTGTACTCAGACCCCCTGGGCCAAGGCCCGAGGCTAACATCTTGCTGGTGCCACTTGCAAGTGGTCAGTGGCAATTTCATAAAAAAAGAAGGAGCTAGAGAGAAACAGATATTAAGGGGGTGTTAGCCAGTCTCCTCTGAGCCCTTGCATCAGGATGAATCTGGGAGAAGAAACATTCCAAGAATTACAAAAGACACACAGAAAAAACACTAAACCCTGAGACAAGACATGTTCACAGCATGTGCATTGTAGACTGTCAGTCAGAAAGTGCCGGACCCCGCACTAGTGGATAGCCTACCCTGTAAACTATCAGTCAGAAAGTGCCAGACTCAAGCTTCTGCACTAGTGGATAGTTTACCCCCCAGGAGGTCTGAGGGACATCTCCCACCGGCCCCGTTGGCTGTCTTATAGCACGTCTGCCAAGACGTCTTGCCAACCCCAATACAGAACCTGCAGGCAACTCAAATACCAGATGATTTCAGAATGGCAATACCTCTACTTACCGGCCGGGTTTCTCATGACTCCTTGGTTAAGGCGTCTGGGTGGGCTTTGGGGGGATTCCCAGCCAATGTACCAAATGTAAAACTGAATTTGGAAATCCTTACCCAAAAGACCACCAGAGACCATCAACAATGTAAAAGCAAAGGAGTCTTTATTGCAAGCTAGAACTTGGTCCCCCCACATACATGGCAGCAGCCCATGACGCTGAGAGGCCCTGAGCCCAGGGTTATAGTACTTTTTATACACTTTTTAGGGAAGGCAGGGACTTTGTATACATCATAGCATCTTACAACAAATTATAACACATCACAGGAAACTCTTAATACAATTCTATAGTATGATTGGCACACTACAAAGCAGAAACTGGTTGTTGGTTAGATCAGAGGGCTGAAGTACTTTAAACTGGTTGGCTTGCACCACAGGGAGTCTCAAGGACACACTTGCTAAACTGCAGGGTTCCTTTCTTAAACAAGCACCACCTGTGGCCTGACTGCAGGGGTCACCATGCCCTCCAGCACCTGCCTGCCTGCGGTTTTCCCAAGGATTGTTTATGTTCCTAGTTGCCCAGGAATTGCTTCTTCTGTTCATTCCCAGGCGGGGCTCATGGTCAGCTGCATAACTCATACTTCAGAAGATGACCTCTAGCTCAAGATGGAGTCACAAAGGCCTCAAGCTCCTTCAAAGCCTCTTCAAAAAATTGTGCTGGTAGAATTGGCTGTACACAGAAAACTGAAGTTAGATCCTTATATATCCCCCTGCACCAGAATCGATTCCAAATGGATCGAAGACCTCAATGTAAGTCCAAATTCCTTGAAAATGTTACAGGAAACACGAGGGCCACTTGGCATAGGTCAAATCTTCCAAAGATCATGAAGCACAACAAATCAAAGTAAGTCTGGATAAATGGGATTACATCAAACCAAACCAATCAGTTGTCAGACTCAAAAGCCATGGAGAAAAGAGATAGTGTAGCACAGATTTATTAGGGAGCAAATCTACAGATGAGAGCCTCAGCCAATGCTAAACACTTACTACCTTTCTAACTAGGTTATTTATAGTGGATTTACATGTATATAAGAGTTTTCTGGTGGGGATTAGAAAGAAAACAACTAATGCTAAGACATAGATAGCATGTGAAATGAGTTTTAGCTGGAGAAAGTGAGGGATTAAGGCAGTGGGGTCTAGTTCAAATTCTTGGCTTGGTGCCAGCTAAGTAAGTCAAGGGAAGGGGGGTAAAGCAGGAGTGCTTATAAACAAAAGCACTGGTCTAAAGCCTCAAAATAAGGACCCTTGTCTATGTGAACCAAACAGTCTCTAACATGAGGTTTTATTTAAATTAACGAGCACAAGTTTAGATTTTTGCAGAGTGGGATGGTGCATAGTCACAGGCAATGTCTGCTTTGTCAGGTAATCCAATCTACACTTCCACATTTTACCCAATAGCCAGGTTTCACCACAAATAGATACAATGAGATTGTACAAATGAGACTTTGATTTTTCCCTCTCATGAATCAAAATTCTGTCAAATGATTTCTCTCCTCCAGATGTTAACACAAAATTTCTCATGATCTTTTCTACTATTTTGTCTTCATTATTGGTGTTCACAGTACTTTTTATTGTTGTCTTCTGTGTATATGCAACTTTTAGGGCTTGAATTATATGTTTAATGGTCTCCATTGTATTTTTTGCTCATGGGTGATGACACTATTCCTTGAGCCACATCTTTACCTTCTCCTTCTTGCTGGATAATTGGAGATAAGTTTTCACATTTTTTTGTATTTTTTATTTTTATTGTGAAAATATTGTACAGAGGGGTTAAAATTACATGGGCAAGATAATGAGTACATTTATAATCAAGAACTCTAATGACAACAGATGCTGGAGGGGATGTGGACAGAAGAGAACTTTACTGCATTGTTGGTGGGAGTGTAAACTTGTTCAACCACTTTGGAAAACAGTATGGAAGTTCCTCAAAAGACTCCACATAGAGCTCCCTTATTTCCCAGCAATCCCACTTTTGGGCATTTACCCAAATGATCACAAACAAGTCCACACTAAAGCTACCAGCACGACTATGTTTATTGCAGCATTATTTACCATAGCTAAGATATGGAACCAACCCAGATGCCCCTCAGTAGATGAATGGATCAAGAAAATGTGGTATATATACACAATGGAATTCTATGCCTCCATCAGAAAGAATGACATTGCCCCATTTTTTAGGAAATAGAAAGACTTGGAAAAATTATATTAAGTGAAGTAAACCAGGCCCAAAGAAACATAGATCCTATGGTTTCCCTTATTTGCAATATCTAGTATATATCTGAGTCATGTTTTCACATTTTTGTCTGTTTAGACTGACATTGAAACAAAATCTTCAGTTCTTAGCCTCCTGAGTTTCTAGGATTTTACACATGAGCCTCTAACACCAAGCTTTGCTATACTGTTATTTTAATTATGTGGTAGAAGAAAGTATATTTGTGTTGTGTGCAATTTTCAAATACAAGTTTGAATCAACTGTTATCAATTTTAACTGTTAAATCAATGAATATTACACATTCCCACAGAAATATAATTGAAAAAAGGCATAATTGTTTTGATAAAACAAGTAATGGAACCATTTTTTTCACTTTACAATTCATGTTTTATATAACCTTAATTAGCGGACTTCCATGACTAAAAGTAAATATATTAATTGTATACCACAAGAAGCAAAGTGATTATAGTTAAGAATATATATTTCATCACAGCGAAAAGATAAGGGTTGAGCAGTCTCACTAAAAAGAAATGTTACACACAGAAACTAATGGATATGATATAGCTTGATCATTACACAAGATATAAATGAATGGGATTACCACACCATACCTCATAAATGTGTAAAATATATTTATGTAGGTAGGTGCCAGTGGTTCATACTTGTAATCCTAGCTAGTAAGGAGTCTGACAGTTGAGAATCATGGTTCAAAGCCAGCCTATGCAAGAAAGTCTGTGAGACTCTTATCTCCAATGAGCCACCAGAAAACTGGCAATGGTTCAAATGGTAGAGCACTAGTCTTGAGGTGAAGAGCTGAAGGACAGCGTCCAGGCCCAGATTTCAAACCCCACAACTGACAAAAATGAAAAATAAACAAATATTTTGACATAAAATTTAAAATATATATTCTAAAACTTTTTTAAATCCTCACTAGTTATAATAGTTTATATAAATGTAAAGAAGTATTTTCTGGCTTTAGTTGAACCATACCGGTAAAAGCAAAATGTCTTCTGAGCTTTTCAGTCTTTCTTTTTTTTTAATTGTGAGAACACCATACAGAGGAGTTACAATTACATAACGAGTACATTTCTTTTTTTTTTTTTTTGATCCGGTCGTGGGGCCTGAACTCTGGGCCTGGGTGCTGTCCCTCAGCTCTTCAGCTCAAGGCTAGCGCTCTACCACCTGAGCCATAGCACCACTTCCGGCTTTTTTATTTTCTGCTTATGTGGTACTGAGGAATCAAACCCAGGGCCTCATGCATGCAAGGCAAGTGCTCTACCACTGAGCCACCTTCCCATCACAGGAATACATTTCTTATCAAGCATTGTTGCCTCCTCTTTGTTTCCCCTCCAATCCCTTCCCATACTCCCCTTCCCCCCACCCGATCTACCCCCTACACCACACCAAAGTTGTAAAGTTCGTTTTTCGACATAACTACTTGTACATCTCATTGTTGCAATCGGTCCACCTGTATCCCTAGTTAAACAATTTGTTTTTTCCCTTCCCCTCCACAAATACCAACATAAAATACAGTGAAAGCATGGGTTATACGGTGGGGGAGGGACATACAAAGCAACAAAGAAATAATCTTATAATATGTTAGAAACAATTGCATGAAAGGAAAAAAAAACAAAAAAACATTTGAATACTTATCTTGGGCTTCATTCTCCTAACATCATCTTATCTGACCTTTACTGCTTGACTCAGACATATACTAGTTATTGCAAATAAGGGAAACCATTGAAATAGCACAAAGACATCATTGGACATGAGATAACATGTGTTTCAGAGACAACTTAGTAAAGACAAAATACGAAATTTAAATGACTTATAAAAACATTATCCATGTACATATGGCCATATAAGATGGTGTTAAGTGAAATGAACTCCAAGATAGGGACACAATTTATTATTTCTTTTTTTTTGGGGGGGGGTCCAGTCGTGGGCCTGAACTCTGGGCCTGGGCGTTGTCCCTCAGCTCTTCAGCTCAAGGCTAGCACTCTACCACTTGAGCCACAGTTCTACTTCCAGCTTTTTTCTTTTTGCTTATGTGGTGCTGAGGAATCAAACCCAGGGTCTCATGCATGCAAGTCAAGCGCTCTACCACTGAGCTGCCTTCCAAGCCCCAACTTGTTTCTTTCTTGCTATTGTTTCCTACTCGTGCTGGATTTGAACTGCAACCCTTAGATCTCAGCCTCCTGAGTAGCTAGCATTATAAGTGTGAGCCACTGGCACATGGCTTAAGATCACATTTCTAACAGTGTACACTCAGGATCTGTAATGTGTATCTTCATCTATCTTTATATGAATCCTTGAGTTAAAAATCTGGGCTAGAGCTTAGACTTCACACTCAAAAAATATTTCTAGTTTAAAAGTTGATATTCCTTGGGTGGGAAGGTGGCTCAGTGGTAGAGCGCTTGCCTTGCATGCCTGAGGCCCTGGGTTCGATTCCTCAGCACCACATAAGCAAAAAGAAAAAAGCTGGCAGTGGTGCTGTGGCTCAAGTGGTAGAGCGCTAGCCTTGAGCTGAAGAGCTGAGGGACAGTGCCCAGGCCCAGAGTTCAGGCCCCATGACCGGACCCAAAAAAAAAAAAAAAAGTTGATACTCCTGGAAAATAAAACCTAAGAATATAAATGAGTCTGGAAAGTTGAGTGTGCATCCAGCCTGGGAAGAACAGTCTCTGAGACACTATCTATAATTAACCAGCCAAAAACCTGGATTGGAAGGTTGCCTCCAGTGATGGAATACTAGTCATGAGCAAGATTGTTGAATAAGAGCTTGAGAATTTTGCATACATACATACAAACATACACATACATACAGAGACACTTCTATGGGCAAACACACATACACAAATGAAACAACTCTCAGAATGTGCAGAAAAGTTAGAAAACAATAGAAAATATGTCCTGAGTAAGACTAGATGAAATGATAATTTTTAATATGAGAAAGTCCTCAAGTGAACTTTCTTCAAAAATGTTTGAGAATATTACATAGGTAGGAATCAGAGATAGTAAGAAAGTCAAGTAATCATTATTAAAGGGATCAGATCCAATGAGGAATGAATCAGAGACCCCTGCAGGTGCATCTGAAAATGTTCATATGCTGTGTCAAATATTAGAACATCTTTGAAAATAGTACATAAACAGTCTGAGCAGTCAGTCTAGTGAATAATATCATTGGAGAAGTTCAGAATTGCTCGTCTGTATCTAGATTAAATAAACCAACAAACTATGGCAGGGCAATGTGATACAAGCCTGGAATTCTAGCACTCAGACTAAGACAGGAGATTAGAGAGTGTAATTACATAGTGATACCTTCCCTGGACCAGGTAGTATAATTTTGTCTCAATGAAACATACCAAATAACAAGAAAGGGATTCACAGTTAGAAGTTTGGGATAATTTTGTCATTATGTTTTGAGAAGTCGTTTCCTATTGAAATGTAAGTCATATATAATCTTCAGTTGTGTTTTTAATACTCTTTTCTTTACAGAATATTCCTAGATGTGAAATGGCTCATGATTTCCCAACCAAAAATTTGAAAAAGTAAGTATCATTCTGTTGGATTCCAAAGAAATCTTGAAGGCTTACAAAAGTTTAAGCTTGGAGAAATAGCAAAGTTCATCTAATGTAGGACTTTGTAGACCTTGCTAAATTAGAATTTAGATTTAAAATAAATATTTTGGTTTTGTTTATAATTTCATATTCTATAGGATACTACAAAATTCTCTTTAAGTAGAGGGTTTAATTGACAAATTCACAAATGATTTTGGCATTCTGTTTGCCTAAAATATTCTTTTAAGCAAGGTATAATTAGAACTTAGTTAATACATAATTCCAGTAGTTCATGTATAAAATGATAACGTGAATAATCTGGACAGAGTTGCTGACAAATGGATGATATCAATTTATAAATTTAGAAAAAGCAACTTTTTGAGGCTTTGGTGTAACACGGTGTGAAGAGAGCAATTGTGTGACATCTTCGTTCTTCTATTTGTAACACAGGAAGCAATTTCCTTAATTACGTGCCTCTGTATACCATGAGAAAAATGCTAGGGTTGGGGTTTGTTTTTATTTTGTTTTTGTTTTTGTTTTTTTTTTTATTTTATTTTATTTTATTTGAGAACATACTGTACAGAGGGGTTACAATTACATGGGCAGGAAAATGCATACATTTCTTACCAAGCATTGCAGCCTCCTCCTTTGTTTACCCTTCACCTCCCTTCCCAGTCTTCCCCCTCCCCCCACCCGATCATACCCCCCCTCATCTCCCCCACCGACATTGTAAAGCTGGTTTTGACATGACATTTTGTACTTCTCATTGTTGCAACAGGTCCACCTGAATCCTTAAACGACTTGTTTGTCCCCGTCTCCTCCACATGTTATACTGACATCAAATATAGTGAAAGGGGGGGGTTACACTGTGGGGGAGGGACATACAAAGCAACAAAGAAATAATCTTATAAATGCGTTAGAAACACATGCATGAAAGAAACAAAAACATTAAAATACATATTTGAGGGTTCGTTTTCCTAACATCACATTTTCTGACTTTTTCCACTTGACTCATACCTATACTAGATATTGCAAATAAGGGAAACCATGGGACCTATGTTTCTTTGGGCCTGGCTTACTTCACTTAATATAATTTTTTCCAAGCATTTCCATTTCCTAACAAATGGGGCAATGTCATTCTTTCTGATGGAGGCATAGAATTCCATTGTGTATATATACCACATCTTCTTGATCCATTCATCTACTGAGGGGCATCTGGGTTGGTTCCATATCTTAGCTATGGTAAATAATGCTGCAATAATCATAGTTGTGCTGGTAGCTTTAGTGTGGCCTTGTTTGTGATCATTTGGGTAAATGCCCAAAAGTGGGATTGCTGGGTCATTGGGGAACTCTATGTGGAGTCTTTTGAGGAACCTCCATACTGCTTTCCAAAGTGGTTGAACAAGTTTACATTCCCACCAACAATGAAGTAAGGTTCCTTTCTGTCCACATCCCCTCCAGCATTTGTTGTTGTTAGAGTTCTTGATTTTTGCTGTTCTAACTGGAGTGAGGTGATATCTCAATGTTGTTTTGATTTGCATTTCTTTTATGGCTAGGGATGTTGAACATTTCTTCATGTGTCTATTGGCCATCCTTCTTTCTTCTTCAGAGAAGCTTCTCTTTAAGTCTTTCGCCCACTTACTTATTGGGCAGTTGTTTCTTTGAGGATTTGTTGTTGGGTGGTTTAATTTTTTGAGTTCCAAGTATATTTTAGATATGAGACCCTTGTCCGTTGTATGGCTAGTAAAGATCTTCTCCCAATCCGTGGGCTTTCTATTGATCTTGCTAGCTATGTCATTTGCCCTGCAGAAGCTCTGCAACCTTATACAATCCCATTTGTCCAAACTTTCTTTGATTTGTTGTGTTTCCGGGTCTCTATTCAGAAAATTTTGGCCTGAGCCAAGGAGACCCAGGGTTTCTCCTATTCCATCCTGTAATGTTTTCAGAGTGTCTGCTTTGAGTTCAAGGTCTTTGATCCATTTGGAGTTGATTCTGGTGCAGGGTGATATATAAGGATCTAGCTTTAGTTTTCTACATGTAGTTAACCAGTTTTGCCAGCACCATTTACTGAAGAGGCTGTCTGTCTTCCATTCTATTGTTTTAGCTCCCTTATCGAAGATTAGATGGCTATAGGTCTGTAGGTTCATTTCTGGGTTTTCAATTCTATTCCATTGGTCCTGAGGTCTGTTCTTATGCCAATACCAAGCTGTTTTGATTACTGTGGCTTTATAGTAGAGTTTGAAATTTGGTACTGATATTCCTCCAGCAGTGTTCTTTCCGTTGAGGAGCGTTTTTGCTATTCGGGGTCTTTTATTGTTCCATATGAATTTTTGGATTGCCTCTTCTATTTCCTTGAAGAATGAGGGTGGAATTTTGATAGGTATTGCGTTGAATTTGTAGATAGCCTTGGGAAGTATTGCCATTTTCACAATGTTAATCTTTCCAATCCAGGAGCATGGGAGGTTTTGCCATTTTTGAAGTTCTGTGTTGATTTCCTTTTTAAAGATTTTAAAGTTTTCATCATAGAGGTCCTTCACTTCTTTAGTTAAGTTAATTCCTAGGTATTTTATTTTTTGTGGGGCTATTACAAATGGAGTTGCTTTCCTAATTTCAGCCACACTTTTCTCATTGTTGGCATACAGAAAAGCCATTGATTTTGGGGGGTTAATTTTATAACCTGCTACTTTGCCAAAGTTTTGAATCAGCTTGAGTAATTTGGGAGTGGAGTCTATGGGATTCTTTAAATACAAGATCATGTCATCTGCAAAGAGGGAGAGTTTTATTTCTTCTTTCCCTATTTGGATCCTCTTTATGTCTGCATCTTGCCTTATTGCTGTAGCTAGGCATTCTACTACTAGATTGAAGAGAAGTGGAGAGAGTGGGCATCATTGTCTTGTTCCTGAGTTAAGAGGAAATGGCTTTAGTTTTTCACCATTGAGTATAATGCTGGCTGTAGGTTTGTCATATACAGCCTTTATTGTATTGAGGAATGTTCCATGGATTCCTAATTTTTCAAAACCTTCATCATAAAGGGGTGTTGGATCTTGTCGAATGCTTTTTCTGCATCTATTGAGATAACCATGTGGTTCTTATTTTTGCTCCTGTTGATGTGATGAATAATATTAATTGATTTGCGTATATTGAACCAGCTTTGCATCCCTGAAATGAATCCTGTTTGATCGTGGTGTATGATTTTTTGGATGAATTGTTGAAGTCGGTTGGCCAAAATTTTGTTGAGAAGTTTTGCATCAATGTTCATCAAAGAAATGGGTCTATAGTTCTCTTTCTTTGATGAGTCCCTGCTTGGTTTTGGGATGAGGGTTATGATGGCTTCATAGAATGTGTTCGGTAGTGAGCTTTCTCTTTCAATTTCATTGAAGAGTTGGAGGAGTATTGGTGTGAGCTCTGCTTTGAAGGCCTTGTAAAATTCCGCTGTAAAACCATCTGGTCCTGGACTTTTCTTAGCTGGGAGGTCTCTTATTGCTGTTTCTATTTCAATGCTTGATATGGGCCTGTTAAGATAGTTTAACTCATCTTGGTTTAGTTCTGGCATGTCAATATTTGCTAGGAAGAGGTCCATTTCTGTCAAGTTCTCAAACTCATTAGCATAAATTTTTGAGAAGTATTCCCTTATAATGTTCTGAATCTTGGTTGTTTCTGTGGTGATGTTTCCATTCTCATCTCTGAGTTTATTAATTTGGGTGTGTTCTCTTCTTTTTCTGATAAGATTTGCTAAAGGTCTGTCAATTTTGTTAAGTTTTTCGAAGAACCAACTCTTTGTTTTGTTGATTCTTTCTATAGTTTTTTTGGATTCTAATTCATTTAATTCTGATTTAATTTTGATTATTTCTTTCCGTCTACTGGATTGAGGTTTATCTTGCTGCTCTTTTTCAAGGAGGTTTAGATGCGTCATTAAATTGCTAGTTTCAGATCTCTCCAATTTGTTGATGTAGGAGCTCAGAGCTATAAACTTGCCTCTGAGTACTGCCTTTGCTGTGTCCCAGAGGAGCTGGTATTTTGTGTGTTCATTTTTGTTGAATAGCATGAACATTTGAATTTCCTTTCTAATCTCTTCCATGACCCACTCATGATTCAGCAGTGTGTTGTTCAGCCTCCATGTGATACCGGACTTTCTTTGGTGGCTTTTGGTGTTGAGTTCTAATTTTATTCCCTTGTGGTCAGAGAGAATGCCAGGTATAACTTCAATGTTTCTGAATTTAGACAAGTTTGCTTTGTGGCCTAAAATGTGGTCTATTTTAGAAAACGTTCCATGTGCTGCTGAGAAAAACTTGTATTCTGATGCTGCTGGGTGAAATGTTTGGTAAATGTCTGTTAAGTCTAGTTGATCTATGCAGCTGTTTAGATCTGTGGTTTCTCTGTTGAGTTTTTGCCGAGTTGATCTATCTAGTGGGGAGAGTGGTGTGTTAAAATCCCCAACAATTAATGTCTTTGGATCTATATGGGATTTGAGGGAAAGTAGTGTTTCTTTGATAAATTTGGGTGCTCCATTGTTTGGTGAATAGATATTTAGAATTGTAATATCCTCCTGAAGGAGAGATCCTTTAATTAGTATGTAGTGACCTTCTTTATCTCTTTTCACGAATTTTAATTTGAAGTCTATTTTATCTGATATTAGGATTGCAACTCCCGCCTGTTTATGGGGTCCGTTTGCTTGGTAGATTTTGTTCCAGCCTTTAACATTGAAAATGTGTTTGTTTTTACGGGCAAGATGTGACTCCTGCAGGCAGCAGATAGAAGGGTCTTGTTTTTTAATCCAACTAGACAGTCTATGTCGCTTAATTGGAGAGTTCAGTCCATTAACATTAAGAGATAGGACTGAGAGGTATTTGGGAGTTCCTGCCATGTTATCTACCTTCTTGGGGGCTGCGAAAACTGGGTTCTTCCTATGGTTCTTGGATTCTCAGTTTGGGTGCAGTTTCTTGGCCTTTATTGAGGTCTTGTTGGTTTTCTATGTGTATGACATCTTTAAGAATCTTTTGTAGAGCTGGTTTGGTGGAGATGTATTGTTTCAATTTTTCTTTGCTATGGAAGGTTTTTATTTGGCCTTCAGTTATGAAGGAGAGTTTAGCTGGGTACAGTATTCTTGGTTGATAGTTGTTTATTTTTAGGGCATGGCATACATCATTCCAGGCTCTTCTTGCTTTGATTGTCTCTGCTGAGAAATCTGAGGTGATTCTAATTGGTTTCCCTTTATAAGTGATTACCCTTTTCTCTCTGACAGCTTTAAGGATCTTTTCCTTGTTCTGAGTTGATCCTGTGTGGATTATAATGTGGCGGTGGGATGTCCTATTCTGGTCTGGTCTATTTGGGGTTCTAAAGGCTTCTTGTATCTGGACAGGCCTAACTTTTTGCATGTTTGGGAAGTTCTCTGCTAGGATCCTGTTAAACAAATTTACTAGACCATTAACTTCTGTTTCTAGGTGCTCCTCTACACCCATTATCCTTAGATTAGGCCTTCTGATGGTGTCTTCCAGGTGTTGGATAGATCTATCATATTTCTTGGACTTGTCTTGGATGGTTGTATGTTCTTTCTCTATAATATCTAGGCTGTCTTCAATCCCTGAGATTCGATCTTCTGCATGGTCTAACCTGCTGTCAAGACTCTCTACTTTGTTTTTTATCTCTTTTCCTTCTAGTTGGTCAGCTTTGATGGCTTCAAGTTCTTTGTTGAAGCTCTGTTTTAGGTCTTGTATGAATTTCTTTACTTCCTTAATTTGGTGTTCAGTGTTTGTCCTCAAATCACTTAGTTGATTGGTTATGGTTTCTTTGGGCTCCCATTCCTTCTGTTGGGTTCCATTCAGTATTCCCTTTGTGGTCTCCCTGACTTCCTTCAGCTCTTTGTTAATGGATTCCATGAATGCCTTTAATGATCTTTGTGTGTTCTCTACCTGGTCTCTCAATTCCTGTATTACTCTTTGATTAGCTTCCTCCCGTTCGTGGGATTCCTGCAGATCTCTTTGAGTGTTCTCAGCCTGCTCACGCCATTCCTCCCTTTCTCTTTGAGTATTCTCAAGTTGTTCACGCAAATCCTGTATCAGTTTTTGAGTAGCTTCCTCACGCTTATGATATTCCTGTATAAACTTCTGGGATGCCTCCTCTCTCTCCCTGTCACGCTCATACAGAGTCCTTTGTACATTGTCAAACTTTTCATTTATCATGTTTGCCACCAGTGTTTGTAGAGCTGTTTGGGAACTCTCCTCTGGATTATTCATTATCTGTTCTAACCCCTGATTATCAAGATTGGGAATTGAGATACCCGAATTTGCCATTTTTCTTGTGTTTTTCCGGCTTACTCTGCCCATTTGAGATGAAGATAGCACCAGTTTTGTGCTAGAACACTATCTTAAGGCAACCATCAACCAAAGTTTGCATTTGTACAGCCAATAGTTTACAGATACAATCTAGTTCAACAGATACATCTATTCGACATCAAACAACTATATGTTAAAGGGCTTTGAACCGCAGAGAAGAATTTGGAAAACCAGAAATTATTAGGGTTAGGGAGAGATGTGGGTAAAAAATAGGAATAGATTGGTGTGGGGAGGCACAGGGAGAGTTAACTATGTACTAATTACAATGCAGGAAATAGGTTGGGTAGGATGCAAGTAGAGAGAGAGAAAAAAAGAAGAAAGGGAAAGGGGAATGAAAAGAGACCAGAAAAAAAAATAGAAACGTCAAAATTAATGTTATTTTAGAGATTAAAAGACCATCTATTTATAGAGGAATATGAATATGTTGAAAGGGAGGGACATAGAGGAGATGTGAAAAACTTTAAAAAAATGCTTAAAATATTGTATAGGTATAAAGAGGCAGTACTGCTATTAATGAATTTAAGTCTCAGAGGTTTTGAATTGAGTAATAAGTTTGTGGATTAAGTTTGTACACAATGGGGGTAGGGTCTACTGGTTAACTACGGGTTTATCTGAGGATGTGCAGGACAAGAGTTAAGTCACATAAAGAAGAACAAAGAGGAAAAGATGGAAAGGATAGGCAAGTGAGAAGAAAAGATCAGAAGTTCAGTAGAGGTAGACAAAAAACAAAAAGATAATTAAGAATGAAAGAAAAAGAGAAAGAAGACAAGAAAAGAAAGGAAAACCCACATTCACGTACTCCTAAAATAAAAATTATAAGAGGAGAAAAGAAAAAAAAAAGTTAATGGAAAACAATTATTTTTTCAGAAGAGGCAAAAATTAAAGATTAATAAAAGTTTTAGAAAAGCAAAAAAAAATTTTTATATATATAAGGTAACAAAAAACGGAAAAAAAAAAACAAAACAAAAAAAAAGAAAAAAAGAAAAGAAGAAGAAGAAGAAAAAAAGTTCTTTGATTTTTTTTTGGGGGGGGGAGGGGTGGGAAGAGTCCTGTATCTCCTGTATCTCCCTTTTGTCTGTAACCAGAGTCTGGTTGGAGTCTCTGGTCAGCTTGAGGTCCTGTGGCTTGATTGGTTTCTTAAGTCAGTTTGTTGGAACAGGCAGAAAAATGCTCCGCTTTACCCAAGATTTTGAGATCCCCCTCCCAGGTTAGTTTACTGGGAGGGTGATCTGCTTTGAGAATCACAAAAGAGGGGGATGCAGTGATGAGGCTAGGTTCTGGGTAGAGTTGAGGCCTTTCAACAAACAGTAGCTTTTCCCTGGGGCTTTTTTTTGAAAAAAACTCACAGCACCCAGCCTGGAGCCATTCTCAGGGTTTCTGTTTTTCAATTGATTGTGGTGGCTGCTAGAGGGAGGGGCAGCCTCTGGCTCTGGTTACCCGGTGAGGAGAGCCACTCCAATGGCTGGCACCTGAGCTGGGTGACTTTTCCCTGGATGGAACTGAGTCTGTGAGGTCACTACGCCGTTAAGTTCTTGTGACCTGCTAAATGACTCGTTTTATTCCAAGGCCTGAGCTGGAGCTAGCCGCTCCTCCGAGCTTTGTTGGTATCCAAGATGGAGATCACCGGTGCTGGGGAGGGAGGGGTGGCCTTCCCTCCTCTGCTCCCTGGGAAGGAGTGAGGAAGTGGGGCTTCTACTCACCCCGAGTCTTGGATCCTGGGTCGTCTCTGGTCTGCAAAGTGCAGGATGAAATTGTCCGCTCCTTGTCGGTTCTTGCTGGTGTTTAGTAGAATCCTCTCGCCCGCTGCGTCTGGCTCCTTCGTCCCGGACTCTCTGTGTGAGCGCTCAGGTATGGCCGCGGCTGTGGTCGCCACTGCGACCCTGCTGCCGCAGCAGCAGCTGCTGTCAGGCGGTCAGATGTGTCTGCTTGGCTTCCCCTCTCTTGACTAACTCTCTGTCCTGTGATGGCACACTTGGTGTGATTCTCTGGCTTGGGACTGTTCACTGGAACTCTGAAACTGTTTTCTATGCAAGAGCTTGTTCAGATTCCAGCTTCTCCTCCGCCATCTTCCCGGAACTCTTGTTTTGGTTTTTTGTTTTGTCCTAGGGCTTGATCTCTTGGCCTGGCCATTCTCTCTGAGCCTGTTTTTGCTCAAGGCTCGTGCCCTACCACTTCAACCTCAGTGTCACTTGTGTCTGGCTTTTCTTGAGCAGTTTATTGGAGAAAAGAATCTAAGGAAACTTCCTGCCTGGGTGGGCTTTGAACCATTATCTTCCGATCTTAGTCTCTGGAATAGATAAAAAATAAATATACATAATATTTGCAAGTGTTCTGATTTCAAGAATACTACTGGGGAGGAAATGTTGCAGCAAAGTTTAGTGTAGTGTTCTTTCCACAAGAGGAAGGGCATCACATTAGCAGAAGTGTAGTATTTTTTCACAATAATGATAAGCTAGTCATATTGTAAGTTTAGGGAATATTAAGGAGCACATTACAAGTTGGAAACTGTTGGGTTAGGATAACTTTATGACATAAAAGTGTGGGATTGTTGGGCATAGAAATAATAGCTTACTCTGATGAACAAATGTTTACTCTTGAGGAATTAATTATTACAGATATTTTATAGTTTTATCCTCTACCAGAAGGTGGCTATTTTTTCTGTTGAATTCTCAATATGTACCACCCCATTGGAATTTGCATCTATTGCAGAATTAAGTAACATGCAAACAGGTACTGTTTTGAATGTCTCTGGTACAGAATGTTCAGAATTTGAAAATGAGTAGTTAACAGTCATAGGAATTTTGAAGAAAATATGTATTCTGTCCTCTTAATTATTCAGTTTTAAAAGTTAGCAGTTTCCATAGAATTAAACTTTTCTGTTTTACTATGAGACAATACTAAAATTATGTTTTTTTCAATATAATGACAAGTATATTGTGAAAATATTGGATAACATTCAAGTTGATGACCCTCTGAAAAGAAGGGGTAATGAATTCAAATAGATGTCAAATAGTGTTCATTTTTAAAAAAGTTAATACACATAGAATAATTTTACTATATCAATACAGTGAAATTATTATATTTTATGTGCTTTTGTTAAAATTTAATTTTATTGTCAAGGTGATGTATTGAAGGAGTTGCAGTAACAGTAAAGTAGTGAATACATAACATGTCGAACTTTTTTACCTCCCCCCTCATTTTTCTCACACTTTTCCTTCACTCCAATACCCCTCACAAGTTGTAATGTAAATTTCCAACATATTGTCTTGTGAGTATTGCTATTGCATTGGTTTGCCCTTTGTCTCATCATTTTGTTGTTCCTCTTCCTTTGCCAAATTAAGATAAATGTATATACAATACACAGGGTCCTGAAATCAAATACAGCAGGGAATAAAACATAGGGGAAAAACACAAATGAAAAAAAGAAATCACTTTGTACATTAAAAACAACAACCACAAAGAAAAACCTCTGTTTCCATATCTAGGAGTTCATTTTGCTCAGCATGATCTTATATGATCATATATACATAGCTATTGAGCCATTCTGCTAATCTGCTAGGACTATCTTAGACATTTCTTACTTATTACATGAGGGAAACAATGAAATCTGTTTCTTTGTGTCTTGCTTATTTTACTTAGGATTTTTCCAAGTCTTTCCATTTTCTTATGAATTGGAAGCATAGAATTCCACCATATATATACCACATTTTGCCGATTCGTTCATCTACTGAGAGGCATATTGGTTTAAAACATGCTTGCATGTAAGTATCAATTAGGGTCATTCAAAAATGACAGATGCCACCAGACATACTAAAATCATGATTTCTAAGTAAGATAGGATTTTATGGTGGTACAAGTGTTGAGATATCTGGATGAGTTTAATCTTGCACTGAATTAGGCAGGAAGATATCCAATATCATATGGGATAAAAATGGTAGTGAGAAGATATTCCCTTGAGAAAGATATAGGAGGCTGCCAGAAGTATGAAGAAATTCAGATAATTTTGAAGGATTTAGAATTGCAAGTTCAAATATGTCTCTTTAAGTGGAAGGGCAAAAGAAGGGGAGGAGAAGAAAATAACAGAAAGCAGATAATTGTCCCAACTTAGAGTATAAAAAGACATAACCTATAACTTCCACGTTAAAGAAAGACCAATATAATACATCCCACTTAATTTAGATACATGCAAAATATTTACTTGGCTTTTCCCACTTTAATGCTCCAAAATAAATGAAGACTTATAAGAAAAGCTATGTGATTGTCATTACTTCAACCTGAACACTAATAGTGATGAGCCCTCTTTTTCTCAGTATGCTCTTGGAAAATACTCCCTAAATTGATGATGTTGTGGATGATTAGAGTCAGCGTAACGGGCTTCTGCTTGTATCATAGTCCCAGAATGTTTTAATGCAGTTTTTTTCTCAAGGTATCCAAGCACATTGTCTGACGCTGTACTTTGAACACACCTTCACACCTAAGCACATTATTTGAAATTGTACATCAGCATTTCTTTGGCACATTCTACTTTGTGCCTTTGTCTTTTTTGCATGTTCCTTTTGATTTCACAGTTGCTCTATTTCCATTTCATCTGTACAAACTGCTAAGAACATTGTTCATCTACTGTGAAGACTCAGGGTCTATGTTGAGGGGGCAGAATGATGTAGGCTCCAGCCTTAGGATTGTCTGAGGACTGTGTTTGGGATTAGGAAAGCTCTTGGAACACCAGGCTAGAGAGGGAAAACCTTCTCTCTCCCTATCTCCAGACACATGTCACAGACTCCTGAGAGCTGAGGAAGTAGCTCTTCTGCTTGCTTAAGCATAGGTGAACAGCTGGACAAGCATTTTCCTGAGATTGAAGAAGTGGTTTGAGCTTGCTCTAAAATAGTTTAGATAATAATATACCTAGACATTGTCTCATAGGTTATTGTGTGAATGTTTTCCAACCAAATCTTGGCAAAGATTATGCTTGCTTGTCTTTAAATACCCACTAACAATAAAACACAGCATGCAGTGGCAATTGCTGTTTG
Organism: Dipodomys spectabilis; assembly: GCF_019054845.1. NCBI lineage: Eukaryota > Metazoa > Chordata > Mammalia > Rodentia > Heteromyidae > Dipodomys > Dipodomys spectabilis. The sequence goes on along the minus strand of NW_024871193.1, from coordinate 5,385,772 downwards.
CATGCTGCATCCCCTGTGTCCTGGTGATTTCGTGACCCTTACCCAGGGACCCCAACGCACTAGACGTTGACAATTGGCGCCCGAACAGAGACCCTGCATTGTTGAATTCAGGAAGGGATATTCAGATAAGTACTTTTAATTACAGGGTGATGGGACAAGTTAGGTCTACTCCGTACTTACATATGCTTAAACATTTACTTGCTGCTTATGGTGTAAATATTTCTTCTTCTGACATAGAAATGTGTATTAATGTAGTTAGGGAATGGAATCCTTGGTTCCCCGATGAAGGAACATTATATGTTGATAATTGGAAACGAGTAAAAAATATTGTAGAAAGAGCTGTTTGAGAAGGGGAAAAGATTCCTATTAGATTTTGGTACATTTGGGCTATTGTACATACCCTTTTTAAAGCCTTGAATGAGGAAAGATTAATAGCGGACTTAAAGAAAGAGGCCACCCCTTCTATTGTAGATTTACAATTGGACTCTGAGGTTAAGGACGCAATAGATAAGGATGCATTGCAATTAACAGAGAAAAAACAAGAGGTAAAAAAGGCTGAAAAGGAACAAACTGAAAGGGTAAATAAAATGTCTGAGCAAATGGAATTGATTTTTATCAAAATTACAGCATATGGAGTTGGAAATTAGCAGAGTGAAAGGAGAACCTGAGAAAGTGAAAGTAAAGCAGCCTTCGGCTCTTCCCCTGGCTGATGCAATTTTTACAGCGTCACTCCCTCACAAAACAGAGGGCTCAGACAGTGAGTTTGATGATGAAATGCCTATTTTTTCTTATCCTGTAATTCGACCACCCCCTATGAATGGTGTAGCTCAACCAGCCAGATATGAAAATGTTGCTGTTGATGATATTGGTAAACTCAAGAAGGCAGTGACGTTGTATGGTCATCGTCTCATTATGTTAAGGAATTGCTTAATGGGCTTGCTCAACATTACAATAATTTTGCTCCTGAAGATTGGAAGATGCTTTGTAGAGCCTTGCTTAAGGAACCTGAATACCTACAATGGCAAATGTGGTTTACTGAGTTATGTACAGAAAGGGCTAGACAAAATGCACAGAGCAGTAACCCATGCCTACAGGTCATAACCTTTCCCATGTTGAGTGGAATAGAACTATATGCAGATGCTCATATGCAAGTGAACTCTCCTGAAGAGATCCATGAGCAGTTAAGAGACATAGGTATTGAGGCATGGGAAAGGATTCGACCGGTAGGAGAGCATTATGGCTCTTGGACTAAAGTAATTCAAAAACCTAATGAACCCTATGTTAAATTTTTATCGCGATTGAAATTGACCTTGGAACGTACTGTTGTGGGAGAGGCTGCAAGTCAACAACTGCTGCGCATGTTGGCTTATGAGAATGCTAATGAGGACTGTAGACGGGCCCTATTGCTTATTAAAGAATCTGGGGATGTGAATACATATTTAAGGGCCTGCAGAGACATTACATCTGAATCCAGGCGTATGCAGGTGTTTGCTGAAACTATGACCACTACCTGGCATGCTTTGCAAACAAAACCCTCTAATCTAAAGTCTTTTGGATGTGGTCAAATGGGATATATAAAAAAAAGTTGTAAAAAAGCTACTGGAGTTAACAAGAGAAGACCAAAAATTTGCCCTAAATGTAAAAAAGGGGAGCACTGGGCAAGGTTGTATAGATCAAAAATAAACAATAAAAAAATTCCTTTAAAAGATGCTTTCCCTTTATATTTAAAGATCTTGGATTAATAATAGCACCTAAAAAAATACAAAAAGATACGGTGGTAAAATGTTTAGGATATGTTGTTTCTAGACAAACAGTGACACCTCAAAAAAAATATCTTTATGACGTGATCAATTACACATGTTAAATAATTTTCAAAAGCTATTAGGAGATATTAATTGGATGCGACCGGCCTTAAAATTTTCTACTTATCAGTTACATAATTTGTTTTCTTTGTTACAAGGGGATCTTGATTTACATAGCAAAAAAACTTTAACTAAGGAAGCTAAAAATAATTACAATTTATAGAACAGAGAATAAAAGAAATGTTTTTACATCTAGTAACGCTAAATCAACCCATAAATTTATATATTTTAGATACATGGAAATACCCAACAGGAATTTTAGGACAAAATGAGCTACCATTAGAATGGATTTATACACGGCATAGATTTACAAAAAATAATATGCCTTATAAACAACAGTTGGCAATTATTATTCAATAGGTCAGGCAACGGGTATTTACCCTATCAGGGTATGATTTAAAATTATTTTTCCTTTGCCAAAAGACCAAGTAGAATATTTGTTAAACATGTCTGAAATGCTACAAATAGCATTAGTAAATATTACTGGACAATTTTCCTATCATTTTCCCAAAGGTAGATTGTGGGATTGCTTGCATAAACAACAATTTGTCATTAATGATATAATTACCAAGGCCCCTATTCCCACTGCTCTTACCGTTTTTACAGATGGCTCCAAAACAAAAAGTGCTTATTGGACAAAAAATAGATATTGGGTACAAACAACTACTTTAACATCAGTTCAACAAAATGAACTTTTTGCTATTATTAAAGTGTTACAAGATTTTGTGGGAGATATTAATATTGTTACTGATTCTGCCTATGCTGTAGGAGTTGTGACTAAAACAGTCACTGTTGTTACTTATTCATCTAAACCCCAGCTAAACCAATTATTTAAACAATTACAAGCATTGCTACAACAACGTAATGCCAAAGTGTTTGTAACTCACATTAGGGCTCACTCTTCGTTACCTGGTTACCTTGTATATGGCAATAATCAGGTTGATAAATTAGTTAGTTTTACTTCTGCTGAACAGGATCATGCTCATTTACATACAAATGCTGTCCATTTACATATGCATTATAAAATACCTTATTCTCAAGCTAAACAAATTATAAAAAGGTGTCCTATTTGCAGATCAATGCATTTAAGAGTTGTACCTGCTGGAGTAAATCCTCGAGGATTACAACCTAATGAGCTCTGGCAAATGGATATAACCCATGTGAAAGCCTTTGGCCGTTTTTCCTTTGTACATGTTACAATAAATACTTATTCTAAATTTGTTTGGGCTTCTGCCCTTATGGGAGAAACTGTTAACCATGTAATAGAACACTTATTGGAAGCTTTTGCCATTATGGGAGTGCCTGCCAAAATAAAGACTGATAATGGACCAGCCTATAAAAGTATTAAATTTAAAAGATTTTGTGAACTTTATGATGTGGTACATATTACAGGAATAGAATATAACCCCCAAGAAAAAGCCATTATTAAACGAGTTCATGGCACACTAAAATAACAAATTAAAAAATTAAAAAGGAAGAAAAGGTAGGATAAAGTTATGGATATTTTGTGGTTTTCCATGCAAAATCCTAAAACAATTTTACATCAAGCTCTTTTTGTTCTTAATTTTTTTAACTTACCACAAGGAGATATTTTAACTAGAGCTGAGCGCCATTTTGAACAAATATCAGAAAAACCTTATTTAAATGCTCCCATAAGGATTAAGATTACATTGAACACAAAATGGCAACTAGGAACATTATTACCTAAGGGGCGAGGATAGGGTTTTGTGTCTACACAGGATGGCAAACAGTGTTGGCTTCCTGCAAGATGGATACAGACACGGCCCAGTGAGGACAGCACGGTATCCTGCAAGGAATCAGCCACCAGTTGAGAAAGAAGAAAGCCCTGCTGCCCACCTGGGGGCAGGTTAAAAAGTTGACTGGAGAAGGACAAAAGATGTTACAACGCACTGGTAAATCTGTCACACTGGTAAACCTGTCACGGCTGAGAACTTGTTCCTGGCCATGTGTGCCCTGCTTACTGTAAACTCTGTCCATGCTAATGCTTACATAAGTTATTGGGCCTTTGTTCCTAACCCTCCTTTATTGGAACCTGTTGTTTGGAGAGACATGGATGTAACCATCTATACTGTTCCTGCTATTTTATCTCTTCCTTGGAATAATTTGACATTTTATAATAAGGATGATGGTAGCTTTTTTAATTTTACTTACTATACTCATTCCTTGCCTGTTTGTTTGGGGCCTCCTCCTTGTTTAGTTATGAATTGGCAACATTGGGTTTTACCTGGGAAACGCACTTTCAATTGTAGAACACAGCTACAGCGATTAACTACTTGGTCCATTAATAGTAGCTGGGAAAGTGTCACCTTTGATGGTGAGTTATCCTTACCTATGTGCCTTGATTTTACTTATATTGATTTAAAATATAAGCCTTTTGTGTGGCAAGAGTGCAGAGGAACATTTGGAAAAATGTTCAATAATTTCATTAATTGGGGACCTTTTGGACAGTTTATTAACACATGTTTAGAATGGAATATTACCAGATGTGATTTATCAAATGTTACTAGGATGCCGGATGCCATTAATGGATCTCTTACTGGAGCTCGATTGATGGCCTGGGGAGATGGAGGCATTACAGATGCCCGATGGGCTTTCATGGCTGCACCCACTGCTGTTCAGACTCATCTTTGGAAGGTCGCAGCGGCGCTAAAACCCCTGATGCTATCAAATGGATCGTTTTTCGGGGATGGCGAACTCTGCGTCCACTTATAATTTTACTTTGTATAAATCTTATAATGTAACTGCTTGTGTATCCCTGCCTTATGTATTTTTGGTGGGAAACTTTACATTTTCTCCTACTATTTCTTGTTTCAATTGTCGCCTGTATTCTTGTGTTAATTCCTCTCCTAATTTTAATGACAGTGATAGTATTATGATTTTACAACAAAGAACTTATATTTGGCTACCTGTTAAATTAGGAAGAGAATGGTCCCAAAATCCTTTGGATAGTGTTCTTATTGAATTTTTTACCAAACTGCTAAAACGTACAAAACGTATGATTGGAGCCATTGTGGCTGTGATTTTAAGCTTAATTGCTATTACCACTGTTGCTGTGGTGTCTGGAATTGCCCTGCACACTTCCTTACAAACTAAACACTTTGTGGAAGAATGGCACCAGGATTCACATGAATTGTGGGTCTCACAGGTAGAAATTGATGCTTGATTACAAACACAGATTAATGTTGTTAAACAGACAGTGGGATGGTTAGGAAAAAAGTTATTGGTTGTGGAAAAACAGTTATTGTTAAAATGTGATTAAAATTCGACTACCTTTTACATTACTAATGTAAAATATAATAAATCTTTACATGATTGGCATATAATACAACAGTATTTATCTAAAAATTCTACTGCTGCTCAATTGATTGCTCAGTTGCAATTTAATGTACATGATATTTTTGGTAAACAATTTACAAATGATGATGCTTCTAATATTGCTGATACCTTTATTAAACAGTTGGAAGGGTTGGATCCGAAAGGAATACTACAAAGCATTTCACATACTGCTAGTGGTATGGAAATTATTATTGTTATTATTCTGTTTGCGCTTGTGCTGTTATATTTGATTTTTATGAAGCCAATGCAAGTTTCTATGATAACCCTGTGGAAAGCTTTACTTTTAAAACAAAAGAAAAAAGAAGGAGATTGTGAAGACTCAGGGTCTATGTTGAAGGGGCAGAATGATGCAGGCTCCAGCCATAGGATTGTCTGAGGACTGTGTTTGGGATTAGGAAAGCTCTTGGAATGCCAGGCTAGAGAGGGAGAAAACCTTCTCTCTCCCTATCTCCAGACACATGTCACAGACTCCTGAGAGCTGAGGAAGTAGCTCTTCTGCTTGCTTAAGCATAGGTGAACAGCTTGTCAAGCATTTTCCTGAGATTGGAGAAGTGGTTTGAGCTTGCTCTAAAATAGTTTAGATAATAATATACCTAGACATTGTCTCTTAGGTTAAGTAAAATGTATCTGTGGAAATTTTTTGTGTGAATGTTTTCTAACCAAATCTTGGCAAAGATTATGCTTGCTTGTCTTTAAATACCCACTAACAATAAAACACAGCATGCAGTGGCAATTGCTGTTTGCATGCTGCATCCCCTGTGTCCTGGTGATTTCGTGACCCTTACCCAGGGACCCCAACGCACTAGACGTTGACAATCTACCACTTCTTGTTTGCACACACCCATTCTATGTATGAAGGTACTTTGTCCATGTTAACCAATAGGGTAGTACTCACTCTCTGAGGAGAAAAGTTCCAGAGTATAACTCTATGACCACATTAAAGGGTGTAGAATTTAAAGCATTTTGAGACAAACATTGATATTTGAATTAGAAGGCTCCTTAGGGATATTTTCTTGGAGCTCATTAGTTTACCCGGAGAAATATAAATATTCACACACTTTGGAACTAATTAGTAAGTAACTGAATTAACACTAGATCCTAGACATTGTGTTATTACAAGTCACCATTGTATTATTACATCAGAATCCTTCCCTACTTGCATATGTGTATCAGAAAATGAAAGAAAGGCATTAAAGCAAAATGTCTTATTTTTTAGGCATTTAATCCTTGTGGGGAGGGTAATGTCTGAACTCTTCCATTCAATAAAAGCTTGAAGTTTATAAGAGCATTTCCTACAAACAAGAATTTGTGGCAGGTTGATTGGCAGGGTTATTTCAGCATGGAGATATCCCTAACAAGAATTAGATTTAAATAGAGCATATGGCAGTTATGACGTCTCAATGGATATTGAGGCATTTTCTATTCTAAAGAAGAATCAATTTGAGGAGTCTTCAATAACATCAGTAAAACTGTAAGTTCAACCTAGTACTTGCTGTTACTTGTTCTACATTTATAATGAATAGGCTGATAAGATGTCCAAACATATCTAATGATATTTCTATAAAATCCCAAACTGATGTAGATACATGGGTCACTCATTGGAACTGTAGGGCAAATTAGGCTTGTCTTTGCTGTAGTTCAATCCATAATCTCCTGGCCAGTGTTCAAAAATATTCACAGAATATCTCTAAGTAAAGGTCATGACAGTTACATCTGTATAATACTTCTAAGGTCAGGATAAGAGCATTTGTTCCTAACATTTAAAATCAACAGGATCTGTTGAATTCATGGATCTAGAGTTTTATTTCATAACTCAAAATTTCATCAATATGACTTACATCTCTACCAGTTCACCAAAACACTGTTCTTATTGAACTTGTCTATGTCCTTTTAGTTTTCAAATCCAAATAGCATATTTCCTTCAATACCTCTGTAAGTTTTGACCTTTTCTTCCTGCAAATTCTTTCCTTTCTTTACTTCTGTAAATCTGTTTTATTACTTTCTTGTTTCCTTATTTATCTCTTTCTTCCAATCTTGTCCACACTGGTGCTCAAATTGCTTACACTTATGTCATAACTTTTCTTTTCCTCTTCCCTTTAATAATGCCTCCAATTTTATCATTCTTTTTCATATTCATGGTCGAGGATATTTTGATGATGTCTAAAAAGATCTATTGGTAGCTCAGTGGTAGAGAGCTTGACTTGCATGCATGAGGCCCTGGGTTCGATTCCCCAGCACCACATAAGCATAAAGAAAAAAAGCTGGAAGTGACACTGTGGCTCAAATGGCAGAGCACTAGCCTTGAGCTGAAGAGCTGAGGGACAGCGCCCAGGCCCAGAGTTCTGGCCCCACGACCGGACCCAAAAATAAAAATAAAAATAAATAAAAAGATATATCTTTGCATCTGTTTAATATAAACTTTAGAACTATCAGAGAGTTTTTTCCCCTAAATCCATCATTTTCACCTGTAATCCTTATCACCAAGAATATCACTAACACATTTGCCTGGTCATAGATGTAGAACCCTTTAGATTTCTTCTTATCCTTCTACTCCCACCCATTAGATACGATGAATGATCAAGATTTTCTCAGTTTCTGTCACTAATATGATTTCTTGTTTTCTTTGTTTGTTTTTGTTTTTGTTGGACGTGGGGCTTGAACTCTGGGCCTGGGTACTGTCCCTGTGCTCTTCAGCTCAAGGCGAGCACTCTACCTCTTGAGCCACAGCACCACTTTGGGTTTTCTAGTGGTATTTATTGGAGATCAGCGTTTCATGGACTTTTCTGCCTGGGCTGGCTTTGAACCGTGATCCTCAGATCTCAGCCTCCTGAGTAGATAGGATTACAGGAATGAGCCACTGGCACCCAGCACTAATATGATTTCTATGTACTCCTTTTTATGCCCCTGACACAAGTCTGTTTCATGTACTCATCACTGGTCCCCTAGTCTTAAACAACTTTTTACATAGTCTTTTCATATTGATCCTCTCCATCACCAAATTACTGCTCCTTGTAAGCATGCAGAGGGAAGAGCTCAGACACAAATTCTAGTATCATTATTTACTCACTACATTGACTGTTGGGCCTTACATTTCTCATCTGTAAATGGATGTAATCTACCAGAAATATTGAGGAATACATTTGCTTACTCCTAGAGCAAGAAAAAAGAAAAGTGAAGAGTCCTTTCATTTTCCACCTTAGCTTACAAATAAGGAAAGAATCAAATTCAGTTTGTTGGTATAAAGTCACAAATTGTTTCATCCAGAAGTAAAAATAAATTTTACCTCCTGGCTCTAAGGCCTGTGTCCTTTTAAGGCACCTACAGATATGTAAGTGGTATTATGTAAATTGGGTCATGTGTCTAATGCTGTATTGAAGAACATACTCAACATATCATAGGAAAACATTGGTTGTTGAATAGTATCTATATAAGAATGTTACTTGAACTAATCACACTAAGTTGAAAACTAATTGTAGTCCATCAAAATTTTTCTTACTGCTTTACCTGTTGCCAAGTGTTCTTCATCAATTTATACATAGATTTTCTCCAGTGAACTGGATAGAAACCAAAACTGACCAAGGATTTCTGCCTAATGAGTGAAGCATGCTTGAGGCATGTGTTGTTACCTTCTAGGAATATATAAACAAGCCATTGGCTATGTAGGTGGTGAAAGGCTTTCTCCTAAATTCCCAAGGCTAGAACAAACAAGATCATTTGATAACAAAGCACTCAGCTTATTATATTTTATCTATGTGGGATAATCAACATGTGGAAATAAACGATTTTATTTACAAGCAAACAATTCCACCAAAAAAGTGAGTATACATTAGAGAGACTTCAAGAATAACATTAGGGTTTTTATTGTCTCACCTGATTATGTGATTGTATTTCTTGATATTGAAACTCTCCTCTTGTTATTTTTTTTTTTTTTGGTCCGGTCGTGGGGCCTGAACTCGACCTGGGCGCTGTTCCTCAGCTCTTCAGCTCAAGGCTAGCACTCTACCACTTGAGCCACAGTGCCACTTCCAGCTTTTTTGCTTATGTGGTGCTGAGGAATCGAACCCAGGGCCTCAGGCATGCAAGGCAGGCGCTCTACCACTGAGCCACCTTCCCAGTCCCTTGTTATTCTTATTGTATGTAATCCGATGCTGTTTATTACTATGTATTCAATGTGGGAAATCTAGCTTCAAAGATGTCTAAAAAGTTTTTCTTTTAAATCATATCATTGTCATTATCAGGGTACACTGTAGTCATCATCATCTTCAACAAAATTATTATTAGCATCATAAGTGCTAATTATTGAAAGTCTGATATGTGTCTATGATTTTGTATTATTTGTATTTTTATTAATAATTTTAATATTACCACTGTGCATGCATCCATGTTAAATTTTTGAATAAATAAAGAAACAAAAAAAACTAAAGCATAACAGGTAGCTTGACTATGTGATTATAACAAATTATTGGACAGATTTTTTAAGCATTGCACATTCCTAACCAGTATGAATTAACTTCCTCTCTCCCTGTCATTCCACACAAATATTTAAGGGTTTGAACAGAATTTTTTCAAGTAATATACTATAAATGTTACTACAACATTATGTGTATATCTAAAATTACATAAAATAATATACTCTACATTCTAGTGAAATATTAGTCATTTTACTCTAGGAAACTTTTGGAAAAATAGATTGTATATCTTTGAAATGAAAACGGTAAAAAATAGTAGCATAAAAGTTTTATAGGGATGGGCTGGGAAGATGGCTCAGTGGTATAATGCTTGCCTTGCGTGCATGAGGCCCTGGTTTTGATTCCTCAGCACCACATAAGCAAAAAAGAAAAAAGCTTGAAGTGGCACTGTGGCTCAAGTGGTAGATGGCTAGCCTTGAGCTGAAGAGCTGAGGGACAGCGCCCAGGCCCAGAGTTCAGGCCCCACAACTGGACCCAACGAAAAGTTTTATAGGGAGTCTGTCTTCAAAAATGTGTGTGTGTGTGTGTGTGTGTGTGTGTGTGTGTGTGTATAAATGTTATGTGTAGAAAGACATACATTTTTAGAGGGAATTTGTCATCAGCATATATATATATATATATATATATATATATATATATATATATATAAAAATTTATGTATAGAATTATGTGCACTATAGTGAAACAAACATCTTAAAACATAATTAAAAAAATTATCAAACTAAGTGCCAGTAACTCACGTCTATAAGTCTAGCTAGTCTGGTGGCTGAGATCTAACAATTGTTTTCACATCTACCCCAGACAGAAAAGTACTTGTTAGATCCTTATCTCCAATTAACCACTCAAAAACAGAAATTAGCCCTGTGCTTCAAGTTGTGCAGTGCTGGCCTTGAGCACAAAAAGGCTTAGGGACAATGCCCAGGCCTTGAAAACAACAACAACAACAACATGTATCACATTAATTTCACAAACACATCTTTTAACTGCTGTGAAAATCTTTTAGAAACATGAATATAAGCCCCTGGAAAATGTTAAGTAAAAAAGATAGAATATTTATGTCTATGTTAAAGAAATGACTATTTAGATTGTTTAAGATATTTAGGTGATGATTAGGAATTAAGAATAATGATAGGTAATAATTGGGACTAGTCTTTTATTCTATTTTATGATAGTAATAAAATGATACTTTTAATGATTATATAAAATTACTCTTGTTTGGTATTTGAATTATAATAAGTGATAAACATTTTTAGAAGTTTTATTATTGTGAAAATTCCATACAGAGGCGTTACAATTACATGGGCAAGGTAATGAGTATATTTCTTTTCAACCATTGTTGCCTCCTCCTTTGTTTCCCCTACACATCCTTTCCATATCCCCCCACACTGATCCCCACTTCCTCCCTCCCACATCCCCTGGCCGAACTTGTAAAGTTCGTTTTTTGACATAACAAAAATAACCCCAGCTTTCACTGTATTTGATGCTGGTATAATTTGTGGAGGTGAAGGGAAAAAAACAAATCGTTTAAATAGGAATACAGGTGAAATCATTGCAACAATGAGATGTACCAGTCGTTATGTTGAAAAAATGAACTTTACAACTTTGGTGGGGGGGGATGGGGATCGGGTAAGGAGGGGTCTGAGAAAGAAGAAAGAAAGGAGGAAGCAACAATGCTTGATAAGAAATGTACTCATTATATTGCTCATGTAATCGTAATCCATCTGTACGGTATTTCCACAATAAAAATAAATACCTCTCAGTCCTATCTCTCAACATTACCGGACTTAACTCACCAATTAAGCGACATAGATTGTCTAGTTGGATTACAAAGCAAGATCCTTCTATCTGCTGCCTTCAGGACCACACCTTGCCCATAAAAACAAACACATTTTCAAAGTGAAAGACTGGAATAAAATCTACCAAGCAAATGACTCCCATAAACAGGCGGGAGTTGCAATCCTAATATCAGATAAAATAGACTTCAAATTAAAATTAGTTAGAAGAGAAAAAGAAGGTTGGTACATACTAATTAAGGGATTGCCCTTTAGGAGAATATTACAATTCTAAATATCTATTTGCCAAACAACAGAGCACCCAAATTTCTCCAAGAAACACTACTTTCCCTCAAATCCCACATAGATCCAAAGACATTAACTGTTGGGGACTTTAAAACACAACTATCCCCACTAGATAGATCAACTCGGCAAAAACTCAATAGAGAAACTGCAGATCTAAACAACTGCAAGGATCAACTAGATTTAACAGACATCTACCGAATATTTCACCCAGCAGCATCAGAATACACGTTTTTCTCAGCAGCACAAAGAACATTTTGCAAAATAGAAACATTTTAGGTCACAAAGCAAACCTCCATTTTCAGAAATATTGAAGTTATACCTTGAATTCTCTCAGACCACAAGGAAATAAAATTAGAATTCAACACCAAAAGCTACCAAAGAAAGTCCTGTAACAATTGGGTGCTGAACAACACACTGTTGAATCACCAGTAAGTCACGTAAGAGATTAGAAAGGAAATTCAAATGTTCATGATTTTCAACAAAAACGAACACACAAATTACCAGCTCCCCTGGGACACAGAAAAGGCAGTATTCAGAAGCAAGTTGGAGAGATCTGAAACCAACAATTTAACGAGACATCTGAACCTCCTTGAAAAAGAGCAGCAATATAAACCCCAATCCAGTAGTTGGAAAGAAATAATTAAATTTAAATCAGAATTAAATGAATTAGACTCCAAATAAAACATAGAAAGATTCAACAAAACAATGAGTTGGTTCTTTGAAAAAATTAACAAAATTGACAGAGCCTTAGCAAATCTTATCAGAAAAAGATGAGAACACACCCAAATAAATAAACTCAGAGATGAGAATGGAAACCACCAGAGAAACAACCAAGATTCAGAACATTATAAGGGAATACTTCTCAAAACTATGCTAATAAGTTTGAGAACTTGGCAGAAATGGACCTTTTCCTAGCAAATATCAACATGCCAAAACTAAACCAAGATGAGTTAAACCTTTTTAACAGGCCCATATCAAGCATTGAGATAGAAACAGCAATAAGAGAAGTCCCATCTAAGAAAAGCCCAGGACCACACAGATTTACAGCAGAATTCTACAAGGCCTTCAAAGCAGAGCTCACACCAATAGCCCTTCAATGAAACTCAAAGAGAAAGTTCACTACTGAACTCATTCTATGAAGACATCATAACCCTCATCCCAAAACCAGGCAGGGACTCATCAAAGAAAGAGAACTATAGACCCGTTTCATTGATGAACATTGATGCAAAACTTCTCAACAAAATTTTGGCCAATTGACTTCAACAATTCATCCAAAAAATCATACACCACAATCAAACAGGATTCATTTCAGGGATGCAAAGCTGGGTCAATATATGCAAATCAATTAATATAATTCATCACATTAACAGGAGCAAGGATAAGAACCACATGGTTATCTCAATAGATGCAGAAAAGGCATTTGACAAGATTCAACACCCATTGATGATGAAGGCTCTGGAAAAATTAGAAATCCAGGGAACATTTCTCAATAAAATAAAGACTGTATATGACAAACTTACAGCCAGCATTATACTTAATGGTGAAAAACTAGTCATTTCCTCTTAAATCAGGAACGAGACAAAGCTGTCCATTCTCACCACTTCTCTTCAATCCAGTATTAGAATGCCTAGCTACAGCAATAAGACAAGATGCAAACATAAAATGGATCTAAATAAGGAAAGATGAAGTAAAACTCTCCCTCTTTGCAGATGATATGATCTTGTATTTAATGAATCCCACGGACTCCACTCCCAAATTATTCAAGCTTATGCAAAACTTGGGCAAAGTAGCAGGGTATAAATTTAACCTTCAAAGACCAATGGCTTTTCTGTATGTCAACAATGAGAAAAGGGTGACTGAAATCAGGAAAGCAACTCCATTTGTAATAGCTCCACAAAAAATAAAATACCTAGGAATTAACTTAACCAAAGAAATGAAGGACCTCTATGATGAAAACTTTAAAACCCTGAAAAAGGAAATCAAAACAGAACTTAGAAAGTGGCAAAAACTCCCATGCTTCTGGATTGGAAGGAGTAACATCATGAAAATGGCAATACTTCCCAAGGCTATCTACAAATTCAATGCAATACCTATCAATATCCCAAACTCATTCTTCAAGGAATAGAAGAGACAATCCAAAAATTCATAAAAGACCCTGAATAGCAAAAAAGATCCTTAACAGAAAGAACAGTGCTGGAGGAATATCAATACCAAATTTCAAACTCTACTACAATGCCATAATATTCAAAACAGTACTGGCACAAGAACACACTTCAAGACCAATGGAATAGAATTGAACCTAAAGATATATAGCAATCTAATCTTCGATAAGGAAGCTAAAAAATTAGAGTGGAAGAAAGACAGCCTTTAAGTAAATGGTGCTGGCAAAATTGGTTAATACCTTGTAAAAAACCAAAGCTAGATCCTTATATATCACCCTACACAAGAATCAACTCCAAATGGATCAAAGACCTTGGAGTCAAAGCAGACACTCTGTAAACATTACAGGATGCAATAGGAGAAACCCTAGGTATACTTAGAACAGGCTGAAATTTTATTAATAGAGACCCAGAAACATAACAAATCAAAGAAAGGTTGGACAAATGGGATTGCATGAAATTGCAGAGCTTCTGCAAGGCAAAGGACATAGCTAGCAAGATCAATAGGAAGCCCATGGATTGGGAGAAGATCTTCATTAGCCATACAATGGACAAGGGTCTCATATCTAAAATATACCTGGAACTCAAAAAATTAAATCCCCCAACAACAAATCCTCAAAGAAACAACTGCCCAATAAGTAAGTGGGCTAAAGACTTAAAGAGAAACTTCTCTGAAGAGGAAAGAAGGATGGCTGATAGACATATGAAGAAATGCTCAACTTCTCTAGCCATAAAAGAAATGCAAATCAGCACAACATTGAGATACCACCTCTGCCCAGTTAGAATGGCTGGAGTCAAGAACTCTAATAACAACAGATGCTGGAGGAGATGGGGACAGAATGGAACCTTACCGCATTGTTGGTGGTTGTGTAAAGTTGTTCAACCACTTTGGAAAGTAGTATGGAGTTTCCTCAAAAGACTTCATGTAAAGCTCCCCTATGACCCATCAATCCCATTTTTTGTGCATTTACTCAAATGATCACAAACAAGACCACACTAAAGCTACAAGCACAACTATGTTTATTGCAACATTATTTACCATAGGTAACATATGAAACCAACCCAGATGCCCATTAGATGAATGGATCAAGAAAATTTGGTATATATACACAATGGAATTCTATGCCTCCATCAGAAAGAATGACATTGCCCCATTTGTTAGGAAATGGAAAGACTTGGAAAAAATTAAGTGAAGTAAGCCAGGCCCAAAGAAACATAGGTCCCATGGTTTCCCTTATTTGCAATAGCTAGTATATGTCTGAGACAAGCAGAAAAGGTAAGATAAGTTCATGTTAGGTGAAATGAACCACAAGATAAGTATTCAAATGTTTTTTTTTTCTTGAAATTGTTTCTAACTCATTTATAAGATTATTTCTTTGTTGCTTTGTATGTCCCTCCCCCACGGTATAACCCCTGCTTTCATTATATTTTATATTGGTATAATTTGTGGAGGGAAAGGGAAAAAACAAACCTTTAAATAGGGATACATTGGACCCATTGCAACGATGAGCTATACAAGTCATTATGTCGAATAACGAACTTTACAACTTTCGCTGGGGGTAGGGAGTTGGGGGGGGGGGTAGGGGAGGAGACGGGAAGGGATGGAAAGGGGAAACAATGGAGGAGGTAACAATGCTTGATAAGAAATGTACTCATTACCTTGCCCATGTAATTGTAACCTCTCTGTATGGTATTTCGCCAATAAAAATTTTTTAAAAATTGTCACAAAACACATTTTTTGACAGAATAAACATTAGTGTATCACCTAGAATCTGGGTATGGTTAGTAACTCTAGAGGATTTTCTCATACTTTCAGAATTTTCATAAACATATACAATAGAAGTCAAATGAGGTGGTTTATACCTATAATCGTAGCTACTCTGAAAATGGAAATGTCGATAGTTGCAGTTCAAGTTCAAGCTGGAAAACATACAAGAGACCTCCATCTCAATCAATAAAAGCTGGGTGTGCCAATGTATGGCTGTCATCCTACCTATGTTGAACATAAAACTAGGAAGTTCACTATCCAGGTATCCTAGGAATAAACAAATACAAGATTCTATCTCAAAAAAAATCAAAGCAGGGGCTAGGAAGGTGGCTCAGTGGTAGAGCACTTGCCTTGCATGCCTGAGGCACTGGGTTCAATTCCTCAGCACTACATAAGCAAAAAGAAAAAAGCCGGAAGTGGCACTGTGTCTCAAGTGGTAGAGCGCTAGCCTTGAGCTGAAGAGCTGAGGAACAGCGCCCAGGGGCAGAGTTCAGGCCCCAAAACTGGACCCAAAAAACAAACAAACAAACAAACAATCAAAGCAAAAATTGCTGGATGTGGCATGATTCAAGTGGTCAGGTGCTTGCCTGGCAAATGCAAGGCTCTGAATTTGAATCCAAGTACTTACCTCAAAAAATTAAAAGTAAGCAATATGAATTAATTCTCTAAATAACTTCTCAGTGTAATTATCTTATATATTCTCCAAATAATCTTGTAGTGAACGCAGAGAATTGATTAAGCCAGATAACTATAATACTCCAGAATCATAGAATGGCTCAGAGGTCAGCTCTGAGATCATATCAGTGTCTGGATCTTACTGTTCTTAGATCCACAATCTTATGGGAAAAGAAAAAGAATGTATAATTACAATACATTTATTTACAATCTTCATCCAACTTCACATATTGAAAATCTATCTCAAATATAATGTTACAGAAGTTGTCCTTTGTGTGTGTATGTGGATATGTGGATGGTAATTAAGTCTTGGAGGCAAGCCTTCATTAATGGTATTTAAATAAACAAAACCGAATAGATTTCAATCCTGATCTTTAATACAGTGCATCAATCTGAAAAACAAAAATCCTGACTATGCTGGCATTGCAATCTTGGGCCTCCAGGCTCCAGAATGTAGAAATAAATCTGTTGTTTATAACCAATTCAGTGTCTGGTAATTTGTCATCATAGGTCAAAAGGACTAACATTAAGCCATCTGTAAAGAACAGTTGTGGTTTCTTTCTTCTTCCTTTTTTTTTTTGTCCGTCATGGGGCCTAAACTCTGGGCCTGGGAGCTGTCCCTCAGCTCTTCAGCTCAAGGCTAGAGCTCTTCCAATTGAGCCTCAGCCCTACGTCTGGCTTTTTCTGCTTTGTGGTGCTGAGGAATCAAACTAAGGGCCTCATGCATGCAAGGCAAGCACTCTACCACTGAGCCACCTTCCCAGCCCTGGTTTCTCTATTTTCTTTTTCCATCTTTCCAGAAGCCCTTTGATATTGAAAAATGCTAAGACTCCATACAGAAAAATTTTAAAACTGCCCTGTTGTTCAACTCTGACTTCACAAATTTTGGAGTGTAAAGAATGACATCAAGTACCTAAGAGACTGAATACAGGACACTTCATTATCTTCTGCTTTGCTCATCAGCACCTGGTGCAAATTTACACTATATAAACAAGTCAACTAACAGTAGTTATGACAAATTTTAAAAATGCATAGCCTGAAAACACTTTATGAACACTCGCACTGTAGTCTCATTGGCTCCCATGTCCAAAATAAGAAACAAAGGCTTAAAGAGAGGTAGGTAATTTACTCCAGGTTGCAAAAACTGGTATATTGGTACATTTAAACTCAAACTACTCTATATCCATACTTAGGCTAACATACCATGGGCATTTATTTTTCTACAGAAATAAAAGTCTCACAGACCTTTTTTCAAGTTCTAGACATATGTTCTACCATGATATCTCTATCCTGGGTGCTTTACTGGTGCCCCCAAGTCATATCAGCTGAAGTTGATACATCTGTACCCACTCAAATAAAAATGGCTGAGACTTGGGCAACTGTACTTTTAAAACCTCCCGTGCAGTAAAAATGTGTAATTAACAGTATGAAATCCTGGGCTAGAGAATAAATTTTCTATGATGGTGTTAGGCCCACTTCACAAATCTTTCTTGGTCTCTCTCCTTCCTTCCTTTTTAGTGCTGGGGATTGAACCCAGGACCCTGTGCATATTAAGAAAGTGCCATAACTCCAAGCTATATGACCATTTCAATCGCTCCAATTTCACTCTCCAATTCACTGCTACATTGTTCCTGATACTTTACATTCCCTGAGCATAATATTTGGAGATTATTGAACTTCATAAGCTTTTCATAATTTTACAGAATATTTATTTTCTCCTTCCTATGTATCATGACACTGTGCAAGAAGGATTTGGTTGAACTCTCCAGGCAGAGTTCATAGCTCATCATCAGGTTCTATTTTACATGCATATCATTATATTACTACATTTAGAATAACAACGCACTTAAATAATTGTTTCTCTTCTTCAGACTATTGGTAGACCCATGTTCTATTGTAGCTTTTATATAAACAAGAATAGAATTTTTCTTGTCTTATTTTCCTTTTTTTGACTTGGTACAAATTTTCCTGATTTTATAGAACTGTTTTTTTCCAAGAATATTTTTTTCAGGACATTTCTGCATATTGTGTATACTACAATTAAGAGATTTCCAGCCAAAGAAAACAACTCAGAATTCTAGAGGTTAATGACCATACTCTGGATTCCTGTGCATTGGCACTGCATTTGGCATCTCAGTGTTACAACAATAGACAATTTATATTGAAAGTTGCTTTCTTTTTGGTTTCCCATTTTGAGCCATATAACTCATTTAAGGTGTACAGCAAGTTAACCATGGGAGTATGAGCTGGTAATCTTTTTTTAAAAAAATTTTATTGTAAAGATACTATATAGAGGGGTTACAGTTACATGAGTAAGGTAATGAGTACATTTCCTCTTAAGCATTGTTACCCCCTTCTTTGTTTTCCCCCTACATTCCCTTCCCTCCTTACTTCCCCAACTCCTCCTTCCCCCTATCGTGAAATTTTGAAGTTCGTTTTCAACATAGTGTATTGTACATCTCATTGTTACAATTGGTCAACCTGTATCCTTGCTTCAGCATTTTGTTATTTCCCTTCCCCTCCCCAAATTAGAAAAAAAAATGTATATACAAGATGCAGGGAACCGGAATGAAATACAGTGACAACAGAGGATATATGAGTTGGCAATCTTTAGCCTTCAAATTCCAAAACAAAAGCAAGCAATGAATGATAAAAATTGTTCATAAGGGTACTCTCAGCCTTCCAATTGGTGTTCTGATTCTTCCATTAAAATAAAATCTTGTTAGAATCAAATTCTGATCCAGGCTAAAATGCAATACCCATGAAAATGAAGACATTAAGTTGGTTGGTATTAGTTAAATATGCCGTCCTATTAATGGAATGCCACAGAAAAGGGTTTTACAAAAATGATGATAGCAAGAGGGATTTTGGACAAAGGCATTATAGTGGGTAAGGCGTGTAAAAGTTACAAAACTGGAACTTCATGCTGGGAAAAAGATTAACTTCACAGGGAGGAATAACTTACTATTTTAGATGAGCCAAGTTAAGATGGATCATTTGATGATGCATTTAATATTATGGAGACAACAAAGAGTTTCAGTGATTGAGACAGTTCAATTAATTATGGAATTTATAAGCACTGGACTCCCATGTAATCATTATAAGTGATGTTCTTAGAACAGTATGAAATTTCTAAGGATGTTATTGGATAGGAAATATATGCATGATATAATGAGATGAAAAGTCAGATTATAAAGTAGGCTCACACCTGTAATCCTAACTACTCACAAGGGTGAGATTTGAAGATCATGGTTCAAAGTCAGCCCCTGGAGGAAAATCTATTTAACCACCGAAATGCCAGAAATGGAGATGTGGCTAGCGTTGAGGAAAAAGAAAAGCAGAGAACAATGTGTAGGCCCCGAATTCAAGCTCCAGTTTTGGCAATAAACAAATGAATAATTAAACAAACGTATGACCCCAAAGTGAAGGAAAATATGTATATGCATATATGCGTGGCAGAAGGGTCTAACTGTGGTGTTCCAGTGTTCACCTTGTGGAGCTCCAGAATGGGGACAGCACAAACATTTACTTAAAGGAAATCAAAAGTGACAATATATTGGAAATGATCTGTACACTGGGGGGGGGGGGTGATTGAGAGAGCGAGGGAAAGAGGAAGAAAAATGAGGGAGGGGAAACAAGTTAGGAAATGTTATCACTACCTTACTTATGTAACTGTAACCCCTCTGTACATCACCTTGACAATAATATTAAAATAAAAAAATAAAAAACAAAACAAAAGCTTTTATTTATGTTATATTTAAAAGTATATTTTAAAAAGAATTATAGGCATTATTTAAATTTCTAATGCATGGCCACACTCTACTGGAGTGTACTGGAATTTGGAGAGAATTACACGAGTCCATGAGTAAGGACCCCAATAAGAATTCCACAAAGGAATGTCAACATGGACCAAAGGGTCCTACCCATAGTACCTTGCTTCTACAGCAAATCACACAATCTCCCAAATCCACATAATTTAATCATTTAAAGGCAAATGATGAACCAACATCTCCATTTGTAGAAATACATACTTGCGACAAGGATGGAAAAGGCACCGAGAGCCAAAGTAAATGTGATGCAATTTTAAGGAAGATTCCATAGATAAAGGAATGTGTCCCACACATTTCCAACTCTAAATCTGGGAAAGTTAGTCATCTTTGTCATACTAATAAAAACCACAAAAAAGCTAAATGTAGGATGCAAAAAGATTGCATGAGAACAGGTGTTCATTGTGACAGCACAGCAACTTCAGTGCAAATTACTATGTCTCTTTCCTTGTTTTCTTCCCACCTCATTCTTGAATTCTGAAGGTGAGATTCTGAGGAGCCAGTTTTCTTTGCTCCAGTAATTAATGAAAGGGAACAGGTGATTAGAGATAGAATTTCTTCACATAGTTCTTGGATTCTCATTCTTTATTAAGCTTACTGAGTACTAATGGGATTATAAAACACAAGAAAGTCCTAAGTTTTCCACTAATTTTTTAAATGCCTGCTGTAAGAACAATCAAAATTAACAAAAGAAACAACTCAGAAAGATATTTGTGGTGTATTGATACCAGGAGAATTTGAAATGTCACATGTAAATACCAAATGACATTTACAAAGCACAAACCCTAATTCTTCTGTGAGCTAATGTGATAATTACACATTTATATTTTCCAACAAAATCACAATTGAGAACAGCACAGCCAATTTCAATCACAGAAGCAAAGCTGCAAAGAATTGCTAAAATTTTCACATATTCATTCCTAGAGTTGAGAGGGTTGGTTCTGCTGATGTTGACTGTTTGATCCTTTTCTTCCTCACAAATAAATGTGCCTATATCTATATCTTAACTTCATGGGTGTCTAGCCTTTCTGGTCTGATCTTCAGTCTGAGTACCAACTATGTTTATGAACATGGACCATCCCTTAAGCAGAAACACACTCTAAAACAGTTCTAACAGAAACATCTGTGATAATGGATATATTCTATATATGCATTGTCTAATAGACTAGCCACTGGCTGTATGTGGCTACTGAACCTCAAATGTGAATTAATTCTTCCAATTTCAGTTAAATGAAATTTTAAATAATGAGATGCATCTATTCACTGTTAACTGGACAGCTCAGTTACCAAATAAGGAAGCTGAAGTTCTCACAACGATGTGATAAAATATAATCCAAATGAAGAAGGTTCCATGCCTGTATGCCTTTGAATTATCTGAGCTTTTCTGTCTTATAGAATTCAGTCATCACTCACCTAGATTGACAGCTTGGAGGAAAGGAGTGGGAGATAAACACAAGCTACTTGGGATACTGAGAATTGCTCCTTGAAGATGAGGGTTGTGCATGAATCTTTTCTGTGTTTAGTAGACAGCAAAGTGTGTAGAATCCTGTAGGTAGAAAAGTAATGTTTGTGTTTCAATATGTCAAACAGGTGCTCTGTTTATCAAAATGGGGGAGAAGTCAGACAGGTGAATTCTTTAAATATACAAACAATATATAGAAAATTTGCTACATTCTATTCCATGATAGGCCCTGGAATAAACTTTGGTTCTTTGTACCATACTCTGTAAATATTCACACACTAAAAAACAGAAATATAATCCTTTATTACTGTTAAAATACATAGGCTATCTTCATAAAAATATTTGTGGACTTATTTTTTCCTTAATTTCTTCCACACCTGCATTAAGAAATGGCTCTAAGAGAAAAGCTTCTAGATGTGTAAAATTTGAACTCCATCTATGTCATTTGTTGAATTGTACTCTAGATAGGATTGAAGTCTCTATTTCATCTTAAGGCTTAGGGCTGGAAAAAGAATAAGTATTCTCAACAAATTGTCATGCCTCACTTTTAAGAAGAGCTATGTATTTATTAGGAGAAATATGTATTGGTCTTGGTAGCTAGGACCCTTCAAGAAACAAAAGAAAAAGAACAATTCTTCAGCAGTCTCAAGTATTTGCCTATCTTCAAGTGAACATTAGCTGCTCTATATTCTATAGTATATTTGCAAGAATATTTTTGTAAGCTATTTCTAAGCTATTGTCATCCTCCAGAGTAAAGTTCAAGCATGCCTATTTCTCATTATATAGATCGCAGTTGCTCAAAGTCAGAACCCATTGTTTGTATAGGTTTCACATGTCTATCACTACTTCACTCAGTGGCACTGAGGGCTGAGAGATTCACTTCAAATATACAAATACACACACACATACACACACATATCTTACTGGCTTTCACTATTGCTATAAAAATTAAGTCCTTTTTGTCTCTGACCCAAGAGCATTATAAATCGCCTAGCATCCATGAAAATGTGACAAATTCATTATTAACTTGCAAGTAGGTTAAATCTCAAGCTTCACACATTTCTAAATACTCATATGAAGAAAAATGTATCCTAGAGTTTTAGTGTGCTTCTATATTACAAAGCTCTTAATTTTCATCTTATTTACCCGGAGGAGGCAACAATGCTCGATACCAAATGTACTCATTTCCTTGCTCATGTAACTGTAAGCCTTCTGTAAAGTATTCTTACAATCAAAAACGTACAAAAAGGGGAAAAAAGAAATTGGAAATCATGTACTTCCATTAGAACTAACTAAATTTAAGGGTTGTAACTTTCTATAGGTTTTTAAGGACCTAAGAAGTTGTGAATATGACCCAAGACCTTAACTAAAAGTTGAGGGAGAGAGATCCAAAAGTGGAAGTAGATAGGCTACCAGAGCATAATTATGTAGCTTTAGTTCACTGTTACCATAACAGGAGTGCAAATCAATATGATGGCTCATAGTTACAGGACCAGTAGACATACTGGAAACTGACATCAGAGAATGGTCATTCATTGTGGGAAAACACAAATCAGGATGCACCAAAGGATGCAATCAACAGTGTCCAAAAAAGCAGCACAGAATGGGATAAAGTCATTGCAAGCATATATTTGATAAGTGGTTCACATCAAGAATATATACAGAACATCATCCCAACAACAATACATAAACCAATTTTACAATGTGCAAAGAACTGAGATGTTTCTCCAGAGAAGACAAACTGTTAACAAGCCCACAAAAAAGGTGTTTAATATCACTAATCCCCAGAAAGTGTAAGTCAAAATAATGAAGGAAATTACCACTTCATATGTATTAGGTGGGATAACTACTAAAAATAAAGTAACAATATTGACAAAAGTGTGGTGAAATTGGAACCTTTCTATGGGAAACAGTATGGCATCTTTTCAAACAATTAAAAACAGGAATATTCATACTTGTAATGCTAACCACTCAGGACAGGAGGCTGAAATGCAAGCGTTGAGGTTCAAAGCCAGCCCGGGCAGAAAACTGCAAGTGAACCTGTGGTTTAAATCGATAGAACATTAGCCTTGAGGAAAAGTTCAGGGACTGTAACCTGTCCCCAGGTTCAAGCCCCATGACAAAAAATAAGGAAAAGAGAATTATCATATGATCCAATGACTACATTTCTGGGCATATACTCTAAGATCTAAAAGCAAGGTCTGGAAGGGATCTTTGTACATTCATATTCATTTTGTACAATACTCAAAACATGGAGGCAATCCAAGTGGCCATCAACAAATGAATAAGCTAAAGCAAATGTGGTTTTTACATATAGTTGTATATTATTTCAACTTTAAAGAGAATTGTGTTGTGACAGATGCTATATTATGGATGAATCTTTGGGACACTTTGCTAAGTGAAATAATCCAGTCACAAAAGATCAAATATTACATGATTCTACTTATGTCAGTTACATAGAACAGTCAAATTGATAGAGATAGGAAGCAAAATTGTACTTGATGCATATCTTGAAGCAGAGGAGAGTGGAAAATTGTTTTAATGAATATAGAATTTGAATCTTGGAAGACGAAACGAGTGTGGACATTGAGCTTGTAGAATATTGTAAATGTACATACTACTACTATGCTCTATTCTTAAAATGATTCAGATAATAAAACCTGGGAGAGGAAAAGGAGAATGATGAAGGAGTAAATATAATCAAGGTACATTGTATGCCTATGTGGATATATCAAAATAAAATCCACTTATTTAACTAGGTAATGCTAATACAGAATTTAAAAAAGAGAACAAATTTTAAGTTGTATGCATTTGACTGCAATTATTGAAAAAAAGAAAAAAACAACCATCACAGGCTGGGAAAACAACTTAAATTGCCAGTGTGCAATAAACCTGGGTTCAAAACTATATCTCACTTAAGTGTGTGAGGCTGCTTTTTAAACATGCTTTTATATTATTATCTTTAAGTAGTTGTACAAACAAGTTCCCATTCTACAAAACAATATATTAATACAAGGTGTCTGACAACATTATCACCCATCCCTCCTAACCCAACCCTTCTCTCACTTTGTTAAAAAATTGAGAGACGTGATTACATAATTTTCACATATTTCACAGTATTGTGGAATCCTGATACTTAAAGTCACAAACACATTTGAACCTTCCCAAGAAAAATTATCATTATCATGGTGTATAAAGTTTGTGAATTCTGTGAGCTTTGACAACACAAATTATTTCTTCCATATCAGGTGATGTTTACATTTCTTGCTTTTTGCTATTCCCTCTTTCCCTCTTATTCCTCCTTTCCTATCACTGTCTTTGGGTTGCTTAGTTCTTTTCCTTTTACGACCAGTGCAGCTGATGGGCCCCTTTGTTGTATGTTGTTCCATTTCCCACTCATTATGTTCCTCCTTCTGGCTTCACTCCGTTGAGTGCACTGAGACTGTTTTTAATGTAATGATAGTACGCTCAGGGAAATCATCCCTTTTGTACAAAATACGTTGTCAGTTTGCTGTAATTTGGATGTTATCATACACATAATAGCATATGTAGCATATGAGATATGTTTCCTCTTTTTCTTATGCTTCAAAGTAGTTTCTAGTTGAACATAAAATGCATCATCTGTTCCCCATAAAAAAAATAGTAAAACATTATACATGAGGTACATGATATACATAGCAAAATATCTCAAGTGCCTACCATAATATCCACCCTTCCTTTCTGAATCAATAGAGACACCTTTCGATTTAACTGAAGTCCAAGTTAAGTAAAATAATGATAACATTTCTCAATAATACAGATAAAAATGTTACCTGATAGCATCTAGGATATTGTCTTAAAGGACAGTACACACATGTTCTGTATTTCTTTATTTCCTTCTTTTTGTTCTTTCACCTCACTTCCTGGATCTTGGAAGTGATTACTGGCATTTTAGGAGTCACCTTGGGCCAAGACAGTGAGGGCTAAATCCTAATGCTGGGGTATGCCTCCATCTTCTTGGAATCTTCGTGCCTGTACTGTCTTCCTCTGGGCTTTCAACAGATAAGAGACTAAACCATTACTATTTACATTGTTATGATCATTTGAGTTCTCCTGTCCTTAAGATACTTACACTGTGGATTGATATGCACTCACAGAAAATACATAGTATTGCTTTTTAATATATACATATATTATCCTTTAAGTAGTTTTACAAAGGGTCATCATTCAACAAGTCAGTTAATAAATACAATGCAGCTTGATCGATATCACTGCTTCTATCAATTTTCTTTCATTTGCTCATCAAAACGTCATTACCAGTTATATATTGAACATATAGTTCTGCTACTAAGAACTTGCTTCATCTGCAGTTAGATTCCTAAGTATACTTTCGGATGCACAAATATGATCTTCAGGCTAAATGCAGCTCAGAATGTACCTTCAGGAGAAATTACTTCCCACAACAAAATACAGGACTATGAAGATAATACAAGCACCCAGGGAATGGTGCTTTAGAAATACAGTCCAGTTATTTCTCTGCCCTAGATTTGCTAAAGGTATCTTGGCTCAAAGCAGAACTGTTGGCTCAAAGCAGAACTGAATTTGCCTCTATAAGTAGAAATCAATTTGCATTCAAGGTAAGTGTGCAAGTTTAAGTCAGAGGGCTTTGCTTCTTTAAAACAGCAATTTAGATATCCAATCTCTCTGTCAACATAGTGTTTCATGGGACACCACAATGTACAGTGTCCTGTGAGTAACAAGTGGAGATGTGCCATGCAGAGGGAGTTAAACCACTTCAGCTGGGTAGTTATGGATAAAAGGTGATGGTTGGAACTGGTTGGAACTGGTTCCAACATGGGGATGAATGATGCAGAAAAAAATACACACCTTGTTCCCATCAAGCTTTAGGTGCTAACACATGTGCTTTTTCTGACTATTGTCTGGGAAGTGTCCCTCTATCCTCCATCCAAGCAAAAGTATTTTCCATGCTTGTGCTCTGAGATGGAGTATCCAGTAAGGAAAATTCCATCTCAAACTCTGAGATTGGGAAACCAATTACGAGACGCCATGTAGCACAAGCCCACCCACTGACCAATCAATCCAGGAACATTCCCTAAGGGGCAGAGACAAAGGGCTCTACATATACCTGAGGGATGTGGGCCCCTTCTGACCAGCTCTTGGTTCCTCTTTTCGCTGAGGAATCTGTTTCACTGCTCTGTTTTCGCTTTGAAGAAAAACTGCTTTAAAAACTTTTCTGCTCTCGAATTCTTTAAAGAAAACAAACCTGAGACAGAGACAATACTGCTATTCTGAAGATGCTGGGGGCAGGGAAGCCTTGGCCTTCAGCTTTGAGACTAGATTTAGAATTCGGTAACTTAGGTGCTGTGGTTTCAGATTAATTAGGATTCAGGCTAATGTCTGCATTTTCTCAGTTCTTCTTATTAGAATCCCTAAAGTATTAGGAAAAAAACAACAACAACCACAACAAGAACCCAGTACTAGGCTAGCAAAGGCTCAAGAAATTCTCAGCTTGTCTTTTTTTTTTTTTTCTTGTATGACTCTAACAATGAAAATTTAATGCAGCAAACTAGCATCTTTAAGGTGTTAAATTCTGTAGAATGTGGTTTCTTTCCTTCCTCTTGTTCTGAGATAGAAATTGATCTATTCTAAAGCCAAAGGATATGATTTCTTCACCAGCTAGATCAGGTTCGCTAACTTTTGCTTTCTTAAAAACTGCTTAACTCCTGTAAGAGGGAATTGAAGACTGTCAGGCAGGAGCGATTGAGTGTAAGATGTGGGAAGTGTTCTCATACTCTGCATCTAGAGGGCTAGACAACTTGTTCTGCTCGCTGCCTCAAGCAATTCAGAAAATGGCTTGCATTTTCTTAAACCTAAATCCAAACTATCACCTTCTCCCTCCCACCAAGAATTCTCCATCAGGCCTCTTCCTACCATAGTATCTTGGCAGCTTAGAACTGCTTTGCCTCAGAAATGTGGCATTAGAAGTGTGCCCTGTGGTCAGCCAAGCAGCTGGGATCTGACTGATTCATCTATGGTGCTGAAAATGCTGCAGCCCAATCTGTGCTCTGTGCTCAGAGAGGCTTTCTTCTTTCGACTTGTGCCAGGAGCAGAAGTACAAGACAAGTTTGTTCATTTGGTTTTTTTTTTTTTTTTTTTATAAAGGATCAGCCACACACAGCTGTTGGTTTCATAACCACTTGTTGAGGTGTTTGCCTAAGGGAGCCAAGACAATATGTGAATAAGGTGTTTTCACCTGGAAGCTCATAAGCCTCCATTCCAAAGGGGGAGCTGCTGA
Source organism: Dipodomys spectabilis (assembly GCF_019054845.1). Taxonomy (NCBI): domain Eukaryota; kingdom Metazoa; phylum Chordata; class Mammalia; order Rodentia; family Heteromyidae; genus Dipodomys; species Dipodomys spectabilis. The sequence continues at coordinate 5,357,820 of NW_024871193.1, read as the reverse complement.
TAATAAATTCTGTCTGGGAATGGACTATGTAGGAGTTAGAATCTTTTTCACTGAAAGTGATTGCTTGAGGGAAAGCACTGACTAAGCATAGCATCATCTTACAAAAAACTATTTTAACTAAAGTATATCCTGTTACTAAATTCGTTCTAGGGACTTGAGGCATAATTTAATTCATAGAGTACCAGCTGAGTAAGAATTTTCTAACAATTTCTGGCCTGGTTTAGTGGATTGCTCTGAAACTCTTAAACCCCCTTTTTGAAGCCAGCTGAGCTTCAAAAGAACCAATTGTGTAAGATTGTTAATACGACTTCTGATCAATACCCGAAGTAGTTACTCATTATGGGTAAAACCTGGGCAATCTTCCTACTCAGAGTAGTTGTTAATTGGCTTCCTGTCAGTAACAAGCCCTTTAACAGAACTAAAATTTGTCGTGCTAAATACCTTTCAACTTGGTGGTCTTTCTTGGGATATTGGGTTATACAGGGGAGTATTCCCAACAATTTGGGGACTAGTCCAGGATCCTTGGTACACAAGGGGGATGTGGGGAGATCCTCAGAGGAGACACATCCTGCCTTGTTGAGGTAGCTCAAGGTTGGGTTAAACATCATCCGTTGTGGTTAATGATGGAAAGTGTAGCAGCAATGTCAGGAAAGGGCCCAAGGAAGCACCCCAATAAAAAATAACCTCATGCATTGGCCGTGAGAGGAAAAATTGAACTAGAGCATATTACCTTGTTGGTTGGGGATTATCATGGGCTGAATGTGTCTTAGGCACAAAGAGAACTTGAGTCTTGAGGTGCGTTTTCATTCTCTGGCCCAAGAATAAAAATGTGGGATCTGGATCCTGGGCCACCTTGTTTTCAAATGTCATCTATCTGTGCCTCAAAAAACCATAGTCGCTGAAAATAAACTACCTAGTTCTTCACTGTATAATACTATGATGATCACCAGTGTGTTCCGACTCTGTAAACCTACTTTTCAAATCAGAGTCACCACTTTTCTTCCTGTGGAATAAAATGTATTGTTGACTTCTTAAAAAAAATGTGGGAGCTGGAGGAAGCCATATTCGAGAAATCTCCAGTAAGGGGAGAGTTGAAAATGAGAGAGGTGCACAAGAAACTTACAATAGGGAGGATTGAGTGCACCAAAAACAAATCACCAGAGGCCTGATAAAAGGGGGAATAAGAATTCTAGGCCTAAGGAACCCAAGAAAAATGATCCAAGGACCTGCTTCTGATAATCCACTGGGAGAATATGGACAAAGGTCTGAGAACACTCATAAATAATGGATAATTTTCATTATGGAGCTCCATAATGTGCACTAGTCCAAACAAAAACTTGTTATGCATATGTGCTTCCATGTGTGTGTTTTAAATCTTATATGTTGCAAGGGGAACTCAAAACAGTCCTATTCACTAAACTCCTTCAGCTGCCCACTTTGACTCTGAAGCCTGGATTTATCTCCTAGCTGATCCAAGGGTGTATGGCATTGGAACCTTAGTTTCAGAAGCAGACTCTCTGGATAAACTTAAAATTCAAGTCCAAAGCCGGGTGCCAGTGGCTTGCACCTGCAATCCTAGCTACTCAGGATCTGAGGATTGGGGTTCAAAGCCAGCCCAGGGAGAAAAGTCCTTGAGACTCTTATCTCCAATTAACCACCAGTAAACTGAAAGTGGCACTGTGGCTCAGGTAGTAGGGCTTTCACCTTGAGCTGAAGAGCTTAGGGACAGCACCCAGGCCCAGAGATCAAGTCCTATGACCAACAAAAATTAATGCTTGGGTGAAATGGATTAAATATTCTGTCCGCCATTACTGTTAAGATTGTGTGACACAGACACCAGAAAAACAAGTGGTCCACTTCCCACTGTGATGAACCTCAGATCCCCCAAGGCATGGAATGCCAAACACAGCCTGGGGAAACTTGTAAGACCCTGCTGTTGCTGTTCCCAAGAATAAGGATCTAAGACAAAACCCCTATCTCCCCGAGGTAGGGGGGAACAATTGGCATTTCTGGGACACTTATCAAGATGCAGGGAAGACCGAACCTGTGAAGAGATGAGCAGTAAGCATTAAACATAGCAAGGGGGAATGTCTAATGGTATTGTGGAGGACCAGTGTTGGAGACCTTCCTGGCCAACTAGAGTAGAACCTGTGCTTTGGTTCAATTGGACATCCCTTTTACCCTAGCATTTCATCCACCTGTCCATTTTCAAACATTTTATACTAGTTAGGAGAGACCCCTTCCCTAGAGGGTCATTTGTATTTCCTATTAACATAGATGCTTTTCAGGACTCCCCCAAAAATTTCCAAAAAGTTCAAAGCCAGAAACTAGATAGAAGCTTATGAATTAGTTTTATTCTGATGATTAGTATAAATAAAATATAGTTTTGGGGCTGGCAATATGGGTTAGTGGTCAATGGTTTGCCTAGCATGCATGAAGCCCTAGGTTTTATTCCTCAGCACAACATAAATAGAAAAGGCTGGAAGTGGCACTGTGGTTCAACTGGCAGAGTGCTAGCCTTGAGCAAAAGAAGCTCAGGGAGCCCCAGGACTGGCAAAAAATAAAATGTAGAATAGAATAAGATGAACAGAGGTTTGTTAATTATACTAAAAGATTTTTTTAAACCCATAAATGAAATGCTCTAGTAGGATAGCATGGGCAAATTAGTTCTAGAAACATTATCTGAAAAGGGAAGAGTTTGTGTGGTGACTGGAGGCCGAAGTTGCATAAAGGCCTTAGAAGGATTGAACATTGTCAGTGAGCTAACTAAAAACTCAGATGAAGGGCTGAGAAGGTGGCTCAGCGGTAGAGTGCTTGCCTTGAATGCATGAGCTGTGGGTTCAATTCCTCAGCACCACATAAGCAGAAAAAGCCAGAAATGGTACTGTGGCTCAAGTGGTGGAGACCTATCCTTGAGCTGAAGAGCTGAGGGACAGTGTACAGGCCCATATTTCAGGCCTCACAACAAACAAAACAAAGAAAAAAGAAAAGAGAAGAGAAGAAAAGAAAAGAAAAGGAAAAAGCAGGCGCCGGGGGCTCACGCCTGTAATCCTAGCTATTCTGGAGGCTAAGATCTGAGGATGGCGGTTCAAAGCTAGGCCTGGCAGGTAAAGTCTGTGAGACTCTTATCACCAATAAACCACTCAGAAAGCCAGAAAACTGGAAGTGGTACTGTGACTCAATTGCTAGAGCATTAGCCTTGAGCTGAAGGGCTGAGAGACAGCACCCAAGCCCAGAGTTCAGTCCCAACACCGACCAAAAAAAGAAAAAAAAAAAAAGGCAAGCTTCACCTAAAGGGTTTTCTACCAAGAAGGAGGGAGTGTTTTCTGCCAAGAGGGAGGGAGTTTGGGGGGTTTCTAAATAGCAGGAATGCAAGTTTCCCTTCTAGTGGGGGAAGAGATTGCCTTCTAGTAAGGAGGGTGTTAATGATCAAATTGGTCAAAAACATGATTCAGTTTTATAATGCCCAGATGAGTGTCTAATGTTTGTCAGGTATTGACCTGTGAAAACATCCTGATTGGGGAACTCCAAACAGTCTTAATGCCCTTAATGTGACCATGCTTAGTTCCATGGTCTTAATGGACCTTCTAGTTAATCCTACAAAATTATAGCAACTTCAGTCTTGGAGCAGACACTCTGTATGACTTTCAATTTTGAATCTACCCAGATTGAAATTGAGACTGGATAAGCGAGGTAAATACTGTGGTGATTCTGTCCACATACTGAGTACTACTATGACTGTGTGGCAGGGAGGCCATACAAGAGGTCCTATTTGTGCTGTCATGGAGCTCAGACCCCATGGGCATGAAATTCATGATAGGTCAGCAAAATGTGATCCGAGACAACTTGCTTCTAAAAAGCAAGACTCTCAAAAACCCCTGAAACTGACCAGTTCCATTCTTTCCAAGTCAACTATACTTGGGGAAAATTTGACATTTCTGAGAAACTTAGCTGTATGTAGTGAAGGCCAACCCTTTGACATGAGCAATAAGTACTAATCATAGCCAGGGGAAATGTCTGGTAGTATTGCAGAAGACCGGTATTGGAGATGTTACTGGCCAAATTGAAGTGGAATCTGTGCTTTGGTTCAATTGGCCAACCCACACCTGACCCTTCTCAAACACCTTAAATTAAGTAAGGAGAGACTTCATAGTTAGTGGGTCATTCAACTTCATGTTTACAAATATGCTATGTAGGGCCCTTGAAAATTTCCCAAAGAGCTTAAAGCTAAAAACGAGAATCAGCAGCTCAAATTAGTTTTATTCTATTGATCATAATATGTGCTTTCATTTATCAGCAGGGTTTGTTAATTGGAAATGCCACCATGGAAAAGTAACTAGGAGCCACTGGTAGGACTGAATGGGAAAAATTACGTATAAATATAATACTTGACCAGATAAGATGATGATAAACGAAATGAACCCCAAGATAGGGACTCAAGTGGTTTTTTTCTTTCTTGCTATTGTTTCTAACATATTTATAATATTCCATGTGATTTTTGCTTCTTTGTATTCCCATCCACCCACATGGTATAACCTGTTTCCACTGTGTTTGATGTTGGTGCCCTGCATCTTGTATATACACTTCTCTAATTTGGGGAGGTAAAGGGGAAAAAAAAAACAAAATGCTTAAATAAGGATACAGGTTGACCCATTGTAACAATGAGATGCACAAGACACTGTTGAAAAACAAACTTTACAATTTATGCCGGAGTAGGGGGAGTGTATAGTGTAGTTGTGGAGCTGGGAGGTTAGGGATGGTATAGGAAAATCAAAGGAGGAGGTAACAATGCTTGATAGGAAATGTACGCTCTTTACCTTGCTCATGTAACTAACCCCTCTGAACAGTATTTTTACAATAAGCATATTAAAACAAAGAATAAATATACTTGAAAGAGAATCTGTGTGGTGATGGGAGGCCAATGCTACAGAAAGACTTACAAGGATTGAATACTGGCAAACAAGTTACCTGAAAACTGAGATGAAGCTGAGTGTTATCCTAGATGCTCAGTTGGCTCAGTTCTGAAGCCAACCCAGGCAGGAAAGATGAGACTTTTATTTCCAATTAACCTGCAAAAAGACACTACCAGAGTTGTGGCTAAAGTGGTAGCCTTGAGAAAAAATGCTCTGGGACAATGCCCAGAGCATGAAATCAAACGCAAGACCAGCCCACAGTCTATTTTACTTAGACTTTGAGTATTGTCAGTTTCCTACTCTACAGTTTACCTAAGTATGGTTCATTTCCTGTGCCCATTTTTTACTATTCTGTAGTTTTCCAAGTTCCCCAGTAACTGAGTATACTGGCTATTTCATTTTAGCACTCTTAAATTCAGTTTATTTTTTTATTCTGGAATTTGCCTTCTGGACTTTGCATTATATTCACAAACTGCATTGTTGAAAGGGCAACTCCTTTGTGCAACTAAAAGATTAAAATTAAAATTAAAATTAAATCACAAAGTTCAGTGAGTTTCTAAGTTGTAAACACTTGGTTGGCTGAAAACTGGCACATCTGGAGAGAATATGGACTATTCTAATTCCGGAGTGATGTCCTTTTATAATCCTTAATGTAGGAGTAAACTATTTCTGAGGACTGTGAACCATTCTAGCAAATGATCTAACAAAGAAGGGATGATAATTGACATATGAAGGTGGGGGGCAATCTTGTAAGGTTCAGCCCTTAAGTGGATGAATCTGATATTTCACCAATGTGTACCAGAGAACTGAATTACCTATTTTTGAGAAAAATTCCCACAAATGTCCAAAAGAGTTAAGTTTGAGAATAAGGTTATCTTTCCCCTATAGTTGGACACAAAAATGTAATGGGGAACACTATTTAAGAAGCTAAGAGGAGGTACAAATGTGAAGTGCAATAACCAGTAAATAGTTAACTCCAACTTGAACTTTAGTGTTGATTCCTAGCCCAATTTTCTTTCTTCTTAGTAGGCTTTTTTTCTAAGTTTTAGTAGCAGTTTCTGTATAGAGTGAACTTTGTTAACCTTATATAAGGTAAAGTTCCCCAAGTTCCTCCTCTTCTTCAAGGACCTGACCTGGAAACTGTCAAGAAGAAGAGACGATCTGAAGAAGAGCCAGCTTAAGGGTTCACCTTCCAAGTAAAATTCCCCAAATCTGAACACTGTTATTCGAGTGGGAGTAGGGTCACAAGGTTACTCCTTTGAGGCCATGTCAATCAAAATATCTACTACCATCCTGGTTTTTCAGTTAAATTAATTTTTGCAGCAAGAAATTAGCTTGACAAATGGTTGATTATTAAGGGTGATATTGGTTCTCAGATCCAGGTTGGAGAGTGGATATCATTGTTAAAGAAATAGACAATCTGATTCTCAGCCTTTAGGGGAGCTCTGGATGTTTGGTTCACCATTCTTCTTGATGACATCTGAAAAAAGCTACCAAATGTGATGACAGGTCAGATTTACAGATAATAGCATTGGATATGTTGCAACTCCACAGGTTACAAGTGACAATTTCTGAAAGGGCATTTATGGTCTGGGTGTAATGGATTATGATGATGAGTCACTCTATGATGTCAAAATTATCATGGATGAGCTATAAACAAGAAGTGTAAGTATTTGTTGCAAGTAGAGGCATTTTCTGAAGACATTGGTGAAGTTACATTTCTCAGGATTCATTCATCAGAAACATTGAAATATGAGAAAAGGGACACAAATGATCATCTTTTATGCTTCCCTCTCACAAATGATTATCTTTTATGCTTCCCTCTTTAAGCCCAGAATCCTCCTATTGAAGACATCAGAGAACTCCACAAATAGTTCCATGCTCATACTTTGATGTTGGTGGAAGATGAGGAGGTGTTTTACATTGATGACAAGTTTCTCAGTCTCAGATATGATTGTACCGCCCATGGGCTCACACTGGAACATATAGACTATATAGTTGTTCAGAAAGGTCACATTAACGACTATGATATGCACTTTGTCAGAGTTAAGGCATCTCTGTTTATCAGGTACCCAATAATAGCCAAATACATTTGCTTTGCCTTTCACTGTTATGTCTTGAGGACTTGGTGGAACTTTATGCAGAAGAGTGGAGAACCTACCAATTCTGAAATTCTATTAGGTATTAATTACTTTGCACACAATGGGTCCTTTTTTTTTTTTTTTTTTTACAGAAATCCTGTTAGCTTGTATGTTTTCATTTGATAAAATAGATCAAATGTCATCACTCTCTAGGATTGTGATCCTGAGGAAATGACTAAATCTCCCTTATATCTAAAGTGACTCAGATCTGTTCCAAGTTCATAGAAATTTCTTCTTACCAACACCTTTTCAAATATGATACTTGTGCTTTGTTGATCTCGTTAAGCACCTTTGGATACAAAGAACTTGATGGACAGTACCTAGAAGGGTCAGCACTCTTCTTAAGAGGCCAAAGGAATCTGGCAATGAAGGAGCAAGCATCACAGCTAACCAGTGAAGGAATCATTTCCCCATAAATTTCTTTTGGTACATCATACAACATGAGGGAGGGAATTGTAGTTTTAGACTACTTTATCATAACAGTGATAACCTATCCTTTATTAAAGGAAGGGAAGAATCAGGCTTGAATTTTTACTGGGAAACCTCATCTAGCTAGTTTTATTTTTTTAAAAGATGCTCTGTTTTGTATATAAAATTGTAACTTATTCCAATCCCCTGAATTACAAATAAGTGTTCAAAGTAAAGACCTAGTCATACTGTCTCCTCTATGAACCTTCCTAAAATCAAAAGCTCCTTCTCTCCTTATTGTTTTATCTCTAAAAATTTCTTTGGTGTCAATAAGCTGTTCTGCTGAAATTCAGGTGACACCTGTTTTTATTGTATTCAGGACACCGTTTCTGCAACTGTCTTCATTGGGTTGTCAAAAGGCATTTCAACCATCCAACCTGTGTAAAAGTAAACTCAACTGAAATATACATGTTCATAACGGAGACAACTTTATTAAAGAAAAACATAAGTTTAAATGATTTTGTAGTAATAAGTTCTGCAATCCTGTCTTAATTTTAACCTAGTTAAATTCAGATGATTTATTGTAAAATATATGTAGATATTAGATAATAATATCTGCCTAGAGTAAGTGAGTATATAGTCAGTTGATTGAATTAAAGTTTATTAAATGCCTATTATTTACCAGTCACTATGTTTAACATTAAAAAAGGAAGGTAAATAAAATATGTTAATAGATTTAATTTCTGTAAACTTTTAATTCATGATACTAGTTTTACAATATTCATCTAAAATTTATACATGAAGTAAGGTTTCGAGAGTTAGGTAATATATCCAATGGCATAAAACAGTTGGGCCCAGAGCTGAAATATGCCCAAGACTTATCCTTGTGTTCTTCATGATACCTTATTTAACTCTCAGAACTCAAAATCTAAACTGTTACAACTTCAGCAAATATATTCACTTAGTATTTGCAGTATTCTAAGTTGCTATTTTTTATAACATTACACATGGCCATGTTTCAAAACTGAATGGAAGGTAAATAGTTTGGAGTAGTCACACTTCTTTGAATCCTAGATTGTATCAATTGCAAAAGAAGTTGGTTTTAAAGAGTTTAGATGGCTTGGAAGGTTCTCAAGGCAGGTAAATGGAGATGAACAACAAAAAGATGAGAAAAGAAAAACTAGGAAATGATAGACTTTGATGATTAGAGGAGGGTATATAATGCTAGCAGAGGGAGAAGAAAAGAAAGGTTGACTAGACTTTTAAATGAAGTTTTCTCACAAAAGATCTTAAATAGGAAGACTATATGAAGAACTGTGTTTTAAGATCCACCTGACAAGAATGTACAGGTTGAATCAAGAGATACAGGAATAGAAGAGTGAGGAAACTATGTCTGAGGACATGTAAATAACTTCATGGTGGTGTAGGCATGGACTGAGTGGCAGTCATGGAGCCAAAAAGAAAGGATACTTCCAACTACTCACTAACTGTCCTGAAATTATATATCTGCAGGGCTTCCAGGCACTGGTCTCCCCTCTAGAAAAAAAAAGACGACAATAGAAAGTTGAGGAGATGAGCAGAAGACATGCCCCAATGTATGAACACCAAAGGAAATAATCTAATGTATCAGGGCAAGTGAGATCCCAATAGCAGTACCTCAAGGAACTACCAGGAGGCACAGGAGCAAACCATCAGAATCAGATAAGCCCCTATGAGCCAATATAGGCAAACTTCAGGAAAACAGGGATTATTCTGTTTTTCTGAAGATCTTGATGAAACTAAGGGTATAGAAAAAATGTTTCACACCTTTGAAATACTACCTCTTAAGGTGAGATGGAGTAGACAGGGAAAGTGAGGCATAGGAAACAGCAGCACGGAATTCAGAGAAACTGTATTAATAATTCTATTAAAAGCAAAAAAGCATTATCTCTAAGACCTACATTCCATCAAAAGCTTCAGTATTAGTTAAATGAAAAAGAATAAAGAAAAAGAGTAGATCTCTTCCTCTGACTTAGCCTGCTTGTCCAAAATAAAGTGTGATCTCAATGGAATTCTATGCCTCCATCAGAAAGAATGACATTGCCCCATTTGTTAGGAAATGGAAAGACTTGGAAAAAATTATATTAAGTGAAGTAAACCAGGCCCAAAGAAACATAGGTCCCATGGTTTCCCTTATTTGCAATAACTAGTATATGTCTGAGCCAAGCAGTAAAGGTCAGATAAGTTGATGTTAGGGAAATGAACCCCAAGATAAGTATTCAATTTTTTTCTTTTATGCAATTGTTTCTAACATATTTATAAGATGATTTCTTTGTTGCCTTGTACGTCCCTCCTCCACAGTATAACCCCTGCCTTCACTGTATTTGATGTTGGTATAATTTGTGGAGGGGAAGGGCAAAAACAAATTGTTTAACCAGGGATACAGGTGGACCCATTGCAACAATGAGATGTACAAGTCGTTATGTCGAAAAACGAACTTTACAACTTTGGGGGAGGGGAAGATCGGGTGGGGGAAGGTGGGGAGAGTATGGGAAGAGATGGGAAGGGGAAACAAAGAGGAGGCAACAATGCTTGATAAGAAATGTACCCATTATCTTGCCCATGTAATTGTAACTCCTCTGTACGGTATTCTTTTTTTTTTTAATTTTATTTTATTTGTGAACGTATTGTACAGAGGGGTTACAATTACATGGGCAGGATAATGCATACATTTCTTACCAAGCATTGCAGCCTCCTCCTTTGTTTACCCTTCACATCCCTTCCCAGCCTCCCCCCTCCCCCACAATCCTTCCCCCCCTCCTCCTCCCCCCCCCCCCGCACCAACGTTGTAAAGCTCATTTTCGACATGACAACTTTGTACGGTATTCTTACAATAAAAAAATATATAAAGTGTGATCTGAAAACTGAACAACGATATCTTAAAGAGACATCCTGGAAAAAACAGACATTTGGGAAAAATAACTTTTCTTGATAAAATGTGATTAAAGTTTTATTTTATCTCACGAATGGACACCTGTCTTGTAGCATGTGGCAAAATGCATCCTTTTAAGGGCTTAGCAGACATCTATGACCAAAATTTAACAAATAGGTCAGTCTGGAAGTCTCTGAGCCTAATTGATGAAAGTGTACCTTATGTATTTATCTTTGTTCACACACTTGGTACATTTATCACTCTTAATAAATATGAGTCAAACCCTCAACCTCCATTTGAGCACAGATATGCAGAAAGTTTTAAGATCATTAAGAATTTATGGTCAGACATGCCCATACCCATGGCTGGGTTGTGCACTATCTTTCTTTCTTTCATTAACTCTGCTTTACTAATAAACTTTCTTGGCCTTTAATTTGTATCCTCAAATTATTTTCTGAGACAAATCAGGAACTCAGTATGGAAGGGCCAGGCAGATGACTCCCTTTTGGAGACATCCTCCTTAGGGCATCAGGGATCAGCAATCCTGTAACAATGAAATTATCTTCAGTGTGCTCTTGCTGTGAGTTGCCTGCTGGAACATTACTGTGTAATTTCAAAATGGCTGCCTAAGCAGGTTTTGGTGGCTCAGAGTTCTATTCCTAGCTACTCAGGAGGCTGAGGTCTAAGGATTTCAGTTCGTAACCATCATGAAGAAGCAAACTGTGAGATTCTTATCTCCAATTAACCACCAAAAACACCAAAACTGGAGCTGTGACTCAAGTGTTAAAATGCTAAACTTGAGTAAAAAAATTCAGGGGCAGAGTCCAGGCCCTGAGTTCAAGCCCTAGAACAGGCACAGAAAAAGGCTCCCTGTTTTGACATGTAATTTCTACATTCTAATTTACAGTCATGCATATTTTCTATTTTCCTTGTTTAACTGTCCATTTATGAAACATAATTAGGATCTAGTAAGCTATAAATAAGGTAGAGCTATACATGTGGTAGATTCTTTTCTGTGACTGATTACCCTTGGCACAAACTGTACAGTGTCATGATCTTCTTAAAAACAGAATAATGATCTTTCCAACTGGCAAACTTGCATAATTAAAGGCATCAGCAGTGCATAGAATTAGCACTTCATGTTTTTTTCCACAGGTTTGGACAGCATCCTTCATCAGCTTGACAGATGGAATTTTTTTAAGTTCTTCATTTTGTTCTCATGTCTATAGCTACACAGTCCCTTTCGAGGACCCCATGGAAGATAAAGAATCATGGGCCCAGGATAATTGTCTGTAGGCATGATCTGTTAGCTTGCTTTATTATTTATCACCAGAAACTCTTAACTATGTGCCATTAAAGACCAATCTGCCCGATCTGACATAGGAGAGAACTAGTAACAGAGCACACAAGCATTGGCATTCTCTAGCTGGAAATTGAAAAGATGACATCTTTGCTTGGTGAAAAAATTTTCCAAGAACCTCTATGCACTTAGTTCTAGGTGTTACTACCACAATTATAGATGGTTTGTGCTTGCATCTGCACATTCTAGCTTTAGTTATCCCTTTAATAATAACTACTAGAGTTCTTGGCATGTCACAGACTCTGTCCTGTCATGTTAAAGCTGAATAAACTTGAGAGCTAAAGTCACATGCTTAGTAAGAGAATCATATATAGAACAACCTATATAAGTAGATACATGTAGCTTATTAGTAGGCAGAATGATTTATTTTGTTTTCAGATATGTAAGAAAGTCCATAAGGAAGATAGAGCAGAAAAATAATCTATTTTTTAACTGTAGGTAGAAGCAAAAGCAATATTCAAATCAAAGGGATAGGTTCTAAAACTATCTGCTATTAGACATTTATCCATAGAATGGTATGATAATATGGCGATTTTTTTTGGTCAGTTGTGGGGCCTGAATTCTGGGCCTGTCAATGTCCCTCAGCTATTCAGCTCAAAGTTAATGCTCTGGGAGCCCTGAGTCCTAATAGTCTGCAAGTCTTAACACTGTACTTCCTTAGTGATGGGATAGGAATTTCAGCCTTACTGGACTTAGCATTGATTTCTATGTCCTTTCCTAGCACCTGGCCAAAATTATGATACATAGTTACGGAATGAAAATGTAATGCCATCTTAAGAAAGTCATTTAGGGCTCTGGGAATGTGACTTCATGGTACAGTGATTGCCTAGCATGCATGAAACTCTAGGTTAAATTCTTCAATGCCACATAAACAGAAAAAGAAACACTGGAAGTGCTGCTGTGCCTCAAGTGGTAGAGTGCTAGCCTTGAGCAAAAAAAAATGCTCAGGATAATTCCCTAGTCCCAGGGACTAGTTTAAGCCCCAGGACTGGCAAAAATAAATAAATAAATAAATAAATAAATAAATAAATAAATAAATAAATAAATAAATAAAACAAAGACAACATTTAGTTAGTAAATGCAAAATAAATAACCCATACTTGGAATATATAATTGCTCCTTTTATATTGATACCTGACAAAAGTCTCTAATTCATGTACTTTACCTATATTAGATTACTTTGTTGAAAAAAAAGATTTGTTCATTAGGTCACAGCAATTAATGCCAGGAATGTGGTTAGATGTCAGGTGAAGATTAGTTCTGGAAATTCAAAGATTCCAGGCTTTGAGTGATCACTGCTAATCACAATCAAAAGGGTAGTCTAAGTGAGATTTGGAAATCTTTTTGGTCAGTCATGGCACCAAAAAGGCAAAGGCTAATTAACAGTTGTGACAGAAGAGAACGAATAACTCTAGATGGAAGGAATAAATGTTAGTAACTAAGGTATACCAGAAACTGTTCTAAGGAACCATTTTTGGTTATTGAAGAACTAATTATCAACTAGGCTTATTCCTCATTGCCTTTAACATTCTAAATCTCTTAGGCTAATTCTTAATCTCTGTATGATATATGTCTCTCCTTCTATATTGTTCTTTCAAGTAATCATTATTAAAGGGATCGGATCCAATGAAGAATGAATCAGAGACCCTGCAGGTGCATCTGAAAATGTTCATATCCTGTGTCAAATGTTAGAACATCTTTGAATCTAGTACATAAACAGTCTGAGCAGTCAGTCTAGTGGATATCATTGGAGAAATTCAGAAGGTCACATTTTTTCCAGCAAATCTTATCCCTTATAATAAATGACAGCATGCTGTGTCAGCCTCCTATTAATATGACAAAGTACTTTATAAAATCAACTTAAAAGAAGAAAAGATTAATCTTGGCTTCTGATTTTATACATTTCAGTTTATGTTTCTTATCCTCATTGCTTTGGATTGGTGGTGGCACTGTACCCCATGTCAGGAACATTAGATGGAGCATGTGTTCATAGAAGCCAGTAAGTAAAGAAGAGGAGGAATAGGAGTGGGAGAGGAAGAAAGAGGAGGAGGGGGAGAGGGGGAGGAAGAGTGAGAGGGAGAAGAAAAAATAGGAGACAGAAGAAAAAGAAGGAAGAGGAGGAAAGGACTTTGATCTTAATGTCCTCTTTGATCACAATTTCTCAGTGACCAAATCTCTACAACTGTGCCCACTTGAAAATGTTCACCACCTCTTCATGGCAACATAGTGAAAGCTAATTATTAATCCCAATCCTTTATGATTTCAGATTTAATTTCTAGAGTGGTGGGTAAATATTTCCATACAATTGTGGTAACTTCTGTTCCTAAATATTTACTTGAATTAATCAGAGGAACTATTTGCCTTTGAGTTGGTTTGGTTATACAATTGTTGGAGAGATGAATGACATATTTAGAATGCAAATACACTTTATTTAATAGATAAAGAAGCTTCAAGAGATGTCATTTTGTGATTTTCAAAAATGACTATTTTGATGGAGTTCCAGGAAGATGGCGGAGGAGAAGCTGGAGGCTAAACAAGCTCTTGCATAGAAAGCAGTTTTAGTGTTCCAGTGAACAGTCCTAAAGCCAGAGAATCACACCAAGTGTGCCATCACAGTGCAGAGAGTTAGGCCAGAGAGGGAAAATCCAGGCAAGAAGATATGAGCATTTGCCAGATGCCGCAGCTGTGGTGGCAGTGGCCATAGCCGCCATACCTGCAACACAGAGAGTCCAGGACAAAGGCGTCAGAAGTGGCAGGTGAGTGGATTCTACTTGCCACCAGCAAGAAACAGCAAGGAGCAGACATCTTCATCCTGCACTTCGCAGACCAGAGATGATCCAGGAACTAAGACTCCGGTGTGAGTAGAAGCCTGACATCCTCACTCTTTCTCAGGGAGCAGAGGAGGGAAGGCTACCCCTCCCCCCACAATACCAGAGATCTCCATCTTTGATACTGACAAAGGCCCAGCTGAGCAGCTAGCTCCAAAGCAGGCCTTGAAAGAAAACAAAAGTCATTTAGCAGGTCACAGGAACCTAACCTTACCTGCCAGGCTCAGCTCCACCCAGGGAAAAGTCACCCAGCTCGAGCCACCAGCCGCAGAAGTGGCTTTCTTCACTGGGTAATCAGAGCCAGAGGCTGCCCCTCCCTACAGCAGCCTTGACAATCAATTGAAATTCAGTAAACATAAACCCTGAGAATGGCTCCAGGTTGGGCTCTGTGAGTTTCTCAGAAGCTAGCTCCTCAGGGAAAAGCAGCTGTTTCCTGAAAGGCCTCAACTCTACCCAGAACCTAGCCTCATCACAGCATCTCCAAACTAGAGGAAACAGCCATCTTCCTCTTTTGTGATGCTCAAAGCAGATCTCCCTACCATTGACCTATCTTGGGAGGAGGATCATAAAATCCTGGTTAAAGCAGAGCATTTTTCTGCCTGCTCAAACAAACTGACTTACGAAACCAACCAAGCCACAGGAAAATCAAACACCACAAGCAGACCAGAGACTCCAACAAGAGACTGGTTATGGACACAAGGGAGATACAGGATCTTCCCATCTCCCCCCCCCCCCCCACCAAAAAAAAATCAAAGAACTCTTTTTTTGTACCTTTTATTAAAAAATTTTTCTAAAACTTTTTTTTAAATTTTTAATTTAAAAAAAATTTTGTTTTCTATTAACTTTTTTGTCTTCCTCTTATAATTTTTATTTTAGGGGTATATGTGTATATACTTTTTTTCCCTTTTCCTTTTTTCTCTTTTTTAAATTTTTTTCTTTAGTTCTACTGACCATTTGATCCTTTTTTTCTTTCCTTCTCATTCTTTTCACTTTTTCTTTTCTCTCATTCTTCTTTGCATGACTTAATTGCTGTTCTGCTCATCCTCAGATATACCTGTAGTCGATTATTAGACCTTAGCCCCATTGTGTACACACTTAATCCAGAAATTTATTACTCAATTTAAAACCTCTTAGACTTAAATTCCTTAATAGCAGTACTACCTCTTTATGCCTATATAATATTTTAAGCATTTTTATTTTTAAGTTTTTCACGTCTCCTTTCTATCCCTCCCCTTCTCTTATTTTATCAACGTTCTTCTCTGCATATTACGTTTTCATTTTTGCATAATTTTTAAGTGTTGCACTTTTTAATTTTTAATTTTTGTTTTTCCATTTTTTCTTCTTTTTCTTTCTCTTTCTTCTCTTTTTCTCTCTCTCTACTATCGTTTTATCCAACCTATTTTGCTTTGAGATTAGGATTTAGTTAACTCTCCCTCTGCCTTTCCGCATCCCTCTATGCCTATTTTCACCAACATCTCTCCCTAAACCTAATAATTTCTGTTTGCCAAATTCTTCTTTGCAGTTCGTAGCCCATTAATACATAGTTGTTTGATGTTGAATAGATATATCTATTGAACTAGATTGTATCTGCAGACTTTTGACTGTGCAACTACAGACTTCGGTTGATGCTTCCCTTAAAATAGTGTGCTAACACAAAACTGGTGTTACTTTCATCCCAAATGGGCAGAGCAATCCGGAAAAACACAAGAAAAATGGCAAGTCCGGGTATCTCAACTCCCACTCATGATCAGGGGACAGAACAGATAATGAATAATCATGAGGAGAGTTCCCAAAAAGCTCTACAAACACTACTGGTAAACATGGTAAATGAAAAGATTGAAACCTGCAAAGGACTCTGTATGAGCATGATAGGGAGAGAGAGGAGGCAAAACAAACTTTAAATGCAGGAATATCATGAGCGTGAGGAAGCTACTCAGAGATTGATACAGGAATTGCGTGAGCAACTTGAAAACACTCAAAGAGAAAGCCAGGAATGGCGTGAGCAGGTTGAGAACACCCAACGAAAACTACAGGAACTGCGTGAACGTGAGGAAGCTAATCAGAGAGTAATACAGGAATTGAGAGAGCAGGATGAGAATACAGAAAGATCACTAAAGGGATTCATGGAATCCATAAACACAGAGTTGAAGGAAGTCAGGGAGACCACAAAAGGAATGCTGAATGGAACCCAAAAGAAGGAATGGGAGTCCAAGGAAATCATAACCAATCAACTAAGTGATTTGAGAATAAACACTGAACACCAAATTAAGGAAGAAAAGAAGGTCATACAAGATTTAAAACAAAGTTCAAACAAAGAATTTGAAGCCATGAAAGCCGACCAAGTAGAAGGAAAAGAATTAAAAAACAATGTAGAAAGTCTTGATAGTAGGTTAGACCATGCAGAAGATAGAATTTCAGGGATTGAAGACAGCCTAGCTATTATAGAGAAAGAACATACAACCATCCAAGACAAATCCAAGAAATATGATAGATCTATTCAACACTTGGAAGACACCATCAGAAGGCTTAATCTGAGGATAATGGTTGTAGAGGAGCACCTAGAGATAGAAGTTAATGGTCTAGGAAATTTGTTTAACAGGATCCTAGCAGAGAACTTCCCAAACATGCAAAAAGATAGGACTATTCAGATACAAGAATCTTATAGAACTCAAATAGACCAGACCAGAATAGTACATACCACTGCCCCATTATAATCCACACAGAATCAATTCAGACCAAGGAAAAGATCCTTAAAGCTGTCAAGGACAAAGTATCAATCACCTATAAAGGGAAATCAATTAAAATCACCTCAGATTTCTCAGCAGAGACAATCAAAGAAAGAAGAGCCTGGAATGATGTATGCCATGCCCTAAAGACAAACAACTATCAACCAAGAATTCTGTATCCAGCTAAACTCTCCTTCATAACCTCAGGTCAAATAAAAACCTTCCATAGCAAAGAAAAACTGAAACAATATATCTCCACCAAACCAGCCCTACAAAAGATTCTTAAAGATGTCCTACACATAGAAAACCAACAAGACCACAATAAAGGCCAAGAAACCTCACCCAAACTGAAAATCCAAGAACCATAAGAAGAACCCAGTTGCAGCAGGTATCAAGAACGTGGATAAAATAGCAGGAACTCCCAAATACTTCTCAGTCCTATCTCCCAACATTAACGACTTAAGTCTCCAATTAAGCGACATAGACTGTCTAGTTGGATTAAAAAGCAAGATCCTTCTATCTGCTGCCTTCAGGAATCATTTCTTGCCCTAAAAACAAACACATTTTCAATGTGAAAGGCTGGAACAAAATCTACCAAGCAAATGGCCCCCATAAACAGGCGGGAGTTGCAATCCTAATATCAGATAAAATAGACTTCAAATTAAAATTAGTGAGGAGATAATGAAGGTCGCTACATACTAATTAAGGGATCTCTCCTTCAGGAGCATATTACAATCCTAAATATCTATTTGCCAAAAATCAGAGCACCCAAATTTAACCAAGAAACACTACTATAACTCAAATCCCACACAGATCCAAAGACATTAATTGTTGGGGATTTTAACACACCACTTTCCCCACTAGATAGATCAACTCTGCAAAAACTCAACAGAGAAATCGCAGACCTAAACAACTGCATAGATCAACTAGATTTAACAGACATCTACCGAATATTTTACCCCACAGCATCAGAATACACGTTTTTCTCAGCAGCACATGGAACATTTTCCAAAATAGACAACTATTAGGCCACAAAGCAAACTTGTCCAAATTCAGAAACATTGAAGTTATACCTTGAATTCTCTCAGACCACAAGGGAACAAAATTAGAACACGGCACCAAAAGCCACCAAAGAAAATCCTGTAACACATAGAGGCTTAAAAACACACAGCTGAATCACGAGTGGGTCATGGAAGATATTAGAAAGGAAATTCAAATGTTCATGATATTCAAGAAAAATGAACACAAAAATTACCAGCTCATCTGGGACACAGCAAAGGCAGAACTTAGAGGCAAGTTTAAATCTCTGAGTTCCTACATCAACAAATTGGAGAGATCTGAAACCAACAATTTAATGAGACATCTGAGCCTCCTTGAAAAAGAGCAGTAAGATAAGTCCCAATCCAGTAGATGGAAAGAAATAATTAAAACTAAATCAAAATTAAATGAATTAGAATGCAAAACAAAAACATACGAAGAATCAACCAAAGAGTTGGTTCTTCGAAAGAATTAACAAAATTGACAGACCCTTGGCAAATCTTATCAGAAAAAGAAGAGAACAGACCCAAATAAATAAACTCAGAGATGAGAATAGAAATATCACCACAGAAACAACCAAGATTCAGAACATTATAATGGAATACATCTCAAAACTTTATGCTAATAAGTTTGAGAACTTGGCAGAAATAGACTTTTTCCTAGCAAATACTGACATGTCAAAACTAAACCAAAACTAAACCAAGATGAGTTAAACTATCTTAACAGCCAATATCAAGCATTGAAATAGAAACAGCAATAAGAGACCTAGCAGTTAAGAAAATCCCAGGACCAGATGGCTTTACAGCGGAATTCAACAAAGCCTTCAAAGCAGAACTCACACCAATACTCCTTCAACTCTTCAATGAAACTGAAAGAGAAAGTTCACTACCAAACTCATTCTATGATGACATCATAAGCCTCATCGCAAAACCTGGCAGGGAATCATCAAAGAAAGAGAAGTATAGACCCATTTCTTTGATGAACATTGATGAAAAACTTCTCAACAAAATTTTGGCCAATCGACTTCAACAATTCATCCAAAAAATCATACACCACAATCAAACAGGATTCATTTCAGGGATGCAAAGCTGGGTCAATATAAGCAAATCAATTAATATAATTCAGCACATTAACAGGAGCAAGGATAAGAACCACATGGTTATCTCAATAGATGTAGAAAAGGCATTTGACAAGATTCAACACTCCCTTATGATGAAGGTTCTGCAAAAAATTAGGAATCCATGGAACATTCCTCAATACAATAAATTCTGTATGTGACAAACCTACAGCCAGCATTGTACTTAATGGTGAAAAACTAAAACTATTTCCTCTTAACTCAGGAATGAGACAAGGATGTTCATTCTCTCCACTTCTCTTCAATCTAGTATTAGAATGCTTAGTTACAGCAATAAGACAAGATGCAAACATAAAATGGATCCAAATAGGGAAAGAAGAAGTAAAACTCTCCCTCTTTGAAGATGACATAATCTTGTATTTAAAGAATCCCACAGAATCCACTTCAAAATTACTCGAGCTGATTCAAAATTTTGGCAAAGTAGCAGGGTATAAATTTAACCCTCAAATATCAATGGCTTTTCTGTATGCCAACAATGAGAAAAGTGTGGCTGAAATTAGGAAAGCAACTCCATTCGTAATATTCCCACATAAAATAAAATACCTAGTAATTAACTTAACCAAAGAAGTGAAGGACCTCTATGATGGAAACTTTAAAAACTTGAAAAAGGAAATCAAAACAGAACTTAGAAAGTGGCAAAAAAAAAAAAAAAAAAAAAAAACTCCCATGCTCCTGGATTGGAAAGATCAACATCGTGAAAATGGCAATACTTCTCAAGGCTATCTACAAATTCAAGGTGATACCTATGAATATTCCAACCTCATTCTTCAAGGAAATAGAAGAGGCAATCCAAAAACTCATATGGAACAATAAAAGACCCCGAATAGCAAAAACGATCCTCAACAGAAAGAACAGTGCTGAAGGAATATCAATACCAAATTTCAAACTCTACTATAAAGCCATAGTAATCAAAACAGCTTGGTACTAGCACAAGAACAGACCTCAGGACCAATGGAATAGAATTGAAAACCCAGAAATGAACCTCCAGACCTATAGCCATCTAATCTTCGATATGGGAGCCAAAAAACATAGAATGGAAGAAAGACAGCCTCTTCAGTAAATGGTGCTGGCAAAATTGGTTAACTACTTGTAGAAAACTAAAGCAAGATCCTTATATATCACCCTGCACCAAAATCAACTCCAAATGGATCAAAGACCTCGGAGTCAAAGCAGACACTCTGAAAACATTACAGGATGGAATAGGAGAAACCCTAGGTCTCCTTGGCACAGGCTGAAATTTTCTTAATAGAGACCCAAAAACACAACAAATCAAAGAAAGGTTGGACAAATGGGATTATATGAAGTTAGAGAGCTTCTGCATGGCAAAGGATATAGCTAGCAAGATGAATAGAAAGCCCACAGATTGGGAGAAGATCTTCACTAGCCATACAACGGACAAGGGTCTCATTTCTAAAATATACCTAGAACTCAAAAAATTAAATCCCCCAACAACAAATCTTCAAAGAAACAACTGCCCAATAAATAAGTGGTCTAAAGACTTAAAGAGAAACTTCTCTGAAGAGGAAAGAAGGATGACCAATAGACACATGAAGAAATGCTCAACCTCCCTAGCCATAAAAGAAATGCAAGTCAAAACAACATTGAGATACCACCTCACCCCAGTTAGAATGGCTATAATCAAGAACTCTAATAACAACAGATGCTGGAGGAGATGGGGACAGAAGGGAAGCCTACTGTCTTGTTGGTGGTCGTGTAATGTTGTTCAACTACTTTGGAAAGTAGTATGGAGGTTCCTCAAAAAACTCCACATAGAGCTCCCCTATGATCCAGCAATCCCACTTTTGGGCATTTACCCAAATGATCACAAACAAGACCACACTAAAGCTACCAGCACGACTATGTTTATTGCAGCATTATTTACCATAGTTATGATATGGAGCCAACCCAGATGCCCCTCAGTAGATGAATGGATCAAGAAAATGTTGTGTATATATACAGTGGAATCCTGTTCCTCCATCAGAAAGAATGAGATTGCCTCATTTGTTAGGAAATGGAAAGACTTGGAAAAAAATTATATTAAGTGAAGTAAGCCAGCCCCAAAGAAACATAGGTCCCATGGTTTCCCTTATTTGCAATAGCTAGTATATGTCTGAGTCAAGCAGAAAAGATCAGATAAGTTGATGTTAAGGAAATGAAGCCTAAGGTATATATTTAAATGTTTTTTTTTTCATGCGATTTGTTTCTAACACATTTATAAGATGATTTCTATGTTGCCTTGTACGTTCCTCCCCCATGATATAACCCCTGCCTTCACTGTATTTGATGTTCGCATAATTTTTGAAGGGGAAGGGAAAAAACAAATCGTTTACCAGGGATTCAGGTGGACCCATTGCAGCAATGAGATATACAAGTCGTTATGTCAAAACGAACTTTACAAGTTTGGTGGGGGCAAAGGAGGATTGGATGGAGCGCCGGGGGGAGAATGGGAAGAGATGGGAAGGGGAAACTAACGAAGAAGCTACAATGCTTGAAAAGGAATGTACTCATTATCTTGCCCAGGTAATTGTAACCCCTCTGTACAGTATTTTCAGACACACACAAAGGAAACAAATTAGAACAATCTTGAATCAGTACTAATGATGGAACACTAGGTCCTTGAAAAACAGGAGCAGGCCTAACCAAAACCCAGTAGACAAAAATAATACAAATTAGATTAAAGAAGTAAATAAATCAGAGTCTCAAAAAAACATACAAGAAATCATAATTGACTTTTATATACTAGTAGCTCACAAAATCACTCAATGAATGTCAATGTAGATATTTTTAGAAATAGACTCAAGCAGCACAAACCAGTGAACAAAAAAAATCTAGAATTCTAAGAAACAACATTCTGTTTGAGTTTTAAAAGATTTCTCTGTTATTATTAAGGTGATTAATAGAGGGATTGCAATTACATAAGTCATGTAATGAGTACATTTCCTTTTATGGAATATCTTCAGTTCCCCCACTTGTTCCTCATCCCTCCCTCCTGTCCCCATCCATGTGTTAAATCATCAATGTTCAATGAACTCCACTACTGCAATTTTCACCCTTTTCCCAAAAGCTCTGTGCCCACCTCCCACCTTCCTGAAGACGTACAATGAATATACCATGCATAGGTAAAGAAGACAGAATCATCACACGCTATAACGAACAACAAACACAAAAACAAAAAAGGAGTCTTTTGTTTCCATATCTCATAGTTTGAGTATGTATACCATGTTATATAAATATAATTGTTTTTATCTTAAAATCAATTCAGGAATTAAGGTGTGATAACTTATAATGTTGCTTTCTATTTAATAATTCTTTTTGTTTTTACATTAAAGATGTCGTGAAGTTCAAGTCCTAATGAAATTTGAATGTTCAGATTTAATGTTAAAATTTCAAAATGTCTAACAGTTCCATTTTGGCAACCAAAATGAAGAACAGTGATGTTTTATCCTCATGAATGTCATTATTTCATGTGCAAAAAAGGAAAATAAATGTAATATTAAGTCAGTGGAAATAAGAAATCAAATATTATACAATATTAATTCAGTGGAAATAAGAAATAAAATACTTATGCAATGCCTCAATTCCAGAGATTATGAGATCTATTGATAAAAGTAATAAAACTTGTAAAGTTGGTTTTTCGACATAACATCTTGTACATCTCATTGTTGCAATGGATCCACCTATATGCTATTTAAACAATGTGGTTTTTTTTCCCTTCCCCTCCAGAACTTATACCAATGGGGAGATGGAAAGGGATGGAAAGGGGAAACAAAGGAGAAGGCAACAATGCTTGATAAGAAATGTACCCATTACCTTATCCATGTAATTGTAACCCCTCTGTACGGTATTTTCACAATTAAAAAAAGAAATAATAAATAATTTTAAAAACTCAGGACTGGCAAAAAATGTATTTTAAGAGAAAAAGACTAATAAAACTTGTTTTAAGTAGATTACTTAAGACATGAAGCAAGTGATAATTTTCTTTTCTAGGTGAAGTTGATATAGAAATCAAAGCTCAAAGATTCCAGAGTTCTGTGTGCTTGATATATGTCAATTTACACATATGCTTGACTCATCTCAACGTTATTTGAAGATAAATGAGAACAGGAATAGAATAAAAAAAGTCAATCAAATGTTTAGATTTATTTTGTGACTAAATATGTCTTTTTATATCTATTTATTATATTTGAATAATGTGGTAAATTTATTTAAGTCACATCAACAATAATGAGAAATAAACAGCCCCTAGCTCCTTAAAAGACAGTAAGACAAAAAGGAAACAACAAAGAAAAAAATTGAACCTCACTTTGCACGTGGTCTTTGTATACTGTGGTGCTTTGTAATTGTGGATTATGTGACTATCCCATGAATCTGGGCTCAAATCACAAGGACTACTGGAAGAAAATTTCAAAATCTAGATCAGCTAACACAGCTGTGCAGTTTTTTGTGGGTTTCACTACAATAGCAGCTGGCCATAAACTGTACAAAGGAAATAATTCTACTGCTTTGCAGGCAAGAATGTGATGAAAACCATTCTTTTATCTTGTTAGATGAAATAAGAAAACCACACTTGAAAAGCTTACTAAGGGGAGGGGGGACCAAGATGGCGACGGGGCAGTAGGGAAACGCCACAGCTCTCTCCAACCAAAAAGAGAGTTCGAGTTCCAACGCTTAATCTCCCCAAGAGACCGACAACAACAAAAAGACGAACACTCAGAGAAAAACCAGAGGTGGAAAATAACAAAAAAAGAAAGAGAAGAATTTCAGAACAGAGAAGAGCGAAGACCCCTCACCCAACCTTTACTGGCCGCGCGGCAGTGCGCCAAGCCGCCGGCCAGCCGGCCCGGTGGGGCTGCCGGAGCCCCAGAGACACAGGGGGCCGTTTGCAGATCACCAGGTACTGGTTTGCAGAAGAGCAGATCACCAGGAACAGAGAAACCTACCAGCTGGGAGTCTCCACGAGGATCCCACCCCCACCCCTCACTCTCCACTGGAGCAGAGAGGCTCCATCCCACCAAAGCCGCCTGGAACCAGCAGCGCGACAAAGGGACCTGTCGGCAGACCACCCGCCCGATCGTGATCGCAACGACCTGGCCGGGGCCGCCCGCGTCCCAGAGACACAGGGGGCTGCCTGCAGATCACCCGCGCAGAAGCCTGAGGCACCGGTGTCAGACCCACCGGATCTCTACAACCCGCGAAGAAGCCGCCTGAGCGTGGACACTGTTGACCCGACAGCTTCGATAGAGGCAGAGACAGAAAAGAATCACACAGAGCCACCACCGCCCAACCCAGCCCCCAACCACCCCAACTGAACTCGGATTGCAACAACAACTGATGACCTACACCACACAGAAACAACCAGCTCCAGGGTAAGTACCCCACAGGGGACAGTGTATCCCTCAAGGGAGACCAGAACTGGAGGGAATCCCCAGACCCTGACCGAGACTCCCTACCCCAACACCCGGACCACAGGACCCACTAAAACTGGGAACTGTTCGAGAGCTCCACGAGCCCGTGGAGCACACTCTGCTGGCCAGGTCAGAGCAAGAGTGCCCCTGGAAGGGAGCTTAAATGCCCAAGCCAGGAACAGCGCCCCTGGGTCAAGACTACCAACAGTAGAAGAAATTTGAACTGTGTCCTCCACGCTGCATAACCTAGGTGGTATACACATCAGCACAGGCCTAACAAGCGCGCTCCAGGCTGGGGCCCGAACCAGGCCCGGGGATCCGGCGCCTGAACAACACAAACAACTCCTCCCAACTGAAGTAAAAAGCTGAGCATACGCCTCAACAGAGGGGAGAAAACCAGGAAACAACACTCCCCGGGAAGCACGCCTGTGACAACAAAAGACCTGGAGGCTCAGGACAAGAGAAGCCCAAACCCCACCAAAACTCCACCCATATACCCTAGGCTGGGAATTGGGCAACACAGGCTGCCAGCACCTGATAGTAAGCAGGAGCTCAGGCTGATAAGGTGGCTCAGCAATAGAGTGATAGTCTTGGATGTATGAGGCCCTGGATCTGATTCCTAAGCATCACAAAAGCAAAAAGGGTCAGAAGTGATGCTGTGGCTCAAATGGTAGGGTGTCAGCCTTGAGCTGAAGAGCTGAGGGACAGCACCCAAATCTAGAGTTCAAGCCTACAACCAGCCCAAAACAAACAAACAAAAACACATCAGGAGCCCATAGCAGACTCCAGTATTTGGGAGAGTGCATCCAGAGCATCTGATCTTCCCAAGAGCACCCGTAGGAGCAAACACAAGCAGTCTAGGCTGCTCAACCCTTCCAAAGGCGGGAATTGCCAGCAATCTACAGCAGAGAGCTGAGAATCCTAAGTAAGAATATCAGCTGGAAATAGGCTCCCAACAGAACCCAGATCAGGCACTGATCCAATACAGAATCAGCAACCAAGCACAGACAGACACACCAAAACAAAATTGAAGAGCAGTCTCCTGAACCCCCATGCGAAAATCACAGAGAAAAATCACAAGGTTTACCACCACCCAGGACAGCAAGCTCACCTCAAAAGCCAGCAGCCATGCAGGGGAGAGCCCCAGTGGGAGCAAAGCAGGAATGGAAGACAAAAGCTACATCCAAGGGTTGCTGGAGGCAATGACTCAAGAAATAAAGTGAGAAATTGATCAGAAATTGGAAGAGCACAAGGATGAACTATCAAAAGAGATACAGGATATCAAACAAGAGTTGGATGCAAAAATAGAAGCTGCACAAACCTCAGTAAGAAGTGAGATAAACGCCAAATTAGAGGTAATGCATACCTCATTGAGAGGTGAGATCAGTACTCTGAGAACCAACATTGAATCCATAAAGGGATCCATTTCCTCCATGCAAACCACAATAGAAGCCACGGTCAACAGACTGAATGAAATGGAAGGTAGAGTGTCAGATACAGAAGACAGAATACACCAACTGGACCAAAAAGTGACAGATATGGAAAAATCACTCAAATTAAACCAAAGGGAAATTCAAGAGCAAGCAGATAATGCCAAGAAACTTAACCTTCGTATAATCGGAGTGGACGAAGGTGAGGAATTCCAGAGCAAGGGAATGCAACACCTATTTAACAAGATAATCAATGAAAATTTTCCCCACCTCAAAAACGACCATCTTAACTACATTACAAAAGCTTATAGAACACCCAACAAGCAAGATCCCAGGAGAAACACTTCTAGACACATTATAGTAAAAATGATAGATCTGAATAATAAGGAAACAATCCTGCATGCAGCAAAAAGGAAGAAGGCGCTATACTACAATGGGAAAAAAAATAGAATCACTGCAGATCCCTCCACACAA
The DNA here is from genome assembly GCF_019054845.1 of Dipodomys spectabilis. Classification (NCBI taxonomy): domain Eukaryota; kingdom Metazoa; phylum Chordata; class Mammalia; order Rodentia; family Heteromyidae; genus Dipodomys; species Dipodomys spectabilis. The sequence continues at coordinate 5,331,051 of NW_024871193.1, read as the reverse complement.
ACAATGAATGCAAGAAAAGCCTGGGAAAGCACCATACGAGCCCTGAGAGCCAATAACTGCCAACCCAGACTAATATACCCGGCAAAGCTAGCATTCACATTCGATGGAGAACTGAAAACTTTTAATAGCAAAAAAAAAAAAAAAAACTAAATGAATACATAAACATTAAGCCAGCATCACAAAGAATTCTAAGAGGGGGGACACAACCTGAAGAAAGCAACCGGGAACTGGGACCTGCCCCAAACAGGCGTTACTCAAAGTCTAACTGAGCAAGCACAGGAGGAAAGGAAAGAAGAAAAACTTAGGAAAACGGAATGGCAGGGACAACAATGCATCTCTCTATACTTTCTCTTAATATAAATGGGCTGAATTTGCCAATTAAAAGAAAACGAACTGAGGACTGGATCAGAAAACAAGACCCATCCATCTGTTGCCTTCAGGAGACCCACCTCTCAGCCAAACACACAAACAAACTCAGAGTGAAGGGGTGGAAAAGGATCTACCAATCAAATGCTCCCAGTAAGAAAGCAGGTGTAGCTATCCTGATATCCGAAAAAATAAACTTTTCATTAAAATCAGTACAGAAAGACAAGGACGGACACTACATATTAATAAAGGGAACAATCCAAGAGGAGGATATAACCATCATCAAGTTATATGCCCCAAATATTGGTGCACCCAGATATGTCAACCAAATTCTCTCAAACTTACAGAATAAAATAGATCCCAATACGATAATACTAGGAGACTTTAAAACGCCACTCTCACCAAAGGACAGGTCTACCAACCAGAGGATTGTCAAAGAAGCTACCGAATTAAGTGAGGCCATACTTCAAGCGGAATTAACTGACATCTACCGAGTATTTCACCCTAAACAACACAGTACACATTCTTCTCAGCAGCTCATGGAACTTTCTCCAAAATAGACCATATCATAGGTCATGCAAGGAACTTAAGCAAATACAAAGGAATCGACATAATCCCCTGAATCCTATCTGACCACAGTGGAATCAAGCTAGCTCTCAATAACAAAGCATACCGCAGAAATTTCTCTAATACATGGAAATTGAACAGCACACTCTTTATCAATGCCTGGGTAACAGAAGAGATCAGAGAAGAAATAAAGCATTTCCTACAACTCAATGAAAATGAAAACACCTCACAAAGAAACTTGTGGGACACAGCAAAATCAGTCCTGAGGGGCAAATTTATTGCCCTCAGTGCCCACTTCAAGAGAATGGAGACAGACCAAGTAAATAATCTCATGTTGCAATTAAAACAGCTAGAAAAACAAGAAAAAATGGGACCTAAAGCTACTAGACAAAGCCAGATAACCAAATTAAGAGCAGAGATTAACCAATTAGAAAATCAGAAAACGATAATCAAAATAAACCAAACAAAAAGCTGGTTCTTTGAAAAAATAAACAAAATTGATGGCCCGTTGGCAAGATTAATTAAAAAAAGAAGAGAGGAAACCCATATTAATAGGATTAGGGATGCCACGGGAAACATCACAACACGTACCCAAGATATCCAAACAATTCTAACAGACTACTTTTAAAAGCTATACTCTCTAAAGGAAGAAAATCTGGCAGAAATGGATGCATTTTTAGAGAAATTCAAGTTGCCCAAACTGAGCAAAGAAGAAGTTAACCAATTAAATAAGCCAATATCCTATAATGAGATACAGAAGCTATCAAAAGTCTTCCAACAAAAAAAGCCCAGGACCATATGGATTCACAGCAGAATTCTATAAGACCTTTAAACAAGAACTAATACCCATACTCCTCAAGCTCTTCAGAGAAACAGAGAAGGAGGGAGCTATCCCAAACTTTGTACGAAGCCAATATCACACTCATCCCCAAACCAGGCAAAGACTCAACCAAAAAGGAGAATTACAGGCCAATTTCCTTGATGAACACAGATGTAAAGATCCTTAACAAGATTCTAGCTAACAGAATCCAGAAACACATAAAAAAAATAATACACATCCCAGAGACACAGGGATGGTTTAACATACGTAAGTCAATAAATGTAATCCAACGTATCAACAGAGCCAAGGTCAAGAATCACATGATTATCGCCACAGATGCAGAAAAGGCCTTTGATAAAATTCAACATTCATTCATGCTAAAAGCTCTGGAGAAAATAGGAATAGAAGGAACATTTCTAAAAACAATAAAAGCCATTTATTATACTTAATGGGGAAAAGCTACAACCAATTCTCCTAAAATCAGGAACAAAGCAAGGATGCCCACTGTCTCCACTTCTCTTCAATATAGTCCTAGAACCCTTAGCCAGGGCAATAAGGCAAGAAAAAGACATTAAAGGGATCCGCATAGGGAAAGAAGAAGTTAAACTATCCCTTTTTGCAAAGGACATGATACTATAGCTCCACGATCCCAAAAACTCCATCCCCAAACTCTTAGAAATCATAAATCACTTCGGCAAAATAGCAGGATACAAAATAAACCCACAAAAATCAGTTGCCTTCCTATACACAGATAATGTACAGGAAGAGAGGGAAATAAAGGGAGCAACCCCATTCACAATAACCTCCCCAAAAATAAAATATTTAATAATTAACCTAACCAAAGATGTAAAAGAACTATTTAATGAGAACTATAAAAAGTTAAAGAAAGAAACTGCAGAAGACACTAGGAAATGGAGAGACCTCCCATGCTCCTGGATAGGCCGACTTAATATAGTAAAGATGGCAATACTTCCAAAACTAATATACAAATTCAATGCAATTCCTATTAAAATCCCAATGACGTACATCACTGAAATACAGAAAACAGTCCAAAAATTCATATGGAACAACAAAAGACCTAGAATAGCCAAAACAATTCTAGGGGATAAAGACAATATGGGAGGGCTATCCATGCCGAACTTCAAACTCTACTACAGAGCTAACTTCAAACTCTACTACAGAGCTATAATAACAAAGACAGCATGGTATTGGCACAAAAACAGACCCGAAGACCAATGGAACAGAATAGAAGATCCAGAAATAAATCCACAGGCCTACAGCCAGCTGATATTCGACAAAGGAGCCAAAGACATACAATGGAAGAAACACAGCCTCTTCAACCGCTGGTGCTGGGAAAACTGGGCAGCCACATGCAGAAAACTAAAAGTGGACCCAGCCTATCACCATGCACCAACATCAACTCAAAATGGATTAAAGACCTTAACATTAAACCTGAATCTCTGAAACTACTGCAGGACAGAGGAGGAGAGACACTTGAACTAATAGGCACAGGAAGGAACTTCCTGAACAGAGTCCCAGGGTCACAACAAGTTGGAGAGAGACTTGACAAATGGGACTACTTTAAATTAAAAAGCTTCTGCACAGCTAAATCTATCGCAACTAAGCTAAAAAGACAACCAATGAATTGGGAAAAAATATTAACCAGCAATATATCAGACAAGGTTTTAACATCCTGTATATACAGGGAGCTCAAGAAACTAATCCCTCCCAAACCTAACAAACCAATTACTAAATGGGCAAGGGAACTAAAGAGGGACTTCTCAAATGAAGAAATAAAAATGGCAAAGAAACACATGAGGAAATGTTCATCATCCCTGGTGGTGAAGGAAATGCAAATAAAGACAACCCTGAGATACCACCTTACCCCAGTCAGAATGTCCCACATCCACAAATCAGCCAACGACAAATGCTGGAGGGGATGAGGAGAAAGAGGAACCCTATTACACTGCTGGTGGGAATGTACACTTACACAACCACTTTGGAAAGCAGTCTGGAGGGTCTTTAGAAAGCTAAAGATTGACCTCCCTTACGACCCAGTCATACCACTTCTAGGCATCTACCCTGAACAACAGGAACCAATATACAAGGACACGTGCACCTCCATGTTTATTGCAGCACTGTTCACAATAGCTAGGATATGGAAACAACCCAGACGCCCCACCACAGCTGAATGGATCCAAAAATTGTGGTATCTATACACAATGGAATATTATGCAGCCATTAGAAATGACAAAATAATGGCATTTGCAGGGAAATGGATGGAGCTAGAAGGAATCATGTTGAGCGAGGTTAGCCAAGAACGAAGAGACAAACGGTACATGGTCTCCCTGATAAGTGGATGCTAAATCCAAAATGTTAGGTGATATGACAAAACTAACAGTACTTAAGAAACAAAGAACTCCCACTCATCTGGTTGAACCACTACTAAATATCCCCATGCTGCTGATCACATATATGGTAGATAACATGTGACCACCGTTATATATTACAGACTGTGATAGACAATTTGCTCCAGGAAAGTTAGAATGAACTTGTGACTTTAAATGAGCATCATTATTCCACAATACTGTGAAATTCCGGAAATTATGTAATCACTTAATCACAATCAAAAAAAAAAAAAAAAGAACCTCGGGGAAGGGAGGGAGGGAGGGGATGGTAGGGGGAAAACAATGGAGGGGGTAACAATGTTCAAGAGGAAGTGTACGCATTACCTCACTCATGTAACTGTAACCCTCTGTATAGAATCTTTACAATTAAAAAAAAAAAAAAAGCTTACTAAACGATCAGCCCTTTAAAGAACAGTACCATTTTTAAGGCACTCTAGATAATTCAAGTCCTTCATCCCCCCACAACCATTACTGCCAGTCACAAATCATTGCCAAGTGAATTTCCAGTTCTTTTTGATGTTTCAAATGGCTTAGGAGTAACATCAACAATAATTCAAGTTGTTGAGAATATTTAATTTAGAATACGCAAACAAATCAGATTCAACTCCATAGTGTAACCTTTAGGAAAAATGAACTGAGGAATATGGCATGTCCTTTTTAATTTAATATTAGACATGATGGCAAAATGCTGGAAACAGACTCTGCAAGAAGGAAACAGAAGTCTTTGATAAGATATATTAAAGATTACCTAGGGACAAGTAATTTTACCTACATTTTGTATTATATGACAACATATTTTTGTCTGCTAATCAGGGACTCAAAAAGATTTTTAATTATTATATGAAAAATGAATCATCATGAATGAATGAAATCAGGGAGTAAATGGCTCAGGAGCTGGATGGTTCTTTTAAATATTCTCATTATTTTGAATGATCTGGTATTTTTGTATGTGTGGAATTATGAATGTATTTTATATCTGGGCAGGAAAGTTTGATTATTAGATCATTGTCTGATACTCAATGTCAGGAACCTAACCTGAGTCAGAGTGGTAAATATGTTTGTATGTATGTGTGTGTGTACGCGCATGCGCGTGCATGTATGCCTGCAAATCTGTATTTAGAAGGAAGAATCTTATTTCTCTCAAGGTATATACTTAATTGTATTAGTTATACTACATTAATGACAGCAGATAAAGGTAATTAACATTTTGTGCCATATGTTTATGTTTCTATGATTGCATGAACAAACTAAAAAGTTATGTTTGGGGTATGATTTTTGTGGAAGGTCAGCAGAAAATATAAACATTTGGAATCTTGAGAAAGGTACAATGGCAATTGTTTCAGTGTAGATCAGTTTTAGACAACACTTGAAAGGATATGTAATCCTATATGAAAATGCAACATTTATTGATTTTCCAAAGCTACACTATTCTATAAATTTGTAGGAAATTTAAATTATGGAAACATAAAAGTAATGTGATTGTTTATTGCATACAGTTTTACACTTTAGTTTTGTCAAATCAAACTACCATTTATTTCTACTGTATAGGAAGGAAAACCCTAAATATTAGAGTTTGTGCCATATTTGACATTGGGAAGGTCTGTCTGTATCAATGTTTATTTCTTTTGTTTCTGCTTTCCTATTCATAGCTCTGTTTCTCATAGTATTCTAAGGACTTTTTCTTTCTCCCAATTTGGGCTTGAACATACCTCATGTTCTCAGTTTGTTTGTTAACAATAATCAGTCTACCATTTGAACCATGTCTCCAGCCCAGAAATTTTTATAGTTAATTGGATAGTAACTCATGAATTTTCCAACTAGCCTGAAAAGCATTATCCCCCATGTCTCATCCTTCTTAATAACTAGCATTGTAGAGATGAGTCATGGACCCCAAGAGTCAATGACTTTTCATGTCTTATAGATTCCACATTTGTTATTAATTGTAATAATACACTACCACAGATTAGGTAGCATTAACACTGTAAATACATTGCCTCTGAGTTGGTGGAACTAAAATTCCAAGATCAGAGTTGGCTTCTTCGGAGTCCTCTTTCCTTGGAATATTCAAGGCCTTCTGCTTCTCTTGGAGGAGACTTCAACTTAAATGCTACCTTTGAGATTCTGTTTCCAAATGCAGTCACTTTCTAAGGCAATGGATTTTTTATCTTTAGTGTGATTTCAGTGGGACAGTATCCAACACATAGCATATTAGTTAACGGATAGGAGAAAAGCTCTGATAGGAAATTATTTGGTTTGGGCATGGAAGTTATGGTATATTTTTTTAAAAATACCAAAAGAGGTAAAGGTTTTATTAGAGCTTGTAAAAAGAGTGTGAAATCTTGACATGCCAAATTCTTGCCCTGTCACACACTTAAATGCCTAGCAGTACTGGAAGATTGAACCCAAAACTTTATACTTGTGAAACAGCATCTCTACTACTGCCATAACTGCAGAATGTAATTTGATTGCTTATTTTGAGGTAGTATCACTATGCCTGGGCCTGCTTGAACAAGCAAAACACATTGCACCCAGCTAATGGTTAGAGTTTCTGAAACTTCTTTTTTTGTCTGGGCTTGCCTGGAACTGGAATTCTCTAATCTATGTTTTCTAAGCAGATAATATTACAGGTTTGAGCCACTTTATCCAGTAAAAATATACAATTTCAAAATATCTTGCTATTGCCTCTATTTGTGCTTAACATATATAGCTAACCATTTTCTCCCTCTTTTGTTTAGTACTCTGAGTTGAAAACATTGGCTTTCTTGATATACTTGGCTTCGTTTTCAATGGAATCCTATCACAATGAAAAAAAGTCCTAAAAGTTTATGTTAAAAATCATGGAAAAGAAGGTTTCGGGTTGGAAAAAAACCCACTGATCCTTAAGTTATAAATGCAGTATATTTACAGGGTTAGTCAATGCTTTCTGAAGTATGAGAAGAGAAGGAAGGCAGAAATGTGAACAATGTCATGTCTCTGTAGAAATTCTGTAGTTGTCACTTCATGCTATCTTCCTTCCTTAAAGCTTGCTTTATTAAAAGCCTCTGGGTGAATATTGGTTGGACTGATTGGTAATCTTACCTAGGAAATGAAGCTGATTTTAGAAGGCAGATTGTGTGGTAAATAAAGGAATGATGAGAATGAGCACAGATATTGTCACAGAATGAGCTGACCAGTTTCAGCTTCCGAACAGAATAACAAAGCAAAGTTTCAAGTCTAATTATCCACATTGGAATATATCTAGAGAGAGAGAATATAGAATCTATACAGAATATATAGATATAGATAGATAATTAGATAGATAGATAGATAGATAGATAGATACATATACATATACATACGTACATGAAAAAGTAAATCTCCAGTAGAATATAGAGAAACTTGGCATGACAAATATTAAACTATATCAAACTGATTGCAGGAAAGGTACAGTAAATATCAATAGTTTAGCATAGATTTTGCATACATTTTGTAAAGGCTGAACATTCTTTCTTTATTATAAACTTTACAAATATCCTTATTATGTTTTAGGTTTTTTTTTTCTGTGAAAATACCATAAAGAGGGGTTACAATTACATGGGCAAGGTAATGAGTATATTTCTTATCAAACATTGTTGCCTCCTCCTTTGTTTCCCCTTACCATCCCTACCTATCTCCCCTACCCCGCTCCCCACTCCCGTGCCAAAGTTGTAAAGTTCGTTTTTCTACATAACATCTTGTACATCTCATTGTTGCAATAGGTCCATCTGTATCCCTATTTAAACAATTTGTTTGTTCCCTTTCCCCACACACACAGACAAATTATACCATCATCAAATACAATGGAAACAGGGTTACTTTTTTATATATTGTAGTAAGAGCATCTACACAATGCTGGAAATTGGAATTACACAAAATATGCAACATGGTTAGGCACTGGTAGTTCAAGGATGTAATCTTAGCTAGTTAAGAGATTGAGATCCTAAGATCACAGTTCAAAGGCAGCCTGAGTAGGAAACTTCATTAGATTCTCATCTCCAACTAACCACCAGGGGAAATGGAGTTCAGTTCAGATTGTATGTCGAGTTCTGGCCTAGAACACAAAAGCACCATCCAGGTCCTGAGTTTAAGCCCTAGGACTAACAAAAACAAAAACACAAAATACAATATGGAGTTAGATATTTTATAATGAAGCACATTTTAATATATTCTACATTGTTAGAAAGACTAGACTTCTGTGTAAGCTTTATAACCTACCATAATAAGTGATATTGTCCATTTATTAAGCAGCTTACTCAGATTTACAAGTTCGAAGGTTTCAGGGTATGTTCAGTTGGTTTTATTGCTTTGGTGGCCTGTGACAAGACAATGTGAAGGTGGAGAGTTTGTCAAAGAGAAAAGTTTTTGATTTAGAATGATTAAAGATAAAAGAAGAAAGAAGATGAGAGTCTATGTTCTCATGGGTTTCACTCTGAAGAACTTAATCTCCAGAGGAAATATTCAGGTATTCTCAGGAAATGGTAAATCATTTTTCTTTAACACAGGTCTTTCTGGGGCATTCTAAATTCAAATGGCAACACCTTCACCAATGATGATGACTTGTCCATGGGTGGAAGCAATTAGACATTACTATAAATTCAAGTCAGATCTCAGCAGATAATATTTTATGGAATTCCTATTAAAATATTTCCTTGCAGACTGACTGGGTCTTTATACTACACGTGTTTGTATGTGTGTATGTGTGTATTTGAATAAATATATAGCAACTGTTGGCAATGAAGATGGATATGCGTTTCTTTTATCAAAGAAACAAACTTATGAAGTGGTAGCCTTTATATATAAAACCTTAATAGTAACAATAAAATTAATATTATTACTACTATTATTTTTTGACGGCTGTAGGGCTTGAACTCTGGGTCTGGGCACTGTCCCTCAGCTCTGCAGCTCAAGGCTACCACTCTACTACTTTAGCAACAGTGCCACTTCACATTTTCTGAACCTTTAGTTGGAGATAAGGGTCTCACAGACTTTCCTGCCCGGGCTGGCTTTGAACAGAGAACCTCAATTCTCAGCCTCCTTAGTAGCTAGGATTACAGGTGTGAGCCACTGGCACTCGGCAGTAAAGTTATTTTGAAAAAGAAAAAATCCCACAATTGTATACTTAAAAAAAATCACAATCTGGCAAGTGTATCTCTAATGTTGTTATGTCAAGTAACCATAGGCAGCAATCATTTTTAGATCTCTCAATGTCCTGTCCAATGCCAGATAATATTTCATTAATTTACTTAAATTTTTCATAACAAAGTTCATTATGAATGCCCAACAGCACAATTTTCTAGTGAGTATAAAGAATTATTCAACATATTTATTTCAACAAACAGCATTTTGCGCTTGGTTGGTTTGTTTTTGTTTTTGTTTTTAATTTTGCCAGCACTGGGGGCTTGAAATCAGGGCCTGGGCACTCTCCCTAAACTTCTCTTGCTCTAGGCTAGCACACTACCAATTGAGCCACAGCACCACTTCCAGTTTTTCTGCTTACATCATACTGAGGAATCAAATCAAGTGCATCATGCATGCTAGGCCAGCATTCTACCACTAACCACATTCCCAGTCATTGGGTCCTGGTATATTTCCCCTTCTAGATTAATAGAAACATTCCAGGTTCCGAACTTGAAGCTGATCTTTGCCATCCAACAACATCACATTCTTATGAATAGCACTAGCTGGCCTCATGAGCATAGCAGCCAGCTGGAACTCAGCTATCTGATGGCCTTGGCCTCCAACAATGCAATCATTTCTGTGCACAGACTGAAAACTGTTATAGGAAATTTTGATTTATTCCATTCTATTCTCAGCTACTTGCCATTCTCAGCTTTGTATGTTTTAAATTCTGTTAAACATTTATTACTATTTCCTGCCATTCTCAAAAGTAACATATATGTTTTACTTTAAAGTTCATTCAAACATGCAAAAATGTTAATGTAGTTGCTATCCACCAGTGGCTCATGTTTTAAAACCTAGCTACTTTAGAGGTCAAAAAGTGAGGATTCAGGTTTAAATCATCCCTTGCAGAAAAATCTGAGATATTTCTCCAATTAAGAAACCAAAATCGAGGGGCTGGGAAGGTGGCTCAGTGGTAGAGCGCTTGCCTTGCATGCCTGAGGCCCTGGGTTCGATTCCTCAGCACCACATAAGCAAAAAGAAAAAAGCCAGAAGTGGCACTGTGGCTCAAGTGGTAGAGCGTTAGCCTTGAGCTGAAGCGCTGAGGGACAGCGCCCAGGCCCTGAGTTCAGGCCCCACAACCGGACCCCCAAAAAAAAAAGAAACCAAAATCGAGAAGTGGAGATGTGGCTCTAGTGGTAGAGTATCAGCTTTGAGCAAAAAGACTAAGCAAGAATGATAGGTCGACTTCTAACTCTATTATTTTCTCATGGAGCACACACACACACACACACACACACACACACACACACACACACACTCACACACTGTCAACATTCTACTAGACTCCCCTTCTTGAGCAGTATTCAATGCCATTAACTGAATGCAAGTTTTCCCCAAATTCTTATGGTAGGGATTAAACAACATTTGTATTTATGATAATGTATTTTTTGTACTTTTTGTTTTGCAATTTTTTGTACTAATGTGAGAGAACAGTGTTTTGTGAAGACTAAACAGAAATCAATGTGTTGGTAAATAGGTAGGTGACAAGTAGACTGAAAGATGCAGATAATACCACTTGAAATTTTATTTCTCCAAATTTAAATATATATACATATGTATGTATTTATAATTTCTGCCAAGATTTTATTTCCATTAACAATGATCTATTTGTTCCATTACATAAATTTAACATATTGTGTGCTTCATAGTAGATTAATATTTATAGAATTTCTTTCATTTGGAGACCAGGTTCTGCAGTGTAGACCAAGCTTTCCTCAACTCCTTATTCTCCTGAGTATTGGCTGGCATTACTATGTGGTTGCATAGTACCATGTCCAGCTATATTATTTATATTTTGTCCAGTAGAATATTACTGTGAACAGCTTTAAGTCATATATCTTCATAAGTATGAATGAATTTCTTGCAGAAAATATAATAAATAAAGATACTGAGTGAAGCCAATTATGGTAGGCATGCCTGTAATCTCAGCACCCAGGAGGATTGTATGTTTAATAGCAGCCTGAGCTACACAGCAAGTCCCTTTTAAAACAAAAAAACAACAACTGGTGAACTTGGAAGAGGGAAAGTATTATTAAGTGGGATGATAGGAACATACGAAATTTAGTGTGTGTGTGTGTGTGTGTGTGTGTGTGTGTGTGTGTGTGCGCGCGCTTGTGTTTGTCCTAGGGCTTGAGCTAATTGTCTGGGCACTGTTCCTGAGGTTTATGCTCAAGTCTATCACTCTACCACTTGAACCAAACTCCACCTCAAGCTTTTTTAGAGCTCATTGGAGATGAATCTGCTCCAATTTCCTGTCCAGACTTAGAACCTTTTGTAAGTAAGATTACAGGAGTGAGTCTGTAGTAGTTGTTGTATTACTGTTAAGTAATATAGTAAACATCATGCCAGTTTATACTCCTTCCAGCAGTGTTTGAGTGTTGAACACACACCTAAAATAAAACCCGCTCCATGTTTGATGACACCCAGATCTCATAGTCCCGTGAGATAAGTATTGTTATGCTCACTTTACCTGTGAAGAATTTGAGATCCAGAGAGTTTAGTTAATTTTGAGTCCCCAGCTAGTATACAGTGGAGCCTGTATTCAAGCCCAACTAGGTCTGTTTATTTCAGAAAACATAGAGTCATCATGTGTTCTAGTCAACATGTGTTCTAGCAAGTACTGTTCATTGCAAGTACAGTTCTGTTCCTGACAGATTACCTTTCTCTCTCTTTAACTGTTTGCACCCCCTTTCATAAGCTAGGGAAAGCACAAGTGATGAGAAGAGCCATTTTTTGAAGGGGAAATTGATGATGGGGTTTGAACTTGGTATCACATACATATTAGTCTGATCTTCCATTTGGGTTATGCCTCCAGCACTATATTTCTGTTTTTTCTTTTGTATTATTATTATCAAGGTGAGTTACACAGAGGTTACAGTCATATAAGTCAGGTCAGGATACATTTCTTTTTTGAAATGTCACTCCTTCCCTTGCTCTCTTAATTTTTCTCTCTCACTGGTTTGGTTTTATTAACTTCCTTGTCCTCCTCGTCCTCCTCATCCTCCTCGTCCTCCTCGTCCTCCTCGTCCTCCTCCTCCTTCTCCTTCTCCTCTTCCTTCTTTTTTTATTGTTATTATTACTATTAATTGTTGTTGTGCTGTAGAGGAGTTAGTTACATTTGTGTGGTAATGACTACATTTCTTTTGTCTTTGTTTTTATTTTACTCAGTAATGAGGCTTGAACCCAGTGCCTGGACACTGTCTCTGAGCTCTTTTGCTGAAGAATTGCACTCATATTGAGCCACAGCTCTACTTCCCTGAGTGCATTTCTTTTTGGACAATGTCACCCTTTCCCTTCATCTCTTCCAGTTTTCCAGTCCTTCCCCACAAACAAGTTGCACAGGTCATTTTAAATATATTACCAATTGAATACCACTGTTGCACATGTTCAACCTTTGTCCCTCCTTTTCTAGAACCCCTTTAGCTTCTCAACGAGAAATAAATTCTAAAAATAAAAATGAAAGAAAATAAAAAAATATCATCTTGTTTCTTTTTCCTGTTCACTGGTTGTTTTGAGATAGGATGGGTTTGTGTGTGTGTGTGTGTGTGTGTGTGTGTGTGTGTGTGTGTGTGTGTGTGTGTGTGTGTGTATGTGTGTTTGAATACTGGGGCTTGAACTCAGGGAGCTGATCTTTAGCTTTTTTACTCAAGGGTAACAGTCTATGACTTGAACCAAACTTCCACTTCTTCATTTTGAATGGTTAAGTGAAGATCAAAGTTTCACAGGTTTTTCCTACCTGGTCTAGCTTCAGTTCACTTTCCTCAGATCTCAGATTTCTAAATAGCTAGAGATACAGATGTGAGCCACTGGTGGTGCTTGGCTTACCTTCTTTTTGTTAAGTAATTGAAATGTAAAAGAAAGTTGCAACTGTAGTAAAAAAAAAGAAATCATTCTAACTTTCCAAGCTTCATTAATTTTTAATATTTTGTCACATTAGATATGTGCAGAAAAACATGTTTGTAAATGCTCCTGAAATTTGGTTTTCATCTGGGTTTTTTCCTCATGATGAACTTCATTTTATATAGCTTTTTACCTACTAAATATTGATGAGAATATGTCCAGAGGGCATTAATGACCTTTTGTTGGCTTTCATAAGGAAATGGTGCAAACTAACACGTGATAAATTTGTGCGCAGGACCCCGATAATATATCCACATTCTTAGCCAGAAGTCAGTAGTGCCTGTTACAAATCATCTAGATCTGACAAAATCCTGACTCGGGCTTTGTTACCACCTTCTTGTATGACTCTCCGGTGACCATGACAGAGCCCTGCTGGGCCCTCTCAGGACACAGCCAAGGTCATGTCACCATGGCACCTATGGTGTGATGAGAGACTGGTGACTGCTTCCTATGATGAAACGACACAGGAAATGTTAGGTTCTTAAGCTGTCATCAGTCCCGAGGGTTCCTCATTGAGTATTCAATCTTAAATTTAAGGAGACATCACACTCTCTCTTCCTTGTGCCATTTGTGGACCTGTTACAGTTTCTTCTTCTTTTGTCATCTTCTGTGGAAAGAAATCATCTGAGCTCTATAAGCCATTTTGTTTATTCTAGGCCGTTAGGATAAGTCTGGCTTTTATACTTAGACAAAAAGAAATGTAGTGATAAAAAATAGCAAACTTAACATTTTTTTCTGGTCTATTTATTACCAAAATATGTTTTCAAATTCTACCAATAATTAGTAAGAGATTCTTAATTAGCAGTCACTTTCTCAAACTCTTAAGTTCCTCAGTGAGCTGTGAGAGAGAAACCACAGCGAGTGTCAGGGGTCCTCCAGTCTAACTTCTTGCCCAGGGAGGAGGGCCTTTATGCTAGGCCTCCAAATTGAACAAAGAATAATTCTTCTACCTCAGATTACATGTCCAGGCTATACATACCAAAGAAAGCTAAGGACAAGAGATTTGTCTGACTTGGGAACAACGCAGATCACAAACATGAATTCTACATAAACAGAAATGAAAAGAAATTTTTCTTTATTCATATAATACAATAAAAAGCGCTACTTTTCTCATTATCACTTAATTGTGGTTAAGTCCTAAAAAAACACTTTGACATGAACTCAAGTTCTGTTGCTATCAGCTTGAGATTTTATGAAGAAAACTTTTTTAATTTTTATATTTCTAAAAATCTAATTATAAAGATGCTGTACAGAGGGGTTACATTTACATGATTAAGTTACATTTCTCATTGAACATTGTTACCTACTCCAGTGATTTTCACCCTCTGTCCCTTCCCTCCACTCCCCCCCTTACATTGTAAAGTTAATTTCTGCCATAGTGTCTTGTGAGTATCATTGTTGCAATGGGTCACCTTTTGTACTTCTTTCAGCATTTTGTTATTTCCCTTCCCTTCTCCCAATCAGATAAAGGCATTTACAGGATGCAGGGTACCAGAATCAAAGACAGGAATTTCCATGGATAAAACCAATAGGAAAAGAAAAATGACATAAAGAAGAAAGAACTAGCTACAGTACGTTGGCTACATCAAGATTGACAACTAAACAAAAGAAGACCTGCTGTTTCTATGTCTTGGCGTACATTTCAATTAATATCATGTTGTATGGTCATATATATGCCCATAACTCCTCAGCTATTATGATCCACTTTCAGGAGTAACAGTCTAGTACTAATCATTGCAAATGAGGGAAATCATAGAGCTCATGTTTCTTTGGGTCTGACTTGCTTCACTTAATATGATTTTTTTCCAAGACTTTCTTGCTTACAAAAGGGATGATATTTTTTCGATAGAAGCATAAAATTCCATTGCGTAAATATACCACATTTTCTTGATCCATTCATCTATTGAGGGATAACTGGGTTGGATCTATATCTTGGCTATGATAAACCATGATGCAATGAACATAGCTATGCTGGTAACTTATTGTGCCCTAGTTTGAGCTCATTTGGGTAAATGCTGAGGAGAGGGATTGTTGGATCTTAGGGGAGTTCTATGTTTAGTCTTTTGAAGAACCTCCATACTGCCTTCCAGAGTGGTTGAACCAGCTTACATTCCTACCATCAATGTAGTATTGTTCCTATTTAGCCACATCTACCCTAGCATCTATTATTACTTGTTCTCTTGATAATAGCCATTCTAACTGGGGTGAGTGGAATCTAAATGTGATTTTGCTTTTGATTTGCATTTCTTTTATGACCAGTGATGCTGAGCATCCCCCTTCTCTTTCCGAGAGGCCACACTATTACAGGTTTCTAGTGTCTCAACAGAGGCAGAGAAACTTGTAATATTGTGTGCTTTTTGTTGTACATTCAGTTCACTTGGAGCTTCCAATGACTCCTATAACTTACACTAAAGGCTTATACTATTTCCCTTACTGAAAAAAAAACACTGATTTTCAAAAAGCATAGAAAAAAACCTTTGTCAGGGGTCCCAGTGAATACTAAGGAAGATTCTTTACTGGGAAATTTTATTTGGTTGCTTGTTCGTTTTAACACATGTTGAATTTGGGGCTCCCCACCAACTCTTCAAGAGACTAGAAACTATGTTGCCTCATTGGATTTTGCCACAAAAGTTACAAAATATTTTGACATATTTTTGGTTTGATGTTTTGGGCTTTTGGAGTGTTAGTGAGCCAGTACTCAGTCTTGAACTGAGGGACTGGAGCTCTTGCTTATGTTATTTTATTCAATGCGGTCACTGTGACACTTCTGGCTTTTTGCTACTTAATTGAAGATAAGAATCTTGAGGACTTATTAGCTTGGGTTGGCATCAAACTGTGATCCTCAGATCCCACCCTCGTGAGCAGCTAAGATTACAAGAATGAGCCTGGATATATTGTGCTCCCTATGAAACCTAAACAAGGGCACATCATTCTGAAGCATGTGTGCATGGTTATGTATTTCAAAATCAATTAGAAAAATGTAGCCCTTTATGTGTGTGTGTGCGTGTGTGTGTGTGTATACACACACATAATATAAATATACACACAATATAAATGTGCAGAGGGAAATGAGGGTGTAGCTGCTGGTTTTGAGAAAAGATTTCACCTAGGGCTTTTCACACACTGAGCTATGCTGCACAGAATGCTTGAGACTAAAGGTGAGGTAAATGATGTCATCATCCCATTCATCTACATCCCTTGCTAACATGTGCATATACGTGGTGTTGACATGATTATTTTGTGTATGAGAGCCAGTACTGGGGCTTGAATTCAGGACCTACATACTGTCCCTTAGCTTTTGTATGTGATGCTAGCACTCTACCATTTGAAGCACAGCTCAGCTTTCTTTTAATTTAATCTTACAGGAGGTAAGAGTCTTTTTTGCTCAGTTGTCTTTGAACTGAGTTCCTCATATCTCAGCGTTCTGAGTAGCTAGTTTTACAGGCCTGAGTTCCAGTGCCTAGCTTTTCATTACTACTTTCACAAGCTACATGCTCACACACATTTCATTCAAAAATCTCACTGTTTAACCCCTGCTTTCACTATATTTGATGTCGGTATAATTTTTGGAGGAGATGGGGAAAAACAAGTCGTTTAAGAATACAGGTGGGCCTGTTGCTACAATGAGAAGTACAAATTGTCATGTCGAAAACGAACTTTACAACTTTGGTGTGGGGCGGGGGGAGGATTGGGGGGGCGGGGGAAGACTGGGAAGGGATGTGAAGGGTAAACAAAGGAGGAGGTTACAATGCTTGATAAGAAATGTACTCATTATCTTGCCCATGTAATTGTAACCCCTCTGTACAGTATGTTCACAAAAAATAAAAACAAAAAACCAAAAATGTCACTGTTCAGGCTGACTGACAAGTTGTGAGGAAAGATGGTTGAATGAATAAGTTACCAAATAGGCCTCTAGCCCTATTAACATCATTCTAGTCAGTGACTTAGCTTTCAGTGAGTGAGTACATATTTCCACTTTCACTCTGCCTTTTTTAACTGGAACTCAGTGAAATGTTTTTGATGCATCTTTTAAATGTTATATCCCAAACAGAAGATATTATTTGAATGTATTTGATAATATTTTAGATGCGGGTGGTCTTGTGTGTCTGGATGTCTGTGGGCAGAGGCCATCCAGCTGGGCTTCAGGCCCAGAGCTGATGCTTCCTGTCTGCTGGTTGCAGAGAGGAAGGTTTTCTTCCTGGCCAGTCTTTGAATTGAGATCCGTTCATTTTAGATTTCTAAGTATCTAGGATAAAAAGCATGAACCACCACCAACTGGCTTGTTTTAGAAGCATTCATTGCTTTTCATTCATCCCTTTTTTTCCTGGAAGTTTGATCTAGACAGGCTGCTTGTGCCTCATGATAAGGTGATTTGAATAATACTCTTTGCCTCTGGCATTTCTGAAACTCATTTTCTCAGTTCCAGGCTAATGAATTTGTTCTAAAGTCAATAGCATTTTCCTTCTGAGATGTTAGGTAGCTTAATTAAATCTCTTATCCTTTGATTTGGCAATGCAATCAGGATGTTTCTGTAAAACCCTACTTCTTGAGAGTATTATAGTTAGAAGGTATCATGTGTACACTTTCATAAACTCTCTAGTTTTAAAAACTTATGTTACAAGATTGGGTGGAAGAATGATGACTGTTGAATTAATTTGATAACCACTCTAGAGTTCTTAAGCCTTAATGCTAATTAACTCAAAGGGGGATTAAAAATATTCAGAGTAGTGGAATGTGGCTACTATTCATTTCATGTATGTGGATAGATGATAAGAATTCTTGTGATTAATAAAATAAATCTTCGAATTTCCAGTGGTAGACTGCTATGTTAACTGGGAGGAGACATTGGTGATGCCAGGACTTTGAAAGCTGGTAATGAAGCAAAATATCCAGGAGAGCATTTGCTAAGGATATAATTCCAAGGCTCATACCAAATATATTGAACTAGAATGCTAAATGATGAATGACAGCACCAAAATTTATTTGTTAGCTTCTTTGTTTTGTGAAGTCCTTGGATTTGGACCTGGGGCCTGGGTGCTGTCCCTTAGTTTTTTCCTCAAGGCCAGTGCTCTACCAGTTGAATCACAGCTTCATGTCCATATTTTTGGTGGTTAATTGGAGATCAGTCTTACCAAATTTCCTTTGGGCTTGCTTCAGTACAGCCCAAATATCTCAGATATCAGCCTCCTGAGTAACTAGGATTCCAGTTATGAGACACCAGAGACCCATATGTTTGACTACTGTTTTAGCACTTTGGTTCCAGTGGGTCACGTCAGATTTAAACTAAAATCATAACTTTTCTTCTTGTAACCCGCAGCATCCAATATATATCTAATTTATTCATTTCTTCATTTTGATCTCTCTTTTCTTCATTGTACCCTTCCATTCTTATTTCACAAGCAAGCATGTCAGTGCTGTTTTCCTTTTCTGAAGCAAGTCAGGTCCATTCCCATCAATGGGGGATGTACTTACTGTTCTTACTGCCTGGAAAACCTGCTCCTAGGGCTGGGAAGATGGCTCAGTGGTAGAGCGCTTGCCTTGCATGCATGAGGCCCTGGGTTCAATTCCTCAGCACCACATGAGCAAAAAGAAAAAAGCTGGAAGTGGCACTGTGGCTCAAGTGGTAAAGCCTTGAGCTGAAGAGCTGAGGGACAGCGCCCAGGCCCAGAGTTCAGGCCCCATGACCGGACCCAAAAAAAGAAAGAAAGAAAACCTGCTCCTAGATAATTGCCTGGATGATGGCTCTCATATCAACTATCTCCTCTTTAGGGATGTCTCTCCCCATCCCCAATGTGAAGTTGTTGCCACAAAACCACCAATTTCATGTCTCTGATTTATAGAAAGTATCATTACGATTTCTGGTTTTCTTTTCAGCATGAAATTGGTGAGGAGAGAGACACATTCACTTCTGTTTCTCCAATACCTGTAATAGTGCCTAGTCCTTAGTGCTCAGGAGCCTTACATGGAGATGAGCCTTCTCCAGCTCAATTTATCCTAGCTTCTGGTCAGGACACCTTCTCAAGCTGAAGTCTGGTGGCTAGTAATCATTCCCTCTTATTCTTTGTGCCTTTTGGTGGTGTTGAGTCTACTTCAGGGAAAAATCAGTGTTTGACACTTATTTGCTGCTATGGCAAAGGTGACTGTGGCATCATAGAAGTTATGGCTATTGTTTTGTAAAGCTGTGTGAGGACACCCAACCCCACACAATTTCCCCAATATATGTGTCTCCTTTGCTCAGGAGTGCCTTCAAAAATTCAGCAACCAAACTGTCACCCAGTTCCTGATACACTCAGAGTATGTTTCCATTTCCTTTAAAAAAAAAGAAAAAGAAAAATTAAAGACATGCCTTTGATGATTTTCATTGAATTACTAAAACAGAGTATATAATTTTATGTATTTGTAAATATTTGCCCATCTCTCCTGAGCCCTTGCTATATTTCTATGTGTTTGCAGCTTGGGAAGGGAAATATGGTTTAATTCAGTATAATCAGAGACTATAGTTCAGAAGGCTCTTTTTAGACCCTTTTTGAGGGAATGCCAACTTTCCATCTGATGTTCTACAGATGGCCATCTTCTTACAGGAACTGAGTAGACTGTCATAAGATAAGAGGCTTGTCCTGATTTCTACTGACTTTCCTCTGGGGTCAGGGAGTGTGATCCCACTGCATATGTGTCTCTTTGCTACACTGAAGGGTCCAGGCCTCCTCAGAAAATCTAAGGCCAAGGGCGTAAGACAGATTAAAAGTCAGAACCCAGCTTCCCACATCACTGGGATTACAGGATTGAGTCTCATGGACTCAACTCATAGCTGCTTTTTTATACATACTGTAGTCAGTTTCATTATATTCACCTCACAGACAGATATATACAAATATATGTATATAATTATTCATCTATTTATAATCAGTGTTATATCTAGAAACGCACAAATATATATTCATATAATTATAATCAAATTATATCCCTACTTTCCCCAATAATATTTTACATTAATGTTTTGTGAAAAAAATACTAGACTAAAAATTTAAATGCCTTTGTAGTTTGAAAAAATATATTCAATCTTATATATTATATAATATACTATATATAACATAAAGAATATAACACATATTAACATATAACTAATTTAATTGTGTTTTTTTTCTTCCTGATTTTCCGTTTTTTCATCTATGTAAACTTTCTTTCTGGGGCTGGGAAGGTGGCTCAGTGGTAGAGCGCTTGCCTTGCATGCCTGAGGCCCTGGGTTCGATTCCTCAGCACCACATAAGCAAAAAGAAAAAAGCCAGAAGTGGTGCTGTGGCTCAAGTGGTAGAGCGCTAGCCTTGAGCTGAAGACTGAGGGACAGCGCCCAGGCCCAGAGTTCAGGCCCCACAACAGGAACCAAAAAAAAACAACTTTTTTTCTTCTACTGATGATGGCTTTTACTTTCCAGTATACATATTTTCTATATATTTTGTCAAATATTTTCAGCCCTAAGTAGGTTTTTTATATTACTGGAGTCAAATTTTTCTTCCATATTTACCCAAATCACAATGAAGATGTATACAGATTTGAACTCACTGTTGGAAGAGCGTCCCACATACCACTATAATTATTGTGGCATTTGTCCCAATTGACAGATTTCTAGGACATCTGATCTGCTGTCCTAGACCTTTTGTAGCCACCTTATCACCCCATGCAATCATGACCTGCTTCCTTGCCACTCCCCGTGCATTTAACAGTTCCCATTATATACAGTAGGCTCTCTTGTACAGCCCCCTGTCACTCTGTGTTTCCCCCCCATAGAACATGTATGCATGATGTTTCAGATTGTAGGTTTAAAAAGAAACATATTTAGGATTCATGAATTTTAGAATATATCAAAAATATTGACATTTTAAGCCGGGCGCTGGTGGCTCACACCTGTAATCCTAGCTACTCAGGAGGCTGAGATCTGAGGATCGCGGTTCAAAGCCAGCCAGGGCAGGAGAGACCGTGAGACTCCTATCTCCAATAAACCACCAGAAAACCGGAAGTGGCACTGTAGCTCAAGTGGTAGAGCGCTCGCCTTGAGCTGAAGACCTGAGGGACAGCGTTCAAGCCCCACAACCGACAAAAAAAAATTGACATTTTAATAAAGTTAGAAAAATAAATAGAATGAACCTTTTACAACAATCAGGACAAAGAGAAAAATAAAGATTTTCCCAGGAAGGGGGAAAGGAATCTCTAAATCTAGATTGGCCTCTAAGTTGCCTTCAGGCAGAAATTCTGCCTCAGAGTTCTCAAAGTGATCTACTTCCTCATTAAAGACAGAATTTTCTTCCTGAGTCCAGAGAGGGACAGATTCTAATTTCTCAATTGGAAATTGGATCCCTTGCAGGAGGACAGATTGGTCTGGGTATTCTTTGAGGAAAGATTACTTTTCCTCAACTAAATCTAGATTTTGGACCTCACTTATTGGTTTCACTGAACATAGACTGGGGTCATTTTCCATTAGCACACATTTACCCTGCACACCAAGACGTGTTTTTTTGGCTGGTTTGGAGCTGATCTAGCTGGATTGTGAACATCAATGGAAGACATTCTGGATCGTCTTCTTCCTTGGTGGTATGTGCAGGTACACCTGCATCACATGTGGAATTCAGAACCAGTGGGATGTTCACAGGACTCAAAACCTGCTTGGGCCTTTCTACAAATTGAAAAAAAAAACTCTATGTTCACATGCTTTCTGGAGATCAGTGATGGCTTCTGATCTCCATCAGTCCCCATAGACTACATCACTGAAGGGTTATTTATCTGTAGTTCTGCAGGAGCTGCTCTACGCTGATGCAAACCTGAGAATGGAAATAGGTACAGGATTCTTAGAGTAGACTCTAGAAGTTAAGGTGTGACTAAACTTCCATGAGGATCTAATGGGGGAAGTTGTAGAACTTGAGTTTGAACTGAACACTGATGGGAAGGTAGGGTGTTTCTGAGTGGATACTTCCAAGTTCTTTCAAAAAGAGAACATATTACCCGCAAAGAATATCCATAAAAGGACATTTTGCCAAGCTGGAGAGTACTAAGGGCTGTTGGCCAATCAGGCCCATCTCGAGACCCAGGTTCCATCCCTACTCACAAGCTCTGAAGCATTGAAACAAGGACTTCTTCCTCTTTTTCTGGGTCTCATGGGTCATGTGCTCCTCCAGATGGTCCAGAAGAATATGTAAGCAGAAGAGCAGGTCTGAAGAGGGCATGTTGAGCTTGACATACTGTGTAAGTTCTTTTAAGGTGTCATGGTTCTTGGGTTCATAGAAGTCATCAGGGTAGAAGTCCATCCACATAAGGAGGATGGAATAAACGATGCTGTGGGCAGATTGGTGACAAGGAAAATGACAGTCCACCCTCCCCATCCTGAGCCTTGTACTAGAGCTTCTTTCTGCAGGACTTGCAGGTTGGGAAATGGGAAGAGACTTCTGCAAGCAGGATGCTCCTCAAAACACACTTCTAGAAATTTCTTAAATATAATCCTCTAAAATTCTCCCTGTGATAGGAAACAAAAGTTGTTTCCCTGCTGAATCTGATTTGCTATACACAGCCCTCCCTGTCTTCCATGAGAGTCTAAAACCACAACCACATCCACAACTGTGTAATTTGCTATGCACTGAAGTGCCAAGACTCAGCCCCCTGGTGAAAATCAGAACTTCTGTGCAAAGAAGAAAGTTGGCTTTGATTCAGAAACCTCAAAGATACCCAGTTTTCAAGGACAGAACTTCTCTTTGTGCCAACATCCACTTACTTCCAGTTATCGTAGTAGGATCTGTACCAATGGGAGGAGAGAAGGAAGTTAACTCTATGCTTCTCCTTTTCTGAACTAACAGGACACACATGGGACTGGCTAAGACCCACATGGTAATGTAAACATGACAGAAAAAAAGTGGAGATATGTTTATACAATTTCATGCAAATTCTGTGAGGATGCTTATATGCATCTGTCCAAATAAATGCACAATGACTCATGCCTTTAATCCGACTAATCACAGTTTGAACGCAGTCTAGTTTGTAAAATTCCAAAGACACTAATCTTCAATTAACCAGCCAAAGGCCAGAACTGGACCTGGGGCTCAAATGGTAGAGTGTTACAAATGGGACAGCACTCAAGCCCCCAATTCAAGTTTAAGTTGCATCCTTTCTTCTGTCTATATTCCTTCTAAGGCCTCCAAGGTAGTGATTTTCTAGGTGAGGGTGGACGTTGGATGCCACTGGCTCATTCCTTTAATCCTGGTCTCTCAGCAAACAAATTGCTAAGGCTCCACTAGCTTCTAAGGCAAATGAAATGTTCTGGCAACCCAGTCCTAAGGAATTAGCCAGAAAATGTACTTCTTTGTCTCAAGCCAAGCTCCTTGATCAGACTTCAGTGAAACAGTCTCAGAGAGGTGCCAATATTCCAATACTCTGCCAGGGGGTCTCATCAACCCTGAGTTTGAAAGAGGAACACTCACTTTTTTTTGTCGGTCGTGGGGCTTGAACTCTGGGCTTGGGTGATATCCCTTAGCTCTTCAGTTAAAGGCTATCACTCACCCACTTGAGCCACCGCGCCACTTCCGGTTTTCTAGTGGTTTATTGGACATGAGTCTCATAGACTTTCCTGTCCAGGCTGGCTTTGAACTATAATCCTCAGATCTCAGCCTCCTGAGTAGGCGTGAGCCACTGGCACCTGGCTTAGGAACATTCACTTTTTAAACAAAATATCCAGCAACTGCTCCATCATCCCTCACTCTCTATAGTGGTAGAGGGTTTCCAACATAGAAGGGATCACCTTTCTGGTAGTCAGGAACCAGGTCCATTACCAGCATTTCCAGCAAGCCTGAGTCCAGGATCCATATGTTATAAGGCACATTCAGGGTTTGGGCTGATTCATTGTCACACTGTGGTGGTAAAAAGAATGGATCTTTGAAACATGGAAGTGGGAGTACCCTTCAAATTGAGTAATTGTAATAGAGTGGATTGAAAAGTACACAGTAAATATTTTCTCAGTATACACATATAAAAGCACACAAGAAGAAGGTTCTAATGTAGGCTGGATGAGATTAGATAGATTTCCTGTCATAGTTATACCTTGCCTGAGTTGCCTTGTGATTCCCTTGGTTTCTTCTTATAAAAAGGCCTGAGACATTGGATTCATGGTTTGGCACTGATCCAAAGTCTGCAGCATCGAGTGAGGCACTCATACCTCTCATGCTTGAGAGATGAGTCTCTTGAACTTTGAAAACAACACAGGAACATCTTTCTTGTTCCTGCACCACAGGCCAAGTGAGCTGGCTTGAGCTAAATGTCAGTTACAGTTGCTTGTCTCTCAGAGTTCCATATTCTATTCCATTTTGAGGGAGGTAGTGTCATTTCTCAGAGCCCAATGATCTAAGCTGTTTGGTCACATAAGGCCATCCAAAAGACAAACTGGAGATTGAAATCTCCCCTCTCTATCACTATATCCACATGTGAACATTGTGAATTCCCAACATCCTCAGCTAGGCCTAGGTACTGGCATGGTCTCAGCCTCAAGGAGCCCTTCCTAGGTCAGATCCAGGCCTTATTTGGCACTATTTCTCTCATAATGCACAAATCATTTTGCCTCTCAGGGCCCTCTCAGCCTGCCACGTGCTTCTTGCATCTATTTTTGATATCTACTTCCTAGGACATTGTAAGGTTTTTGTTTCCTAGTCTTCTGTTTGCTCTTGATGCCCCTGTGTGCTGTCATCTGGAAAAAAGGCAAGTACTTAGAGGTGAGAAAATCAAACAAGTATTGAAAAACAAACATTACACATATAGTCAGACATTTTTACAAGTGTTCATTCTTGTAAGATAAAAGACTATTTTTGATAATTTTGTCATATTTTATGACAGAGGGGAAGGGGAGAAGGGAAGAGGTGCTGCATTGTCTTCTCATAATTCAATGATTATTATTTAAAAATAGTATAGTTGAAGGAATGTACTATTTAAAGATAAATGCTGTGCTCCTGTTCTTTTTATAAGCTAGTCGTTTATAAAGTATTCCTCACTAAAGTCTTGTCATCAGTGTCCCATGAACTATCCTCCTCCTTCAAAATAATCAAGGAAAACCCTTCACAAATAAGTGGACTGTTGTCCAACCCCTGGGTAAGAATTTAAGGTACAACATTGCCTGCAATTTTGTTCTTGTACGTGTGTGTGAGAGTGTGTGTGTATGTGGGTGAATGTGTGTCTGTGCATATGTGTGTTTTAGGGCTTGAATGCAGGGGCTATATGACAATCCCAAGTGTCTTTCCCTTGAGTGTAGTGCTCTACCAAATTGTGCTACCGTTTCACTGCAAGTTTTCTGTACTGAACTGGAGAGGAGAGACTCATAAAATTCCCTGTTCAGGATGACTGAACTAAATCTCAGGTCTCTACCTCCTGTTAGCTAGAGTGATAATTATGAGCTTCCAGATCCTAGTAAGAAAGCATTGTTATTGGAGGCAGTGGGGTTGCAAGTTTCAGTCCACCTTCACCACATTCTATATTATTAAACAACAACAATAAAACCCTATATCAAAATACAATAATAAGAAGTAATTAGAATAAAATTTAGTGATATAGTCTGCTGGCATCACTTTCAGGAAACCTTGGTCTTAATGGTTTAGCATCACAAAACCAAACAAAATGAGATAATTACAGTAGACTCTACGAATTTTAATTCCATCTTAAAATAATTTCAAAACATTATAAGAAACAAGAAAGCATTCATACTTATAAGGAGAATGTAAAAACGATAAAATATGGCAGATTATGAAATGGAAAATTCTACACCCCAAGAAAATTATTGTCATGGTGAATATATGGTGGTATTGTCACAGTGAATATATGATAATGTTCTTCAGAGCAGCAATGGATAAATATATATATACTACACATAGTCTAGCTTGTCTCAATCTCTATAAACTTTCAATCTTCTAGTACACATTATCAATGTATTCATGTTTATGGTATATTCTAAAATAACTAGCACAGTCAGGAGGTTACCAAAATACATTAGCTTCAGTGTTTTAGGAGATAAACCTGCTAATTGTATTGACTTCTATATGTTAAACATGTAGTGTGTTATCATTGTACTCTCGAAGTATGTACAAACACTACTTCAAAGTGAAATTGAATACAACAAGGTTTTGAAGGCAAATGCCTGTAAAGCTACCTATTTGGGACATCAGTTCAAGACCAGTGTAGTTTTACCTGCAATGCTCCCCAACCACTGTCTTTGCGTGATGGAATACATCTATCATCCCAGGTCCATTGGGAGCTGAGAGCTGGAGGATTTCAATTTCATGCCATAGGCAAGAACTTCCACATGGCTCCATCTCAACCAAAGAAGGTTCAATACTGGCTAGCACCTATCACCCCCACCTAGGTGAAAATAAAAATAAGAGCAATGTAGTATAAGAAACAAACAATATCAAAACATGCCAATGCAAACCATCATGAACAACACACTGTGTTTGTTTCTCATACCTGTAATCCTAACTATAGCAAGGATTATATATGTGAGCCAGAGGTATCAAGCAGTTCATCGTTTTAAAAATGACTATTTGAAGCCAGGTGCCAGTGGTTCATTCCTGTAATCCCAGCTACTCAGGATGCTGAGATCTGAGGATCACAGTTCAAAGCCAGCTCAGGAAGAAAAAAACCCCATAAGACTCTTACCTCCAATTAACAACTCAGAAGTCAGAAGTGTCTCTGTGGCTCAATTGGTAGAGTGCTAACTATATTGAGCACAGAGTCTCACAGACAGTGCCCAGGTCCTGAGTTCAAGCCCCACAACTGACAAAAAAAAAATAAACATTTAAATGTCTGAATTTTTTGTGAATTAAAATGATGGCGTTCGTACACAATTCTACAGACAACTACATATTTCATTGTATTTGTGGTTAGAAAAAGTAGCAGCACTTGAATAATGGATATTTTTTCATTAATTACGGCATACTGATCTCTAATTAGAGGAAATTGCTCAACTCATAATAGTATTTTTTGGTTGGTTTTTGTTTTGTTTATAGAACAGGATGAGAAACCTTATTTCTGCCAATGACCATTTGGATATGTATAACATCATCCACATGCCATGCAGAATTAACAGTAAAGACATGACACAGTCAACTGGCAATAAACTTATTTGTCTTTATGCCATGTTTCCAATGATTTGTTTAGCTTATATGTCCCTATGGCCTATAGTTTCCTATTCCTGCCTTCCTCAAAATACAGCATGTTCCACCGATTCAGATTTGAGCCAAGCAATATGTAGTATTAGTGCCACGAGTTAAGGAAAGTTGTAACACAACCAGTGAAGCATGAAACCAACACTTTAGTAGCTGGACACTGGAGACTCAGGCCTAGAATCCTAGCTACTCAGGAGGCTGATGATCTCAGTTCAAAGCCAGATGGAGTGAGAAAATCTGTGAGACTCTTCTCTCCAATTAACAACCAAAAAGCCATAAAGGGAGCTGAGGCTCCAGAGGTAGAGTAGCCTTGATTACAAAAAACTCAGGGGCAGCACCCAATCCAGAGTTCAAGCTGAAGGTCAGGAACAAAAACAAAAAAACAATCAACAACAACAACAACAAAAACAAACTGGGAAAAAGCTCAGGAAAGGATGGCATTGTCTACAAGACAAATGCACACATTACATGAATTGTGAAATGGTAAACTCATTGTACACACCTTAGTAACAATTACAATTAAAAAAGTATGTGAGAAATCACAAAGCCATGGGGCCTTATGATGTGCATCTGCTTTCCAGAATTTCAAAGTCCCATCATCTAAGCTGGTAGCACACAAGTTGTAGCTCAAGGTGATGAGAAAATAAGAAGCCAGAGATCCTTTCAGATTGTCCCACCAATTCTTCTATTAATTTAAGCAAAAAACAAAACAAAGCAAAGCAAACAAAGTAGACGTTAAGGTTAAACTAAGCTGCTATTAAAGATTCCAGGCAGAATTATACGGTGCCTGCTTCAAGGCGAGAGTGAGGCCAAGCCCACAGCAGAGCTGGCCCTCACTCACTTCCAAGGGTCTCCAGAGAGGCATGACTACCACCTGTCCAACACTGCTGCCCTCCCCGCCCCCAGAGTTTACCTACAAGTCCCTGCCTTTCTTCTTGAAATTCTTCAGCCACTGGTTGTCTCATTTCTCATTGTCTGTTTAGGTGGGATTTGAGACTCCTTCCTCTCCTCACCCTGCCACCAGATCCCAGGAGCCAAACTCTGCGCCTCACAGACACTCCCCAGAACCCCGCTGCCTTTGCAGCAGCTGCTTCCTGAGCCACTTGGCTACTCCCTCCTTCCTCCCTTCACCAGCCTCTGCCAGGGCCTCCCATCCTCTCCCTACCACCCCCACCCCCAATCCCAGCTTGGCCTCCCCCATGGCCTCCCCTCCGCTCCACAAATCTCCCAGCCCCAACCCCAGCAGGATCACTGCTCTGGGGATACAACTGTGGGCCAGTCCCAGCAGAATCAAAGATGCCACAGTGTGCAGCTGGCTGAGAACTGGAGGCAGCATAGGTCTCTGATCAGTGTCTTTCACTTCACTTACACAATTATTAATTGTATTGATTTTGTATTTAAGTTTAGATTTCATAACTTCTTATTAAGCCTTTGCAGAATAGCTGATAGAAATATAGTCCCCAAATTCGGATTGTCTCTAGTTTTATTCTTTCGGGATTCAGAGATGTTTAAGTAGTTATAAGCATCATGAACTCTCATTTTCATAGCAGAGTGCTATTCAGAAAATAATTGCTTATGCATCTGTTATCAATTATTTACAAGACTTGCAACTTTTAAAGTTTCAAATATTACAAGAAGATCTTTGATTCATGTTGAATGGATGTGAGTATGTTGAGCTGTTGCATACATTCTTGTGTGTGTGTGTGTGTATGTGTGTTTCTGTGTGTGTGTAAGGGGGGGTGTATGTGTATCATTGAAATCAAGGATAAGGAGGTTGAGCCCTGGTCTGAACTTGTTTTCTTTTTCTGAGATATACATTATGGTGTTTCTTTGTTGGTGGTAGGCTCTGATTGCTTGCCTTTGCCTGATGTGCACAGTCCAGCTGAATTTTTCAATTAAAGTTTCTTATTTAGTATTGAGCATATAGGGCTCTGATATTGCTTTGTCTTTAGTCTGCCATCTAGGATCTTCTTTTCCTCTTTAAAAATTTACATTCAATATAAATTTTACCTCCTGACTGATTTTCCCTTTAATTTGCATTTTGAAATAAGTATTATAAGTATTATAAGTATTATTTGATCTCTGTATTCATGAAGAAAAACCATTTTGAATTCTGTTTAATGTAACAACACCTGGACACATTTGTTAACACCAAGATCTTAAAATTTCTTTTGTAGTTTAAGTTTAAAATGCCTCCTCCATGTTTACAGCATGAGGAGACAAACAATTCCTGGTAACAATGATAACAGTTTTATTCCTTAAAATATCAGATAATTCATAATTTTGAATATGTCTAGTGGCAAATGAATACATTTGGTAAATAGATTTGCTTGATAGATCCGTGCACAAAAATACCACTCCTAAAGGCTGAGAAGGTGGATCGGTGGTAGACAGCTTATCTTGAATGCACGAAACCTTGCGTTTGATTCTGCAGCACCACCTAAGCAGGAAAGCTAGAAGTGGTACTGTGGCTCAAGTGGTAGAGCACTACTCTTGAGCTGGAGGCTGAAGGACAGCGACCAGGCCCAG
This sequence comes from Dipodomys spectabilis, assembly GCF_019054845.1. Classification (NCBI taxonomy): domain Eukaryota; kingdom Metazoa; phylum Chordata; class Mammalia; order Rodentia; family Heteromyidae; genus Dipodomys; species Dipodomys spectabilis. The sequence goes on along the minus strand of NW_024871193.1, from coordinate 5,301,082 downwards.
AGTTCACCACCAAAAACAAATTAAATAAATAAATAAAACTCATATCAAGTACATTAATTTCAAAGGTTGATTACCATTTTGGTTAGGGGCAAGGTGCCAAGATATAGCAGACCTCTGTTGCAAAGCTTTAAGAAGGATCTCAACACCTGACAAGTACTAAAGACAAGAAGGAAAAAAATTAGCTCTGCCAACAACATATAGAATCACCACTCAAAGAGAAACCGGTACTAAGAATGAAATGCTTTTCATAAAATTTCTTAAGAGATTCTGGCTCTATATCAATTATCATATAAGTTAACCTTCAAAAACTCCATCAATGGGCCTGAGTCTTAAGGGCACCTACAAAAACTGGAGGAGAGAATCATCAACCCAGATTTTTAATTTTGTAAGTCAGGTAATGAGTTCATTTCTGGTTTGACAATCTCATCTCTTCCTTTGCTCTCTGTCTCTGATTTTCCCTCCTGTCCCTGTCCACAGTGGTATAGCTCATTGTGAACATAATATCTACAGAGTACAACTGCTGCATTTGTTTCCCTGTTCTCCTTGAATATCTCTAGCTCCCTCAATGCCCATAAATGGGTAAACTAGAACAGAAAAATCCCTCTTGTTTCCAATTCCTGGAATTCATTTCAATATAAACATCAGTAATTTTATGAGAGTGTGAGGCTCTGTACATACATCCTGAACACTTATACTTCCTGCACTCAGTCATAACTTCCACCAGATCCTAAGGTCCACAAAGTAATTCTCTTCACTTTCCACAAATGAAGAAGCTGAGATTCAGAAAGATTAAGTAACTTACTGGAAATACTGGGGTGAGCATAGTGGCTCACTCTTTTTTTTTTTTGTCGGTTGTGGGGCTTGAACTCTGGGACTGAGTGCTGTCCCTCAGCTCTTCAGCTCAAGGCGAACGCTCTACCACTTGAGCTACAGCGCCACTTCCGGTTTTCTGGTGGTTTATTGGAGATAGGAGTCTCACGGTCTTTCTTGCCCGGGCTGGCTTTGAACCGTGATCCTCAGATCTCAGCCTCCTGAGTAGCTAGGATTAAGGCGTGAGCCACCAGTGCCCGGCTAGTGGCTCACTCTTAAACCTTACCTACTCCAGAGAGTAAGATCTGAAGATCATAGTCTGAATCCAATACAGGTTGACATATCCATTACATGTTTATCTCCAGTTAATCAGAAGAAATTGAGAATTGTGTGTTTCAACTGGTAGAGCTAGAACACCACCAGACATGAATTGGAAATCACAGCATCAATATTGTGATTTTTAAGAACCAATGCTGTCCCATACATAATCTCAGACACCCCCCCCCCCACACACACATCTTAAAATAGATGTTAGTACTAAAATCCAAATAGGTTTTTTTTTATTTTTATAAGTTTTATTTTTAGCTTTAATGAGGTTTGACTTGATAGTTTCTACTGATGAGCCACAACTTAGAACTTTGTTATAATTTTACCATGTCTGTATTCAGAGAAACATTCTCTGAATTTCTCCATTTCCAGCAATAAGTTTTCTCTTCTTGGTCCAGTTTCTTCTTTTGGGACTCAGTCTTAGACTTTTCTGTCTTGCATTGTCAGTAAGTTCATTGATCCAGTAGATCTCAGCCATCCTAATACCTGCACAGAACCTGCCTTGGGAAAAGTGTTCTAAGCTCACCATGCAGTGGAGGTTGTTATTACTCACCCATAATAGTTTTTTCTTCAGAAATGGGAACTTGTTAGGTCCAGGAATTCAGGGGAAGCACACACTGTGTGCTATTTCATACTTTTTTGTGGAGGGGGGGGGTGATCCAGTCGTGGGGCCTGAACTCTGGTCCTGGGCGCTCTCCCTTAGCACTTCAGCTCAAGGCTCGCACTCTACCACTTGAGCCACAGCCCCACTTCCGGCTTTTTTTTTCTTTTTGCTTATGTGGTGCTGAGGAATCGAGCTCAGGGCCTCATGCATGCAAGGCAAGCGCTCTACCACTGAGCCACCTTCCCAGTCTGATTTCATACTTTTTTGATTTAATGTTAGCTTCCACCTATTGTCTACTTTAAGCATTCATTGTGTGAAGAGAAAGATTGCCCCTAAGAGACAGAAGTACTGTACTAACTGTTGCTTTCAAAACACAGGAGGGAAAGAAGTTCTGAAGGAGCCATATAGCTTAGAAACTGAGTTCTTAGAAACCCAAACTGCCTTTTATCTTACCTTCAACATAGAAAGTCAGAGATTGCAGTGGCTTGCTTGTAAGCTCCATTTATATTCCTGTGCAGGGGTTCCCTTCCCCTTTGCCCTTCTGACTGTTTACATCAGTGGCAGGTGGGAAGACATAACAAGAACACCTAAAGTTAGGGCCTGGGATTAAAAACTCCATTTTGTGATTATAAACATTGCATCACTTCCTGAATTGAATCTGAGGGGCAGAAGAAAGTTAGGTTAGGAATTCGTATAATTACTTCTAAGTTTGCTATCTAAAATCATCCCTTCCCACCCCTCAGAATCCTATTTTCCAACTGTGTAGACACCCTTACACTCTGTTCTCCTGGAGCATTTGAGTGTGGGGCATCATCTGCTTCTTATGTGTACTGCTTTTCAAATGGAGAGTTTCTCATAGGCTCAAAATGATTTCATTGATGAGGACACTGTGCAATAAGCTAACCTGGGTTTGTTCATGTGTTCATACCCGAGGTAGAACTAGTAAGGGCTAAGTAGTAGTCAGGGCTCACTTGCTGCTAGTGGTATTGCTCTGAGGAATTACTGTCAATGTTGCCCACAGTACCTAGTCCAAGGCCTCTCAGAAAGGCTACAGACCCAAACCGCTTGAGTCTCTGTGTGAGCTAATCATCATTGGCCAACTATGTTCCATGGTTTATGAGACATTCACTTCTGTGAGCATATGCATATAAGGGCCCAAGAATAGACTTACTAAGAAGGAAGATCCTAGAATGCAAAACTTCTACTGGGACAATGGAAACCCATGGTTTGGCATGCTTAATGTTTTAACCTGTGCACTGAACTAACAGGAGAAAATGACACACTAAGAAACTTGCCAATTATGCCAAATAAAGAACTATGGTGAAGGTCAGAGAAAGGACATTGATTTCATGATAGTCATGATAAGACAACACCTTAGCATGCCTTCAGAATACTAATCCATACTCACCTACTGTTTTATTTACCCACGTCATTAAGTCTGAGTTGTATGTAGGAGTCCTCAGGGCCTTCAGAACAGGAAGATCTAGGTTAGAGCCTAAGATTGGTCTGCCATTTTGGACATAACATAACTAGTCAGATGCAAGCCCTTAGTAGTGTCCTACAAATATGTGCATTCATCCTCCTACATTTGATAAGTATCCCCTCACAAAATTATCTTTGGTTAGGTCACTTTCTGACATAGCAGCTGTCTGGTAGCTCCACTGTGACTTCACTTTATTCTGCTGAGCCAGAAATGGAGAAGGAGAGATTGACCACAACACATTTGCATCTTTCTCAATGAGAAATGAATGGCCTGGGAGTAGTTAAGATGCTTCCCATGTTCTCAGTGAGCTAGTACCATCTTGGATTCCAGCTCAAATCTTGATAAACAGATATAGAAGTTACGTATAGCTTGCTGTGCCAGATTCACAGCTACAGAGGTAAATGAGAAAGTGGAAGGCCTTGGTGTGATATGAAGCAGAATTCAAAGGATGTGGGGATGAAGTGAGCTACCTGGAGGGAAAAGGAGAGGCAGCTGAAGCTGAAGCTGAAGAGCACCTAGAGAGAGAAGATAGAGCAAGTTTGAGGCCACCTGGACATCAAAGTAACCCATCTGAGGTACAAGAGTCTGGCTGTCCAGAGCCACAGAGAGAAGTTGGAAAAGCAGTAGCAAGTGCTCTTTCCCATTGCTAGGGAGCTCCCAGAATGCCAGAGTAAGAATTGGTAGCTTCCCAGAGCACTGTTGCTGAGCACATCTCAAATCCCTTGCTATCATAATTGACATTGAAGAGGAGCAGCAAGAGTTGTATGAGGTGATTGCAGCTCACTATATGGAGCCTGTTCTGCAGCATTGTGGAGTGTGGTCTCTCAGGATGTTTAGGGCAAAGATCCTATAACTGGTGTCAAAGAATGCAATCTACTTGGAGTAGACATTTATAGATGGCACGTGCCTGAACACAACAAGCTGATAATGAGCTGCTAGAGGTAGTTTCCCTAAAGATCTAACAGCCAAAACTGGAGAGGCAAACCCAGAGCTCTGCACCACATCAGTCCACCATGAAAATTGCTTCTACCATAGTACTAGTTACCCAGTTTGCACACTCATGACCTTTTTACCCTGATTGTGCCCCACAATCCCTCACAACTTTTGCTCTTTCACTTTGTCTATGCTTCCTTGTCCCTGCTAAACAGTTCTGGATGCCTGTATTAGATACCCCAACCCCTGCAAAGCTGTTGCTGCTACCCAATTTCCTGACACTGCAACTCAGCAATTACAGTCACAGTTACCCTTTCCCTGGTATCCTAGACTCTACTATTCTTTTCTGCTACCCATAATTCATAACACCATGGTTCCAGCTACCTGATCCCTGACACCCCTCTCTCTGATACCCCATTCCCAAACAAAGGGTAGATTTGGCACAGACTGTATACTTGGGTACTCCTCTTGCAGGCACATTGGGCCAAGTTATTCCTCAAGTATTTAACACGAGGGACTAACTGGTGGTGGAAAGTAAAGAGGTTACTCAGAGGTGACTAAAATACAAGGACATCACTTATAACTTCTTGCTAGGAAAAGAAGGCCCTAAGGTGAAAGTTTATGAGAAAAGAAAATTTTACAAAGAATATTGATGATGATGCAAAAGGTTTAGCTTAGTCTCTTCTACTAGTGGTCTGAATTATTTTTTGACATAGATATGTAACTACTTTGCATTTTAAAAATTATACGAAAATGCACATTTATGTGGTACTTATATTAATTTATGGAATAGTTGTATAGGATCATGTTAATGATATTCAAGATTTTATGCTCTATGATATGCTCATGAGGCTGCCTTTGGCAATATAAATTGAGATCTCTAACAACAAATGAAATCTCATTGTCAAATACTACAAGGACATTATGGATGCTAGTACCAAAATGAAAGCTGTAACAATAAAACTGAATAAAGCTGCAAGTTTGAAGGAAGGGAGTCAGTGGTAAGGGCTATTATAAAAGAGAAATTCTTCACCATGGAATCTTGGAAGGATAGAATGTGTTTGTTGAATTACTAGCTTTTAAAACCTTCTTAGAAAGCAAAACATTGGTTTTCATTGTTGCTATTTGGAACCTCTTTAATGAATGGTTTAACAAAAAATTATCAAAACAACTTTGAAAATTCAATGATGTGAATTATCAGATTAAAATTATACTCAAAGTTGCCTTCAGATGCAGGCAGGCTGCATTCCTTTTCTATTAAATTAATGGACTAATCTTCCTTTTGAATGGTTGGACAGACTATGACACTTGTTCCAAAACAAGAAAAGATACTGGAGGGAAAAAAAAGAGGAAGGAGATTCAAGACTGCTGAAATTAGCATATTTCCTATTTGGACTTTAATGGGATTTTTCTACAAAGAATAAGATTTTGATCTTACCATAATAATGTCAAAAATGATGTGTTATAGGATAGCTTCTAAATGTAATATTTAATACTGTTGGATTACTTGAAGACAAAGGTTTATAGAAAACTTTAAATTTCAGAAAAACTGTAATGTTCCAATAAACACGTAGAAGAAATATAATTTAAAAATTCACTGTTCAGCTTGGTATTGGCATAAGAACAGACCTCAGGACCAATGGAATAGAATTGAAAACCCAGAAATGAACCTACAGACCTATAGCCATCTAATCTTCGATAAGGGAGCTAAAACAATAGAATGGAAGAAAGACAGCCTCTTCAGTAAATGGTGCTGGCAAAATTGGTTAACTACATGTAGAAAACTAAAGCTAGATCCTTATATATCACCCTGCACCAGAATCAACTCCAAATGGATCAAAGACCTTGAACTCAAAGCAGACACTCTGAAAACATTACAGGATGGAATAGGAGAAACCCTGGGTCTCCTTGGCTCAGGCCGAAATTTTCTGAATAGAGACCCAGAAACACAACAAATCAAAGAAAGGTTGGACTAATGGGATTGTATAAGGTTGCAGAGCTTCTGCAGGGCAAATGACATAGCTAGCAAGATCAATAGAAAGCCCACGGACTGGGAGAAGATCTTTACTAGCCATACAACAGACAAGGGTCTCATATCTAAAATATACTTGGAACTCAAAAAATTAAACCACCCAACAACAAATCCTCAAAGAAACAACTGCCCAATAAGTAAGTGGGCGAAAGACTTAAAGAGAAGCTTCTCTGAAGAAGAAAGAAGGATGGCCAATAGACACATGAAGAAATGTTCAACATCCCTAGCCATAAAAGAAATGCAAATCAAAACAGCATTGAGATATCACCTCACTCCAGTTAGAACGGCAAAAATCAAGAACTCTAACAACAACAGATGCTGGAGGGGATGTGGACAGAAAGGAACCTTACTTCATTGTTGGTGGGAATGTAAACTTGTTCAACCACTTTGGAAAGCAGTATGGAGGTTCCTCAAAAGACTCCACATAGAGCTCCCCAATGACCCAGCAATCCCACTTTTGGGCATTTACCCAAATGATCACAAACAAGACCACACTAAAGCTACCAGCACAACTATGTTTATTGCAGCATTATTTACCATAGCTAAGATATGGAACCAACCCAGATGCCCCTCAGTAGATGAATGGATCAAGAAGATGTGGTATATATACACAATGGAATTCTATGCCTCCATCAGAAAGAATGACATTTCCCCATTTGTTAGGAAATGGAAAGGCTTGGAAAAAATTATATTAAGTGAAGTAAGCCAGGCCCAAAGAAACATAGGTCCCATGGTTTCCCTTATTTGCAATATCTAGTATAGGTATGAGTCAAGCGGAAAAAGTCAGAGAATGTGATGTTAGGAAAACGAACCCTCAAATATGTATTTTAATGTTTTTGTTTCTTTCATGCATGTGTTTCAAACGCATTTATAAGATTATTTCTTTGTTGCTTTGTATGTCCCTCCCCCACAGTGTAACCCCCCGCTTTCACTATATTTGATGTCAGTATAACATGTGGAGGAGACGGGGACAAACAAGTCGTTTAAGGATTCAGGTGGACCTGTTGCAACAATGAGAAGTACAAAATGTCATCTCAAAACCAGCTTTACAATGTCGGTGGGGGGGGGGAGGGGGGGTATGATTGGGTGGGGGGGAGGGGGGAGGCTGGGAAGGGAGGTGAAGGGTAAACACAGGAGGAGGCTGCAATGCTTGGTAAGAAATGTATGCATTAACCTGCCCATGTAATTGTAACCCCTCTGTACAGTATGTTCTCAAATAAAATAAAATTAAATTAAAAAAAAATTCACTGTTCAAAGCAAACCCTGGAAGGAAAATCTGAGAGATGCTTGTCTAGAAACAGGAAGTGGCACTGTGACTCAAGTGGTAAGGGCTCTCCTTGATCTGAAGAACTTAGGGATATGTTGACACCCAGGTCCTGAGTTCAAACCCCATGACTGACAAGAAGAAATTTTAAAGAATTAAAGCATTAGGCCTTTGAAGGAGACTCAGTGGTAGAGTGTTTGTCTTGCATGCATGAGGTCCTAGGTTCAATTCCTCAGCACCACACAAGCAGAAAAAAGTGGAAATTGCACTATGGCTCAAGTGATAGAGCACTAGCCTTGAGCTGAACAGCTCAGGAACAGCACCCAGACCCAGAGTTCAGGCCCCCCTATCACCACCAACAACAATAAAAATTTAAAGCATCCAACAACCTGAAGATGTCCAGAATAATGAATGGGGCATTATCCGTTTACATGACTTATTGACTTAAAACCTAGTTTACCAGGGTAGGTGGTGGGCAATTTGTGTGTTTTCTAAAACCTGCAAAATTATTTTGTATTTTCCCAAGGAGGGAGAAATGAGGGGATGTGGGGAAGAGGGGACGTGTTTGGTGACTTTGCCTTTTGGTTCAGTGATTTTTCTGGGGACAAATTCAGAGAAATACTGTTTGCAATCCTAGTTGCATAGGGACTGAAGAAGCCAGGCCCTGGAAGTGGTTTTGTCCTGTCCGTGGCCTGGTTCCAACAACCAATGGATAATCCAAGTGCACTTCAGGACCAAGATGCCTTGAAGACTACTGATCCACTGGACAGGCAGACCTAACCACAGCCAAAAAAGGCAAAAAATGCAATGCCGAGGGCAGCATTGGAAATCTACACCAGGCAGAGATTTTTTAATATTTTTTATTGTAAAAATACTGCACAGAGGGTTTACAGTTACATGAGTAGGGTAATGAGTCCATTTCCTATCGAGCATTGTTACCTCCTCCTTTGTTTTTCCCCTAGCCCTTCCCTCCCCACCTCTCCAACTCCTCCCTCCTTGACCCCTGCCCGACACTGTAAATTCATTTTTGACACAGTGTCCTCTACATCTCATCATCACAATGGGTCAACCTGCATCCCCATTTAAGCATTCTGCGATATCCCTTCCACTCCCCAAATTACAAAAATGTATATGCAAAATGCAGAACATTTGAATCAAATACAGTGAAAACAGGGATTATACCATGGGGGGGATGAACCTACAAAAGAATCACATAGTACCTTAAAAGCAAGAAAGACAAAAAACCACTGTGTCTCTGACTTGGGGTACATTTCGCTTAACATCATTTTATATGGTCATATGTACACAGCCTTTGATCTTCTCTGCTTGTCCTAGACATGTACTAGTCCTTGAAAACAAGGGAAAGCATGGACCTATGTTTCTTTGGGCTTGACTTGCTTCACTTAATTTAATTTTTACCAAGTCTTTCTATTTCCTAACAAATGGGGCAATGTCATTCTTTCTAATGGAGGCATAGAATTCCATAGTGTGTGTATGTCTATAGATAGATAGATAGATAGATAGATAGATAGATAGATAGATAGATAGGTAGATAGATAGATACATATATATAGATATATATCACATTTTCTTGATCCATTTATCTACTGAGGAGCATCAGAGTTGATTCCATATCATAGCTATGGTGACTAATTCTGCAATAAACATGGTTGCACTGGCAGCTTTGGTATGACCTTGTTTGTGATCATTTGGGTAAATGCCCTAAAGTTAGATTGCTGGATCATAGGAGAGCTCTATGTGGAGTCTTTAGAACAACTTCCATACTGTTTCCAAATTGGTTAAACAAGTTTACAATCCCAGCAACAATGCAGTAGGGTTCCCTTTTAACCACATCCCCTCCAACATCTGTTGTTATTACATTTCTTGATTATTGCCATTCTAACTAGAGTGAGGTGCAATCTCAATGTTGTCTTGATTTGCATTTCTTTTATGGCCAGAGAACTTGAGCATTTCTTTATGTGTCTAATGGCCATTTTTATTTTCTCTTCAGAGAAGTCTCTCTTTAAGTCTTTAGCCCACTTAGTTATCAAGCAGTTGTTTCTTTGAAGATTTATTGTTGGGGGATTTATTTTTTTTGAGTCCTAAGTATATTTTAGATATAAGACCTTGTGTCGTGAAGATCTTCTCCCAGTATGTGAGCTTTCTATTGATCTTGCTAGCTATGACCTTTGCCTTGCAGAAGATCTGATGTTTCATGCAATCCCATTTGTCCAAACTTTCTTTGATTTCTTTTGTTTCTGGCTCTCTATTAAGAAAATTTCAGTCTGTGCTTAAAAAAAGCCCTAGAGTTATTCCTATCCTTCATGTAATGTTTTCATGGTGTCTTCTTTTATTTTGAGGTGTTTGATCCATTTGGAGTTGATTCTCGTGCAAGGTGATATATACAGAATCTAGCTTTAGTTTTCTACAGGTGTTTAACCAATTTTTCCCACACCATTTACTCAAAAGGCTGTCTCTCTTCCATTATGTTTTTTTAGCTCCCTTGTGAAAGAGTAAGTGACTATAGGTCAGTGGATTCATTTCTGAGTCTTCAGTCCTATTCCATTGGTCCTCAGGTCTGTTCTTGTGTCAGTACTAAGCTGTTCTTTTACTATGGCTTTTTAGTAGAGTTTGAAATTTGGAACTGATATTGTTACAGTACTGTTCTTTCTGTTAAGGATTGACAAACCTACAGTCAGTATTATACTTAATGGTGAAAAGTTACAGCCATTTCTTATAAATACAGGAGTGAGATTAAAAATATCTACTCTCTCCACTCCTCTTCAACTTAGTATTAGAATGCTAGCTGGGGCAATAAGACAGGATGCAAACTTAAAGGGGATCCAAATAGAGAAAGATGAAGTAAAACTCTCCCTCTTTGCAGATGACATGATCTTGTATTTAAAGAACTCCATGACTCCACTCCCAAGTTACTTGAGATGATCAGAAATTTTGGCAAACTAGCAGAGTATAAAATTAACCCTCGGAAATCAATGACTTTCCTGTATTCCAATAACAATAAGAGTGTGACTGAAATTAGGAAAGCAACCCCTTTTTAATAGCCGCACAAAATTAAAATACCTAGGAGTTAACTTAAGAGGTGAAGGACCTCTGTGATGGAAACTTTAAAAACCTGAAAAAGAAAATGAAAGCAGAACTAAGGAAGTGGGAAACCTCCCATGCTCATGAATTGGGAGGATTAACATCATGAAAATGGCAATACTGCCAAAAGCTATATCCAAATAAAATGTGATACCTATCAATATCCCAATCTCACTCTTAAATGAAATAGAAGAAGCAATCCAAAAATTATTATGGAAGAATAAAAGACCCCGAATAGCACAGAGGGTTTTTTGTGATTCTCATTTTGTATTACCACTTTGATTCTACAAAGTTATTTATGGATTTTAACTTCCTTCCCTCCCTTTGAATAAAGCTCACAATAACCCTGCCTCTAGCTCCCAAAACACTTATATCTTAGGTCTGAAAAATTGTTCCTAGATAGTGAATTACTTAATTGTATTTTGAACGTATAAAACATGCATATAAAAATAGCACATTTTGATCTCATGATAAAAGAGCCTTTTCCCCTCTCAAATTTATTTCCTGAAAGGCAGTTTTAGAGAGAATCTGTTTTCATTTTTAGATGAAAGGCTTGTAGGAAACTATGTTCATAATCTGGCTCCTCCTCCTGCACCTCAAAACCTAAAACACAAATTTCACAACCCATTTACAAAAAACAACACAAAAACCAAACACTGAGAATGCTCAGATGCAGAACGTTTTACAAAACCCAGAATATAACTTTGCTGTCTGAAGGAGAGGCTCTCTGAATAAATTAACAAACAAACCCAAAAGAGCAGCCAGGAGTATCAGACGTGAGTGTTCCTGGCTACTACTCCATCGACCAGGAACATGGAAGGGCTTCCTGAGCCTGCTGGAGAGTGCGTGGAGAAAAGTTTCCTTGCCAGTCTGAATACAACAGTTGGCATCACCCCTCCTGGGCCTGTCTTTCTTGTCTTCTCCCCACAGCAGATCAGAATCGTCCCTTGCTCCATGAAGGATAAATACTGTACAAGCTGATCCACAGAGTGGCTTCTATTCAGTCTGCACTCCTTCCTAGGTGGGCGGTCCCTGCCCCATGGTGTGTGTGTGCTCCCAGGGGCTGATCCTCATAGCCCATGCCCACGGGGCAGGCAGGTGCTAGATGTGAGTCATTCACACAGAAGCTACTGGGTTGCTGCCCTAGCCCAACAGCAGGTGTACCCTGATCTTCTCCCACAGTCCCAGGTGAGGTGCCCACAAGGGTCCGATTTAGACAGACTGCCACTAGGATCCTACGTCACCAGAGGGATCAGCATGCCAGATGAAGTGGCTGCCACCTGAATTACTACTTATTTTATGGAGCAGTTTTAAACAAAGTGATACACATTACTGTATGATATATAATGCTATATCCTTGAGTCTCTAGTCCAAAATCATTGAACTTGATACTAACAAAAATGGATTTTATTGTTTGTATGTATAAGGCCATAATGGCAAACTGAAATAAAAGCACAACAAAACTCTTATCCATAACACATGATTAAATCTCAGAATTTGAAAAAAAATGTATGTAATTAGTGCAAATGAAGTTATACTAGAATAGTAAAACACACACAAAATATTTATTAGTTACATTCAAAAGTAAAATAAGTAATTACAGAAAGAATTACTACTAGATAAAAAATATTACAATGGTTTAACAGGTTGAAGTGATATAGGTTAAATATTTGGTTTCTATAAAAGTTATTTAAATTTCCCAGTTCTGTTTATCTCAGTGAAGGAAAATGTTAGAAAGTAGAAATTATATGTGGCACCTCTTGCTTCCAGTACCACAAAGGGGAGTGGCACTTAATAATGGGAGTCCTGGGATGACACCCACACCCAGCCCGTGTAGACCCATCAGAGGTCCCTGTGGTGACCCTGAGGGGGTCCAGGACATCACATTGCTACTGCACCAGGTGCAGCACTTGTTGTGGTGGGCTGCGGCCAACAAGGCTCCATCAGTGACCAGATCAAGCAAACCAGCCTCAGGGGCCAAAGCCAGGAGGGAAGGCAAGGCAGACCCCAAGTCCTGCCTCCCATCTGCTTGGACTACACTGCCAAGGCCAGACCCATTTCTCTGCTTTGGAGCACAACAAGGGTAGGGAGTGAGCCTCCAAAAGGAGCATCCCCAGAATGGCACCCAGATCTGGGCACATGCAGACCAAAAGGACAAAGGAGGAGGCTACACAGCAAACCCAAAGAGCTTCAGGCCCCTGGTGCTGCAGCTGGTGCATTGAAAGTCCAGACTCCTCTGGCACTGATGGCATATGCAGGGATGGGCCCATACCCGAGTCCACAGGGACCAGAAAATGGAAGTCTGTGGGGATGCTGAAGGGGCTCCAGGGTGTTGAGCTGTGCAGCTGTCACAAGCCTGCTGGCAGAGGGGCCAGCACACAACTCCAGTCTCCAGACCACCTTAAAGACTGATGAGGTGAGAGCAGGGGTTATACCGTGCAGAAGAGACATACAAAGCAACAAAGAAATCATCTTATAAATATGTTAGAAATAATCGAGTGAAAGAAAAACATTTGAATACCCCTGCTCTCTCTGTATTTGCTGTTGGTATAATTGTGGAGGGGAAGGGCAAAAACAAATCGTTTAAATAAGGATACAGGTGGACTAATTGCAACAATGAGAAGTACAAGTCGTTATGTCAAAAAATGAACTTTACAACTTTGGTGGTGGGGGGAGGAGGATGGGAAAGGGCTTGATAAGAAATGTACTCATTGCCCATGTAATTGTAACCCCTCTGTACGGTGTTTTCACAATAAATAAATAAATAAATAAATGACTGATAAGGTGAACCACAGCTGGGCTACTTGGCCTCAAAGGGTTGGACTGCCCGCCCAGCCTTCCTTCTCCCATGGACTGTACAGTGTACAAACATGGTGTCCCCCCACCCCACACCCTTGAGGGCAGGAAGTGACCTCGGAACGGAGTCTCCCTGGGATGGCACTCTCACCTAAGACCACTGCAGACCAGTACCAGCACAGCTGGAGGAGGGGAAGGCAGCAGTGGATTCAACTCCAGCCCCACAACTGCCAGCTCCTGGGTGAAATGGAGCAACTGAGACTGGGAAGGGAGGTGGGAAGGATGGGCGGGGCTCATCTGGCAATGCTGGGGAGCATGCACACACATCCTCTCACTGCACATCCACCACAAGGAAGGGGGCCCCACTTCTCAACGGGTGACCTGAGGAGGCACCCACACCTACAGGGACTACAGAAATTGAGGTTCATGTGGTGACTTGGAAAGGGCTCCAGGGTACAGCCTTGCTGCTGCACTGAGCAACTGGCAAAAAGAAAAAGAAAAAGAAAAACATCCACTAAAACTTCTCATCAATGATAATGTATTATACTTTAAAAACAGTTTTAATTCCCTGTTGTATATTTTTGCATGGAGCCCTCTGAATTAACCAAAAATCTCCAGGATTTCCTCATGCACAGTAATACTAATAAATATAGCTTTTATTCTTTTTTTAATTAAGGGAGGTTGCATTTAGTTCCTTCCCATGTTTAATTCATGAAAAAGAAATCCTGAAGTATATCTGTCAAACACCAAACTCATGATTTCTTCTGAACGCCTCACTGAAGAAAGAGAATAAAATGACCGAACAACAGGTATCACCCATATTGTCACCGTTCTAGCTCTCTCTCTGATTAAAATAATCCTGTCATGCACATGCAGATCACTTATGCAAAATTTTTTCCAACAATTCTTGTAATTATATTACATTTATCTTTCTCCTTCTGTCTCCTCTCCTGCTCCTTTTCCCCAGGGTCCTGTTTCCCTCTTACATCCCTTTTCCCTTCAACTTTCTCCCTGTCCCATCCTCTTCTTCCTCCTGCTATGCCCTTCCTCCTCTCTTACACCTTTCTCCTCCTTTCCTTTCCTCTTTCTCCTACACTTTCACTTTCTTCTACTTCTTCTTTATGATCCTGGGGGTTGGATTCAGTGCCTTGTGCTCACTATGCCGATGCTCTGCTGCTCACTACAGGCCTCCAGTCTAGACTTCATCTCAATGACCATCTATTTCTGATTTGTTTTTAAATAGCAAAACCAACAAAGACTTTTGATTCAGGATTTAATTCATTGTACAAATTCTGTGCCATAAATATGTGCTACTTAATACATTGTGGCTAATAGGTTTTGATTATGCCTTGGGGTTCAGATAAACTCATCAGAAACAATATGTTTGAAGGCAATCTAATGTGATCCTATGTTACTCCCAAATTAATGAACTGGTTACTTTGTATCTTGCACAAGTACTTCTATATTGTTCCCAGATTAATGAACTGTCACTTTGTGGTAGCACCCACAGTAACACTAATCCAAGGATTGCTGGGGATCAGAAGATTAAGTCCAGACAGGAAAATCCATGTGATACGTATCTCTAATTAACTGCTAAAAAGCCAGAAGAAGACCTGTGGCTAAGTGGTTTAGTGCCATCCTTGCACTGAATAAGATGATGACAGGACCCAGGCCTGAGTTGAAGACCTGTGGTGGGTGCACGCACACACACACACACACACACACACACACACAATTTCCCAACTAGAGCAAGTAAAATATCTGTTTTTCTGATAAGATGTCTGAGTTTCTGTCCCATGTGTTTGTATATTTTTGAAAGCTGTATCATCAACTTACCTAATTTTAATAAATGACACCTTGTTCACTATTATTTACTCCTGGTTTGAAAATATTTTAAGACACATTTTTATGTAGAAAATTGAGTTTGTTCCCCAAATTGTGACTGTCTTGGTTTGTAAAAATGAAAGAATTGTGCCTTTAATTCATTAGTTCATAAATTAGAAAAGTAACCATAACCCTAGAATCAATTGCCTTTGGCTTCTAAAAGCCACACAAATATATTAGTTTTTATTTATCCTATCTTTGATTCAACTCGTCTTTCTCAAAATAGTTTTTAGTTTTACTTAAATATCCTGCCATTTATCTAACCCGAACCCTAACTGGAACATTCAGGCTAACCCTCACACTAATCATACCCTAATCCTTCTATTATGAACAGTTTCCTATTTCACATTCATCCTAATTGTAACTTTACTTGTTTTTCAAAAATTTGCTTTCAATTTGACCCTAAATTTTCCATTTCCCTAATGCTAACATTACACCCATCTAGAACGGAAACCTAACTTTCACCCTAATGATAGTCCAATTCTAAAGTTTAAGAAAAATATTCTAGTTTTTATTCATTCTAGTGAATGCTCCAGTTTGCACTATGGAAATGAATTTCAATTTGCCCTAATTCCCACAAATTTCCTGACTCTACATCTGAAGTTATCTTGTTCCCTAACATGAATCATTATATTATGTGTCCTCAAATTCTCACATCAGGAAAAATATGGTAGTTTCCCTTGATCTTACCTGTTCATGAACCCCTGTACCCTAAAACAGTTTCAGATTTACTCATCATCTAGTCCATTACTTAACACTAACTCTCAACTGAAATCTGGCTGGAAAACTCTCATTAATCATTACAAGAATGATCACTGCGAAATAAATATAATGATAATGCTCTAGTTACTATTCAATCTCACATTTTTTGCTTCCACTTGTTAGTGAAAACTGAATTTCATACTAAAAATATTCCTATTCATAACACTAATCATAATCAGAACAAAATACTGACCCTAATCTTAATATAAATTATATGTCAATACTAACACTAACACAAGTAAACTAATTTTCACTCATCCTGACTTGATTCAAATAAGCCTTCCAAACATAGGTTACAATTTTTTCCCAATATCTTAGTCATTTTCTAACCCTAAACTTAACCTTAACTGGAACAATGAGAATAACTATAAGCCTAATTGTAAGTAGATTCTAATATAGCAATACTCTAGTTCACATTCATTCTAACTCTTACCAGGCTTATTCTAAAATTTACCTTCAATTTGAGCCTCATTCTTTTTCTCCTTCACTCTAACCCTAATCATGGCTGTAATCCTAACCATAAACTTGACCCTAATGTTATCCCAATTATAAAATTTATGAAAATCCCTCATTTTGTGTCATCCTAACTGAAATTGACTTGTAATTCTTGAAATAAATTGCAGGTTTTCGTAAACCCTACAGATTTCTCTCTCTTAACTCTGAATCTATCTTGTTCCATAACAGGAATCATAATACCCATTTGATCTCAAATCCTGATATTATGAAATAGAATATATTTCCACTATTGTAACATTTCCTGAATTCCTAGAACCTAAAATAAGTTCAGATTTATTTAACATTTAACCCATTCCTTTCTTTTTCTTTTTGTTGGTCATGGGGCTTGATCTCTGGGCCTGGGCATGATCCCTGAGCTCTAGGCATGGGCAAGATCCCTGAGTTCTTTAGCTCAAGGTGTGCACTTTATCACTTGAGCCACAGCACAACTTTCAGGTTTTCTGGTGGTTAATTGGAGATCAGAGTCTCACAGATGCTCCTGCCTGGACTGGCTTTAAACTGCAATCCTCAGAAATGACCTTCCAGGAATGGGAGTCCAGGGAAACTGTAACCAATCAACTAAGTGATTTGAGAATAAACACTGAACACAAATTAAGTAAGTAAAGAAGTACATACAAGATCTAAAACAAAGCCCCAACAAAGAAATTGAAGCCATCAAAGCCAAACACTTATAAGGAAAAGAAATGAAAAACAAAGTAGAAAGTCTTGATAGTAAGTTAGACCATGCAGAAGATCGAATCTCGTGGATTGAAGACAGCCTAGATATTATAGAGAAAGAACATTCAACCATCCAAGACAAATCCAAGAAATATGGTAGATCTATTCAACATTTTGAAGACACCATCAGAAGGCCTAATCTGAGGATAATGGTTGTAAAGTAGCACCTAGAGACAGAAGTTAATGGTCTAGGAAATTTGTTTAATAGAATCTTAGCAGAGAACTTCCCAAACATGCAAAAAGATAGGCCTATTCAGACACAAGAAGCTTTTAGAACTCCAAATAGACCAGACCAAAACAGGACATCCCACCATCATGTTATAATCTGCACAGGATCAATTCAGACCAAGGAAAAGATCCTTAAAGCTGTCAAGGAGAAAAGATCAATCACCTATAAAGGGAAACTAATTAGAATCACCTCAGATTTCTCAGCAGAGACAATCAAAGCAAGAAGAGCCTGGAATGATGTATGTCATGCCCTAAAGACAAACAACTATCAACCAAGAATACTGTATCCAGCTAAACTCTCCCTCATAACCTCAGGTCAAATAAAAACCTTCCATAGCAAAGAAAAACTGAAACAATACATCTCCACCAAACCAGCCCTACGAAAGTTTTTTAAACATGTCCTATACATAGAAGACCACAATAAAGGCCAAGAAACCTCACCCAAACTGAGAATCCAAGAACCATAGGAAGAACCTAGTTGCTGCAGCCCCCAAGAAGGTGGATTAAATGGGAGGAACTCCCAAATACCTGTCAGTCCTATCTCTCAACATTAACAGACTTAATTCTCCAATTAAGCGACATAGACTGTCTAGTTGGATTAAAAAGCAAGATCCTTCTATCTGCTGCCTTCAGCAGTCACATCTTGCCCATAAAAGCAAACACATTTTCAATGTGAAAGGCTGGAACAAAATCTACCAAGCAAGTGGCCCCCATAAACAGACGGGAGTTGCAATACTAATATCAGATAAAATAGACTTCAAATTAAAATTAGTGAGAAGAGATAAAGAAGGTCGCTACATACTAATTAAGGGATCTCTACTTCAGGAGGATATTACAATTCTAAATCTCCATAGCCAAACAACAGAGCACACAAATTTATCCAAGAAACACTACTTTAACTCAAATCCCACATAGATCCAAAGACATTAATTGTTGGGGACTTTAACACACCACTCTCTCCACTAGATAGATCAACTCCACAAAAACTCAATAGAGAAACCGCAGATCTGAACAACTGCATAGCTCAACCAGATTTAACAGACATCTACCAAATATTTCACTCAGCAGCATCAGAATACACCTGGGTTTACATGGGACTCAGTGTCAGGTGAGCCTACACCACTTGGCTAACTTCCCCATGTACCATGCATATTGTATGCAGTGTGATGTCAGTGGACCACATTTTCAGGGTGTGAAAAGTCTGACATTCTTAATGCATATCTGTAATGTAGTGCAGCAGAAACTAGGAAAATATTGCTTGGCATTCTGGTTTGGTTTGAGAATAAGACTTACAAAGCTAAATATTGTGGTGCATGCCTATAATCTCAGCACTCAAGAAACTGAAACAAGAAGATCACATGGAATATACAGAGACTCTGTGTTCAAACAAAAGGAGGGTAGACAATAATGGAAAGGGTAACACTGATCAACATGCATTGTCCACATGAAATAAAATGAAAATCTCTTTAAAACTATTTAAAGAGATAGTATTTATTATTTATTTTACAATTATTATTTATTTTTATTATTTGCTTATTTGTTACAAATAAACTGCTGATGGCTCACACTTGCAATTCAAGATAGTCAGGAAGCTGAGACATGATGATCCCAATTGACTTTTGGGGGATGGTAACTTGAGGTAAAACTCTCATGGACTTTCTGGCCCAGGCCGTTTGAATCTTGACCCTCAGATCTCAGACTTCTAAGTAATTAAGGTTACAGGGGTGAACCTCCAGCTCCAGGCTTCCAAGTGACTCTTATCTCCAAATAACCACAAAAATGCCAAATGTGGCTCAAGTGATTGAACACCAGGCTTCAGTGAAAAAAATCTCAAGGAACAGTACCCAGGCCTCAAGTTCAATTCCCATGAACAACAACAACAGAAATGAAAGAATCATCAATAGAATATGCAATCACTGTTGTTGTTGGCACCCTGTGCTTACATGGTAAATATCAGTAATTTTTCAATGATCTCTTCGTGCATCAAACTATTAAAATCATCTTTGCCATACATCCTGACTCCACATGAGGCAAAAAGATCTAACAAAGATGAAATAAAGATCCTGTGATCATTACTCAGACCAGTTCTCCCCACATTCTGGTGGCTGTTGGTGACTGTGGGAAGAGGCTTTTTTTCTGAACAGACAATGTCCACAGATGCACAGTGAGGTCCCTCAAAAGCTAGCAGAAGGGATGCACCTATTCCCATCCTCAATCACTGTAAGCGTGGTGGGACTCATTTTCTGAGAAGCTTTCACACTACTGCTGTGTGTAGAATACAGTCATCAAACTGGAAATGAGTTAATATTGATACTAGAGCTAACTCTCAGCATCTATTATTGCATCCCAGAAGGAGGTGATGCACAGAGATATGTGCATGTGTGTGTGGAAGTACACACCTGTGTGAACAGCAGTACTGGGATTTAAACTCAGAGTCTCACACTCTCACTTGGCTTTTTCATTCAAGTATAGCTTAGGCCAAAGTTTCACTGACTTGTTGTTTTTTTTTTTGTTAGTTAACTGGAAATATGAGTCTTGGAACTATTCTGCCCAGATTTTTCTGCAAACCCTAGATCTGAGCCTTCTGAGTATTTAGAATTATAGGTGTGAGACACTTGTTGCCAGCTCCAACTACTATCCAAGGAGACACATGGCTTTATTGATACAGCTGGTTGGCCTTGGTTTATGATTAGTGGAGATTGGAGTTGGAACTCCAGCCTTTCCTAGGGTCTGAGTTGGTAATTCTAGGCATCTTGTCACCACTCCTCAGACACAATTGCCTTTAGCCTTTAGCCATCTTGTCACAGAATTGAGAGGTAACTGCCAAGTCTCCTGGAATTCAGGGCCAATGCAAGGGATATCTGTTGGTTCTGAGTAACCAGGGCTGCTGTTTCCATGGCGTTTCAGGCTTCCAGATTTGCCTGCTAGATCACTGTGCTTCCTATGCTTCCAGCACCTTTCACTCACAAGGACTAGGGCAGGCCCAGGGCTCTTCTTTGAGGTGCCATGTTTGTTTATTGGGTGAAGAATATGAATGTAAGAATAAGCAAACTCACTCAATCCAGGGCATAGAAAGCTGTTCACAGGCTTTCAGGATTTCAGCTTGACCATTCTGGGGTTGACTCCCACTGCCTCTACCTTGAAGCATCCTCTTCAGAACCTAGATCAAGAGGGTCCATAAGGGGCCTGCATTGCATCTCAACACTGCCTAGCTTCTTTCCTGATAAGCTGCTCCTCCTGCACTCCTCCTGCTATGTGTGATGAAGGGGGCCAGAAAATCTATACCAAAATAATCCTGCTATAGCATGTGGGGTCAAAGTTCATAGGGCATAGAAACATTTTCCTGGGTTTTCATACTCAGGAAAATGAGTGATTATTCTCTTTTTTGATTGGTTTTGTTTTTCATTATTTCTGGATGCTGTATATGTAAACACAGACTGATTCAAATGTGCTCTTTGAACAATGTCTTAATTTGATAAGCAGACATCTCACAATAAGTCAAATACCCAATAGCCCCATTTGTGAAAGGTCTTCTCTTCTCCAAAACCTTCAAGAAGATGCCAGAAAGAAAAGAAGATATTTTTGTAACCCTTCTCTTTGATCCATGTGTGAACACAAAGTGTGGATCCAAAGTGTGGATCAAAGTGTGGTAGAGCAACAGTCTTGACCAAAAAAGCTCAGGGAGAGCACCTAGACCCTGAGTTCAAGCCCTTGGAACAAAACAAAAGCAAAAGAAAACAATCCACAATATGTATGAGATATATGGATATACCTGTATTATACCATAACTATGCTGTAAAAATAAACCTATTAGAAAATTTAAATTTGTTTTCTTTTGTAGCTCAGTACCAGAAGCTCAGGACTATAATACTACTTACTCAAGAGACACTTCTCATCAATTCACCAGGAAAAAGCTGGGAGTGAAAGTGTTGCTCAAGTGGCAGAGTGCCCGCCACAAAACTAAAAGCTAAAACAAAAAGCTTGAGCCCTGTATTTAAACAGAATACTGGACCAAAACATTTCTTTTGTGTCCCTGTCTACCTTCTATCTTTCTAGAGTCAACTGAATCAATACTGTTTCATTTTTACCAGAGGAAAAAAATGGCTCTGAAAATGGTGCTGGGAAAACTAGATATTCACCTTGAGAAGATTGAAACTCAGTTGCTATCTCTTACACCATACCACCTACACACACACACACACACACACACACACACACACACACACATTAATTCAATTTAATCAAAAGATCAGTGCTAGAGAACCTGCTATTGATTACATGTAACACTCAGATTAGCCCCTTCCAAGTCAAATCTCTGGGGTTAGGGAGCGAACTCCAGGCCAGACACACACAAGGCAATGCTCTAACATTTGAACTGTGCCTCTATCCCTTTTTTATTTAATATTTTTGAGAGGGTCTTACTACCTTGATTCAAAGTGCCATTGAATGTATAATATCCTTGCACTGTTCCCCAAAAGCCCAAATTACAGCATCTGCCAACATTTCCAGGTTTTCTCATTTTTTTTCCTACCTTCCACACACATAATCTCACTTCAGAAGATACTTTTCTCAGGTATTTGTTCTGATGAAAAACTGACTACTTGCCGGGTGCTAGTGGCTCACGCCTCTAATCCTAGCTACTCAGGAGGCTGAGATCTAAGGATCACAGTTCAAAGCCAGCCCGGCAGAAAAGTCAGTGAGACTCCTATCTCAAATTAGCCACTAGAAAACAGGAAGTGGTGCTGTGGCTCAAGCAGTAGAATGTTCACCTTGAGCTGAAGAGCACGGGATAGTGCCCAAGTCCAGAGTTCAAGCCCCACGACTGACAAAAAGCAAACAAAAAACCTGACTACATGCAACCCAGTTAATATGCAGCAATCCCTTGTATTTGATGCACTGACATTTTATAATCTAAAAAGAAAACAAAAAATTCCACTTAAAGTTCTATGAGGGCAGAGTGAGAAAGGTGAGGGGCCCTGGGATTAGACATGTGGAACTCCTGACCTAAGTGGCAGAGTAAGCACCTTCCCCACATCAGGACCTTCATGACACCAAATCTGCACCTTTGGGCCTCTGTCAGTGTCCACAATGACTACCCGACTCGTATCTGCCACCATTTTCAACTTGAGAGAAGCTTTATGCAAGGTTTGGTTGACAAGATGCTCAATGACAGAGCTCCCAGAGAAGGGGCTGCTTGCTGGACAGGAAGGCAGTGGTCTCTCCTGCTGCTGAGGTGTTTCCCTTGGAGGCACTTGGCCAACACCCTGCCCAGCACCAAGTTCCACCAGAGCTAGGTCATCAGCAACCTGAAGGGTGAACCAGTCCCAGTCTTGTACTCTAGGGACAGCAGCTTCAGAGACTGCTCTTTCTCACAGGTGCTGAGCAGCTGCTGCCCAATCAGAAGCAGACCAAAAGAGGCAGGTCAACTCCAGTCGCTATAAGACCTAGCTGTTCCTCCAATTTGAAGAAAACACCTATAGAGACAAGTGTCACTTCATGCACAGCATCCACAAGCTCCACAGTCTAGCCTGCCATCCCAAGTGCAAGATCTAGCTGGGTTGCACCTTCCATGTCACCAACCTTTGCCTCTATGAGCTCTGCTGCCACTTCATCCACAAAACCAAGGAACGCAGAGCCCTGGCCAGGACCTTTCTGCAGACCTTCCCTATCTCCAGCATAGCTTTAGCTTTGCTGGATTTTCCAGTGCCAATGAGACTGCTGCCACCACTGGATTGCTAGGTAGCCCCAAGTCCATCATCCCAACACCCATCCTGGTTGCCGATGACCTCCTGGGCTCACCTAACCTTCCTGATGGCACCAATAACCCCTTCACCTTCTAGAGCCAGGTATTTGTTCTTTACCTCTTTCATGAGGCTGCCTTTCATGTCTACCCCACCACCTTCCTATTCTGATCCATGTCTGAGTTCTCTCACATGTTTGATTCTCATGCCACCCCTCAGGATTCTCTCTTGGGTCAAGGCTACCTGTGCAGTGCAGCAGGAGCCATGCTGGGTCAGATTCCCCCATCTTGGACAATTCAGGAGACCTGCCCATTTTCAGCAAACTTTCCATCTCATATGACTAAAGCACCAGGGTAAGGAGGGACACCCCCAATCCATTCCTTCTACTCCCCTTCCTCCTGCACCACATCCTAGATCTAATTAATCACCAAAAATCCTGGAAATGACCTGTATCTCAAGTGGTACAGTACTAGCTTCATGTTAAATGAAGCTCAAGGATTGCTCCTATCCTGAATTCAAGCACCAAGACCACCACAGAACATCAACAATAAAAAGATGAGTGATTTGGAAATGGAAAAATGCCTTTATAGTCAAGTAGATCCACTGAAATGGAAAAAAATAACCCTGTCTTATGACTAAAGGACTCAATATTGTACTTTATTTTACTTTTTATCAGTTGTAGAGCTTTAGTCATGGCCTGGGCAACGTCCCAGAACTTTTTTGCTCAAGACTAGCACTCTACTTCTTTAAGCAACAGCTATACATCTGGTTAAGGGGGTGGTTAATTAGAGTAAGAATATCACAGACTTTCTTGCTCAGGCTGGCTTTGAACTATGATCCTCAGATCTCAGCCTCCTAGAAGCTAGGATAACAATTATGAGTCACCAGTGCCCAGCTAGGACTTAATATTTCTAAAAGAGGGCTGGGAAGTTGGCTCAGTGGTAGAGCGCTTGCCTTGCATGCCTGTGGCCCTGGGTTCGATTCCTCAGCACCACATAAGCAAAAAGAAAAAGCCGGAAGTGGCGCTATGGCTAAAGTGGTAGCGCACTACCCTTGAGCTGAAGAGCTGAGGGACAGCGCCCAGGCCCAGAATTCAGGCCCCGAGACTGGACCCCAAAAAAAAAAATTCTAAAAGAGCAGTACTTTCCAAATTGCCTTTGCATTCAAAATGCCCCCTTACAAGATTGTGACCTAGGTTTAAATTAATTGCAAAATTCATTCTAAAATGTGTACGGGACTATAAGAAATCCTAAACAAACTAATTGGATACTGCAAAAACAAGAGGAAGTTAAGTAGGGGAGGATGACTCACATCTGTGATCTTTGCTACTCAAAAGAAGAGATCTGAGGACGGTAATTCAAAACCAACCTGAGGAAGAAAAACCTTTCCAAAAATTATTTCCAAAAAAAAAATAAACAACAACAAATATCCAAAATTGGAGCTATGAACATGAGAAAAATCTGTTCAAGGACAGTATTGACATGTACTTTTCCTTTTTCCTGTATATGTTTTTCCTTAGTTTAAAATTGCCATTGTCAAAATTTTGTTTCTTTGATATATTTATCTTTCATGCCACCAATGGAGTTTGAACTCAGGACCTTGCTCTCTTGCTTATTTTTTTGTTCAACGCTTGTACATAGAACTGTAGCTACACCTCTAGTTCCTGACTTTTACTGATTCATTGAATAAGGGTCTTTAAGATTTGTCTGCAGGTGCTGCTTTGAACCTCCATCTTTAGAATATGCCACTTTAGAAGCTAGAGTTAGTGAGATGGTCCATGACACCTGGCAAGTCATTTTCCATTTATGCAAGTCTTCTTTCTCCTAATTATGATGTATTTTATGTCAGTGTTCATATTTCTTATGTACTTTTTTCCAAAATTTTTATTGTGATTGATTGCATAATTTCAAAGTATTTGGGGATAGTGATGCTTAGTTAAGGTTACAAACACATTCTAACACTCACGGGGCAAATTGCCTATCATGGTCCATAAAGTTTATGAGTTCTATGGGCTTTGACTATACAGTTATTTCTTCCATATTGAGTGATATTTACATACCTTTCTTTTTTTTTTTTTTTTTTTTTGTTACCCCCTCCATTGTTTTCCCCCTACCATCCCCTCCCTCCCTCCCTTCCCCGAGGTTCTTTTTTTTTTTTTTTTTTTTTTTGATTGTGATTAAATGATTACATAATTTCAAAGTCACAAGTTCATTCTAACTTCCCTGGAGCAAATTGTCTACCACAGTCTGTAATATATAACAGTGTTCACATGTTATATAACATATTTGTGATCAGCAGCATGGGGATATTTAGTAGTGGTTCAACCAGATGAGCGGGAGTTGTTTGTTTCTTAAGTCCTGTTAGTTTTGTCGTATCACATAACATTTTGGATTTAGCACCCACTTACCAGGGAGACCATGTACCGTTTGTCTCTTCGTTCTTGGCTTACCTCGCTCAACGTGATTCCTTCTAGCTCCATCCATTTCCCTGCAAATGCCATTATTTTGTCATTTCTAATGGCTGCATAATATTCCATTGTGTACAGATACCACAATTTCGGATCCATTCATCTGTGGTGGGGCATCTAGGTTGTTTCCATATCCTAGCTATTGCGAACAGTGCTGCAATAAACATGGAGGTGCACGTGTCCCTGTATATTGGTTCCTGTTGTTCAGGGTAAATGCCTAGAAGTGGTATGACTGGGTCGTAAGGGAGGTCAATCTTTAGCTTTCTAAGGACCCTCCAGACTGCTTTCCAAAGTGGTTGTATAAGTGTACATTCCCACCAGCAGTGTAATAGGGTTCCTCTTTCTCCACATCCCCTCCAGCATTTGTCGTTGGCTGATTTGTGGATGTGGGACATTCTGACTGGGGTAAGGTGGTATCTCAGGGTTGTCTTTATTTGCATTTCCTTCACCACCAGGGATGATGAACATTTCCTCATGTGTTTCTTTGCCATTTTTATTTCTTCATTTGAGAAGTCCCTCTTTAGTTCCCTTGCCCATTTAGTAATTGGTTTGTTAGGTTTGGGAGGGATTAGTTTCTTGAGTTCCCTGTATATACAGGATGTTAACCCCTTGTCTGATATATTGCTGGTAAATATTTTTTCCCAATTAGTTGGTTGTCTTTCTAGCTTAGTTGCGATAGATTTAGCTGTGCAGAAGCTTTTTATTTTAAGGTAGTCCCATTTGTCGAGTCTCTCTCCAACTTGTTGTGACCCTGGGACTCTGTTCAGGAAATTCCTTCCTGTGCCTATTAGTTCAAGTGTCTCTCCTACTCTGTCCTGCAGTAGTTTCAGAGATTCAGGTTTAATGTTAAGGTCTTTAATCCATTTTGAGTTGATGTTGGTGCATGGTGATAGGCTGGGGTCCACTTTTAGTTTTCTGCATGTGGCTGCCCAGTTTTCCCAGCACCAGCGGTTGAAGAGGCTGTGTTTCTTCCATTGTATGTCTTTGGCTCCTTTGTCGAATATCAGCTGGCTGTAGGCCTGTGGATTTATATCTGGATCTTCTATTCTGTTCCATTGGTCTTCGGGTCTGTTTTTGTGCCAGTACCATGCTGTCTTTGTGATTATAGCTCTGTAGTAGAGTTTGAAGTTCGGCATGGATAGCCCTCCCATATTGTCTTTATCCCCTAGAATTGTTTTGGCTATTCTAGGTCTTTTGTTGTTCCATATAAATTTTTGGACTGTTTTCTGTATTTCAGTGATGTACGTCATTGGGATTTTAATAGGAATTGCATTGAATTTGTATATTAGTTTTGGAAGTATCACCATCTTTACTATATTAAGTCGGCCTATCCAGGAGCATGGGAGGTCTTTCCATTTCCTAGTGTCTTCTGCAATTTCTTTCTTTAACTTTTTATAGTTCTCATTAAATAGTTCTTTTACATCTTTGGTTAGGTTAATTCCTAAATATTTTATTTTTTGGGAGGTTATTGTGAATGGGGTTGCTCCCTTTATTTCCCTCTCTTCCTGTGCGTTATCAGTGTATAGGAAGGCAACTGATTTTTGTGGGTTTATTTTGTATCCTGCTATTTTGCCGAAGTGACTTATGATTTCTAAAAGTTTGGGGATGGAGTTTTTGGGATCGTGGAAGTATAGTATCATGTCGTCTGCAAAAAGGGATAGTTTCACTTCTTCTTTCCCTATGCGGATCCCTTTAATGTCTTTTTCTTACCTTATTGCCCTGGCTAAGGGTTCTAGGACTATGTTGAAGAGGAGTGGAGACAGTGGACATCCTTGCCTTGTTCCTGTTTTTAGGAGGATTGGTTGTAGCTTTTCCCCATTAAGTATAATATTGGCTATTGGTCTGTCATAAATGGCTTTTATTGTTTTTAGAAATGTTCCTTCTATTCCTATTTTCTCCAGAGCTTTTAGCATGAATGAATGTTGAATTTTATCAAAGGCCTTTTCTGCATCTGTGGCGATAATCATGTGATTCTTGACCTTGGCTCTGTTGATATGCTGGATTACATTTATTGACTTACGTATGTTAAACCATCCCTGTGTCTCTGGGATGAAGCCTACCTGATCATAGTGTATTATTTTTTTTATGTGTTTCTGGATTCTGTTAGCTAGAATCTTGTTAAGGATCTTTGCATCTGTGTTCATCAAGGAGATTGGCCTGTAATTCTCCTTTTTGGTTGGGTCTTTGCCTGGTTTGGGGATGAGTGTGATATTGGCTTCGTAGAATGAGTTTGGGATAGCTCCCTCCTTCTCTGTTTCTCTGAAGAGCTTGAGGAGTATGGGTATTAGTTCTTCTTTAAAGGTCTTATAGAATTCTGCTGTGAATCCATCTGGTCCTGGGCTTTTTTTTGTTGGAAGACTTTTGATAGCTTCCTGTATCTCATTATAGGATATTGGCTTATTTAATTGGTTAACTTCTTCTTTGCTCAGTTTGGGTAACTTGTATTTCTCTAAAAATGCATCCATTTCCGCCAGATTTTCTTCCTTTAGAGAGTATAGCTTTTGAAAGTAGTCTGTTAGAATTGTTTGGATATCTTGGGTGCGTGTTGTGATGTTTCCCGTGGCATCCCTAATCCTATTAATATGGGTTTCCTCTCTTCTTTTTTTAATTAATCTTGCCAACGGGCCATCAATTTTGTTTATTTTTTCAAAGAACCAGCTTTTTGTTTGGTTTATTTTGGTTATGGTTTTCTGATTTTCTAATTGGTTAATCTCTGCTCTCAATTTGGTTATCTGGCTTCGTCTAGTAGCTTTAGGTCCCATTTTTTCTTGTTTTTCTAGCTGTTTTAGTTGCAACATGAGATTATTTACTTGGTCTGTCTCCATTCTCTTGATGTGGGCACTGAGGGCAATAAATTTGCCCCTCAGGACTGCTTTTGCTGTGTCCCACAAGTTTCTTTGTGAGGTGTTTTCATTTTCATTGAGTTCTAGGAAATGCTTTATTTCTTCTCTGATCTCTTCTGTTACCCAGGCCTTGTTAAGGAGTGTGCTGTTCAATTTCCATGTATTAGAGAAATTTCTGCGGTATGCTTTGTTATTGAGAGCTAGCTTGATTCCACTGTGGTCAGATAGGATACAGGGGATTATGTCGATCCCTTTGTATTTGCTTAAGTTCCTTGAATGAACTATGATATGGTCTATTTTGGAGAAAGTTCCATGAGCTGCTGAGAAGAATGTGTACTGTGTTGTTTTAGGGTGAAATACTCGGTAGATGTCAGTTAATTCCGCTTGAAGTATGGCCTCACTTAATTCGGTAGCTTCTTTACCAATCCTCTGGTTGGTAGACCTGTCCTTTGGTGAGAGTGGCCTGTTAAAGTCTCCTAGTATTATCGTATTGGGATCTATTTTATTCTGTAAGTTTGAGAGCATTTGTTTAACATATCTGGGTGCACCAATATTTGGGGCATATAAGTTGATGATGGTTATATCCTCCTCTTGGATTGTTCCCTTTATTAATATGTAGTGTCCGTCCTTGTCTTTCTGTACTGATTTTAATGAAAAGTTTATTTTGTCAGATATCAGGATAGCTACACCTGCTTTCTTATTGGGGGAATTTGATTGGTAGATCCTTTTCCACCCCTTCACTCTGAGTTTGTTTGTATGTTTGGCTGAGAGGTGGGTATCCTGAAGGCAACAGATGGATGGGTCTTGTTTTCTGATCCAGTCCTCAGTTCGTTTTCTTTTAATTGGCGAATTCAGCCCATTTATATTAAGAGAAAGTATAGAGAGATGCATTGTTGTCCCTGCCATTCCGTTTTCCTAAGTTTTTCTTCTTTCCTTTCCTCCTGTGCTTGCTCAGTTAGACTTTGAGTAATGCCTGTTTGGGGCAGGTCCCAGTTCCTGGTTGCTTTCTTCAGGTTGTGTCCCCCCTCTTAGAATTCTTTGTAATGCTGGCTTAATGTTTATGTATTCATTTAGTTTTTCTTTGCTATTAAAAGTTTTCAGTTCTCCATCGAATGTGAATGCTAGCTTTGCCGGGTATATCAGTCTGGGTTGGCAGTTATTGGCTCTCAGGGCTCGTATGGTGCTTTCCCAGGCTTTTCTTGCATTCATTGTTTGTGTGGAGAGATCTGCAGTGATTCTAATTTTTTTCCCGTTGTAGTATAGCTCCTTCTTCATTTTTGCTGCATGCAGGATTGTTTCCTTATTATTCAGATCCATCATTGTTACTATTATGTGCCTAGAAGTGTTTCTCCTGGGATCTTGCTTGTTGGGTGTTCGATAAGCTTTTGTGATGTAGTTAAGATGGTCGTTTTTGAGGTGGGGAAAATTTTCATTGACTATCTTGTTAAATAGGTGTTGCATTCCCTTGCTCTGGAATTCCTCACCTTCGTCCACTCCGATTATGCGAAGGTTAAATTTTTTAGCATTATCTGCTTGCTCTTGAATTTCCCTTTGGTTTAATTTGAGTGATTTTTCCATATCTGTCACTTTTTGGTCCAGTTGGTGTATTCTGTCTTCTGTATCTGACACTCTACCTTCCATTTCATTCACTCTGTTGACCGTGGCTTCTATTGTGGTTTGCATGGTGGAAATGGATCCCTTTATGCATTCAATGTTGGTTCTCAGAGTACTGATCTCACCTCTCAATGAGGTGAGATCAGTATGCATTACCTCTAATTTGGCGTTTATCTCACTTCTTACTGAGGTTTGTGCAGCTTCTATTTTTGCATCCAATTTTTGTTTGATATCCTGTATATCTTTTGATAGTTCATCCTTGTGCTCTTTCAATTTCTGATCCATTTCTCGCTTTATTTCTTGAGTCATTGCCTCCAGCAACCCTTGGATGTAGTTTTTGTCTTCCATTCCTGCTTTGCTCCCACTGGGGCTCTCCCCTGCGTGGCTGCTGGCTTTTGAGGTGAGCTTGCTGTCCTGGGTGGTGGTAAACCTTGTGATTTTTCTCTGTGATTTTTGCATGGGGGTTCAGGAGACTGCTCTGCAATTTTGTTTTGGTGTGTCTGTCTTTGCTTGGTTGCTGATTCTGTATTGGTAGAGAGAGTCTGTGCCTGATCTGGGTTCTGTTGGGAGCCTATTTCCAGCTGCTATTCTGACTTACTTAGGATTCTCAGCTCTCTGCTGTAGATTGCTGGCAATTCCCGCCTTTGGAAGGGTTGAGCAGCCTATACTGCTTGTGTTTGCTCCTACGGGTGCCCTTGGGAAGATCAGATGCTCTGGATGCAGTCTCCCAAATACTGGAGTCTGCTATGGGCTCCTGATGTGTTTTTGTTTGCTTGTTTTGGGCTGGTTGTGGGCTTGAACTCTAGGTTTGGGTGCTGTCCCTCAGCTCTTCAGCTCAAGGCTGGCACCCTACCATTTGAGCCACAGCACCACTTCTGACCCTTTTTGCTTTTGTGATGCTGAGGAATCAGATCCAGGGCCTCATACATCCAAGACTATCACTCTATTGCTGAGCCGCCTTATCAGCCTGAGCTCCTGCTTACTATCAGGTGCTGGCAGCCTGTGTTGCCCAATTCCCAGCCTAGGGTATATGGGTGGAGTTTTGGTGGGGTTTGGGCTTCTCTTGTCCTGAGCCTCCAGGTCTTTTGTTGTCACAGGCGTGCTTCCCGGGGAGTGTTGTTTCCTGGTTTTCTCCCCTCTGTTGAGGCGTATGCTCACCTTTTTACTTCAGTTGGGAGGAGTTGTTTGTGTTGTTCAGGCGCCGGATCCCCGGGCCTGGTTCCGGCCCCAGCCTGGCGCGCGCTTGTTAGGCCTGTGCTGATGTGTATACCACCTAGGTTATGCAGCATGGAGGACACAGTTCAAATTTCTTCTACTGTTGGTAGTCTTGACCCAGGGGCGCTGTTCCTGGCTTGGGCATTTAAGCTCCCTTCCAGGGGCACTCTTGCTCTGTCCTGGCCAGCAGAGTGTGCTCCATGGGCTGGTGGAGCTCTCGAACAGTTCCCAGTTTTAGTGGGTCCTGTGGTCCGGGTGTTGGGGTAGGGAGTCTAGGTCAGCGTCTGGGGATTCCCTCCAGTTCTGGTCTCCCTTGAGGGATACACTGTCCCCTGTGGGGTACTCACCCTGGAGCTGGTTGTTTCTGTTTGGTGTAGGTCGTCAGTTGTTGTTGCAATCCGAGTTCAGTTTGAGTGGTTGTGGGCTGGGTTGGGCGGCCCCTGCCGTGTCGTTGCGATCGCTATTGGGCGGGTGGTCTGCTGACAGGTTCCTTTGTCGCGCTGCTGGTGCCAGGCGGCTTTGGTGGGATGGAGCCTCTCCGCTCTGATGGTGAGTGAGGGGTGGGGGTAGGATCCTCTTGGAGACTCCCGGCTGGTAGGTTTCTCTGTTCCTGGCGATCCGCTGTTCTGCAATCCGGTACCTGGTGATCTGCAAGCAGCCCCCTGTGTCTCTGGGGCTCCGGCAGCCCCCACTGGGCTGGCTGGCCGGCGGCTTGGCGCACTGCCGTGCAGCCAGTAAAGGTTGGGGGAGGGGTCTTCGCTCTTCTCTTTTCTGAAATTCTTCTTTTCCTCTCTTTCTTTTTTTGTTATTTTCCACTTCTGGTTTTCCTCTGAGTGTTTGTCTTTTTGTTGTTGTCGGTCTCTTGGGGAGATTAAGCGTTGGAACTCTTTTTGGTTGGAGAGAGCTGTGGCGTTTCCCTACTGCTCCGTCGCCATCTTGTTCCCCCCCCCTGCAATATTTTTATAAATCAAATTATTTTAAAAGAAAAAAAGTAAAGGTCACTCCATTGTCTCATATCCCTAGGCCCTTACCATTACATATGTTATTTCACTTCACAGATTTTCATGTCACAAAAATCTATCATTTTCAAGGCTACCACCATACTTATTATTAAAACAAAAAAGAAAAGGTAGCGGGGAGAGGTTGGAAGATACGGAAATGATGAAAGGTGTGACAGTGATCAAGATGCATTGTATTCAAAAGCTGACATGTTCAATTATACATTTTTTCCCACCCAGAGCTGAGGATGGAACCCAGGGCCTTGCGCCCACCGGGCGGGCGCCCTTCAGCTGGGCTAAACCCCCAGCCCCAATTATACTTTTTAAAGTTCCGTACTTTTTAAAAATTCATGGCAATATGGGTTTCTGCCTTTGAACAAAAATTTCGTTTTTTTTCCATAGAATAAAAGTCTGAATAGAGAAAAAATACATAAACCTTTCAAAAATGTAGTTCTGATCCATGAGGCTTTTCATATATAAGTGGCCATTATGGAGAAAATTTGAAATAATCACCAAAAAATAAAAAATAAAGTTAGCTTTTCCAGAACTTTCTCCAACTTGTGACAGATCCACCAGGTTGTGGATTGCTGTTTTATGTGTCCCTTCTAGTTGGTGACCACATGCACACCCCTTCAGATGAGCTGATCTCTGCTACATGTGCTTTATTTGCTTAATTGTAATCAACTCTAGCAAGGGTGAGGCACATTTGACTCATGGGCCATATAAGACCTGAAAAAATCATTTGGTACATGACAGGTTATAAATATCCAAATGGCCCTTGGCAGAAACAGGTTTCTCACTCCAGTCTTACAAAGCCATGTTCTTTGGCTAAGACATTGTTTAGGACAAGGTCCTAAATGAATTTGGTAGTCAGGAAGTCAAAACACTTTGAGAACCTTGACTCCCTAGACAAAGAACTATCTTGCTAACAGGAGGCATGAGATAAATAGTAGCTACCTTTGTAGAAGTCTCTGCTCTGATTCAGGAGACATGGTAGAATGAACCAGCCCTATGCCATACTTCAAAATAGACAACTTTCCAGAGATTGGTACCATGCATCGTATTAGACTTTTCTTCACATGTCTCATGATTAAGAATCTGTTTTAATCTGCTTAAGAGTCTGAATTCATAATGCTAAAGCAAAACCTAATTATATCCTTATTCTAAAATTAGCTCCTTAGTCTAAAACTCAAGTAAATTTTTAAAGAATCCAATACACTCATCTGTTTTGGTTTTGTTTTGTTTTGCTGTACTGGCGCTTAATTTAAGGGCTGTATCCTTGCTACAAAGAACTCTACTTGAACCATGCCTCCAGTCCCTTTCGATTATTTACTTTATTTTTTTCTGGTGTCAGTATTGGTGCTTACACTCAGGAGCTTGAGCTTTTACTTACCATTTTTTGTTTACAGCTGCTTCTCTATTAGGCCACACCTCTAGTCTAGCTAATTGGAGAAAAAAATATTATGGATTTTACTGCCTGGGCTGACTTCAAAATGGGATCCTCAGATCTTAGCCTTCTGGGTAGCTAGTATTACAGATATGAACCATTAACGTCCAGCTATTTTGTTACTTTTGTATACTTGCTTTTGTTTAGGCCAGCTTGGACCCCATATTTATGCCTCCCACATAGCTGACAGGCATCTACCACCACACACAGCTTTTTAAAATTTTTTATTATGTAAATACTGTGCAGAGGGGTTACAAATACATGGGCAAGGTAATGAGTACATTTCTTGTCAAGCATTGTTGGCTCCTCTTTTGTTTCCCTTTCCAATCCCTTCCCATCTCCCAAACCTCCCACCCCTCCGGCCAAAGTTGTAAAGTTCATTTTTCAACATAACGTCTTGTACATCTCATTGTTGCAATGGGTCCACCTGTATCCCTATTTAAACGTTGTGTTTTTTTTTCCTTTCCCTCCATAAATTATACCAACATCAAATAAAATGAAAGCAGGGGTTATACCGTGGGTGAGGGACATAGAAAGCATCAAAGAAATCATCTTATAAATATGTTAGAAACAATCACAAGAAAGAAAAAATGTCTGAATCCTTATCTTGTGATTCATTTCACCTAACATCAACTTAACTGACCTTTTCTGCTTGTCTCAGACATATACTAGTTATTGCAAATAAGGGAAACCATAGGACATATGTTTCTTTGGGCCTGGCTTACTTCACTTAATATAATTTTTTTCCAAGTGGTGTCTTGCAAAACTGCTATGTTAACTGGTGTGAAACACTGAGTGCTTCTCATAGTTACAAGAAAATTATTTTTTTCCTTTACAGTGGTACTAGACACTGATCCTAGGGCCTTGAACATTCTAAAGTGCTCTACCAATGCTCTACCAATAAAGTACCTTCCAAGTCCACAGTTAATTTACTATTTATTTATTTTTGTTGGTCATGGGGCTTGAACTCTGGGCCTGGGTGCTGTCCCTCAGCTCTTCAGCACAAGGCTAGCACTCTACCATTTGAACCATAGCATCACTAAATGTTTTCTGGTGGTTAATTGGAGATAAGGGTCTCAAGGACTTTCCTGCCCATGCTGTCTTTGAACCGTGATCCTCAAATCTCAGCCTCCAGAGTAGCTAAGTTTATAGGCATGAGCCAACAGCACCAAGCTCCACAATTTAGTTTTAATTATACAACTGGTCCTGAATCTTAATATAAGGTAATCTCTGAAATACACGTAGATCTTTCAGGTGTCATCTAAGATAATTATGACTTGTCGCGTACACTAGCAAAATATTCCTAAGACCCATAATATAGAAAGGTCACAAAGGCTTATGGCTGTTATGAAAAGTCATCTGGTTCCCCAACCATCCAAGTTGAGGACTGTGATACATACTTTACCTCTGAAAACTTCTTTTTTTAATTTAATTTAATTTTTTATTGTGAAAATACTGTACAGAGGGGTTCCAATTACATGGGCAAGATAATGAGTACACTTCTTATCAAGCATTGTAGCCTCCTTTTTGTTTCCCCTTTCCATCCCTTCTCATCCTCCCCCACACCCCGCGCCAAAGTTGTAAAGTTCGTTTTCGACATAATGACTTGTATATCTCATTGTTGCAATGGGTCAACCTGTATTCCTATTTAAACGATGTGTTTTTCTCCTTCCCCTCCACAAATTATACCCACATCAAAAACAGTGAAAGCAGGGGTTATACTGTGGGGGAGGGACATACAAAGCAACAAAGAAATAATCTTATAAATGTGTTAGAAACAATCTCATGAAAGAAAAATATTTGAATAAATATCTTAGGGTTCATTTCCCTAACATCACCTTATCTGATCTTTTCTGCTTGACTTAGACATATACTAGATATTGCAAATAAGGGAAACCATGGGACCTATGTTTCTTTGGGCCTGGCTTACTTCATTTAATATAATTTTTTCCAAGTCTTTCCATTTCCTAACAAATGGGCAATGTCATTATTTTTGATGGAGGCATAGAATTCCATTGTGTATATATACCACATTTTCTTGATCCATTCATCTACTGAGGGGCAACTGGGTTTGTTCCATATCTTAGCTATAGTAAATAATGCTGCAATAAACATAGTCGTGCTGGTAGCTTTAGTGTAGTCTTGTTTGTAAAAATTTGGGTAAATGCCCAAAAGTGGGATTGCTGGGTCAAAGGGGCGCTCTATGTGGAGTCTTTTGAGGAACCTCCATACTACTTTCCATAGTGGTTGAACAAGTTTACACTCCCACCAACAATGCAGTAAGGTTCCCTTCTGTCCACATCCCCTCCAGCATCTGTTGTTATTAGAGTTCTTGATTTTTGCCATTCTAACTGGTGTGAGGTGGTATCTCAATGTTGTTTTGATTTGCATTTCTTTTATGGCTAGGGAGGTTGAGCATTTCTTCATGTGTCTATTGGCCATCCTTCTTTCTTCAGAGAAGTTTCTCTTTAAGTCTTTAGCCAACTTATTTATTGGGTAGTTGTTTCTTTGAGGATTTCTTGTTGGGGGATTTAATTTTTGAGTTCCAAGTATATTTTAGATATGAGACCCTTGTCTGTTGTATGGCTAGTGAAGATCTTCTCCCAATCCTTAGGCTTTCTATTGATCTTGCTAGCTATGTCCTTTGCCATGCAGAAGCTCTGCAACTTCATGCAATCCCAATATCCCAATTGTCCAACCTTTCTTTGATTTGTTGTGTTTCTGGGTCTCTATTCAGAAAATTTCGGCCTGAGCCAAGGAGACCTAGGGTTTCTCCTATTCCATCCTGTAATGTTGTCAGAGTGTCTGCTTTGACTCCGAGGTCTTTGATCCATTTGGAGTTGATTCTGGTGCAGGGTGATATATAAGGATCTAGCTTTAGTTTTCTACAAGTAGTTAACCAATTTTGCCAGCACCATTTACTGAAGAGGCTGTCTTTCTTCCATTCTATTGTTTTAGCTCCCTTATCGAAGATTAGATGGCTATGGTCTGTAGGTTCATTTCTGGGTTTTCAATTCTATTCCATTGGTCCTGAGGTCTGCTCTTGTGCCAGTACCAAGCTGTTTTGATTACTCTGGCTTTGTAGAAGAGTTTGAAATTTGGTATTGATATTCCTCCAGCAGTGTTCTTTCTGTTGAGGATCGTTTTTGCTATTCAGGGTCTTTTATTGTTGCATATGGATTTTTGGATTGCCTCTTCTATTTCCTTGAAGAATGAGGTTGGAATTTTGGAATTTTGATAGGTATCGCATTGAATTTGTAGATAGCCTTGGGAAGTATTGCCATTTCCACGATGTTAGTCTTTCCAATCCTGGAGCATGGGAGTTTTTGCCATTTTCTAAGTTCTGTTTTGATTTCCTTTTTCAAGTTTTTAAAGTTTTCATCATCCTTCACTTCTTTGGATAAGTAAATTCCTAGATACTTTAATTTTTGTGTGGCTATTGTGAATGGAGTTGCTTTCTCAATTTCATCCACACTTTTATCATTGTTGACATACAGAAAAGCCATTGATTTTTGAGGGTTAATTTTATACCCTGCTACTTTGCCAAAGTTTTGAATCAGCTTGAGTAATTTTGGAGTGGAGTCTGTGGGATTCTTTAAATACAAGATCATGTCATCTGCAAAGAGGGAGAGTTTTATTTCTTCTTTCCATATTTGGATCCCCTTTATGTCTGCATCTTGTCTTATTGCTGTAGCTAGGCATTCTAAAACTAGATTGAAGAGAAGTGGAGAGAGTGGACATCCTTGTCTTGTTCCAGAGATAAGAGGAAATGGCTTTAGTTTTTCACTTTTAAGTATGATGCTGGCTGTAGGTTTGTCATATACAGCTTTTATTGTATTCAGGAATGTTCCATGGATTCCTAATTTTTCCAGAACCTTCATCATAAAGGATGTTGGATCTTGTCAAATGCTTTTTCTGCATCTATTGAGATAACCATGTGGTTTTTATCCTTGCTCCTGTTGATGTGATGAATTGTATTATTTGATTTGCGTATATTGAACCAACTTTGCATCCCTTAATTGAATCCTGTTTGCTCATGGTGTATGATTTTTTGGATGAATTGTTGAAGTCGATTGGCCAATTTTTTTTTAGAAGTTTTGTATCAATGTTCATCAAAGAAATGGGTCTATAGCTCTCTTTCTTTGAGAATCCCTGCCTAGTTTTGGGATGAGGGTGATGATGACTTCATAGAATGTGTTAAGTAATGAACTTTCTCTTTCAATTTCATTGAAGAGTTGGAGGAATATTGGTGTGAGCTCAGCTTTGAAGTCCTTGTAGAATTCCGTGTAAAACCATCTGGTCCTGGACTTTACTTAGCTGGGAGGTCTCTTATTGCTGTTCCTATTTCAATGCTTGATATAGGCCTGTTAAGATGGTTTAACTCATCTTTGTTTACTTTTGGCATGTCAATTTTTGCTAGGTAAAGGCCCATTTCTGCCAAGTTCTCAAACTTATTAGCATAAAGTTTTGAGAAGTATTCCCTTATAATGCCCTGAATCTTGGTTGTTTCTGTGGTGATGTTTCCATTCTCATCTCTGAGTTTATTTATTTTGGTGTGTTCTCTTCTTTTTCTGATAAGATTTTCCAAGGGTCTGTCAATTTTGTTAAGTTTTTCGAAGAACCAACTCTTTGTTTTGTTGATTCTTTTTTTTAAAAATTTTATTTATTTTTTATTGTGAAAGTACTGTACAGAGGGGTTACAATTACAAGGGCAAAATAATGAGTACATTTGTTATCAAGCATTGTAGCCTCCTCCTTTTTTTCCTCTTCCCAGCCCTTCCCAGCTTCCCCCCGCCCCCTACCCAATCATCCAATTTTGTTGATTCTTTCTATAGTTTTTTTTGATTCTAATTCTGATTTAATTTTAATTATCTCTTTCTGTCTATTGGATTGGGGTTTATCTTGCTGCTCTTTTTTTCAAGGAGATTCAGATGTCTCATTAAATTGTTGGTTTCAGATCTCTCCAATTTGTTGATATAGGAACTCAGAGCTATAAACTTGCCCCTGAGTACTGCCTTTGCTGAGTCCCAGAGGAGCTGGTAATTTGTGTGTTCATTTTTGTTGAATATCATGAACATTTGAATTTCCTTTGTAATGTCTTCCATGACTCGCTCGTGATTCAGCAGTATGTTGTTCAGCCTCCATGTGTTACAGGACTCTGAAAACTTCTTGGCTGTATAGTCTGCCTGCCTCTGGTCTCAGACAGTCAATATTCCCTGTAGGATCTCCATGCTCTCTATCAAGTATTACATCTGTTCCCAGACTGTCATTCCATCCTTGTTGCTCCCCTCTTCTAGGAGTCCACTTCTAGCCTGCCAGCAGAAAACCAAAGCAGAGGGATAAAACACAATATCCATGACAGCACTGGTAAAATTCTGTAGGTTCCTTAAGATTTCATTTTTCTAAAAACAAGTTGGAAAACCATTGGAAAAACTTGGGTATTTCAGGGGGGAAAACTTACTGATGCTATTTCCTGGAATTTATTTATTTTTAATAAAACCTTATTAGTATTGTGACTTCACTTAAGTTTTAGAGAGTATAAGATAAACCATATGGGCTGGGAAGGTGGCTCAGTGGTAGAGTGCTTGCCTTACATGCTTGAGGCCCTGGGTTTGATTCCTTAGCACCACATAAGCAGAAAAAAACCATAAGTGGCGCTGTGGTTTCAAGTGGTAGAGCACTAGCCTTGATCTGAAGAGGTGAGGGTCAGTACCCAGGCCTAGAGTTCATACCCCACCATTAGACCCCCCAAAAAAAGATAAACCATATAATTATAGGTATCTTTTTCTTTCTTTCTTTCTGTTGTTGCTGTGTTTTGAAATAAGGTCATTACATGTGCTTGAGACTAGCCTGGAACTCACAACCTTTCTATATCAAGACTCCTGAGTGTTAAGATCACAGGCATGCACCAGACCTGGTTAATTATAGGTGACCTCTATTTACACATTTTAATAAATTAACTACATTTCACATTTCAAAAGCAGCTTTATGAAACCATAGTTCTAAACCTCATCCAGAAAAGTAGATACATACCATTTCATTAGATTTTACTTTAAAATACATATTAGATTGTACTTAAAATTGTATTTTAAAACAGATTTTCCTGCTCTTTGATGGGCTTTATATATTTGCCATATGTCTCTAGTATGGACCTCAATTCAGTTTCCAACTCACTCAAGAAGGCATCTTTTTTTGTCCATTTAAGAATCCACCATCCAGGTAAAACAAGGACAATGTGCTAGCCCTCTCTAGTCTTTTCTCTTCTGATGCATTAGAATGTTCAATCAAATCCTATATTTTTAGCCATCTAATAATTTAGTAAATAAGTTATGAACTTTGTCATTTCTTAACCGTCTTCCAAAATTGTCTTTTTCCCCCTTACATTTGAAAGGTCTCCTCAAATATTACTTATAACTTTTACTATAGTTCTTTGATTTTCCTTAGGAGTAATTACTCCACATTAACAGTGCAGATAGAAAACCTTAAAATTTATTCAAATAATGGGTGTACATCTCATTGAATTCCTCTCATGTATCCACATTAAAAATACCGTCATAGAGCTAGGAATGTGGTTTCGTGGTTGCCTAGCACGCATGATACCCTGTACTATACAAACAGAAAAAGCCAGAAGTGGTCCTGTGGCTCAAGTGGTAGAACGCTTGCCTTGAGCAAAAGCAACTCAGAGACAGTGCCCAGATGCTGAGTTCAAGCCCTAGGACAGGCAAAAAAAATATAAAAAATACATGCATTTTTCATTTGTCTCATTAATATTTCCTAACTAAACTTTATAGCCTAACACAAATAAGTACTATCAGGTCTTAAAATAAAAATCCTGTTTGTACATCACAAACATAAAATTACATAATTACCTTTAATATAAAATGCTTTTGAGTGTCAACTATTGTGCAAAAGATTTAAGTTCATTTTGATATGGCTTTAATATTCTATAATATCTATAAATATTTAAATCTAATTAATATCACTTAATGGTATTTTCACAGAGGATTATACTTCTACTGCAGAAACAAATCAGGTCAACAAAATTAGAAGGGGTGTTTGAAATCAGAGGAGAATGTCACTAAGTATGTTAACAAGTTGAGCCAGGCACTGGTGGCTCACACCTCTAACCCGAGCTACTCAGAAGGTTGAGATCTGAGGATCATGGTTCAAAGCTAGCCTAGATGGGAAATCCATGAGGCTCTTATCTCCAACTGACCATCAGAAAAACTGAAATTAACACTGAGGTTCACAGTGGTAGAGTGCTAGGCTTGAGCAAAACATCTCAGGGACAAAATCCAGGCCCTGAGTTCAAGCCACACAACCAAAGGAAAAAAAATAACAAGTTAAAGCTGGGCACTGGTGGCTCATTCCTGTAGTCCTAGCTACTTATAAGGCTGGGATCTGAGGATCACAGTTCGAAGCCTATCTGGCTATAAAAGTTATGTTATCTCCAAGAAAACCAGAAGTGGAGCTGTGGCTTCAAGTAGTAGAGCAGTAGCCGTGAGCAAAAAGAAAAAGCTAAGAGACAGAGCCCAGGCCTTGGGTTCAAGCTCTAGAACTAACATATAAATAAATATAGTTAACAAACTGAAAAATTAAAGAATTTGCTTTAGATTTTCTATTTGTAACCCATAAGCGTTTGTGTTTTACCATTATAGTATATCCATTCAACTACAGAATTACTTCAGTGCTTATTCTACCTTCTTTTTGCTACCCTATTTTAATTATATCAATTAAAAATGCTTTATAGTAAAGTCACTTCCATCATTTCTGTATGTAAACTGAAAAGTGTTAAATAGAATTGGTTACATATTAGGACAATTACAAACATTACATTCTCCCTCTAATTCTCCAAAGACCAAAGCTAATAGTAACAGACATTTCGCCCCAGAAATCAGTAGTAAGAGGTCAAGACTACAATTGAATCCACCTTGTTTTTCCATGCTGGAACAGCAGCTTGAAGTAGGTAATGCAAACCTTGCATTTCACCAGCCCTTTCCAATTAAAGACTGACATAAGCATTTTGATCACTGATCTAAACACAAGCCTAGAGAAGAAAAAGAATACAGTAAAATTTCCAGCACGAGTTCCCATAAAATAGTTGCATTTTGGCTCAAAGAGTTTCCTAGGCTCTGAAAGCTGAGGAAAGTAAGCTGAAACAGCCTCTGATGGTTCGAGAATATACTGAGCAAAGGGCCTCTTGAAGGTTTCTGTACATATTTGGACAGTCTAGTTACATTAAAACCTCCATTTCCACCGGGCAAGCTTCTGATTTCCACACTCTGGAGGATTAATGTTTCTGGTGTATGTCAAAAAGCATATTCCAAAGTGCTAGACATTTCTCTATGTTAAGCATTCACTCAATCTCCAGACTAAATTTAACATATTTGAGTATAGAAAAGCACAGACGTTCATAACAGGGCTAACAGGAGTTTTTGAAGATCTCTAAAACCCATTACAGATAATTTTAGTACAGTAACTACATAAATGGAAATTAATGAGGTGCTTGCTGCTATTATGCACTTGAAAAAGAACTGCAATGATATTCTAACTGTAATATTAACTCAAGATTTTTAACTATAGATCTCAAAAGCCAGATTGCCTAGACGCTAAATGGGCAGATAAATTGGTAAGTGCGCTAGATTACAATGTCAAGCAGTAAGTAGACTGCATCCCAGTTTTATAGCACTTAAGTTTTGAAAAAAGAAACAGCATTGTGCATTTATGTAATTAAATTTGGGCATATAAATTCACATTTCTGACAGCAGGAAAAATAAAGGGTCGTCATTCAATGTCATGAATGTTTAAAATTTCCAAAACAGGGTAGGACTGCAGTTCATTGGTAAAGTCCTCTGTCCTGGCTTGCTTGAGGCCCCATGTTTGATCCTCAATACTATAAGAAAAAAATGACAAAAACATAATTTTAAATCGAAAACAGTGAAAAGTCAGCTTATTAGCAGTATTAGCTGCAGTGTCACACTCTTCTAAAGGACACAACATTTTCATTTGTTTAAAAAAAAAAGAAGCTAGATATGAAGTCATGATGCCACACACTTCTAATGTCAGCTATGTAGGAAGCATAGGGAGACATCTATGTCTGAAAAATAATGAGGCCATCAGTTCAAACTATTACAGCCAAAAATACGTAAATAAGTAAATAAATGGAAAAGCCTTGCCTCGTTTAAATTTGTATTTGTCTAATTAGAGAAAAAGTAAGGTCAAAAGTTCATTATCTCATTTGTTTAAATAAGGTCATAAACTTACTGACATATGGAATAGCATTTGGTTTTCAGCATCTTTATTTTACTGACTTCTGATTCTT
This sequence comes from Dipodomys spectabilis, assembly GCF_019054845.1. Classification (NCBI taxonomy): domain Eukaryota; kingdom Metazoa; phylum Chordata; class Mammalia; order Rodentia; family Heteromyidae; genus Dipodomys; species Dipodomys spectabilis. The sequence goes on along the minus strand of NW_024871193.1, from coordinate 5,257,977 downwards.
ATGTAGCAAATCGACTTTACACAGATAAAGGTAGAGTAGTGATTTGCACAAGTCAAGGTGCCAGTTCTTAAAATTTTCTGATAGGGCTGGAACTCACACTTTGTGTGTGTGTCTGCACACATGCACATGTTTGTGTTCATGCATGTCATGCTCAGACCTGAGCTCTGACTCTCAAGACTTCTGGCTCAGGGTTGGCACTCCACTATTGAACCGCAGCCCCACCATGGTTAATTGGAGGTAGGAGTCTCCTGGACTTTACTGCCAGGCTGGATTCGAACCTAGATTCCATCTCAGCTTCCAGAAGACCTAGAAGAAGAGGCATGAGACTCTGTTTCCTAGAAGCAGTGCACAAGTATTGACCAAGCCAGGAACAGGCCAAATAAGCTCTGCTAATTATGACAACTACACATCTAACATCACTACTCATAACAGTGAGACTACAAACCTAACCTCAATACTCAGAACAGTAACAACTATACACCTAACCTCAATAATCAGAACAGAAAGAAGAGTGACAACTACATACCTAACCTCAACACTCAGAACAGGGACAACTGCACACCTAACCTCACTACTATGAACACTGACAACTACACACCTAACCTCAGTACTCAGAACATTCACAACCACATACCTAACCTCAACACTCAGAACAGTGAGAACAGTGACAACTGCACACCTCACATTAATACTCAGAACAATGACAAATACTTAACCTCAACACTCACAAGAGTGACAACCACACACCTAACCTCAACACTCACAAGAGTGACAACCACACACCTAACCTCAATACTCAGAACAAGGACAACTGCACACCTAACATCAATATCAGAAGAATCAGAATAGTGGCAAACTCACACCTACCCTCACTACTAAGAACTGTGAAAACTGCACACCTAACCTCAATACTCAGAACATGGACAACTACACACCTAATCTCAACACTCAGAACAGTGACAACTGCACACCTAATCTCAATACTCACAACAGTGACAGCTACACACCTAACCTCAATACTAAGAACAATGGCCGGGCGCTGGTGGCTCACGCCTGTAATCCTAGCTACTCAGGAGGCTGAGATCTGAGGATCGTGGTTCAAAGCCAGCCCGGGCAGGAGAGACCGTGAGACTCCTATCTCCAATAAACCACCAGAAAACCGGAAGTGGCGCTGTAGCTCAAGTGGTAGAGCACTCGCCTTGAGCTGAAGAGCTGAGGGACAGTGCCCAGGCCCAGAGTTCAAGCCCCACGACTGACAAAAAAAAAAATACTAAGAACAGTGACAACTACACACGGAACCACAACATTCAGAACAGTGACAAATGCACACCTAAAATCAATATTCAAAACAGTGACAACCACATACCTAACCTTAGTACTCAGAGACAACTTCCATATAACCTCAGTACTCAGAACAGTGACAACTGCACACCTAACTACAATACTCAGAACAGTGATAACTACACACCTAACCTCAACACTCAGAGCAGTGACAACAGCTCACCTAACATTAATACTCCTAACACTGACAACCACACACCTAACTTCAACACTCAGAACAGTGACAACTTCACATCTAACCTCAGTATTCAGAACAGTGACAATGACACACCTAACCTCGATGCTCAGAACAGTGACAACTACACATCTAACCTCAGTACTCAGAACAGTGACAACCACATACTTATCCTCAACACTCAGAACAATCTTAAGAGTGACTACTGCACACCTCACCTCAATATTCAGAACAATGACAACTATACAACTAGCCTCAAGACTCATAACAGTGACAATCACACACCCAACCCAAATACTCAGAAAAGTGACTATTGCACATCTAACTTCAGTACTGAGAACAGTGACAACCACACACCTAACGTCAACACTGAGAACAGTCTGAACAGTGACAACTGCACACCTAATCTCAGTACTCAGGACAGTGACAACTACACACTTAACCTCAACATTAACAACAACAATGACTACACATCAAACTTCAGTACTCACAACAGTGACAACTGGACACCTTACCTCAACACTCAGAACCCTGACAACCGCACACCTAACCTTAATACTCCTAACATTGACAACCACACACCTAACTTCAACACTCAGAGCAGTGACAACTATACATCTAACCTCAGTAATCAGAACAGTGATAACCACAGACCTAACCTCAACACTCAGAACAGTCTGAACAATGAGTACTGCATACCTCACCTCAATACTCAAAACAGTGACAACTAACCTCAACACTCACAGAAGTGACAAGTGCACATGTAACCTCATGACAACAGCACACCTCACTCAGCAATCAGGGAAGAAGGGGGAGACAGGTGCAGGCACCTTAGGCCAGGGAGGTTCAGGTGGAAGTGCTTTCTGAGGTGCTCTTCCCCTTCCTGCACCAGGTGGTGGTCTGATGAGGCAGGAGGCATCTAGAAGCTTGGAGGTGACAGAGTTAGGAATGCCATCTTAGCACAATCAGGGGTGATTCAGGACTGCAAGTGCTGCCAGGCCAACGCCAGCTGGAGAATTGGAGAACTGCAGCCCTGCCCCTGTCCTCCGCCTCCAGCCCCCTGCATTCTCCATGTCCCCGTCCCCCCCACACTTTTCCCCCCTTTCCAGGTCACTCCCTTCCCTTTATGCCGATCCCCTTCCGCACCGTGCACTGGCTGGGACAGTGGTGGCGGCAGCACCAGCCCTCTCTGGACTTCTTTCTGCGCAGGCAGGCCCCGCGACCCCCCAACTTTGCCTGACTCCGGAGCCACCTGGGGCGCCACCTTCGCAGCCATGAATGCTCTCGACCCTTGCAATGCCTCTAGGGTGCCCACCCTTGCTGTGCACAGCGCCACGGGCTCACGTGGAGGGTACAGGATGCCAGCCAGGAGGCCTTGTGCCCCACACCCTTCCTCTCCTACCTGCTCCCAGCCAGGGCTGTCTGGGCATGGCACACCGGGCGCTGGGATGCTCTTGAGCTCCTTCTGGGACTCCCCGCAGCTGCCGCCCATGCCCAGCCTGGGGACCGAGGTTCCGGCCTGGTTGCGGCTGCCTTGCTTGGCCACACTTGGCCACCCAGGCCGCCAGGAGCCGCCATCGCCACCTGGTCGTGCAGGCAATGCTGTAGCTGCTGCTGGTGCCAGAGCTTAGCCTAGCGGAGATTGAACGGGTCCCACTTTTCCTCCAGCAGCTGGTGGAAGCGGTTGGCCACGACCCAGCCGAAGCTCTCCTGCATTGTGGTGCAGGTGGCGACCATAGGGCACCCCAGGGTGCCCTTATCCCACCGAGGCCACTGCAGGCCCCGTGGTCAGTCCAAGCAAGCAAGGCTCAGGGGAGCCTGTGGTGAGGACCTATGCTGCCTGCCTCCACCCTCCCTGCCAGGCCCATTCTAGTCCCTCCCTGTGCTGCCACTACCACTGCCCGCCCAACTGCCACGAGACAGCCAATCAGCACACAGAGACACGCCCCTTCCCCAGTCTGCGTGCTAGAGAGCCCAAGCACAGGCTGGGTGGCTGTTACATCACAGGACCTCCCTGCCCCACCCCCGGCCTGTTCGGGAGAGGCAGGCCAGGGGCAGAGCCACTGCAAATGAGAGCAGGTGACCTGGGCTGCAGACCCATTGGACACAGCCATCCTGTAACTCCTTGGAGCTTGGGGCACGTTCTGTGTCCGCCACACTTCTGTGAAGGTTACCCATTCACTTAGCTATTCAACAGCCCTATACTTGGCAGTTATTGTGTGGTTGAGGAGGCACCAGCTGCTTCTGTTATGAACCTTAGATGTTATTCTGTCTGAGTGCTGCCCTGAGCTTTTTTTCCCTCAAGATTAGTGCTCTACCAGTTTGAACCATACTAGCACTCCTGGTTTCTGGTGGTTAATCAGAGATAAGAATCTCATAGACTTTACTGCCCGGGGTGGCTTTGAACTGTGTTCTTCAGATCTCAGCCTTCTGAGTAGTATTACAGGAGTGAGCCTGGTTGGACAAAGGTTTTGATTGCATGCAATGATATAAGCTAACTTTGCAAACACTGTACTAACTAAAAGAAGCCAGAGATAAAAGGCTATTTATTGTATGATTCCACTGATATAAAATATCTGTAGAATAGGCAAATCTGTAAGGACAGAGTAGATTAGTGCTACCAGGAGCTAGGGCAATATAATTTTGGAGAATTACTCCTTAATAGGTCTTCTTTAGGGGAAATAAAAATACTCCAGAAATCATGCAATAGTAGCACAAAATTGTGAATTGCTAAATGTCACTGACCTACACATTTTCACATTGTGAAAAATAACTAATATTTTTACCACAACTTAAGGAGAAAATGTACTTTGTACCCAGATCAAGATTTGAGCCCTGATCCTGCCACCCATTAACTCTGTGATTTTGGACACATATTTCTTGGCCTTGTTTTCTCATCTGTAAAATGGAGACATCACAGTCCCTACCTCCAAGGGCTACTTTGAAGTTGGAATGAGATCATTTATTTACAGTGATCAGCACAGTGCCATCACAGAATAAATCCTCATGAGAAGACTTATTATTAAATGTTATTAGTGTCATTCATCATCGATCACATACTTTTCAGTCAGGCTTAATAGAGATAGAGTTATCTTAAATTTTCTGAAGATTTGTTTTTGCTTCTGTTTTGGGGCTTGATCATAGAGCCTGAGCACTGTCCCTGGGCCTCTTTGTGCTCAAGGATAGTGTTCTACCACTTGAGCCACAACTCCACTTCCAGTTTTTAGGGTCTAATTGGAGATAAGAATCTCACAGGGACTTTTCTGACCAGCCTGCTTCAAATCTGGATCCTCAGATGTCAGCTTCCTGAGTAGCTAGGATTACAGGTGTGAGCCAATATGTGCTGGTACTGAGGCTTGAACTCAAGTCCTCTCATTCTTCCTTGGCTTTTTTGTCAAGTTTTACATTCTACCACTCGATCCACACCTCTACTATTAGCTTTCTGCTGGTTGATTGGAGATAATAGCCTCATGATTCAAACCTTGATCCTCAGATCTCAGCCTCCTAAGTAGGTAGGATTACAGGTGTGAACTACCAGTGCCAACAGAAGATTCTTTTTTGGGGTCTGTTCTTTTTTGGTAGTGGCAATTGAACCCAGGACATTGTGCTTGCTAGACAATCACTTTGCCACTGAGCTACATCCCAGACTGAAGATTCTTTATTCAACAACATTAATACCTATACAAGAGACCATACTTTGTGAAGCACAGTGGTAAGCCAATGTTGTCTCTGGTACCTTTAAGCTGCCACTATACCTCCATAAAACCATCCACTTAAGAAGTTATTGTCTTTCCATTGGACTTCTGGACTCAGACCACTTCCCCACTTTATTCCTATTCTCTTCCAGCAAGGTTAGCATACAAGTTCTTAGGGCTTGTCCTATGAGCACTGCATCTTAATTTCCAAATCACAAAGGACCATAATAACTGTTAGTAAACCAATGCTATTTGCTTCAGGACTAAGAACAGCTTTAGGATTGCTGAAATGGAGATAAGTTGTCTCTTGCTGATATTATCTGGTCACTTGTTTCTGAATTTACTGTAGACCTTATAATAAGAGGTCTCACATATTTTACTTACCATTTTTCTGCTAGGAGGTTGTAATCTTAAATACATTCATGAAATACAATCAGACTGCATTAGCATGAGTTATTTAAGACACTGCTTGATGTGATCAATTTTGCAAACATCAAATAACTCAAGATGTGAAAATGATCTGTAGTAATTATAATAAGTAAATACACACATCCCCATAATGTAGAAAATATATATGTAACATTATATATATTCCAGTGGTTATTACCACCATGGATACACAGTGAATCTAAACTACACAAAATGTAAAATGTTTTGAGTTTCAAGAGTTTCATTAAATATAACGTAAAATTGCCAAATACCAGTGGCTCATGCCTGTAGTCGTAGCTATTCAGGAGGCTGACATCTAAGGATTGTAGTTCAAAGCCAGCCCATGGCAGAAAGTCTATGAGACTCTCGTTTCCAACCAACCACCAAAAAGGCTCCAAGTGGAGCCATGGCTCAAGTCTTAAACTGAAAAGCTTATGGACAGTGCCCAGGCCCTACATTAAACGTTGGGCGCCAAAATCTTCAGATAGACTTAGAATTTAATTCAATTGAGAGTTCAACTCTCAGTAGTTACTCCTTTCGATTACATCTTGGTGAAGCCAACGAAGAGCAGCTTCAGTGCCTTGAAATCACCTTTCATTCTGTAATTATTTATTGTCGATGAGTGAATTTCTTGTTTGTGTGTCTTTGCTCAAGGCAAATATTCTTTAATGTGTTAAAATTATATAAAGGGCTAGGTGCTTGTGACGAATTCCTGTAATCCTAGTTACTCAAGAGGCTGAGATCTGAGGTTTAAGATTCAAAGCTAGCCCAGGCAAGAATGGCCATGAGATTCTTATCTCCGATTAACCACAAAAAGCCAAAAATGGAGTTGTGGCTCAAGTGGTAGAGCACTAGTCTTGTCACAAAAGCTCAGGGACAGCACCCAGATCCAGAGTTCAAGCCCCAGGACAGGCAAAACGAACATAAAACTTTAACAAATTAATATATGACAAACTAGATATATCACAAGATCAAGTGGATGTGATACTGTTTATTTTTACTAGTAATTGCAGCTGAATCTTATACAGTGCCTACTAAGTGCCAGTTGTATGTACACCTGACCTGCTTGTGCAATCCATGTATCTCCTTAATGACATGGATGCCTTCATTTCCCCATGTTCTGTGGCATGAGTGTTCTAAGAGGAAGATCTAGGTCTGTCAGTCCAGGGAGTGTGTCCTGAGTCTGCTCTCCTAACCTGGTGCTTTAGTTATAAGCACTGAGCTAAAAGTTGGGATTTTAGTAGGGCAATCTTTTCTTAAAGACCTATTTACAATAATAGTGGGAAACAGTGCTCAAGCCTGTAATCCTAGCTACTTAGGAGGCTGAGATCTGAGGAATGCAGTTTGAGGCCAGCGTGTGCAGACAAGTCCATGAATCTCTTATCTACAATTAACCATAAAAAAAAAAAAAACGGAAAAAGAAGTATGGTTCAAGTATTAGAACAGTGCCTTGAAAAAAAAGCTAAAGCCCCACAACCAACCAAAAAATAAGAATAGAAGTGAAGTAGGAAGAGGAGGAGGAGGAGAAGGAGCTAGAGCAGGAGGAGGAGGAGGAGGAAGGACTATGTAAGCAAGGAACAATCAATATTGTTAGACCATGTACTGTTTGTCTGCTGTTGGCTTACCTCGCTCAACATGATTCCTTCTAGTTCCATCCATTTCCCTGCAAATGCCATTATTTTGTCAATTCTAATGGCTGCATAATATTTCATTGTGTATAGATAACACAATTTTTGGATCCATTTATCTGTGGTGGGGCATGTGGGTTGTTTCCATATCTTAGCTATTGTGAACAGTGCTGCAATAAACATGGAGGTGCAAGTGTCCTTGTATATTGGTTATTGTTGTTCAGGGTAGATGCCTAGAAGTGGTATGACTGGGTCATAAAGGAGGTCAATCTTTAGCTTTCTAAGGACCCTCCAGACTGCTTTCCAAAGTGGTTGTATAAGTGTACATTCCCACCAGCAGTGTAATAGGGTTCCTCTTTCTCCACATCCCCTCCAGCATTTGTTGTTAGCTGATTTGTGCATGTGGGATATTCTGACTGGGCTAAGCTGGTATTTCAGGGTTGTCTTTATTTGCATTTCCTTCACCACCAGGGATGATGAACATTTCCTCATGTGTTTCTTTGCCATTTTTATTTCTTCATCTGAGAAGTCCCTCTTTAGTTCCCTTGCCCATTTAATATTTGGTTTGTTAGGTTTGGGAGTTCCCTGTATATACTGGATGATAACCCCTTGTCTGATGTATTGCTGGTAAATATTTTTTCCCAATTAGTTGGTTGTCTTTCTGGCTTGGTTGAGATAGATTGAGCTGTGCAGAAGCTTTTTATTTTAAGGTTGTCCAATTTGTCGAGTATCTCTCCAATTTGTTGAGACCCTGGGACTCTGTTCAGGAAGTTCCTTCCTGTGACTATTAGTTCAAGTGTCTCTTCTACTCTGTCCTGCAGTAGTTTCAGAGATTCAGGTTTAATGTTAAGGTCTTTAATCCATTTTGAGTTGATGTTGGTCCATGGTTATAGGCGGGGGTCCACTTTTAGTTTTCTCCATATGGCCGCCCAGTTTTCCCAGCACCAGTGATTGAAGAGGTTGTGTTTCTTCCATTGTATGTCTTTGGATCCTTTGTCGAATATCAGCTGGCTGTAGGCCTGTGGATTTATTTCTGGATCTTCTATTCTATTCCTTTGGTCTTCGGATCTGTTTTTGTGCCGGTACCATTCTCTCTTTGTTATTATAGCTCTGTAGTAGAGTTTGAAGTTCAGCATGGATATCCCTCCCATGTTGTCTTTATTCCCTAGAATTGTTTATTGTGAATGGGGTTGCTCCCTTTATTTCCCTCTCTTCTTGTACATTGTCAGTGTACAGGAAGGCAACTGATTTTTGTGGGTTTATTTTGTATCCTGCTATTTTGCCGAAGTGACTTATGATTTCTAAAAGTTTGGGGATGGAGTTTTTGGGATCGTGGAGGTATAGTATCATGTCGTCTGCAAAAAGGGATAGTTTAACTTCTTCTTTCCCTATGTGGATCCCTTTAATGTCTTTTTCTTGCCTTATTGCCCTAGCTAAGGTTTCCAGGACTATATTGAAGAGGAGTGGAGACAGTGGGCATCCTTGCCTTGTTCCTGATTTTAGGAGGATTGGTTGTAGCTTTTCCCCATTACGTATAATTGGCTATTGGTCTGTCATAAATGGCTTTTATTGTTTTTAGAAATGTTCCTTCTATTTCTATTTTCTCCAGAGCTTTTAGCATGAATGAATGTTGAATTTTATCAAAGGCTTTTTCTGCATCTGTGGTGATAATCATGTGATTCTTGACCTTGGCTCTGTTGATATGTTGGATTACATTTATTGACTAACATATGTTAAACCATCCCTGTGTCTCTGGGATGAAGCCTACCTGGTCATAGTGTATGATTATTTTTATGTGTTTCTGGATTCCGTTAGCTAGAATCTTGTTAAGGATCTTTACATCTGTGTTCATCAAGGAAATTGGCCTGTAATTCTCCTTTTTGGTTGGGTCTTTGCCTGGTTTGGGGATGATTGTGATATTGGCATTGTAGAATGAGTTTGGGATAGCTCCCTCCTTCTCTGTTTCTCTGAAGAGCTTGAGGAATATGGGTATTAGTTCTTCTTTAAAGGTCTTATAGAATTCTGCTGTGAATCCATCTGGTCCTGGGCATTTTTTTGTTGAAAGACTTTTGATAGCTTCCTGTATCTAGTTGTAGGATATTGGCTTATTTAATTGGTTAACTTCTTCTTTGCTCAGTTTGGGCAACTTGTATTTCTCTAAAAATGCATCCATTTCTGCCGGGTTTTCTTCCTTTAGAGAGTATAACCTTTGAAAGTAGTGTGTTTGGATTGTTTGGATATCTTGGGTACGAGTTGTGATTTTTTCCCGGGGCATCCCTAATCCTGTTAATATGGGTTTTCTCTCTTCTTTTTTTAATTAATCTTGCCAAAGTTCCATCAATTTAATTTATTTTTTCAAAGAACCAGCTTTTTATTTGGTTAATTTTGGCTATAATTTTCTGCTTTTCTAATTGGTTAATCTCTGCTCTTAATTTGGTTATCTGGCTCCGTCTAGCAACTTTAGGTTCCATTTTTTCTTGTTTTTCTAGCTGTTTTAACTGCAACATGAGATTATTTACTTGATCTGTCTGCATTTTCTTGATGTGGGCACTGCGGGCAATAAATTTGCCCCTCAGGATTGGTTTTGCTGTGTCCCACAAGTTTCTTTGCGATGTGTTTTCATTTTCATTGAGTTGTAGGAAATGTTTTATTTCTTCTCTGATCTCTTCCATTACCCAGGCATTTCCATGTATTAGAGAAATTTCTGCGGTATGCTTTGTTATTGAGAACTAGCTTGATTCCACTGTGGTCAGATAGGATACAGGGGATTATGTCGATCCCTTTGTATTTGCTTAAGTTCCTTGCATGAACTATGATATGGTCTATTTTGGGAAAAGTTCCATGAGCTGCTGAGAAGAATGTGTATTGTGTTGTTTTAGGGTGAAATACTTGGTAGATGTCAGTTAATTCCGCTTGAAGTATGGCCTCACAATTCGGTAGCTTCTTTGCCAATCCTCTGGTTGGTAGACCTGTCCTTTGGTGAGAGTGGTGTGTTAAAATCTCCTAGTATTATCGTATTGGGATCTATTTTATTCTGTAAGTTTGAGAGTATTTGTTTAACATATCTGGGTACACCAATATTTGGGGCATATAAGTTGATGATGGTAATATCCTCCTCTTGGATTGTTCCCTGTGTTAATATGTAGTGTCCGTCCTTGTCTTTCTGTACTGATTTTAAGGAAAAGTTTATTTTGTCAGATATCAGTATAGCTATACCCGATTTCTTACTGGGGGCATTTGATTGGTAGATCCTTTTCCAACCCTTTACTTGAATTTGTTTGTATGTTTGGCTGAGAGGTGGGTCTCCTGAAGGCAACAGATGTATAGGTCATGTTTTCTGATCCAGTGTGCAGTTCTTTTTTGATTGGCGAATTAAGCCCATTTAATATTATGAAAAAGTATAGAGAGATGCGTTGTTGTCCTTGTCTTTCCATTTTCCTAATTTTTTCTTCTTTCATTTCCTCCTGTGCTTGCTCAGTTAGACTTTGATTAATGCCTGTCTGGGTGCAGGTCCCCGTTCCTGGTTGCTTTCTTCAGGTGGTGTCCCCCCTCTTAGTATTCTTTGTAATGCTGGCTTAATGTTTATATATTCATTTAGTTTTTCTTTGCTATTAAAAATTTTCAGTTCTCCATCGAATGTGAATGCTAGCTTTGCCAGGTATATCAGTCTGGGTTGACAGTTATTGGCTCTCAGGGCTCGTATGGTGCTTTCCCAGGCCTTTCCTGCTTTCAGTGTTTGTGTGGAGAGATCTGCAGTGATTCTAATTTTTTTCCCATTGTAGTATAGCTCCTTCTTCATTTTTGCTGCATGCAAGATTGTTTCCTTATTATTCAGATTTATCATTTTTACTATAATGTGTCTAGAAGTGTTTCTCCTGGGATCTTGCTTGTTGGGTGTTCTATGTGCTTCTGTTATGTAGGTAAGATGTTCTTTTTTGAGGTGGGGAAAAATTTCACCGATTATCTTCTCAAATTAGTGTTGCATTCCCTTGCTCTGAAATTCCTCACCTTCGTCCACTCCAATTATACGAAGATTAAATTTCTTGGCATTATCTGCTTGTTCTTAAATTTCCCTTTGGATAAATTTGAGTGATTTTTCCATATCTGTCACTTTTTGGTCCAGTTGGTGTATTCTGTCTTCTGTATCTGACACTCTACATTTCGTTCACTCTGTTAACTGTGGTTTTTATTGTGGTTTGCATGGAGGAAATGGACTCCTTTATGGATTTGATGTTTGTTTTCAAAGTACTGATCTCACCTCTTAATGAGGTATGTACTGCCTCTAATTTGGCATTTATTTGCAGCCTCTATTTTTGCTGCATCTCCTGTTTGATATCCATTATCTCTTTTGATAGTTCATCCTTGTGCTCTTTCAATTTCTGGTCTATTTCTTGCTTTATTGCTTGAGTCATTGCCTACAGCATCCCTTAGATGTAGCTTTTGTCTTCCATTCCTGCTTTGCTACCACTGGGGATCTCCCCTGCGTGGCTGCTGGCTATTGAGGATAGCTTGCTATCCTCAGTGTTGATAAACCTTGTAATTTTTCTCTGTGATTTTTGCATGGGGCTTCAGGGATTATTGGAGACTAAACTGCAATCTTGTTTTGGTGTGTCTGTCTTTGCTTGGTTGCTGATTCTGTATTGGTAGAGAGAGTCTGTGCCTGATCTGGGTTCTATTGGGGGCCTACCTCCAGCTGCTGGTCTGACCTACAGAGGATTCTCGGCTCCCTGCTGTATATTGCTGGCAATTCCCACCTTTGGAAGGATTGAGCAGCCTAGACTGCTCCTGCTTGCTCCTACGGGTGCTCTTGGCAAGATTGTATGCTCTGAATGCACTCTCCCAAATGCTGGAGTCTGCTATCGGCTCTTTTTTTTTTTTTTTTTTTTTTTGGCCAGTTGTGGGCTTGAACTCTGGGTTTAGGTGCTGTGCCTCAGCTCTTCAGCTCAAGGTTGGCACCCTACCATTTGAGCCACAGCACCACTTCTGACCCTTTCTGCTTATGTGATGCTGAGGAATCAGATTCAGGACCTCATGCACCCAAGACTATCACTCTACTGCTGAGCCACCTTACCAGCCTGAGCTCCTGCCTACTATCAGGTGCTGGCTGCCTGTGTTGCCCAATTCCCAGCCTAGATTATATAGGTTGGGTTTTGGTGGGGTTTGGGTTCTCTTGTCCTGAGCCTCCAGGTCTTTTGTTGTCACAGGCGTGCTTCCCAGGGGGTGCAGTTCCCTTTTTTTCTCCCTTCTGCTGAGGCATATGCTCAGCTTTTGACTTCAGTTGGGAGGAGTTGGTTGTGTTGTTCAGATGCCGGATCCCCAGGCCTGGTCCCAGCCCCCACCTGGGGCACGCCAGTTGGGCCTGTGCTGCTGCGTATACCACTTAGGTTATGCAGCCTGGGGTACACAGTTCAAATTTCTTCTACTGTTGGTTGTCTTGACCCAGGGGCACTATTCCTGGCTTGGGCATTTAAGTTCCCTTCCAGAGGCACTCTTGCTCTAGCCTGGCCAGTGGAGTGTGCTCCATGGGCTGGTGGAGCTCTCGAACAGTTCTCAGTTTTAGTGGGTCCTGTTGTCCGGGTGTAGGGAGTCTGGGTCTGGGTCTGGGGATTCTCTCCAGCTCTGGTCTCCCTTGAGGGATACACTCTCCCCTGTGGGGTACTCACCCTGGAGCTAGTTGTTTCTGTGTGGTGTAGGTCGTCAGTTGCTGTTGCAATTCGAGTTCAGTTGGGGTGGTTGTGGGCTGGGCTGTACGGTGGTGGCTCTGTGTGATTCTCTTCTGTCTCTGCCTCTGTTGACGTTGTCGGTTCCACAGTGCCCACACTGCAGGCGAGGGGTGGGGGCTGGTCCTCCTTACAGGTTCTGAGCGCTGAGGTTTGCACTCTTCGGATCAGCACTAGTTCCTTGTAGGTCTTTTGCTTTGCTGTTCTGTGGGAGTCCCGTGTAGCTCTGGGGATCCCGTCGTGGGGCCGAGTTCTGGGCTTGGGTTTTTTTTTCTGTTTATTGGCAGGTCTTACTCCGGTACCTCAGGTGGCTTCTGAGTAAGTTATCTGTAGACAGCTCCCTGTGTCTCTGGGACTCCAGCAGCCCTGCCGTGTCCTCGTCACAATTGGTGTGTCTGACACCTGTACCTCAGGCGGATACTGCTCGGGTAATTTGCAGACCACCCCTGTGTCTCTGGGACCCCGGCAGCCCCTGCTGGGTCATCACAATCAGTGGGTCTGACACCAGTACCTCAGACGGCTTCTGCATGGGTTACCTGCAGACAGCTTCCTGTGTCTCTGGGACTCCGGCAGCCCATGCAGGGCCCACTGGCGGTGGCTTCATGTGCTGCTGGTGCCGGGAGGCTTCGGCGGGATGGAGCCTCTCTGCTAGGGTGGAGACTGAGGGGTGAAGGTGGGATCTTCATGGAGACTCCGGGCTGGTAGGTTTCTTTGTTTGTGACGATCAGCGGGTCTGCAAACCAGTACCTCAGGTAGCTTCTGCATGGGTGATCTGCAGGCAGCCCCCTGTGTCTCTCGGACTCCGGTAGCCCCCGCGGGGCTGGGTGTCCATGGCTTGGCGTGCTGCCGCACAGCCAGTAAGGGTTGGAGGAGGGGTCTTCACTCTTCTCTGTTCTGTAATTCTTCTTTTCCTCTCTTTCTTTTTTGTTATTTTCCACCTCCTGTTTTTCTCTGAGTGTTCGTCTTTTTGTTGTTGTCCATCTCTTGGGGAGGTTAAGCGTTGGAACTCGAACTGTCTTTTTGGCTGGGGAGAGCTGTGGCATTTCCTTGCTGCCCTGTCACCATCTTGGTCCCCCCTTCCGTTTCCTTAAGTTTTAATACTTTATTTTATCCCTTGGCAGTACTGTAGTTTTGATTCTGAGGCTCATGCTGGGCAAGCAAGTGCTCTACCCCTTGACCCCTGCCCCCAGCCCTTGTTATTCATTTTACTTTAGATGAGCTCTTATTGTATTATTTTGCTTGGGTCAGAATCAGACTGTGATTGTAATGTATTTTCCTGCTGGGAAGCTTTTTTGTCCTTTTATATTTTTTGTAAATATAATTTTTCTTCTTATTAAAAAGAAGGTGCACAGAGGTGTACATTTATATGTCATTTTAAAATTCAAAACATTATTTTAAGAGTAAAAATGCAAATAATCACAAAAAATCATCTCTAGAAAAAAATGACTACCAGATTAAATGTTTTTGGAGGCTGGGTCAGTGGCATTTGGTATAGTTCTCATTTCAGCTCTAGACAATGCTTCATAGTTCCAGGCCTGCATGACCTAAATAAAAACAAGTAAAAAAGTAAGAAAAATGATCCTTTAGGGCACAACTGTGGAAGATTTGAAATACTCTTGTACATTTTATTGACCATTTGTACATTTCTGTGGTGATGAAAAGTGATATAACAATTATCTTAGAATTTGTCACATTATTCTAACAAAACATAGCATGACCACATTACCCAGCAATTCTATTGCTCATTGCATTACAAAAAGAACTGAAAAGAAAAAACCTGGAGTGTCTATCAGATGAACAGGTTTATAAAATATGAGATATGCATAAATGGATTATGACATCCACAAAAAGGCTGCAATTTAATATATGTCTGTCACGGATGGACACCAAAAATAAGCTACTATTTATGTGAAACATATTGACTAAACCATTTCATAAGAGAAACTGGAAGATTAAAATTTCTGGAGCAGGTCATTGGGGTGATTATTACTCTATGATTGTGTGGATTCCATCAGTATCGAAAAGATAGTTCACAAATAGAGGTAATGGTTACAAAGTAGTGTGGATATAATTAATGTCCCTAGCAAGCATGAGGCCATGCATTCAACCCCCAGCACATCCTAAAAACTGCTAAATCTTCCTTCCTTTTCTGCTGTTTTGATTGTATTCCTCAGAGGATCTCTGGTGGATCTCTGATGTTTAGTCATGCATTAGAGAAAATCCATTATTTGAATATTCATTTTAAAGGAAACCTCGTATATTAAAATGAGAGCAATGCTTGCAGTTCTAACCCGGGGCTAAAACAGGAAGATCCTTACACAGTCAAGGCTGCATAGAGAGGTCATGTCTAAATCACCGTGGTATCTGCTGAAACTGGAGGGACAACTATTTGTAAGCAATTACAAGTGAGAGATAAAAGAGAGATAAGTTTTTGATCACATTATATTTTGGTCATGTCGGTTTGTATTTAATATTTACATGATTTTTAAAATTTTTCCTTTTTCCCTTACTCTCAGTATGTCATTTTGAAACTTTGTACTATGTTCTCATTTGCCACATTAAAATAAACATAGTTTTCCTTTATAGCATATTAAACATGGTTTTTAATTTTTTTCTATATTACAACTACTTTTATTTACTTTAGAAAGCTTTTATCGTCTTTTTTTCCTGCATGTAGGGAGTGGCCACTGTCTCAGAGATTTTTCTCAGTTCTGCTAATTGAACCACAGCTCATCTTCCACATTCATTCTTTTGAAAAGTCTCATGCAAAGCCCAGCACAACTAAGGAGGCTAAAATCTGAGGATCTTTGTTTGAAGCCAGTCTGAGCAGCAAAATCTGAGATTCTTATCTCCAATTAATCACCAAAAAGCAGTGGGTAGTAGAACTCTAGCCTTGAGTAAAACAGGGCAAGTTCAAGCCTTAGTACTGGTAATCACACAAACAAGTATCATGGACTTTCTTGCTTGGGATGGCTTTGAACTGCTGCCCTTAGATTTCAGCCTACTGGGTAGTTAGGATATACAGGCATGAGCAACCAACTGCTGACTTATTTTAATTTTTTTTGTGGTAGTTTCATGGGGATTAAACTCTGGGCTTAGACAAGCACTCTACTGCTTGAGTCATAGAACCACTTCCAGTTTTCTGGTGGTTTATTGGAGATAAGAGTCTCCTGGACTTTCCTGCACGGGGTGGCTTGGAACTGTGATCCTCAAATATCAGCCTCCTGAGTAGCAAGGGTTACAGGCGTGAGCCGTGGTACACGGCTTATTTTAATATTTTTAACGATCTCTTTCTTGCCTTCAACTTCAAAACGTTGTTTATTTTGTCCAGTAGACATGATCTTTGGGCCACATTGCTGTTTCTTAGTTATTTTGAAGGGCGGTAGGGGTGGAACTCTCAGCCTAGGTGCTGTCTTTGTGCTCTTCAGCTTAAGGCAAATGCTCTGCCAGTTCACCCACAAAGCCACTTCAGGTTTTCTGGTGGTTAATTGGAAATAAGAGTCTCATGAACTTTCCTGGCCAGGCTGACTTTGAACCGTGATCTTCATATCTCAGCCTCCTGAGTAGTAGGATTACAGGCTAGAGCCAGCAGTGCCCTTCTGTTTCTTAGCATTTTGACTCAAGGATGATGTTTTACAATTTCAACCACAGCTCCACTTCTAGCTTTTTTTGGTTTATTGGACATAAGTTTCAAATGTACTTTTCTGGGTAGTCTAGCTTCAAACCATGATCCTCAGATTTCAGCTTCCTGAGGTGCTCCAATTATACACATGAAGCACAAACCCATTGATCATTTAAAAAATATTAATATGTTTTTTCACTTTTTATTTTTAAATTTTCCTTGTTTTTTATTTTTGTATATGTTCTAGTCCTGGGACTACAAATCAGGACCTAATACAATGCCAGAGATTTTCTTCAAGACTAGTGGCTTATCACATGAGCCAAAGCATAACTTTTGGCTATGCTTGTTTGTCTTCGTGCTAGAAGTAAAGGCCTGGGTGCTGTACTAGAAAGTGATTGCCCAGTTTGCATCTTGGGTCATAGCTCAACTCCAGGTTTTTTTTAAATGCTTGGTAGTTAATAGGAGATGAGTTTTATGCAAAGCCTAGCATGAATCAGTTGGCTGAATTCTAAGGATCATGGTTCAAAGCCAACCAGGGCAGAAAGCCCATGAGACTCTTAGCTCCAATTAATCACTGAAAAGCTGGGAATGGTAGAGCTCTATCCTTGAAAGAAACAACATAAATTCAAGCCACAAGATAGCACACAGATGCACATACAGAGAAGGCTTCATGGGCTTTCTGGCATGGGCTAGCTTTGACCCATGCTTCTCAGATTTCAGCCTCTCTTCATCCTCTCTTCTTTGAAAATTTTATTGGTTCTGTGGTTTGACCTCTGACTCTAAAGCCTATATGTTAGCTTTTAAACTCAAGGCTGGTGCTTTACCACCTCAGCCACAGCTCAAGACTTTGTACCGTGTAGCTACAGATGAGAATCTCAGGCACGTTCCTTCCTAGGCTGACTTGACCCTGCAATGCTCACTTGTCAGCCTCTTGTGTAGTAAGGATTACACACAGGGCCAACTACATTTGGGTCATTTTAAAACTTTAATATGTGCTTGTTTCCACCTTCTTTTTCTTTTTCCATTTTTGCTTGTCCTGGAAGTAGAAAATGAAGCTCAGATGTTGTCTCAGAGCACACATGGGACCAACCATAACATTTGGCTTTGCAGGGGAGGTTAATTGGAGAGAAAAGAATCATGGAGAGCTAGGCCAGATTCAGGAGGCTGAAAATTGAGGAGAGTTCATGACTCTCTTTTCTCCAACTAACCACTAAAATCAGAGTTGTAAATCATTGAGCAAAATAGTGCAAGTTCAAGCACCAGGATTGGCAAACACACACACACACACACACACACACACACACACACACACACACACACACACACACACGTCTTATGAACACCTGTACATGAGCTAAGCTTTAAAGAGTATCCTCAAATTTCAGCCTGAGTATATAGAATTATAGATATGAGCCACCAATGATTGTCTCATCAAAACCTTTGTTATTTAGTCTTTCTTCTCTTCTTCTACCCTTCTTTTCATTTATTTCTTTCCTTTTGTGTGTGTTGGTGCTGGAGCTCGAGCTCATGCAAGGCCTGGCCTGATTCAGGAGGCTGAAATCTGTCCATCATAGTTTGAAAGCAGCCTGAGCAGGAAAGTCAATGAAACTCTTATCTCCCTTTAATCAACAAGAACCTATCCCCAGTGTGGCCACCACACACAAAACAGTCTCCTGGAATTTTTTGATTGGGTTTGCCTTTACACAGGATCTTATATTTCAGTCTCCTGCATTTCTAGAATTACAGACATGAGTCAACAGTCCTAGGTTCTCTACTTCCAAGCATTTAATTTTCTTGTTGAGATCCTGAGGCTGGATCTGTGATCCAGGGCACTGTTTCAATAAGTTATTAGTTCAAGGCTGGTGCTTTACAACTACAATCACAGCTTCATTTCTGGCGTTTTCTGCTGGTTAGTTGGAGACTTATGAACTTCCCTGTCCAGGCTGGTTATGAACAACAAACTTTAGATTTCATTCTTGTGAGTCAGTAGGATTGCACATATCGACCAAACATTCATGCATGGATCATTTTGAAACATTAATTGGATTTTCTCACACCTTTTTTCTTCTTTTTCCTAATTCTGGGCTTGAATTTAGGCCTTGGGCACTGTCCCTGAACTTCTGTTACTCAAGGTAAGAACTCTACTACTTGAGCCACTGTGCCCCTGCCAGCCTTTTTTATTTGAGGTGCTGAGGATACAAACCCAGGGATTCAAACATGGTAGGCAAGCACTCTGTCACTAAGCCACATTCCCAGCCATTCTTACACCTTTTTATTTGTATTTTTATTTTCTTGTGTATGTTGGTCCTGGGTCTAAAAATCAGCCCAGTTGCAGTCCCAGAAGTTTTTATTCAAGACTAGCACACTAAGACATGAACCACAGCATAACTTGTGGCTATTAGTTTTTGTTTTGTTTTATATAGCTACTTACAGTTGAGTCAATGAATTCTCCTACCTGGGCTGGCTTTCAACTGTGATCTTCAGATTTGAGCCTCCCAAGTGGCTACCATCACAGATGTGTGCCACCTATGCTTGGCTCATTTTAAACTCTGAAATTGGCCCTTTCTTCTCCCAACTTCTCTACACTTATTTATTTTAATGCTTGTGTGTATGTTGGTCCTGAAGTTAATATCAAGATCTGGGTGCTGTCCCAGAAATTATTTTCTCATTTCTGCCATTGAAGCCACAGCTCAATCACCATGTTTTATTTTTCTTCCTTTTGGTGGTTAATTGAAGAGTCTCATGTAAAGCCCAGCAAGACACAGGAGGCTGAAATCTGGGGATTGAAGTTGAAGCTATCCTGCATAGGAAAGTCCATGAGACTATTTCCATCAACTAACTACTCAAATTCAAGCCCCAGGTTGGCACAACACAGTAAAAAAGCCCCATAGACTTTCCTGTTTGGGCTGGTCTTAAAACGTATCTTCAGACTTCAGCTCCCCGAATAGCTATAATAATAAGCAAGAACAACCAGCCCCAGGCTTATTTTTAAGTCCCAAATGGTCATTTCTTCTCTTCTTTCAGTTTTGTTTTTGGTCGACTTTAGGCTGAATTATGGACCGGGGAACTCTTTCCCAGTTTTTTTCACTAAATTTCAGTACTTTACAACTACTATCACACCTTCATTTCCAGCTTTTACTGGGTAGTTGGAGAAAAGAATTTCAATCACTTTCCTGCCCAGGCTGGCTTTTAGCTGTGATCCTCATATTTCATCTTTCTGAGTAGCAAGGAATACACACATACACCAATAACTCATGGCTCATTTTGAAACTATAATTTTCTCGTTCTCCCATCTTTTATAATTTGTGCTTTTTTTCTTTCTTTGTAAGTGTCTGTGCTAGGGCATCAGCATCAAGGTCTGTGTGCTGTCCCAGAGCTTTCTGTTTAAGACTAGCACTCTACCACATGTGCCAGAGCACAGCTAGTGGCATATTTTTTATGACAAATGAGTCATAAGAATCTCAGGGATTCTCCTACCTGGGCTAGCCTTCAACTGTGATCCTAAGCTTTCATCTTCCTGAGTAGCTGATAGAAAATCAGTGAGCTACCAATGCTTGATTTATTTAGACCTCTGTCATTGGATCTTCCTTCTGCACTTCTACCCTCCTTTTCTTTAATAATTCTGTGATAGTCCTGGGGCTTGAACTCAGCGCCTGGTTGCTGTCCCAGAAAGTGATTGCCCAATTCTGCCACTTGAGCCATAACTCAATTCCCAGGGTTTTTTTTTTTTGTTTTCTTTTTGAAAATTAATTGGAGATAACAGTCTGAGACAAAGCCTAGCATAAATCAAGCTAGCCTGGGAAAGAAAGTCCATGAGACTATGACCTCCAATTAACCACTGAATAGCTGGGAGTGGTAGGGTACTATCCTTGAACAAACCAGCAGAAGTTCAAGGATGGCACACACAAGCCGCAGGATGGCACAGAGATGCACAAACACAGTCTCATGGATTTTCTTGCTTGTGTTAGCTTTGAACTCTGATCCTCAGATTTCAGTCTCTCTTCTTCCACTGTCCTTTTTATTTATTGTTTTTTATTTGTAATTTTTAGTGGTCCTGCAGCTTGATATCTGGTTCTGAGGACTGTTTCTTAGCTTTTTAAATAAAGGCTGCTACTTTACAACCTCAGCTTCAGCTCAGGGCTTTGTGCTAGGTAGTTTGGATAAGCACCTCAAGCATGATTATGCCCAGGATGACTTGATACCACAATTCTCAGATGTCAGCCTTTTGTGTAGTTAGGATTATACACAGGACCAACAACCCTTGTGTCATTTTAAAACTTTAATATGTGCTGTCACTATCTACTGTTGTTTACTTTCTTTTTTTTTTTTTGCATGTGTGTGCTGTTACTGGGTCTACAAATTGGGGCTCATATTCTGTCCCAGAAGTTTTTTTTTTTTTTTTGGGTCCGGTCGTGGGGCCTGAACTCTGGGCCTGCGCACTGTCCCTCAGCTCTTCAGCTCAAGGGTAGTGCTCTACCACTTGAGCCACAGTGCCACTTCCGGCTTTTTTCCTTATGCTTATGTGGTGCTGAGGAATCGAACCCAGGGCCTTGAGCATGCAAGGTAAGCGCTCTACCACTGAGCCACCTTCCCAGCCCTTGTCCCAGAAGTTTTTATCAAGGCTATCCTCTATTACATGAGACACACTATAACTTTTTGGCCCTGTTTTTGTGGGGGTGATTAATTACAGACAAGATTTTCATGGACTCTCCTGCCAGGGCTGGACATAAACCACTTGAATAGCTAGTAGAACATGTATGAGCCACTAATGCTTGATTCATTTAAGCCTTTGTCACTCACTCTTCCTTGGTTACTTCTACTCTTCTTTATTTCTTCTGTGAATGTCCTGGGGCTTGAACTCAGGGTTTAGGTGGAGTACCAGAATATATTTGCCTGGTTCTGCCACTTAAGCCATAGCTCAAATTCCAGCTGAATCAGGTGGCTGAAATCTGAGGACCATGTTTCCTTTGAAACCAGCCTGGGCAGGAAATTGATGACACTCTTATCTCCAATTCACCACTCAAAATCTGGGAATGCTAGGGCACTAGCAAAGTATGGTACACAAACACACACATCACAGATACAAACACATACACACACACGAACATACACACATATACACACATACACACAAAGTCTCCTGGACTTTGCTTCTTGACCTGGCCTTGAAAGTTGATCCTCAAATTTCTGCCTCCTGAGTGGACTACAGCCATGATCAACAAGCACCAAGCTTATGTTTCAATTTACAATTGGACTTTCTTCTCTTCTCCTACACATTTTTTAGCAGCAGGAATTGATCTCTGGGTCAGCAAACAAGTTTTTTTTTTTTTTTTTTTTTTTTAGCTTCTTCAACAAATAGAGTGTTTTACAACTACAATGATATCTATACTGGGTAGCTGCGTGTAAATGTTTCATGTACTTTCTTGCCCAGTCTAGCTTTGAACCTTGAATAGCTAGGAATACACATATGAACCAAAACCCATGCTCATTTTGAAACTGGCTTTCAGTTTTCCCATCATTTTTAGTTTGGGGTTTTTTGGTTTTTTTGAAGTGTGTGTCTAGGATTTCAACTTAGGGCTTAGGTGCTGCTCCAAGCTTTTCGGTTTAAGACTACCATTCAACTGCATGAGCCAAAGTACAGCTTTGTAGCTTATTTTTGGTGGCAAATTAGATAGATGAGTCTCATGAGTCTCATGGACTCTCCTGCCTTGGCTGGTCATGAATTGTGATCCTTAGATTTCATCCTCCTGAGTACCTCGTATAACATGTGTGAGCAACCAATGTTTGATTCATTTCAACCTCTATCACTGATAGAGGTTTTGTACTTCTATCCTCCTTTTCTTTTATTTCTTCTGTGTCTGTCCTGTGGCTTGAACTTAGGGTCTGGGTTCTGTACCAGATACTATTTCCCAGTTCTGTCACTTGACCACAGCTGAATCCAGGGTTTATCTTTTATTTTCTGTTTTGGTGGTTAATTTGAAATGAGTAGAGCTAGTCCAGATTCATGAGGCTGAGGATCAAAGTTTGTACCAGCCTAGGCAGGAAAGACCATAATATCTCCAATTATAACCACTAAAAAGCTGAGAATAGTAGAGTCTTGAGAAAAACATCTTTAAATATTATCCTCAGATTTTAGCCTCTTGAGTAACTAGAATTACAGTTATGAGTCACCAATGATTGGCTGATTGGCACATCGAAGCTTCGGTTATTGGTTCTTCTCTTCTTCTACCCTTCTTTACATTTATTCATTTCAGTGTTTTGTGTGTGATGGTCCTGGAGCTAGAACTCATTCAAGGCCTGGCCTGTTTCAGGAGGCTGAAGTCTGACCATCATGGTTAAAAGCCACCCTGAGCAGGAAAGTCTAAGATCCTTACCTCCAATTAACTGCCAAAAATCTGGGAGTAGTACAGTTTCAGCCCCAGGAATCTCCACAAAGAACTGTCTTCTGGGCTTTCCTGCTAAGTTTGGCCTTTACACTGGATCCCCATATTTCTGCCTCCTGGATTCTAGAATTACAGGCATGAATGACCAGCCCCAGGTTCTATGTTTCTTATCATTTTTTTGTGATCCAGAGGCTGGATCTCTGAGGCACTCAGGGTACTGTTTTATAGCTTTCTCACTCAAGGCTGGTGCTTTACAACTCCAATCACAGCTTCACTTCTGTTTTCTTGTTTGTTTTGCTAGTGATTTGATGATGAGACACCATAACCCTCAGATTTCATCTATCTTAGTATCTAGGATTACGCACATGAAACAAAAACTCATGGCTCATTTTGAAATTTTAATTGGATTTTCCAATACATTTTTTAATTTCTATTTTTTATTTCCATATGGGTATTGTCCCAGTACTTTTTTTTGCCAGTCGTGGGGCCTGAACTCTGGGCTTGGGCACTGTCCCTCAGCTCTTCAGCTTGAGGCTAGAGCCCTAGCAGTCGTTCCACAGTGCCACTTCTGGTTTTTTCTGCTTATTTGTTGCTGAGGAATTGAACCCAGGGCCTCATGCATGCAAGGCAGCACTCTACCACTCTGCCAACTTCCAAGCCCCGTCCCAGTACATTTTTGGGGAAACAAAGGAGGAGGCTACAATGCTTGATGAGAAATGGACTCATTATCTTGCCCATGTATTTATAACCCCTCTGTACAGTATTTTCACAATAAAAAAAAGTCAACTTATCTCCCCAAAACAAACAACAAAAAAATACTAGCACTCTAATACGTGAGCCACAGCACAATTTGTGGATTTTTTAAAAACTGTAGTTGTCTAATTAAAGATGAGTCCATGGACTCACCTGTCTTGGCTGGCCTTGAACACTGTGAGTTTCAGATGTATGACCCTTGAGTAACTATAATAACAAGTGTAAGCTACCTCAGTTTTGATTTTATCCTCTGAAATTGGATCTCCCTTTTCTTCTTCCACCTTTCTTTACATTTATTTATTTTATTCTTGTTTGTACTGGTCCTGGAGCTTGATCTCAAGATGTGGGTGCTGTCCCAGAAATCAGTCTCATTTCTGCCATTGAAGCCACAGCTCAACCTCCAGCTGTTTTTTTTTTTCTTTTCTTTATTTTTTTTGGTTCATTGGAGGTAAGAGTCTCGTGCAAAGCACAGAATACCTCAGGAAGCTGAAATGTGAGGATCACAGTTTTGAAGCCAGCCTGCAAAGGAAATTCCATGATTCTCTTTATCTCCAGTTAGTTGGTAGTGATCCCACCAATAACATGAGATTGATAGAACTCCAGCCTTGAGTAAAGTAGAACAAATTCAACTCCCATGACTGGCACACACAGAAAAATGGCCAATGGGTTTTCCTGCTTGGGATTGACTTTAAATGGTATTTTCTGACTTTAGTCCCCTATGTAGTTAATACAACATATGTAAGCCACCAATGATTGATTAAAACTCTGTCACTGGCTATTCCTTCTCTTGTTCTACAATTCTTTATTTCTTTTGTGGTGGTCCTTAGGCTTTAACTCAGGGCTTTGGTGTTTGTCTTTTTATGTCTTCTATATAATCTGTTTCAGTTTTGTTCTAATGTTTCATTTGTTTATGTTGCTTTTTATATCTTACATAACTAAATTTTTGTATCTCACAAAAGTAACTTTTACCTGGGTCCTGGTGGCTCATGCCTGTTATCCCACTCAGGAGGCTGACATCAAGGATCACAGTTTGAAGCGAGTACAGGCAGAAAAATCTGGGAAATTCTTATCTCCACTAAACTACCAAATATACTAGAAATGAAGATATGACTGAAGTAGTAACTTGCTAGACTTGAGCAAAAAACTCAGAGCCCCGGTCTCAAGTTCAAGATCTTGGACTGGCACACAAAAAAAAAACTTTCATTAGCTTATATTATACTAGGATTATTGGTGTGAGACACCAGTCCTAGTTTTAAAAACCAACTTTTGTAGCAGCTGCCCCTTTTGATGTTTCCCTAGGAACTTTTATGCTTGTTTTTTCATGCCTTATATTTACATTCCACTAAATGGTATTCTTATTTTTTTGTTGTTTGGAGAGACATTTCAATAATTCAGTGACAAATCAAAAAAGGCATGTTTTGAATTTTTCTTTAATTTAAATAGGAACGGAAAATAATGAGTCTGAACCCAGCAGAGAGTGAATGATGGTTTGTTAAATGTATTTGTTTTTTTTTTAATTTAATTTTATTTTATTTGTGAACATACTGTACAGAGGGGTTACAATTACATGGGCAGGATAATGCGTACATTTCTTACCAAGCATTGCAGCCTCCTCCTTTGGTTTACCATTCACATCCCTTCCCAGCCTCCCCCCTCCCCACCAATCCCAATCCTTCTCTTACCCCCCTTCCCCCCGCCCCGCACCGACGTTGTAAAGCTCGTTTTGGACATGACAACTTGTACTTCTCATTGTTGCAACAGGTCCACCTGTATCCTTAAACAACTGGTTTTTCCCCATCTCCTCCACAAGTTATACTGACATCAAATATAGTGAAAGCAGGGGTTATACTGTGGGGGAGGGACATACAAAGCAACAAAGAGTTAATCTTATAAAAGCGTTAGAAACACATGCATGAAAGAAAAAAAAATTAAAATACATATCTAAGGGTTCATTTTCCTGACATCACATTATCGGACCTTTTCCGCTTGACTCATACATATACTAGATATTGCAAATAAGGGAAACCATGGGACTTATGTTTCTTTGGGCCTGGCTTACTTCATTTAATATAATTTTTTCCAAGTTTTCCATTTCCTAACAAATGGGGCAATGTAATTCTTTCTGATGGAGGCATAGAATTCCATTGTGTATATATACCACATTTTCTTGATCCATTCATCTACTGAGGGGCATCTGGGTTGGTTCCATATCTTAGCTATGGTAAATAATGCTGCAATAAACATAGTCGTGCTAGTAGCTTTAGTGTGGTCTTGTTTGTAAACATTTGGGTAAATGCCCAAAAGTTCGATTGCTGGGTCATAGGGGAGTTCTATGTGAAGTCTTTTGAGGAACCTCCATACTGCTTTCCAAAGTGGTTGAACAAGTTTACATTCCCACCAACAACGAAGTAAGGTTCCTTTCTGTCCACATCCCCTCCAGCATCTGTTGTTGTTAGAGTTCTTGATTTTTGCCGTTCTAACTGGGGTGAGGTGATATCTCAATGTTGTTTTGATTTGCATTTCTTTTATGGCTAGGGATGTTGAACATTTCTTCATGTGTCTATTGGCCATCCTTCTTTCTTCTTCAGAGAAGTTTCTCTTTAATTCTTTCGCCCACTTATTTATTGGGCAGTTGTTTCTTTGAGGATTTGTTGTTTAATTTTTTGAGTTCCAAGTATATTTTAGATATGAGACCCTTGTCCGTTGTATGGCTAGTAAAGAACTTCTCCCAATCCTTAGGCTTTCTATTGATCTTGCTAGCTATGTCCTTTGCCATGCAGAAGCTCTGCAACTTCATGCAATCCCAATATCCCAATTGTCCAACCTTTCTTTGATTTGTTGTGTTTCTGGGTCTCTATTCAGAAAATTTCGGCCTGAGCCAAGGAGACCTAGAGTTTCTCCTATTCCATCCTGCAATGTTGTCAGAGTGTCTGCTTTGACTTCAAGGTCTTTGATCCATTTGGAGTTGATTCTGGTGCAGGGTGATATATAAGGATCTAGCTTTAGTTTTCTACATGTAGTTAACCAATTTTGCCAGCACCATTTACTGAAGAGGCTGTCTTTCTTCCATTGTATTGTTTTAGCTCCCTTATCGAAGATTAGATGGCTATAGGTCTGTAGGTTCATTTCTGGGTCTTCAATTCTATTCCATTGGTCCTGAGGTCTGTTCTTATGCCAATACCAAGCTGTTTTGATTACTATGGCTTTATAGTAGAGTTTGAAATTTGGTACTGATATTCCTCCAGCAGTGTTCTTTCCGTTGAGGAGCGTTTTTGCTATTCGGGGTCTTTTATTGTTCCATATGAATTTTTGGATTGCCTCTTCTATTTCCTTGAAGAATGAGGGTGGAATTTTGATAGGTATTGCGTTGAATTTGTAGATAGCCTTGGGAAGTATTGCCATTTTCACAATGTTAATCTTTCCAATCCAGGAGCATGGGAGGTTTTGCCATTTTTGAAGTTCTGTGTTGATTTCCTTTTTAAAGATTTTAAAGTTTTCATCATAGAGGTCCTTCACTTCTTTAGTTAAGTTAATTCCTAGGTATTTTATTTTTTGTGGGGCTATTACAAATGGAGTTGCTTTCCTAATTTCAGCCACACTTTTCTCATTGTTGGCATACAGAAAAGCCATTGATTTTGGGGGGTTAATTTTATAACCTGCTACTTTGCCAAAGTTTTGAATCAGCTTAAGTAATTTGGGAGTGGAGTCTATGGGATTCTTTAAATACAAGATCATGTCATCTGCAAAGAGGGAGAGTTTTATTTCTTCTTTCCCTATTTGGATCCCCTTTATGTCTGCATCTTGTCTTATTGCTGTAGCTAGGCATTCTAACACTAGATTGAAGAGAAGTGGAGAGAGTGGGCATCCTTGTCTTGTTCCTGAGTTAAGAGGAAATGGCTTTAGTTTTTCAACATTGAGTATAATGCTGGCTGTAGGTTTGTCATATACAGCCTTTATTGTACTGAGGAATGTTCCATGGATTCCTAATTTTTCCAAAACCTTCATCATAAAGGGGTGTTGGATCTTGTCGAATGCTTTTTCTGCGTCTATTGAGATAACCATGTGGTTCTTATTTTTGCTCCTGTTGATGTGATGAATAATATTAATTGATTTGCGTATATTGAACCAGCTTTGCATCCCTGAAATGAATCCTGTTTGATCGTGGTGTATGATTTTTTGGATGAATTGTTGAAGTCGGTTGGCCAAAATTTTGTTGAGAAGTTTTGCATCAATGTTCATCAAAGAAATGGGTCTATAGTTCTCTTTCTTTGATGAGTCCCTGCCTGGTTTTGGGATGAGGGTTATGATGGCTTCATAGAATGTGTTCGGTAGTGAACTTTCTCTTTCAATTTCATTGAAGAGTTGGAGGAGAATTGGTGTGAGCTCTGCTTTGAAGGCCTTGTAAAATTCCGCTGTAAAACCATCTGGTCCTGGACTTTTCTTAGCTGGGAGGTCTCTTATTGCTGTTTCTATTTCAATGCTTGATATGGGCCTGTTAAGATAGTTTAACTCATCTTGGTTTAGTTTTGGCATGTCAATATTTGCTAGGAAGAGTTCCATTTCTGTCAAGTTCTCAAACTTATTAGCATAAAGTTTTGAGAAGTATTCCCTTATAATGTTCTGAATCTTGGTTTTTTCCGTGGTGATGTTTCCATTCTCATCTCTGAGTTTATTAATTTGGGTGTGTTCTCTTCTTTTTCTGATAAGATTTGCTAAGGGTCTGTCAATTTTGTTAAGTTTTTCGAAGAACCAACTCTTTGTTTTGTTGATTCTTTCTATAGTTTTTTTGGATTCTAATTCATTTAATTCTGATTTAATTTTGATTATTTCTTTCCGCCTACTGGATTAGGGTTTATCTTGCTGCTCTTTTTCAAGGAGGTTTAGATGCGTCATTAAATTGCTAGTTTCAGATTTCTCCAATTTGTTGATGTAGGAACTCAGAGCTATAAACTTGCCTCTGAGTACTGCCTTTGCTGTGTCCCAGAGGAGCTGGTAATTTGTGTGTTCATTTTTGTTGAATAGCATGAACATTTGAATTTCCTTTCTAATCTCTTCCATGACCCACTCATGATTCAGCAGTGTGTTGTTCAGCCTCCATGTGATACCGGACTTTCTTTGGTGGCTTTTGGTGTTGAGTTCTAATTTTTTTCCCTTGTGGTCAGAGAGAATGCAAGGTATAACTTCAATGTTTCTGAATTTAGACAAGTTTGCTTTGTGGCCTAAAATGTGGTCTATTTTAGAAAACGTTCCATGTGCTGCTCAGAAAAACGTGTATTCTGATGCTGCTGGGTGAAATGTTCGGTAAATGTCTGTTAAGTCTAGTTGATCTATGCAGCTGTTTAGATCTGTGGTTTCTCTGTTGAGTTTTTGCCGAGTTGATCTATCTAGTGGGGAGAGTGGTGTGTTAAAATCCCCAACTATTAATGTCTTTGGATCTATATGGGATTTGAGAGAAAGTAGTGTTTCTTTGATAAATTTGGGTGCTCCATTGTTTGGTGAATAGATATTTAGAATTGTAATATCCTCCTGAAGGAGAGATCCTTTAATTAGTATGTAGTGACCTTCTTTATCTCTTTTCACGAATTTTAATTTGAAGTCTATTTTATCTGATATTAGGATTGCAACTCCCTCCTGTTTATGCGGTCCGTTTGCTTGGTAGATTTTGTTCCAGCCTTTAACATTGAAAATGTGTTTGTTTTTATGGGCAAGATGTGACTCCTGCCGCAGCAGATAGAAGGGTCTTGTTTTTTAATCCAACTAGACAGTCTATGTCGCTTAATTGGAGAGTTCAGTCCGTTAACATTAAGAGATAGGACTGAGAGGTATTTGGGAGTTCCTGCCATGTTATCTACCTTCTTGGGGGCTGCGAAAACTGGGTTCTTCCTATGGTTCTTGGATTCTCAGTTTGGGTGCAGTTTCTTGGCCTTTATTGCGGTCTTGTTGGTTTTCTATGTGTAGGACATCTTTAAGAATCTTTTGTAGGGCTGGTTTGGTGGAGATGTATTGTTTCAATTTTTCTTTGCTATGGAAGGTTTTTATTTGGCCTTCGGTTATGAAGGAGAGTTTAGCTGGGTACAGTATTCTTGATTGATAGTTGTTTGTTTTTAGGGCATGGCATACATCATTCCAGGCTCTTCTTCCTTTGATTGTCTCTGCTGAGAAATCTGATTTGATTCTAATTGGTTTCCCTTTATAGGTGATTACCCTTTTCTCCTTGACAGCTTTAAGGATCTTTTCCTTGGTCTGAGTTGATCCTGTGTGGATTATAATGTGACGGTGGGATGTCCTATTCTGGTCTGGTCTATTTGGAGTTCTAAAAGCTTCTTGTATCTGAATAGGCTTATTTTTTTGCATGTTTGGGAAGTTCTCTGCTAGGATCCTGTTAAACAAATTTTCTAGACCATTAACTTCTGTTTCTAGGTGTTCTTCTACACCCATTATTCTTAGATTAGGCCTTCTGATGGTGTCTTCCAGGTGTTGGATAGATCTATCATATTTCTTGGACTTGTCTTGGATGGTTGTATGTTCTTTTCTATAATATCTAGGCTGTCTTCAATCACTCAGATTCGATCTTCTGCATGGTCTAACCTGCTGTCAAGACTTTCTACTTTGTTTTTTGTCTCTTTTCCTTCTAATTGGTCAGCTTTGATGGCTTCAAGTTCTTTGTTGAAGCTCTGTTTTAGGTCCTGTATGAATTTCTTTACTTGCTTAATTTGGTGTTCAGTGTTTGTTCTCAAATCACTTAGTTGATTGGTTATGGTTTGCTTGGACTCCCATTCCTTCTGTTGGGTTCCATTCAGCATTCCCTTTGTGGTCTCCCTGACTTCCTTCAGCTCTTTGTTAATGGATTCCATGAATGCCTTTAGTGATCTTTGTGCATTCTCTACCTGGTCTCTCAATTCCTGTATTACTCTTTGATTAGCTTCCTCCCGTTCGTGGGATTCCTGTAGTTCTCTCTCCTCCCATTCGTGGGATTCCTGCAGTTTTCTTTGAGTGTTCTCAGCCTGCTCATGCCATTCCTCCCTTTCTCTCTGAGTATTCTCAAGTTGTTCACGCAAATCCTGTATCAGTTTTTGAGGAGCTTCCTCATGCTTATGATATTCCTGTATAAGCTTTTGGGATGTCTCCTCTCTCTCCCTTTCACGCTCATACAGAGTCCTTTGTAAGTTGTCAAACTTCCCATTTTTCATGTTTGCCAGCAGTGTTTGGAGAGCTGTTTGGGAACTCTCCTCTGGATTATTCATTATCTGTTCTGACCCTTGATTATCAAGATTGTAAATTGAGATATCCGGATTTGCCATTTTTCTTGTGTTTTTCCAGCTTACTCTGCCCATTTGAGATGAAAATAGCACCAGTTTTGTGCTAGAACACTATCTTAAGGCAACCATCAATCAAAGTTTGCATTTGTACAGTCAATAGTCTACAGATACAATCTAGTTCAACAGATACATCTATTCAACCTCAAACAACTATATGTTAAAGGACTTCGAACCACAGAGAAGAATTTGGAAAACCAGAAATTATTAGGGTTAGGCAGAGATGTGGGTAAAAATAGGAATAGATTGGTGTGGGGAGGCAGAGGGAGAGTTAACTATGTCCTAATCCCAATGCAGGAAATAGGTTGGGTAGGATGCAAGTAGAGAGAGAGAGAAAAAGAAGAAAGGGAAACGGAAATGTGAAGAGACCAGAAAAAATAGAAACATAAAAGTTAATGTTATTATGGAGTATAAAAGACCATCTATTTAGAGAGGAATGTGAGTATATTAAGAGAAGGGAAGGGACATAGAAGAGAAGTGAAAAACTTAAAAAAAATGTTTAAATATTATATAGGTATAAAGAGGTAGTACTGCTAATAAGGAATTTAAGTCTCAAAGGTTTTGAATTGAGTAATAAATTTGTGGATTAAGTCTATACACTATGGGGGATAGGGTCTACTAGTTAACTACGGGTTTATCTGAGGATGTGCAGGACAAGAGTTAAGTCACATAAAGAAGGTCAAAAGAGAGGAAAAGGTGGAAAGGATAAGAAAGGGAGAAAAAAAGATCAGAAGTTCAGTAGAGCTAGACAAAAAACAAAAAGATAGTTAAGAAAGAAAGAAAAATAGAAAGAAGACAAGAAAATAAAGGAAAACGCACATTCATGTATTCCTAAAATAAAAATTATAAGAGGAAAAAAAAGTTACTGGAAAACAATTATTTTTTCAAAAGAGGCAAAAATTAAAGATTAATAAAATTTTTAGAAAAGAAAAAAAAATTTTTTTATATATATATAAGGTACCAAAAAGAAAAGAAAAGAAAAAAAAAAGAAAAGAAGAAGAAGAAGAAAAAAAAAAGTTCTTTGATTTTTTTTTTGATTTTTTTGGGAGGGGTGGGAAGAATTCTGTATCTCCCTTTTGTCTGTAACCAGCCTCTTGTTGGAATCTCTGGTCAGCTTGAGGTCCTGTGGCTTGATTGGTTTCTTAAGTCAGTTTGTTCGAACAGGAAGAAAAATGCTCTGCTTTACCCAAGATTTTGAGATCCCCCTCCCAGATTAGTTTAATGGGAGGGTGATCTGCTTTGAGAATCACAAAAGAGGGAGATGCAGTGGTGAGGCTAGGTTCTGGGTAGAGTTGAGGCCTTTCAACAATCAGTAGCTTTTCCCTGGGGCTATTTTGTTAAAAAACTCACAGAGCCCAGCCTGAAGCCATTCTCAGGGTTTCTGTTTTTCAATTGATTGTTGAGGTTGCTAGAGGGAGGGGCAGCCTCTGGCTCTGGTTACCCAGTGAGGAGAGCCACTCCAATGGCTGGCGTCTGAGCTGGGTGACTTTTCCCTGGATGGAGCTGAGTCTGGCAGGTCACTTCGCCGTTAAGTTCTTGTGACCTGCTAAATGACTCATTTTATTCCAAGGCCTGAGTTTGAGCTGGCAGCTCCTCTGAGCTTTGTCGGTATCCAAGATGGAGATCACCAGTGCTGGGGGGGGAGGGGTGACCTTCCCTCCTCTGCTCCCTGAGAAGGAGTGAGGACGTCGGGCTTCTACTCACGCCGAGTCTTGGATCCTGGGTCGTCTCTGGTCTGCAAACTGCAGGATGAAAATGTCCGCTCCTAGTCGGTTCTTGCTGGTGTTGGATAGAATCTGCTCGCCCGCTGCGTCTGGCTCCTTCCTCCCGGACTCTCTGTGTGATCGCTCAGGTATGGCCCCAGCTGCGGTCTCCGCCGTGACCCTGCCGCCGCTGAAGCGGCGGCTGCTGTCAAGCGCTCAGATGTGTCTACTTGCCTTGGCTTTCCCTCTCTTGTCTAACTCTCTGTCCTGTGATGGCACACTTGGTGTGATTCTCTGGCTTAGGACTGTTCACTGGAACTCTAAAACTGCTTTGTATTCGAGAGCTTGTTCAGATTCCAGCTTCTCCTCCGCCATCTTCCCGGAACCACCCTTTTAAATGTATTTGTGGATGTGGGAACCGGCCATTTTGGGTGCTTCGGTGGTGGGGAGTCCCTGAAGCTTCACAATAAACTTCTATGATGTCACAGCCTTTTTCCATCACAACGGATAGGTGTCAGCCACTGATCTCACTCTTATGTGGACTTAGATACACAAGAAGGAAAAATAATTAGAAGAAATGACTATTAACTACAAGACCTCAGCTTGATGAGCTTTCCTGAGTGAATTCTGAGATTACATGAAGAGAGCAGGCTCATCTCTACACAAGGCTACTAAGCACTAAGGACCAGGCACTGTTGTAGGCAACTGGAGAAACATGTCAATACAGCTCCGAATGGCCTTCTCCATGCAAATTTCATGCTGAAGGAGAAAACCAGAAATCCCAATGATAATATCAATGAATCAGAAGGATGGTGATCTGGGGAGACAGCTTCACATTGAGGATGGGAGGAAGAGACATATGATCAAAAAGCAGGGGTCATCATGCATGCAATTATTGCTTTTCCAGGCTGGTACCAATCACAATCCCAGATCTCATCTTTCTGAGTAGCCAATTATAGGTATGAAGCACCTGCAGTGGGCTCTTTGATATCAATATCTATAACCAATGTGTGCTATGTTTCTTGGAAGTTTCTTGAGAGAAAGGTTCCAAATTAAGCATATTATGTATCCTAAACATTCATTTCATTATCTTCTAATTATTTGAATATGAGCTGTATTCCTTACTTTTTGGAAAAATCAACACAATTTTTTTTTCATTGTTCAAATCCTGGGGAGGGAAGGAAAATCACAGCTTCTTTGCCAAACTAGAAAGTAATAGTCATTTCAACTTACCAGTTTTTCCAAATAGTATGTCTTGTCCTTGATGGATTTTTCATCTTCAACAATGTTAGATGGATGAAATTATAAATGGGAGAAAAGCAACCACATAGTAGCAAGTTTATCACAATAACAGATATCATCTGTCCATTTTCTGCTCAATGAAAACATTTGCCACAAGAATTAAAAAACTTGAATAAAAACTTGGAGATTCTTACTCTTTATACAAAGTTGTTTTTTTTGTTGTTGTCTTTTGTCGGTCGTGGGCCTTGAACTCCCTAGAGGCAGTCCCTTAGCTATTCAGCTCACGGAAAGCACTCTACAACTTGAGCCACAGCACTACTTCTAGTTTTCTGGTGGTTATTTTTAGATAAGCTTCATGGAGTTTCCTGCCCAGGCTGGCTTTGAACTGCAATCTTCAGGGCTCAGCCTCCTGAGTAGATAGGAATACAGACATGAGCCACCAGCACCTAGCCAAACTTGTATTTTCTTCAGTTTTGCTGGATTGGATGATTACCAAGGAAAAAATAGAACCTAAAATTGTTAGTTTGTGCTAAAATTTGCAATAGTTTTACCACAAAGAATAGTGAAATATTTAGAATTACATATTTTGAGAAAATGTAGCTTATTAGCTTTATTGTTCTAAAATAATAGAATCTATCTCTTTTTTTTGTAGACATTGTAGTCTGAGTTCAAACTTGTACTTGTTGACAGGCACTCTACTCTGTGAGCCACGTACTTCTCATTTTTAAATCAATCATCATTTAAATAATTTGAAACTCACAAGGCTTCTTTTGTTAAGATTAAGTAAAATAAGCCTAAACTCCTGCCTTTTGAGTAACAGAAGAAATCCTAATATCTAGAATGTACAGACAAAAAATGAAACACCCTAAGAACAAATAATCTTATCAATAAATAGGCAAGTGAATTGACTAGATAGTTCCCCAAAACTGATATAGGTGTCTAAGTTATACATGAAAATATTCAACACCTTTAGTAATCAAGGAAATGCAAATCAAATCTATGTTGAAGTTCATGTTTGCCTAATCAGAATGCCTATTAAAAAAGAAAACAGAAATACTTGCAAGGAGGTGGGGAAAGATACCCTACACAATGATGGCAATTAAGTGAATCCGTATAGCCCCAACAGAAATCAGTGTGGAAGTTCCACACAAGAAATCCTACATATACACCTGAAGAAATGTAAGTCAGCCTTACAGTAGAGCTATTTGCACACACATTTTTTACAGCATGATTCAAAATAATCACATTCCAGGATCAGCCACCACAGGCAGAAAAGTGTGTAAAACTGTTATCTCCAGTTAACAATTAAAAAATCTAGGAGTAGAGCTGTGGACCAAGTGGCAGAATACCAGCCTTGATGGAAGGAAGCCAATCAAGAGATTAATGTCCTAGTGGTTAAAACCTCAGGACTGGCAAACACACACACACACACACACACACACACACACACACACACACACACACACACACACACAAACACACACACACACACACACACAAAACCAATGCTTTCTATATTTTTTAGCCAAGTTTCTTATTCCCCTAAGATTCATACATCTATGACAGAGCTAAATATAATGGGAAAGTGATATTTATAATGATAAACTTCTACTGAAGAACCCAAATTTATTTTCTTTTTTTTTTATTGTAAAGATACTATACAGAGGGTTACAGTTACATGAGTGAGGTAATGAGTACACTTCCTCTTGAACATTGTTACCTCCTCCATTGTTTTCCCCCTACCATCCCCTCCCTCCCTACCTTCCCCAAGATTATTTTTTTTTATTGTGATTAAGTGATTACATAATTTCCGGAATTTCACAGTATTGTGGAATAATGATGTTCCTTTAAAGTCACAAGTTCATTCTAACTTTCCTGGAGCAAATTGTCTATCACAGTCTGTAACATATAACGGTGTTCATATGTTATATACCATATATGTGATCAGCAGCATGGGGATATTTAGTAGTGGTTCAACCAGATGAGTGGGAGTTCTTTGTTTCTTAAGTCCTGTTAGTTTTGTCGTATCACATAACATTTTGGATTTAGCATCGGCTTATCAGGGAGACCATGTACAGTTTGTCTCTTCGTTCTTGGCTTACCTCGCTCAACATGATTCCTTCTAGTTCCATCCATTTCCCTGCAAATGCCATTATTTTGTCATTTCTAATGGCTGCATAATATTCCATTGTGTATAGATACCACAATTTTTGGATCCATTCATCTGTGGTGGGGCATCTGGGTTGTTTCCATATCCTAGCTATTGTGAACAGTGCTGCAATAAACATGGAGGTGCACGTGTCCTTGTATATTGGTTCCTCTTGTTCAGGGTAAATGCCTAGAAGTGGTATGACTGGGTCGTAAGGGAGGTCAATATTTAGCTTTCTAAGGACCCTCCAGACTGCTTTCCAAAGTGGTTGTATAAGTGTACATTCCCACCAGCAGTGTAATAGGGTTCCTCTTTCTCCACATCCCCTCCAGCATTTGTCGTTGGCTGATTTGTGGATGTGGGACATTCTGACTGGGGTAAGGTGATATCTCAGGGTTGTCTTTATTTGTATTTCCTTCACCACCAGGGATGATGAACATTTCCTCATGTGTTTCTTTGCCATTTTTTTTCTTCATTTGAGAAGTCCCTCTTTAGTTCCCTTGCCCATTTAGTAATTGGTTTGTTAGGTTTGGGAGGGATTAGTTTCTTGAGCTCCTTGTATATACAGGATGTTAACCCCTTGTCTGATATATTGCTGGTAAATATTTTTCCCAATTCATTGGTTGTCTTTCTAGCTTAGTTGCGATAGATTTAGCTGTGCAGAAGCTTTTTATTTTAAGGTAGTCCCATTTGTCGAGTCTCTCTCCAACTTGTTGTGACCCTGGGACTTTGTTCAGGAAGTTCCTTCCTGTGCCTATTAGTTCAAGTGTCTCTCCTACTCTGTCCTGAAGTAGTTTCAGAGATTCAGGTTTAATGTTAAGGTCTTTAATCCATTTTGAGTTGATGTTGGTGCATGGTGATAGGCTGGGGTCCACTTTTAGCCAAATTTATTTTCTTGTTTTGTTTTGTTTTTGTGGTCATTGGACTTGAACTCATGGCCTGAGTGTTGTCCCTGTGCATTTTCGCTCAAGGTTGGTGCTCTACCACTTAGCTACAGTGCCACTTCCAGGTTTGTGGTAGTTTGTTGGAGATAAAGAGTCTCAAGGACTCTGTCCTCCACACACTGATTTCTAACTGCAATCCTGAGATTTCACATTCCTGAATTGGTAGGATTAGAGGCCTGGTCCACCAATGCCGGGCTAGCACCTGAGTATTTTCACCACTGCTCATTGGAAGATTTCAATTCTTTTTCCTCCAGAACACTTGCAAAGCACAGTTCTCTTGCCAAGCAAATACTGAGGCACCCTACACCTGTGAATCCTAGCTACTGAAAAGTCTGAGATATAAGGGTAGTGGTTCAAGGCCAGCCCAGTCAGGAAAATCTGGGAGACTTTTACTCCCAATTAACCACAAAAAATGCCATATGTTAAGTTGTGGCTCAAGAAGTAGAGCTCTACCTTGACCAAATACCTCAGGGATAGACCTCAGGCCTTGAGTTCAAGGCCCAAGACCAGTGCACATGCACACACACACAACTTAATAACAACGTTCTCAAACCTAGCAAGGTGCCATCCTAATCCCTTAATGTCATGCTTTGTTATGATAACTGGAAAAGTCTAACCTCTGGCATGGGCTGCAGTCCATGTTGGTAAACAGCATCTGAAAATAGTAATTGGCTCACAGCCAGTCAGACCAACCCAGACGGGAAGCAGGAGTGACGTGGTGCAGGCACATGGCCCCTACTCCTCTATTCACCTAAACTGGAATCAGAGTGAGGTGACACAGGCAAGCAGTCCCCACTCACCCAGAGCTGATGCCAGAGTGAGGTGCCAAGGGCACCAAGCCCAGACTTATCCAGCCAGGAAGCAGTAGTGAGGTGATGCAGGGACATGGCCCCTACCCACCCAGACCAGAGTCAGTAGTGAGGTGACACAGGCACCACGGCTTCTACTCCCCAACTCACACAGACCAGAAGCAGGAGTGAGATGACACATGCATGCTCCCCCCACTCATCTAGAGTGGAAGCAGGAGAGAGTGAAATGGGCATGCAGCCCACACTCACCCAGACCAGAATTGGGAGTGAGGTGGTGCAGGCACACGGCTCCTACCCACCCAGACCAGAAGCAGGAGTGAGGTGACAGGGGCACAGGGACCCCCTTATCTTCCCCCAAACTGGAAACAGGAGTGAGGTGACACAGCATGCGGCCCATACTTATATAGCCAGGAAGCAGAAGTGAGTCTCATGCTACACCAGAGGCATGATCCTAGCATTCCGGGCAGCCCCCTTCTCTCCTGGCCTTTGTGAAGGGCTGCTAGGTTCCATGATGCACTGCGGAGGTCAAGGAGCTGGAGCCAAGGTTGCTGCTGCCCTCCCTCAACTGTTACTGCACCTGTTGCAGCTATGGTAGCAAATTTAATAAGTTCTAATTCACAGACCATATACTATGAACTATTAGTGTCTTCAGGTGCCATGTTCCACTTGCTAGTCACTTAATTTTATAGTTGCCAATGTCTTAAGTGTTCACTGACTTGTAAATATGCTGGAATGGAAATCCTAATATCACTGATGTCTTTTAATTTCTAGGAATGATGATTTTGAAATGACCCTTTCTGAAGAGAAGAGGAGGGAACATAGACCCAACTGTTGAAGAGTGTCTTTGGGTGACACTATTGGCCCAAGAATGAGTAAACACATCTGGTATCCAGTTGTTTTGGTGTTAGTCTTTGGGTCATGTTTTCTGTTTGGCCTTGGAGAATCTTAGGCTTCTCTTTGTAGACACAGAAGATGGGAAAGTAATTGCCAAGGCTTATATATTCAGGAGCCATTTACTTTCTGCCCTTCTGAAATGGCATCTCTCTACATAGCCAAAATGGCCTTGAACTTATACTGCTTCTGCTTCAGCCTCCCAAGGAATGGAACTACAGGCTTACCATACCATGCCCAGCTATCTCTCATGGACCATTTGAAATAGAAAAATCATTACATGTGTGCTACATCTACTAAGAGACTTGTGCAAAGATCAAATAATATACAACCCAGTTGTTAAGAATATAGACTCATATTAAACTGAATTTCAAATTCAATTTTGGTTTCTTACCTGCTTTTGGTTAAAGAGGTAGACACTATATCACTGAGCTTTACTCACTTGTACAGAAATGTGAATGGTGCCAGGGACAGGTGGCTCATGCCTATAATCTTACTTAGGAGGCTTAGATGTAAGGCTTGTGTTTTGGCAGAAAAGTCCCCATTAGGACAAGAGCCAAACTGATGAGCCAGATACTCTTCTGAAAAATGGTTTAATATGCTTCCAGTCAGAAAATTTATAAGGTTCAGAGAAGGATTCAAGCTCTCTGTTAAACCATACTGTAGCCATTTTGATTTTTATTAAAGGAATAATGAATTTAAACATTGGTAGCTCATGCCTATAATCCTTGCTGCTTAGAAGGCTGAGATCTGAGGAACATGATTTCAGGCCAGCCCAAGCAGGAAAGTCCATGAGACTTGTCTCCAATTAAGCAGTGATAAACCCAGAAGAAGAGGTATGGCTTAATAGAGTATTATTCCTAAAGAAAAATCTCTATTTAAGCTGCCCTAAAACTTCAGGTAATATGTTGGGACATTGCCACCTACAATGCTGCTGGACCCTGCCTTCTTTTGGTGTGTTTGCCTAGATCCTGGCTTTCACTCCTGTGTATATAGGCTGTTTAGCCCTCAACCTTGGGGGTGGCATGATTCGTGCATGGAATATACTGCCCAGACAAACAACTATGATGTAAGCAATGATTGACAAGGTGTTAAGTCCAAAGTTACAATGATAAGGATGTATTCTGTTTACCTTTTTTCTTTAGTTAATTGCTTTTTTGTTGTTGTAAAGATACTATACAGAGGGTTACAGTTACATGAGTGAGGTAATGAGTACACTTCCTCTTGAACATTGTTACCCCCTCCATTGTTTTCCCCCTACCATCCCCTCCCTCCCTCCCTTCCCCGAGGTTCTTTTTTTTTTTTTTTTTGATTGTGATTAAGTGATTACATAATTTCCGGAATGTCCCAGTATTGTGGAATAATGATGCTCATTTAAAGTCACAAGTTCATTCTAACTTTCCTGGAGCAAATTGTCTATCACAGTCTGTAACATATAACGGTGTAGTTAATTGCTTTTTAAAGTTTATATGCTTATTTAATGTACTCTAGGAAATCAAAAGTAAATATTTGGCATTTTTGGTGCAATTTGCAATTAGGCAAGTAAGACCACCCATTGTCCCCAAATTCAACATTTAAAATTATTAAAACTTTGTTCAGATGTTTTACTCATCAGAAATTTGAGCCAGGGATGTAATGCTTGCTGCTGGGTCTTGACTGATACAGAGAGGATTATGATTTGATGTTAGCCCAGGAAAAACATTAAAAATATTGGATCTCAATCAACATCTGAACCCAATGCATTGTGCTTCTTAGGTAAAAAGAAGGATAGTCGTCCATACCGGCCTGATCACAGACATAAAACCCTACCATAAAATGGCTAAGCCAAGCCCGGCGCAGGTGGCACATGCCTGTAATTTTAGCTACACAGGTTCAAACAGTAGAGCCCTTGCCTTATGCTGAAGAGCTCTGGGACAACACCCAGGCACAGAGTTCAAGTCACATAACCAAAAAAAGAACAATGAGGCTCTCTGACCACAAGGGAATAAAATTAGAACTCAACACCAAAAGCCACCAAAGAAAGTCCGGTATCACATGGAGGCTGAACAACACACTGCTGAATCATGAGTGGGTCATGGAAGAGATTAGAAAGGAAATTCAAATGTTCATGCTATTCAACAAAAATGAACACACAAATTACCAGCTCCTCTGGGACACAGCAAAGGCAGTACTCAGAGGCAAGTTTATAGCTCTGAGCTCCTACATCAACAAATTGGAGAGATCTGAAACTAACAATTTAATGACACATCTAAACCTCCTTGAAAAAGAGCAGCAAGATAAACCCCAATCCAGTAGACGGAAAGAAATAATCAAAATTAAATCAGAATTAAATGAATTAGAATCCAAAAAACTATAGAAAGAATCAACAAAACAAAGAGTTGGTTCTTCGAAAAACTTAACAAAATTGACAGACCCTTAGCAAATCTTATCAGAAAAAGAAGAGAACACACCCAAATTAATAAACTCAGAGATGAGAATGGAAACATCACCACGGAAACAACCAAGATTCAGAACATTATAAGGGAATACATCTCAAAACTTTATGCTAATAAGTTTGAGAACTTGACAGAAATGGACCGCTTCCTAGCAAATATTGACAAGCCAAAACTAAACCAAGATGAGTTAAACTATCTTAACAGGCCCATATCAAGCATTGAAATAGAAACAGCAATAAGAGAACTCCCAGCTAAGAAAAGTCCAGGACCAGATGGTTTTACAGAGGAATTTTACAAGGCCTTCAAAGCAGAGCTCACACCAATTCTCCTCCAACTCTTCAATGAAATTGAAAGAGAAAGCTCACTACCGAACACATTGTATGAAGCCATCATAACCCTCATCCCAAAACCAGGCAGGGACTCATCAAAGAAAGAGAACTATAGACCCATTTCTTTGATGAACATTGATGCAAAACTTCTCAACAAAATTTTGGCCAACCGACTTCAACAATTCATGCAAAAAATCATACACCACGATCAAACAGGATTCATTTCAGGGATGCAAATCTGGTTCAATATACGCAAATCAATTAATACTATTAATCACATCAACAGAAGCAAGAATAAGAACCACATGGTTATCTCAATAGACGCAGAAAAAGCATTCGACAAGATCCAACACCCCTTTATGATGAAGGTTTTGGAAAAATTAGGAATCCATGGAACATTCCTCAATACAATAAAGGCTGTATATGACAAACCTACAGCCAGCATTATACTCAATGTTGAAAAACTAAAGCCATTTCCTCTTAACTCAGGAACAAGACAAGGATGCC
This sequence comes from Dipodomys spectabilis, assembly GCF_019054845.1. Lineage (NCBI taxonomy): Eukaryota > Metazoa > Chordata > Mammalia > Rodentia > Heteromyidae > Dipodomys > Dipodomys spectabilis. Next base: position 5,215,906 of record NW_024871193.1, on the reverse strand, counting down.
CACTCTCTCCACTTCTCTTCAATCTAGTGTTAGAATGCCTAGCTACAGCAATAAGACAAGATGCAGACATAAAGGGGATCCAAATAGGGAAAGAAGAAATAAAACTCTCCCTCTTTGCAGATGCCATGATCTTGTATTTAAAGAACCCCATAGACTCCACTCCCAAATTACTGAAGCTGATTCAAAACTTTGGCAAAGTAGCAGGTTATAAAATTAACCCCCCAAAATCAATGGCTTTTCTGTATTCCAACAATGAGAAAAGTGTGGCTGAAATTAGGAAAGCAACTCCATTCGTAATAGCCCCACAAAAAATAAAATACCTAGGAATTAACTTAACTAAAGAAGTGAAGGACCTCTGTGATGAAAACTTTAAAATCTTGAAAAAGGAAATCATCACAGAACTAAAAAAATGGCAAAGCCTCCCATGCTCCTGGATTGGAAAGATTAACATCGTGAAAATGGCAATACTTCCCAAGGCTATCTACAAATTCAACGCAATACCTATCCAAATTCCACCCTCATTCTTCAAGGAAATAGAAGAGGCAATCCAAAAATTCTTATGGAACAATAAAAGACCCCGAATAGCAAAAACGCTCCTCAACGGAAAGAACACTGCTGGAGGAATATCAATACCAAATTTCAAACTCTACTATAAAGCCATAGTAATCAAATAGCTTGGTATTGGCATAAGAACAGACCTCAGGACCAATGGAAAAGAATTGAAAACCCAGAAATGAACCTACAGACCTATAGCCATCTAATCTTCGATAAGGGAGCTAAAACAATAGAATGGAAGACAGACAGCCTCTTCAGTAAATGGTGCTGGCAAAATTGGTTAACTACATGTAGAAAACTAAAGCTACATCCTTATATATCACCCTGCACCAGAATCAACTCCAAATGGATCAAAGACCTTGAACTCAAAGCAGACACTCTGAAAACATTACAGGATGGAATAGGAGAAACCCTGGGTCTCCTTGGCTCAGGCCGAAATTTTCTGAATAGAGACCCGGAAACACAACAAATCAAAGAAAGGTTGGACAAATGGGATTGTATAAGGTTGCAGAGCTTCTGCAGGGCAAATGACATAGCTAGCAAGATCAATAGAAAGCCCACGGATTGGGAGAAGATCTTTATTAGCCATACAACAGACAAGGGTCTCATATCTAAAATATACTTGGAACTCAAAAAATTAAACCACCCAACAACAAATCCTCAAAGAAACAACTGCCCAATAAGTAAGTGGGCGAAAGACTTAAAGAGAAGCTTCTCTGAAGAAGAAAAAAGGATGGCCAATAGACACATGAAGAAATGTTCAACATCCCTAGCCATAAAAGAAATGCAAATCAAAACAACATTGAGATATCACCTCACTCCAGTTAGAACAGCAAAAATCAAGAACTCTAACAACAACAGATGCTGGAGGGGATGTGGACAGGAAGGAACCTTACTTCATTGTTGGTGGGAATGTAAACTTGTTCAACCACTTTGGAAAGCAGTATGGAGGTTCCTCAAAAGACTCCACATAGAGCTCCCCAATGACCCAGCAATCCCACTTTTGGGCATTTACCCAAATGATCACAAACAAGGCCACACTAAAGCCACCAGCACAACTATGTTTATTGCAGCATTATTTACCATAGCTAAGATATGGAACCAACCCAGATGCCCCTCAGTAGATGAATGGATCAAGAAAATGTGGTATATATACACAATGGAATTCTATGCCTCCATCAAAAAGAATGACATTTCCCCATTTGTTAGGAAATGGAAAAACTTGGAAAAAATTATATTTAGTGAAGTAAGCCAGGCCCAAAGAAACATAGGTCCCATGGTTTCCCTTATTTGCAATATCTAGTATAGGTATGAGTCAAGCGGAAAAAGTCAGAGAATGTGATGTTAGGAAAACGAACCCTCAATATGTATTTTAATGTTTTTGTTTCTTTCATGCATGTGTTTCTAACGCATTTATAAGATTATTTCTTGGTTGCTTTGTATGTCCCTCCCCCACAGTGTAACCCTCGCTTTCACTATATTTTATGTCAGTATAACATGTGGAGGAGATGGTGACCAACAAGTCGTTTAAGGATTCAGGTGGACCTGTTGCAACAATGAGAAGTACAAAATGTCATGTCTAAACCAGCTTTACAATGTCGGGGGGGAGGGGGGATATGATTGGGTGGGGGGGGAGGGGGAGGCTGGGAAGGGAGGTGAAGGGTAAACAAAGGAGGAGGCTGCAATGCTTGGTAAGAAATGTACGCATTATCCTGCCCATGTAATTGTAACCCCTCTGTACAGTATGTTCTCAAATAAAATAAAATAAAATTAAAAAAAAAACATAGAAAAATGAGGGCTGGGAAGGTAGCTCAGTGGTAGAGCGCCTGTCTTGCATGCCTGAGGGCCTGGGTTCAATTCCTCAGCACCACATAAGCAAAAAGAAAAAAGCCGGAAGTGGCGCTGTGGTTCAAGTGGTAGAATGCTAGCCTTGAGCTGAAGAGCTGAAGGACAGTGCCCAGGCCCAAAGTTCAGGCCCCATGACTGGACCGCCCTCCAAAAAGAAAGAAAGAAAGAAAAATGACTAAAGCCAAAAAAAGTAGATGTATGGATCATCTGGTAGAGTACCTACCTAAAATGCATGAGGTCCTGAGTTTAAGTTCTAGGATAGAAAGGGGGAAAGGATGTGAAGGAATAGAAGGAAGAAAAGAAGGAAGGGAGGAGTTATTCTGTATATTGTACTTACTTAGCTATTTCATTAAGGTGGCTTCTCATTCCTTTTTCTTTTCTTTTTTTTTTTTTTTGGTCGGTTGTGGGGCTTGAACTCAGTTCCTAGATCCTGTCCTTGATCTTTTTGCTCAAGGCTAGTGCTCTACCGCTTTGAGTTACATTGTAACTTATGGTTTTCAGTGGTTAATTGGAAATAAGAATCTCATAGATTTTCCTTCCTAGGCTCGTGTTGAACCTTGATCCTCAGATTTCAGCCTTCTGACTCGGTAGAATTACAGCTATGAGCCATTGCCTCTGGTTACTCATTTGTTTTCTTTCTTTTTATTTGTAAGTCATGGGACTTGAACTCTGGGTGCTGTCCCTGAGCTCTTCAGCTCAAGTGAAGTGCTCTACCACTTGAGCCAGAGCCCACTTCTAGTTTTCTGGTGGTTAATTGAAGATAAGAATCTCATGAGCTTTCCTACCTGGGCTGGCTTTGAACTGCAATCCTCAGATCTCAGCCTCTTGAGTAGTTAGGATTACATGTGTAAGCCACCTGCACCCAACTTCCTCATTTATTTTCTCATAGTGATTTGTAGCTGATTTCTCTACTCCTTGTATTCCCTAGAAACTACAAAGTAAGCCTAGAGGTACCTCATCCTTTACAGTATCCTTAGGACCAAATGACTGCTGAGTGCAGGAAAGGAGATGAGGGCAGTATAAAATACAATGCTATTTATCTATCTATCCATCCATCTATCTATCTATCTATGCAGAAAAGAGCACTAACACAGTCCCCCACTACCACAAATTATGCAGTCGAATTTCCCACATTTGGGGAAATCGCGGGGTCAGCACATCTGGTGTGCAATAGATAAGCCTTGCCCTGGGAAAACCACCTTCGTGATCATGGTATCTCCCCTGCCAGGTAAGTGACAATGCTGACTTGGTATTTAAAAAACTAACAAATACATGAGAGTAGTTCACATTTGTAATCCTAGCTACTCAGAATGCTGAAATCTGAGGATTAAGCTTTAAATACTAGATAAATTTTGCTGAATTTTGCTTAAAGCTCCTTTGGTGTTTTTAATTGTAGGTTTATTTACTTTCTTGTTTTACTGTTTCTTACTGTGACTACCAAAAAGATGAGTGACTTCCGTTGCTTGTATTCCTGGATTACTTTGGAGGTACTCTAAGACTTCATTAGAGACCAGACTTGTTCTACTCAGTTGAGTAGCCAGCCACAAAGCTGTAAGTGACAATTCTTACAGTAAGCAAAATTACATAAAATTAAAAGTTCAGACACACAGTTACACTAGCCATATTTCAAATAAAAATAGAATTCAAATTTCAATGAATGTTAGTAAAGTTTTAATGCATTCATTCTATCTGTGTCCTCTGTCACACTGCCACAGAAGAATGTAATACTTACGGCATATCATGTGGCTCCCAAGGCCTGGACGTACTTTGTTCCTTTACAGAAAATGTTTGCCTGACCATGTACGCTAATGAATATCATTTATTATGCAGAGCTACCCTCTTTTCTATATGCAGTTATTTCTCCCTCTCCTTTTCTCCCTCCCTCTCTCTTTCCTCACCCAATCTCTCCCTTTCCTTGTTTTAGGGATCAAAACTCATGCATGGTAAGCTGCTAAGCTGAATCCCAGCCCTGTGTATGATTTTGTGTTTGGTGAGGGGGTACTTTTTCAGGGCTTGAACTTCAGCCCTGGACACTATCTCAACTCCTCTTTCTTTCATTTTGTCAGTCATGGGGCCTGAACACTGAAATCTGGGCCTGGTCACTGTCCTTCAGCTCTTTAGATGAAGAATAGTGCTTTACCATTTGACCCACAGCATCAGTTCTGGCTTTTTCCTACTTATGTGGTGATGAGTAATCAAACTCAGGGCCTCACACATACAAGACAATCACTCTACCCCTAAGCAACCTTCCCAGCCCTCATTCTATTTTAAAAATAAAGAAAATTCAAAACATGCCTTTTATGAATCCTCATCCAATTTATTAAAACATATTGTATGTTCTTTAAGCTGTTTTTAAAATGTTTTAGTGTAAAAATATTGTACAGAAGTTTTACAGTTACTTGAGTAAAGTAGTGAGTGCATTTCCTAGCGAGCATTGTCACCACCTCCTTTCTTTTCCCCAAACATCCCTTCCCTCCCCACCTTCCCAACACCTCCCACCCCCCACCAATGTTGTAAAGTTTGTTTACAACACAGTATTTTGTACATCTCATTGTTACAATGGGTTAAACTGTATCCTTATTTAAGTATCTTGTTATGTACATACAAGATGCAGGTCACCAGAAACAAATACAGTGAAAACAGGGGTAATACCCTGGAGGAAGAACATACCAGAGAAACAAAAAAAAATCACATAGTACATTATAAATATGTTAAAAACAATAGCAAGGAAGAAAAAAGCACTGGAACTCCGGTATTGGGGTTTATTTCACTTAACATCATCCTATATGGTCATATGTACGTAGCTTTTGATCTTTCCTTCTTGTCTAGACATATACTAGTTATTGCAAAAAAGGGAAACTATAGGACCTACGTTTTTTGGGGTCTGGCCTACTTCACTTAATATAATATTTTCCAAGTCTTTCTATTTCCTAACAAGTGGGGTGAGGTAATTCTGATGGAGGCATAGAATTCTATTATATATATATATACATATATATATATATATATATATATATATACACACACACATATATATGTATATATATGTGTGTGTGTGTATATGTATGTATGTATACATATATATATATATATATATATATATATCACAATTTCTTGATCCATTCATCTACTGAGGGACATCTGGGTTGGTTCCATATCTTAGCTATGGTAAATAATGCTGCAATAAACAGTTGTGCTGGTAGCTTTAATGTAGCCTTGTTTGTGATCATTTGGGTAAATGCCCAAAAGTGGGATTGTTGGGTCATAGGGAAGCTCTATGTGGAGTCTTTTGAAGAATATCCATACTGCTTTCCAAAGTGGATGAACAAGTTTACACTCCCACCAACAATGCAGTAAGGTTCCTTTTTGACCACATCCCCTCCAGCATCTGTTATTATTAGAGTTCTTGATTATAGCCATTTTAACTGGGATGATGTGGAATCTCAACATTGTCTTGATTTGCATTTCTTTTATGGCTAGAGAAGTTGAGGATTCCTTCATGTGTCTATTGGCCATTCTTAGTTCCTCTTCAGAGACCTTTCTCTTAAAGTCTTTAGCCCACTTATTTATGGGGCAGTTGTTTCTTTGAAGATTTGTTCTTGGGGAATTTAAGTTTTTGAGTTCTAAATATATTTTAGATATGAGACCCTTGTCCATTGTATGGCTAGTGAAGATCTTCTCCCAGTACTTGGGCTTTCTATTGATCTTGCTAGCTATGTCCTTTGCCATGCAGAAGCTCTGCAGTTTCATGCAATCCCATTTGTCCAACCTTTCTATGATTTGATGTGCTTCTGGGTCTTTATTAAGAAACTTTCAACATGTGCCAAGGAACCTAGAAGTTCTCCTCTTCCTTCCTGTATTGTTTTCAGGCTATCTGCTTTGACTCCAAGGTCTTTGATCCATTTGGAGTTGATTCTGTTGCAGGGTGCTATATAAGGATCTAGTTTTAGTTTTCTACAGGTGTGAAACATAGTACATGTTTTATAAGTCTTTGTCCATCTCTCTAGAGCCCTCCACAAGTTTATATGTATTTGTAGCTTGGGAAGGGAAATAAGATTTAAATCAGGACAGTAGGAGGCTATGGTTTATGAGGCTCATTTGAAAACCTTTTGGAAGGAATATTGACTTTTTCTATCTGATGTCCTACAGATGACAATCTTGGTACAGGTATTGAGTAGATTGTCATAGGATAGGAAGCTTGTAATGATTTCTCCTGACTTTCCCATGGGGACAAGGAAGGTGAAGTAGCCATGGGCATGAATCTGTAGGGGTATTGCAATTTATTTGTATTGACTGTATTTCTAATTACTGATGCCACAGGCCAGTGGGTGAAAGGTTTTTTTTTTTCTTTCATACTTTAGTTATAACTAGTTATTTTTCATTTTTTAAATTTTATTTTATTGTAAAGAGTCTATAGAGGGGCTAGAGTTACATAAATAAGGCAATGTGTACATTTCTGGTCAAGCATTGTTACCCCTTCCCTTGTTTTTCTTCCATTATCCCTTACCTCCTCCACCTCCCGCAATCTTCCCCTCCCGACCCGAAGTTGTAAAGTTCATTTCCAACATACTGTCTTATGGCTATCATTGTTGAAACAGGTCATCCTGTGTCCTTGTTTTAGCGTTTTTTATTTCCCTTCCCCTCCCAAAATTAGAAAAATGTATATACAAGATGCAGGGTATGAAAGTCAAGTACAGTGACAAAAGGGAATATACCATAGGGGGAATAATATACAAAGAAAACCAAACACTTACATAACATATCTAAAACAACAACAACAACAAATGAGCCCCAAGATATAGTAATTTGTTTTTATAGGATATTTAGTCTAAAACTCCCTAGACATCTTAAGTTTGGACTATTTCTTTTTTCTGCCAGTCCTGTGGTTTGAACTTAGGGCATTCTACCACTTGAGCACCAGAGCACCACTTTGAGCTTTTTCTGAGTAGTATATTTTATATACAGTGTCATAACTTTCCAGCCTAGGAAGGTTTCAAATAATGATCCTTAGTTCTCAGCTTCCTGAGTAGGCGTACAAGTATGAGCCACTAGCACCTGGCTTGAATAATCCCATAGTTTTAACTACAGCTGTTTTCATATCCCCTACCAACAATGCTTTCTGATACGTTTTAAAAGTTATCTCTAAATAGCTTAGGAAGGAGTTGTTTGATCATTGTTTAATCATTTTTTTCACTTTCATTTGTATATACTAGTTGCACACACTGAGAGGTTTGATGGAGTTACTTCCACACACTCCTTTGATATACCTGCTCACATTCATCCTGACTTCCCAGTGCCCATCCTGACTTCCCAGTGCCCAGCCCTTGAATTCAAGGCCCAGAGCCACTGTGCACATGCAAACATTCACAAAGACACACACAAACACACACACACACACACACATAGCAGAGCAATTAGCAAAGGTTATACTGTGGATCAGTAACTGCAAGGAAACATGGGAAGGTAGATTGTCTTTTCCCAGTTTCTCTGTCTTCCTCCATTCTCTGCTTTTCTTCAGAACAACTCAAGCCCTCCACACTTCACTTCTGTTTGTTTTCAACACCCTGAGCCTGGCTTCCAATATGCCATTCATAGGGAGCTGCCCTTGCCTGGATAGATGGTCCTCAAAGTAAGCAGAGTGTCTCAGGTTATATTTTATTTTTCCATTTGGAGTGTGAATGCAGGCCCCGAGACCATAAGCAGCATCTTGAAGTGTATGGACAGCTGTATTGAGCAACAAGACTCACCTCAGAAAACAAGCAGAGGAAGTGGGATGCAAAATACACAACCTGAATCAATAGATATAGGTTACTGAGAGTCAATTTCCACATTAATGGAGTGAATACAAGGGTGAGTCCATTTGAAGAGAGGTCTCCAACAATTTTATGGGACTCCATGGACATGCCTGGTAGGAAGACACGTGTGTGTGTGTGTGTCTGTGTGTGTGTGTGTGTGTGTGTGTGTGTTTGTGTGTGTGCCTGAAGGCTGGGCAGGGGCTCAGGCTCAGGCTGAGTGCAGCCTGCCCTTATGCCTTTTTTGCTTCTCTACCACTTCATCCACAGCTCCACTTCTGGCTTTTTTGGTAGTTGATTGGAGATGAGATTCTGATGGACTCTCCTACCAAGGCAGGCTTCGACTGTGATATTCAAATCCCAGCCTCATGAGTAGCTAGTATTAAAGAAGTGAGGCACTGGAACCTGTCAGGAATCCTCTTAAATACCAGAGCTATTCTTAGGGAGACAGGAAACACCTCAGTCCAAAAGATGGTGTTGTTTTCATGTTTTAAAAGAAAAAATGCACGCAATACTAAAGTATGAAGTAATATTGAAGGAAAGAAGACAGAAAACATTCACAAATCTGGGGTTGTGAAAGCCCATTGGACATGAGTCTTTCATATAGGAATCAAAATAATATCTAAGTGGCAACATTGAGACTCACCCATGTGGTCACGTGAACTGGTTAAAGACCTATTCTCACACTGACATACCTTCAAAAGTCTGGGATTCTTCTCTGTGGAAGATGTTTCCCAGTCACACTTGTAAGTCTCTTAGTTCTGTTTTTCACACTTCTCATCCTCATTCTTTGTATTCACCAAGTATCTTCTCCATTGCTAATCCAGAAGATGCTTTCAATGTCACTGTAAGGATTCATCTAATAAGAGAAACATGTTTGAAGAACTTTAATACTTATATTAATAATATCATTACTAATAAAGAGTAATATTCAAGAACTACTTTAAGATAAATAAAACATGATTTGGAACACTTATGTAGTTTGAATGTTAAATCTGATAACACACATATATTCCTAGGCCATTACAAATCTGTAGGTACTGCAATCTTACAATACATATGTTCTTAAGAAAGAAAAAGTGTTGATAATATAAGCAACCCAGTAGTTGTTGAATAAGACAAATACAGTGAAGACTTCTGTTGAGCTAGTACACACTGTTTCTTGCTCTGAAAGCATCACCTATCTGTTCTGAGAGCCAGTCAGGCTTAAGTAGGACACATGCTTCCAGATGAGAGACCTGCCTGGCATTCACTGCCTAAGTCCATTCAGGCCCACAGCCCTATAAGCAATATAGAACAACCTTCAGAAGAGTCGTCCTGTCTTTAAATCTTAAGCTTCTAATCCTAACTCATCAGCAGACTGATGTCTGAGGATTGTAGTTCAAAGTCACCCTGGGCAGCAAAGTCTGGAAGACTCTTATCTCCAATTAACCACAAAAAACCCACAGTGGGAGAGATAAACTTAGAGCAAGGGAAGGGGTGTAATTGTCTCCCAAAAATGTATTCATTACCTGACAACTGTTTAATTTCACTGGCTTAACTGTTACCCCTCTGAACATCATATTCCTATTAATATTTTTTTAAGAAAATGAAAGATGAGGCTGGGAAGGTGGCTCAGTGGTAGAGTGCTTGCCTTGCATGCATAAGGTCCTGGATTCAATTCCTCAGTACCATATAAGATGAAAGAAAGCTGGAAGACATGCTGTGGCTCAAGTGGTACAGCACTAGCCTTGATCTGAAGAGATGAGGGACAGTGCCCAAGCCCAGAATTCAGGTCCATAACTGACAAAAAAATAAAGAAAAGGAAATAAAAAAGGAAGAGTGTTGCTACCAGACTCAGTGGCCAAGCCTGTAATCCTAGCTATTCATGAGGCTGAGGATCAGTGATTGAAGCCAACTTGGGTAGGAAAGCCTGTATGACTTTTATCTCCAATTATGTACAAAAAAAATCTAGAAGTAGAGTTGTGGCTCCACTGGTAAAGCAGTAGCCTTGAGGGAAAAAAAACATAAACTTCAGGGATAGTGTCCATTTCCTGAGTGCAAACCCCAGAATGGCACAGACTAAAAGAAGGAAAGACACTATGAACTTGGTTTATCTGTACCTGAGATGTCTTTGTTATAGACGATTATAGACTGAAACTCTGAACAGGGCATACTAGGTCTGGCATTTTTTCTGCACAGGCTGTGTGCACAACCATCTTAACTCCTTCGCTATTCTATAGTTGCAGGTTGCATTGTCTTCTCACCGTGGAAGAGGTCCAGAATTTACTTTCCCTAGGGTACCTGCTTCCTTGTCCTCTGCTCTTTACTCATGGACAGCAGCATTTTAACTGAATTTGCGAGAAGTGGGTGAGATGGTGGTGATATTGCCCAGGACCAGGTGAGCATTTTGGTGATGACTGGGCATGGTGTGTCATTTTTATCAATATGCTGAGGGGCCGTGGACATGAAGAGGAGGCCTCAATGCCTCCTGGGGTCTTTCAGACTACACGGATATAAGCCAGTTAATCTTCCTCTCACTTTCCCAGCATGGAGTTATGGGCCCTGCCGGTCAGGGGACTCATGTCCAAGTATGGACAGCTAGCCACACAACATCCAGTTGTGATCTCTACATTGTTACTGCATTGCGAGCAGTGCAGCACAAATCACATAGAGCATGTCTAAATAATTGAAGGGATGGGAAAGTGGTTCTATATTATATGGACAAAGCCAGACAGAGAACACCATACAAGTTCCTTTCAGAGACCCCACTTCTGTTCAATGGCCAAGAGAACATACAGGAAAACCTCCAGAAGGAGGAGCTATGTTCCTAACCTGGACCCTTCACTGCATGATTTCCCAAAGCTTATGGACACAATGAAACTAAATCTCTCCAAGATCAGGCGCGAAGTCTCTCAGAGACCATTGCCCACATTTGTGAGGAGCGCATAGAAGGTAAAATGGCCTGTCAGGGAGGGGAATAGCCACAGAGTGTCTCCGTGAGGTCTCTGGCATCCAGTATTCAGATAATTTGGGAAAGGTTATGAAACCTATTTGGTATGGATAATGAATCATTGCAGCAGGTGGCACAGAGGATGGGAAACCGAGTTGGAGTACATGGGTCCCATCAAGTCCCAAGATGTGCAGATCTACCATCAAGAGAGCTGGACATTGTGTTGGATATGTTACATGACAGCCTTTGCTAATGCCAGGTCTTAGACACGTGTTATACTACAGCGACTCTGCTGTCTACTACCACAAATGCATGGAAGAGAGATAGAAACTTGATACAGTTGCTGACATCACCAAGATCATCCTAAGGAAGAACTTGATAGACATTATCATCTGATTGTGTGTGGGATCTGGGGTGGGGGTGTGTGTATGTGTGGACACTAGGAATTCGACTTTGGGCCTGTACAGTGCCCCTGAGCCTCTTTTGCTCAAGGCTTGTACTATAGCTCTTAAGCCACAGCTCCACTTTCAACTTTTTTGATATTTTATTGGAGTCTCACAAGTATTTACTTACAAGATAAACTTTAATTATGAGATGATATGATTTTAAGGATGATATACTACTATGCAAATGCAATAAATAAAAATGGGATGCAAAAAGACACTCTAAGGACTATATAGGAGGTTTTATGAAAGTGATGAAATTATATCTAAAAAAAGTGTTATTAGTGACTTAAAGCAGCAGTGCTAAATTTTTTGTCCTGGATAAAAGAATGCAGTCAGTTATTTCTGTTTAAATGTCTAATATTATTTTTCTCTTTTTACTGTTTGTAAACCATACTATTAATGTAAATAGATGTAGGAGACTCAAGCTGAGCTGTTGAACCTGGAAAAGGTTTGAGAGGTTGGAACACCACCTCAATAGTACTCAGAAAGCTGAGAGCTGACCATGGAAAGGTTAAAAAACAGCTCTGTGAAATAAGCCAGGCCTAAAGAAATATAGGTCCCATGGTTTCCCTTATTTGAAATAACTAGTATATGTCTGAGACAAACAGAAACTGTCAGACAAGTTGATGTTAGGTGAAATGAACCCCAAGTTAAGGATTCAAATGTTTTTTTTTTCTTTCTTGTGATTGTTTCCAACATATTTATAAAATGATTTCTTTGTTGCATTGTATGTACCTCCCCCATGGTATTAGCCCTGTTTTCACTGTCTTTGATATTGGTATAATTTGTGGAAGGGAAGGGAAAAAACAAATTGTTTAAATAGGGATACAGGTGGACCCATTGCATCAATGAGATGTACAACATGGTATGTCGAAAAACGAACTTTACAACTTTGGGGCGGGTGTAGAAGGGGCGGGGGGAGGGGTGGGAGATGGGAAGAGATGGGAAGGGAAAACAAAGGAGGAGGCAACAATGCTTGATAAGAAATGTACTCATTATCTTGCCCATGCAATTGTAACTCCTTTGTATGGTATTTTCACAATAAAAAAAATCAATCAATCAATCAATATATAAATAGGGTTACAGGTGAACCCATTACAACAATGAAATGTATAAGATGTTATTTCGAAAAACGAACTTTACAACTTAGGTAGGGAGAAGGGGAAGGGGGGTTAAGAGGGGGGAAGGGATGGTAAGGGGAAACAAAGGAGGAGGCAACAATGCTTGATAAGAAATGTACTCACTATCTTGCCAATGTAATTGTAACTCCTCTGTATGGTATTTTCACAATTAAAAAAAAAACAGCTCTGTAGAGGGTTAAGCTATTGGCTCCTTCCATAGTGCTTCAAAGGCCTTGAACCCTGGGAGGTAAAAGAATTGACAACTTAACCTAGGAAGCTAGATAAAATAGACCAAATGTCTGGATTTTCTCTGGATTGCATTCTCCTTTCTCAAAACAAAAAGGGAACCAGTGTTTCTCACTCATTGTGGTGGCTCTGATTGCAATATAGAAGCTTCATTTTTGCTTATATCCATGGTAACCTTCCCAGTGTGAATTCAAACAAATATGATTGCTTGTGTGACCTGGGGCCCAGGTGCCAGTGAGCCTTGGGACTCCGGGTCCTGATTGATTTTTTTTTCTTTTTCTCTATACCTGTTTGTGTATTTTCTAATTTTCTTCAGCTTGGTATCCCATTGCACTGCCTTGGGTTGCAATTAGCAACAAATACGAATATTCTTGAGTTGTAAAACATAAAAGACTTACAAACTTTCTTATCCCAGATGGCTTCAAACCACAATCCTCAGATCTAAGCCTTCTGAGTAGGATTACAAGCATGAGCCACTGACAACCAGCATGCATCTGAAGACTTGATGTCAGTGAGATCTTTCTTGGGGAACGTCTGCACATCTCAGTCCTCCTCAGCTCTGTTCCTTCCTGTTGCCCAAACAGAGTCAAACACTTTCTTTTTTTTTTTTGTCGGTCGTGGGGCTTGAACTCTGGGCCTGGGCGCTGTCCCTCAGCTCTTCAGCTCAAGGCGAGCGCTCTACCACTTGAGCTACAGCGCCACTTTCGGTTTTCTGGTGGTTTATTGGAGATAGGAGTCTCACGGTTTCTCCTGCCCAGGCTGGCTTTGAACCGCGATTCTCAGATCTCAGCCTCCTGAGTAGCTAGGATTACAGGCGTGAGCCACCAGCGCCCGGCTAGAGTCAAACACTTTCACTCCTTTGTGTTCAAAATCCTTGAGGTTAGTGAGCTGTCTTGCCTGCCATGTACCTCCTTTCTGTAAATACAATAGTGGGTTTTACTCCTTACCATCGATTAATTAACTAAATTCACTTGGATCCACACAGAAGTGACATGTCCTTTTCTGGATTGCACACTGTACAACTATGTTTTACTTTATCTAATAAAGTTCACAAAACTTACCTTGTTTGAGGGTTCTTAGTTTCCCATATTTCTTCCTTCTCATCTCTCTTTCCTTTGCACAGAGGAAAAAACCATTTGGAATTGTGAAGAGTGAGTTTTTAGTCATTCTCTGAAAAGCTTTGCCAATGGATCCTGATTTCCAAGTCCTGAGCAACTGGCCTGTAAAGCCTTGTTCTTTAATCTCTCCTCAGCTGACACAAATGACCATATATATCTAAAAAAGGCTTTGGGAAACGAGTTCAGGTTATCAGTCAGGAATCCTTATTACCTGGTCACTGCGCATAAGTTGTTTTTGGTTTTTTGTTTTGTTTTGTTTGAATAGATCAAGCAGTGTGTACAATTTATTAGTACCAGAATTAGACGTCCAAGTATTTTTTTAATTCAAGGCTAGCAGGTTCTCTTTATTTTTTGGTGGTAAATAGGACAGAAGTGTCCCACAGCAAGCCAAGGGCACTACACAGTATCCTCAAATCTGAGGACTGTGGTTCACAGCCAGCTTGGGCAGGAAGTCAATGAGCCTCTTATCTCCAACTAATCAGCAAAAAGAATTGGAACTGTTGCTGAAGTGGTAGAGCAGCAAAATTGAACATAAAAAAGCTAAGAAAAAGCTAAGAAAAAAAGTAAAAAATAAAGCTAAGTGAAAAACAGATCTAGCACTAAGACAACCACAATAATTTTTTTAAAAAGTGGAAGAGAGCACAAAGAGACTTAAAAATGATAAAATTAACAAGAAACTGGTGGCTCACACTTGTAATTCTAGCTACTCAAAACACTGAAATTGAGCATTCCTATTCCAAGCCAGCCAGGAGAGGAAATCCCATTGTGTGTGTGTGTGTATGTGTGTGTGTGTGTGTGTGTGTGTGTGTGTGTGTGAATGTGCGTGTCCGTGTATGAGTGTGTGTGTGTTCCTTTCTGTGATATGAAGCACAAGTTTTTGTTTGACCATTTCCAATCTTTTGGAGGTTAATTTGAGATAAAAGTCTCATGAATTTTCCTTGTCCCCTGACATTGAATCATAATCAGTATAATTCAGGACCCTGTGGGAGAGTCTATACTTACCTCCTACTAACCACCAAAGCCAAAAAATGAACCAAATTGCAACTGTTACTAAAGTTTTAGAGCATGCTATCCTTCAGCAAGATTGGTGAGGCCCTGAAAACAAGACAGGGAACAAACAAATGAATAAATGTATGTGAAGAAAAAAGGGCCAATTAGTTTTTTTTTTAAATATAGACTCATACCTTTAATACAAGCTGAAATGTAAAGATCAGAGTTCAAATCCAGCCTATGCAGGGAAGTCCAACTAACTTCTTTTTGAGTGTGCTAGACATGGGCTTGAAGTTAAGGGTTTTTACTCAAGTTTAAAAATACTACTTCCTGTCTCATGTGGTTCATTGGAGATGAGACTGATGGAATTTCCAACCCAGGCTGGCTTCAAACTGTAATCCTTAGATTTTAGGATACTGTGTAGTGCTTTGGTTCCCATGGGACTCTTATCTGCTATTAACCACTAAAAGAAAAGTGGAGGCGGAAGTTGAGCTGAGGCTCAGCCAGTAGAGCCTGCTAGCTTTGAAATGAAAAACAAAATACCCAAAACAAAACAACCCTCAGCGAGAGTCACTAGGCCTTGAATCCAAGCCTCCCCACTGCCAAAAATAAAACCCTTTAGGAGTTGAGTTTTTGTTCCTGCTAGCTTTGAGCAAAAAACAAAAGGCCAAAACTCTCATCGACAGTGAAGTAGTGTGGCCTAAATGTAGAGCCTGGTAGTATTGATGTAAAAAAAAAAAAAAAAACAAACAAGCCAGGTGCCTCTGGCTCATGCCTATAATACTTGCTACTCAGGAAGCTTAGATCTGTGAGTCACATTTGGAAGCCAGCCTAGTCTAAAAAGTCCCCTGGTGACTGTTTTTTCCAACTAAGTAGAAGTGGCACTGTGTCTGAAAGTAGCAGTATGCCTGCTGTGTCCCTGACGGACAGTGCCTAGGCACTGAGTTCAAGCCCCACAACTGACAAAATCAGTAAAATGATTAATTTAATAAATGCTAAGCATAAATAGGTAGGACCTAATAATAAAGGACATGAACTTTGAAAAAGTGGGAAGGGACAACCAAATAAATGAAAAGGTGAAAAAAGGAGCATATTAAGGCTTTCTAAATCAAAACTGTAATTCTACCTGCTCAGATTACTGAAATCTGAGGATTGTGGTTCAAAGCCAGCGCAGGTAGGAAAGTACAGGAGACATATTTTACTGTGTTCAGTATGGGGTCTTGAACTTGCTATGTTTTGCTCATGGCTAGAGGTCTACTTCTTCCTACCTCTTGATGGTTATTAGAGATAATTGTCTCATTGACTTTCTTGCCCAAGACTGGCATTGAGCCATGATTCTCAGATTTCAGTCCTCTCTGTAATGCTCTTGACTTGCTCTTGATATTCTAATCTCCTATTAACCACAAAAAATGCGAAAGTTGAGCTGTGGCTCAAGTAGTGAAACCAGCTTCTATTAATGTAAAAATAAATAAACCTCAAGGAAAGTCATCGTGACTTAATTTCAAGACATAACAACCACCACTCAATTAAAAAAAATAAAACTCAGTCACTGTGACCTGAGTTTAAGCCCTAGAAAGAGAGCTACAAAAAAGAAAAACAGCCTGTAGTTCACCTGTGGTCAAAGTTGTAGAGCATGGTAGTTTCAAGAGAAAGAAAAAAAAAACAGCATAAGAACTAGCACCTAAGAACAAATACCAAAAAGAAAGAGAGAAATAATAAATAACTGAAAAGGTGAAAGAAGAGGTAATTAAAGATTTGTAAATGTTGACTCACACTTATTATTATGAATTCTAAAGACACTGAAATCTGTAGATCATGGTTCAAAGCCATCCTGGTCAGAAAAGTCCATGAAACTTTCTTCAGTGTGTTCAATAGAGGGACATAAATTTGAAGTGTTTTGCTCATGGCTACAGCTCTACTATCTTCCGCCTATTAGGTTGACTGGAGATAAAAGTCTCATTGACTTTCCTTCCCAAGCTGACTTTGAACTCTGTTCCTCAGATTTCAAGCCTCTCTGTACTGCCCTGGACTACCCATGGATTTCTTGCCTCATATTAACCACTTAAAAAAAGGCAGGAGATTAGCTGTGGCTCAAGTAGTAGAGCCATCTACCCTTCAGTTAAATAAGTAAATTAATAAAACCTCAGAAAGAGAGGAGAAGAATGAGTGTGAAAGACAGAACATCTTACAGTAAGCAAAAGGAAAGAAATGTAAATATCACCTGGAAGAAATTATTGTATTATCAAAGCTTATAGAATTGAATTGCCAAAGCTTATAGAATTCACAAATTTATCGACCATGATAATGACAATTTGCATTGTGAAGGTTAAAATATGTTTGTGACTTCAACTAAATATCACTATTCTACAATATTCTGAAATAAGAGAAATTTAGGTAATCACCTAATCTCAATAATAGTAAACATCTCAGAAAGAGTCACCAGGCCTTAATTTCAAGCCCTAACACCAACCTGCCTAACTCCGGCCAAACACACACACACACACACACACACACAGAACAGGAGCTGAGTTCTCACGCTCGGAGCAGAAGCCAAATGAAACAAAAAGTAGACTGTAGTAGACCTATGGCTTAAGTAATAAAGCAAGCTACTTTTAAGAGAAAAGAAAAGAAAACCTGAGTATGAAGGCAAGGCCCTAAACCCCTGACTCTTCCCAGAATGGAAAGTGGATCAGTCACGGAATCCAACAGTTTGTGCTTGCTCTTGGGATCACAGCTGAAAGTGCCCCTTCAGTTCTAGGGCCTCCAATCAAAAATTGAATGTAGGCTTGTTCTTGGCTTCTGGAACAAGTACCTTGTGTAGAGGAAGCCCCTTCTCTTGCTTCCTGGATCCCAGGGTTCAGCTTCTTTTGTGAGTCAGGGTGGGGAGGTGGGTGGCAGTGTGACAAGAGGTTCCAAATAGAGTGGCAACTATGCTAATTGATTTGAGGCTGACAGCTGGATGCCAAAGCTAAGTGGTAACGGGTAGCTTTCTCTGATTACCCAGCAGTAGTGAGACTGAGTTGGAGCACCTGCTGGCTCTGCCTACCAAGTCCACCCCACCGCCTCTGCCCCTGTAACAACCAGAGTTTTAAATGGGGATCTGAGTTGGCTGTGTTAGATTCCTGCTCCCCAGCCCTACCTGTTTGCCTCTGTGTGCACCAATGCTGAAGACACACATCCAACTGCTCTGCAGCCCTACACCATGAGGGAGATCGTGTACATACAGGCAGGCCACTGTGGCAGCCAGATTGGCGCCAAGGGGAGCATGGCACTGGCCTAGGATGCTATTCTCAAATTTAGGGGGATGAGGAGGAAGAGGATGGTGTTGTAGGGTGGAGGTGGTGGTGGTCATGTCTAGGCTGAGGTAGGTGGGGCTTCATAGTAGTCCCTAACTTCCTGATAATCAAGTCCACCAGATAGCTTCCCCAATTTCCCTAATTTGTGTGGCCCAGATGGGTGTGTTTTTTTAAGCAAGGCTGGGGTGGTTTCAAATCCCTTGCATGTCTTAGTCTTACCTTAGACTCAAGTCATTGTACTTACTTTCCTGGGAATAGACTAATGCATTTTTGGTCAGGTTTGAATGAAAGGAGTGCAGTGTCTTTGAGCTGACAGATACAGAGGATTCCCTTTTTGTCAACTGATGAGTAACTGATCATTGAGAACAGTTCTTCCACCTTAATGCAAATTTCTCTGAGTTTTCATGCTCCCTTAAGTTGGGTGTTTTCTAAATCAGTGGTTGTCGGTGTATGCTCTGAGGACCCTTGTGGTTCTGGAGACCCTTCTAGCTGAGTCTTCAAGTTACTGCTTTGGCAATTTCATATCCATGTAAGGCCAGGTTCTCATCATAGAATCCAAACAGAATATGATATCCCATAAGATGGAATACTCATAGGAGAACCTAGATGGTGTCTATTCAGCCAGATAGCAAAGAGATTAACAAAACTAAAATGCCATCAATTTTTGTGCTTTTTTAAATTTAGAAAATCTAATTTTTTTTACAAAAATATTTGTGTCAACAGGACTTGGGTTTCTTATTGTTATTTTAAAATCCATTGTTTGGACAGCTAACATTCTATGCCATAATACACTTCTATTTCCATTTCAGTTTTGGGAAATCTAAGCGATGAGCACAACATTGACGGCTCTGGCAACTACTATGGAGAAAGTAGCGTACAGCTGCAGAGACTCGAGGTGTATTACAATGAGGCAGCTGGTGAGTGTCTCCCTCTGGCTTCCAATACCATGGCAGAATAGGTCCCCGGGGAATACTAATGACAAGGAAGGAGTTCCTGCCTTTCTTACGGTGGTATTGTAGTTCTAATTTGGGGCCTCGATCTTGTAAGCCAAGTGCTGGATCCACCTGAGCCACTCCACCATATATCTTGTTTTAATTTTTGAGTATACTCTTGTGAATTTCCTCAGGAAAGCCTTTTACTGAACTCCCCCTACCTATACTTGCTGACTAGCCACACCTGGATTTTTTTTTTTTTTTTTTTTGGTCATGGGGCTTCAACTCTGGGCATAGGCATTTTCCCTCATCTTTTCAACTCAAGACAAGCAGCTCTACCACTTAAGCCACAGCGTCACTTCTGGTTTTCTGGTGGTTTATTGGAGATAGTGTCTCTCCGTCTTTTCCTGCCCTGGCTGGCTTTGAACTGTGATCCTCCGACTTCAGCCTCCTGAGTAGTGAGGATTATAGGCATGAGCCTGTTTTACATCATTAAAAATGAGACTGCCTAAATATGTATTCTAAAACAATTGATAAAATATAATTTAAATACCATTCAATTCCATTTTGTTGTGTGCTACTCATCCTTCTAAGCTCAAGGCCTGGGCAGTGGCCATGAGCTTCTTTTGCTAAAGGCTAATATTCTACCACTTAAGCCACATCTCCAGTGCCAACTTGCGAAAGACCAGCTTGGCCGGAGCACTGGGACCGATGGGACAAAGATCTCGGTATAGGTGGGCAAGGAGTCTACGAAGTGACAAACAGACACAGACTCAAAAGAGTTGAATCTGAGTGTATCTTTATTGAGGAGAATTAGCATTTTTATACAGTGTGAGATTGTGACATAGATTTTTTTGTTTATTTAAGCACGTAATCAATTTTTAAGAAAAGCAAAGCATTGATGGATTACATGAAAATTGATGGCTATCCCACCAACTGTTTAAGCTAAGTGATGCAAATAAGTCTAGCATATAGGTAAATAGAATGCGTCATCTATTCAGCCTTTTTATGTTTACTAATTAACAAACCTAAGACAGGGTTGTACTTATATTGTACTCTTTTTATTTTTTTCATATATTTTTAAGTCCCTTTGAAACTATCCTAAAAACCACTTCCAGGTTGAGTCAAACATTCTCCATTTTCTATAATTTTAATCCCAATATTTGTTCACATAAATTTCTAATTATTAATTTAAACTATCTTATTGTCGTTTTAATAATAAACACAATAATGGTCTAGATCTACCTAATCTTTGCACAAAATCTAATGAGTTCCAAAATACCTTTTTGTCTTTTACATTAATCTATCTATTTACATCTTTATCAGCTCCTGTATAAGGCAATGGTTCATCAGTCGGTTCAGGAAATGTGATGTCACTAACTTTATATTTTGTGGGAAACCACCATCTATCCCCTATAATGTAAGCTGGACTAAACTTAATCATAACTGTTGGGGGAATCTTTCTTTTCCTTTTATTATCAGGGGTTCCTTTTTTTAGAACTCTGTGAGCTTCTGGGATAACTCCTTCTAGCTTAGTTTAATTCATTAATTCTGCTTGTTGTAACATATCTGGAAATTTTGTTTTTATATTTACTATGCGTGAGCCACAAAACCACTTGTGAAGTTGTAGGAGTTTTGGAGGTAGCATCACATCAGACGATAGATTGATTGGGGCATCGCCCACATTTAATCTTTGGTCCTAGTCTTTACTATTTAGAGAAGCTATCTCTATTGGACTGGAAAGAAACAACATGCTTTGTTCGTGGATCAATAGAAAAATAGCCAAAACGAGAATAAAGGCAATGAATGTACAGCCAAGAAGAATATAGGTAAGAATAAAGTAAGAATAAAGGTAGAGGATATAAAGGTGCAGCCGAGTGTATGGGAAGCCTTGAACCAACACACTCTTCCTGCAGGCATGCTTCCTTGAAGGTCTTTGTCTAAGGTGATATCTCATGCAGATTCCGCAGGAGGTGGCATGGCACCAAATATTTCAGGTAGTTTCTTGGAGAGGAGAGTCTCCCAGAATTTCCTGCCCCAGCTGGCTTCAATCTGCGATCCTAAGATCTCAGACTTTTGAGTAGCTAGAATTTCACCCTTCAGCAACCAGAGCCCAGTTGCATTGCCCTCTTTAAAATACAGATTAAATTTCTAAAAATCATTTTGAAATTGAAAATTTTAAAATTTTAAAGAGGTTATGTTCAGTCACTAATATATATGTGAATAGTCCAAATCACAAAGCATAAAGTGTCTCATCCTGAAATCTATAACAGTTCTGGTCTTGAGCATTTTGAATATGAATACTTAGCCAACAACCAATTCTTTTTAAAGTTTTTAAAGTAAAAAACATTGCTGTGATGTAGAAAAACCCAATAATAATGTGTAAACATTGTTTTAAATGATTCATATTGTCTTTCCTAATACAAACAACCTAACTGAAGTCTACAGAGTAGATTTTCAGTTTTTGTAACAGTCAATGTGAAATTCATTTAATTTTATATAAAGAGTTTCCATTCTACATTATTGTATACAAACAGAATCGTAGATAATTGGTTCTCCTGTGTAATAAACCAATGAAAAAGTGCAAATAAAAGGACAAAGCTATTTAATATATTGGAGTTTTATGGATCTACATTTTGGGATGTCCTCACCTTGGTATTTTGTGTTAATATAGTTTAAGTAAGATATATGACTTTAATCTTGTGGTTCCTTGGTTAAGAGTCGTTGTGTGGGATTGTGTCACTCGTATGAACAGTATTTTATGTTGTGTCTTTATTAGATCCTGTGTATCAGGCAGGATAGGATGGCCAGTTTTCCTCATGTGATTGTTTAGGAAAGGGGACAGTCTCAAACTGATGTTTGTATCATTTTAACTGATGTCCCTTTTGACAAATCAGGTTAAATGGCAAATTGCAAGTAATTGTCCAAGGTTGCTCTGAGTATTTGAATACAGGGAAATGTGCTATTTGATAACAATTATTGAAACATTATAACACAAGAAATATGTATTTTTCCCAGGAAAGCATTATACTTGAATTCCCCCTACATCTACTTGCTGAAGAGCTACACCTGGCTCTTTGTTTGTTTGTTTGTTTGTTTGTTTTGTTGGCAGTGGGGCTTAAACTCTGGGCCTATACACTGTGCCCCAACTCTTCAGCTCAAGGCAAGCAGCTCTACCACTTAAGCCACAGTTCCATTTCTGGTTTTCTGTTAGTTTATTGAAGATAAGAGTCTCACAGACTTACCCTGCCCAGACTGGCTTTGAACAGTGATCCTCTGATCTCTAACTTCAGAGTAGCTAGGATTATAGGCATGAAGCACTGGTGCTCAGCACTTAGCTACTTACTTGAGAAAGGTAATTGGGGAAGGGAAGGGATAGTGGAGAACAACAAAGGAGTGTGTAACAATGCTCGACAATAAATGTTCTCATTTCCTTACTCTGGTAACTGTAACTCCTCTATACAGCACCTTTCCAATAAAAACAAAATTAACAAAAAAAGAGAAAGGTTCTTGCTGATAGGCAATGTTGACTCACACCAGTAATCCTAGCTACTCAGGAGGCTGAGAAATGAGAATCATGGTTCAAATCCAGCCTGGGCAGGAAAGTCCCTGAGACCTTTATCTCCAATAAACAACTCAGAAAACTGAAAGTGGGACTGTGCCTCAAGTGATAGAGTGCTAGCCTTGAGCTGAAAAGCTGAGGGACAGTGCCCAGGCCCAGAGTTCAAGCCCCATGATGAACCAAAAAAAATATTGTCATCTTTCTTTTGCCCCATTAGACTCAAAGCCTGATGCTCATCTTTGCCTCCTGAGTAGCTGAGATTTCAGCCACCATGCCCAAAGCAAAGGAATGAATATTCATGAAAATAGACAACTGCCAACGTCCTTAAAGTTGCTGAAGCCTCTTGCATGGGGGTTCATGCTCAAGATATCTTTTCTGTTTCCATGTCTGAAATGCTGTAATTTCTGTAATGAATGCTGAGAGCCACTTAGAATCATAAGCTCTGCCCCTAAGTTCCTTGTCAAGTATAGGCCTAAGTCAACTCTTGTTCCCACAGCCAACAAATATGTTCCTCGGGCCATCATGGTGGACCTAGAGCCTGGCACCTTAGACTCAGTAAGATCGGAACCATAGAGTTTCAGACCAGAAACTTCATATTTAGTATGTCATCATGGTCCACGGAAGATGGCTAACAGGCACCCCTCTTCCCTAACATCCAGGCACTCCAGTTCCCAGTGGTGAGCTGAGCCTTTATCCATCTAGATATCATCCTCACCTAAACCACTTATTTCAGTCATATCATGTCCCTGGCCACTCAATCAGCACAGATAAATGCCAGTCTGCAAGCAGCCTCTGAAGGGAATGAACAGCGAGCAAGGAAAGCTTCCAACAAGGTTTCAGCGCTGATGGCGATTTCAAATGCCTGGCAATAACAGGGAACGACTTCAGGACTTAAGTGGTAGAGCGCTAGCCTTGAGCTGAAGAACTGAGGGTCAGCGCCCAGGTCCAGAATTCAGGCCCACGACTGGACCCCAAAAAAGAAAACATTTTCTTTATTCCACCAAAGTGTATCTAAAATAATAGCAAAAGTTGCTCAGAAGAGCCTATAGCCTTCACAATGCAAATAGCACAGTCATTATTCCTGGAGTATTGTGTCTCATCATGTCTTTGTGTCTGATAGGCCAGAACAGGGCCAACAGCCACTACACAGAGGGAGCCGAGCTGCTGGAATCAGTGCTGGAAATGGTGAGGTGGAAAGTTGTGGCTGTCTCCAGGGTTTGTAGCAGGCCAACTCCCTGGGAGGTGGCACCAGGTCAGGCATGCGCACCCTGATTCTCAACAAGATCTGAGAGGAGTTCCCAGATAGAATCATGAGCACCTTCAGGGTCATTCCTTGCCCAAGATGTTGGACACTGGCACCTTAGACTCAGTGAGATCGGAACCATTTGGCCAGAGTTTCAGACCAGACAACTTCATATTTGGTATGTCATCATAGTCCATAGGAGATGGCTAACAGGCACCCCTCCTCCCTAACATCCAAACACTCTAGTTCCCAGTTCTGGGCTGAGCCTTTATCCACCTAACCCTATCATCCTCACCTAACCTTACAATATCATCTTGTCTGTCCACCAGTCGGTGGAAAATGCAGATGAAACTTTCTGCATCGACAACTAGGCCCTGTATGACATCTGCTTTCACACCTGTGTGTGACATCCCCCCGCATGGCCTCACGATGTTGGCCACATTCATTGGCAACAACACGATCATCCAGGACCCCTTTAAGCACACCTCAGAGCAGTTCAGTGCCACGTTGCGGCACGAGGCATTCTTGCACTGGTACACGGGCAAGGGCATGGACGAGACAGAGTTCACTGAGGCTGAGAGCAACATCAACGACCTGGTGTCCAAGTATCAGCAGTGCCAAGATGCCACTGCTGATGAACAGGGGGAATTTGAAGAAGTCTTGTGGAGGAAAAGGTCTAAGACTTCCCATTGCCAGCAGTGCAACAGGAATGCCACAGCCTGCCTACTGCTTCTCAAATGAATGGTGCTTAACTGAGCTACTGTTGTCCTGCAGTGGGACCTTGCTATGTATCATCATGCTCAGCCTTCCCTGTCAGGAATTCACGGACGGTGAATGTAAAAATGCAGATTTCTTTTAAATATTATTGTTTAAAAACCCTATTTATGTAAATAAAGAAGTATACATTTTCTTTTAATTTAATTTTATTTTATTTGTGAACAAACTGTACAGAGGGGTTACAATTACATGGGCAGGATAATGCATACATTTCTTACCAAGCATTGCAGCCTCCTCCTTTGGTTTACCCTTCACATCCCTTCCCAGCCTCCCCCCTCCCCACCAATCCCAATACTTCTCCTTCCCCCCCTTCCCCCCCCCCCCCACACCAGCGTTGCAAAGCTCGTTTTTTGGACATGACACCTTGTACTTCTCATTGTTGTAACTGGTCCACCTGTATGCTTAAACAACTGGTTTTTCCCCATCTCCACAAGTTATACTGACATCAAATATAGTGAAAGCAGGGGTTATACTGTGGGGGAGGGACATACAAAGCAACAAAGAGATAATCTTATAAAAGCGTTAGAAACACATGCATGAAAGAAAAAAAACATTAAAATACATATCTAAGGGTTCATTTTCCTGACATCACATTATCTGAACTTTTCCGCTTGACTCATACATATACTAGATATTGCAAATAAGGGAAACCATGGGACCTATGTTTCTTTGGGCCTGGCTTACTTCACTTAATATAATTTTTTCCAAGCCTTTCCATTTCCTAACAAAGGGGGCAATGTCATTCTTTCTGATGGAGGCATAGAATTCCATTGTGTATATATACCACATTTTCTTGATCCATTCATCTACTGAGGGGCATCTGGGTTGGTTCCATATCTTAGCTATGGTAAATAATTCTGCAATAAACATTGTTGTGCTGGTAGTTTTAGTGTGGTCTTGTTTGTAAACATTTGGGTAAATGCCCAAAAGTGGGATTGCTAGGTCATAGGGGAGTTCTATGTGAAGTCTTTTGAGGAACTTCCATACTGCTTTCCAAAGTGGTTGAAAAAGTTTACATTCCCACCAACAATGAAGTAAGGTTCCTTTCTGTCCACATCCCCTCCAGCATTTGTTGTTGTTAGAGTTCTTGATTTTTGCCGTTCTAACTGGGGTGAGGTGATATCTCAATGTTATTTTGATTTGCATTTCTTTTATGGCTAGGAATGTTGAACATTTCTTCATGTGTCTATTGGCCATCCTTCTTTCTTCTTCAGAGAAGTTTCTCTTTAAGTCTTTCACCCACTTATTTATTGGGCAGTTGTTTCTTTGAGGATTTGTTGTTGGGGGGTTTAATTTTTTGAGTTCCAAGTGTATTTTAGATATGAGACCCTTGTCCGTTGTATGGCTAGTAAAGATCTTCTCCCAATCCGTGGGCTTTCTATTGATCTTGCTAGCTATGTCATTTGCCCTGCAGAAGCTCTGCAACTTTATGCAATCCCATTTGTCCAACCTTTCTTTGATTTGTTGTGTTTCCGGGTCTCTATTCAGAATTTTTCGGCCTGAGCCAAGGAGACCTAGGATTTCTCCTATTCCATCCTGTAATGTTTTCAGAGTGTCTGCTTTGAGTTCAAGGTCTTTGATCCATTTGGAGTTGATTCTGGTGCAGGGTGATATATAAGGATCTAGCTTTAGTTTTCTACATGTAGTTACCCAATTTTACCAGCACCATTTACGGAAGAGGCTGTCTTTCTTCCATTCTATTGTTTTAGCTCCCTTATCGAAGATTAGATGGCTATAGGTCTGTAGGTTCATTTCTGGGTTTTCAATTCTATTCCATTGGTCCTGAGGTCTGTTCTTATGCCAATACCAAGCTGTTTTGATTACTATGGCTTTATAGTAGAGTTTGAAATTTGGTATTGATATTCCTCCAGCAGTGTTCTTTCCGTTGAGGAGCGTTTTTGCTATTCGGGGTCTTTTATTGTTCCATATGAATTTTTGGATTGCCTCTTCTATTTCCTTGAAGAATGAGGTTGGAATTTTGATAGGTATTGCGTTGAATTTGTAGATAGCTTTGGGAAGTATTGCCATTTTCACGATGTTAATCTTTCCAATCCAGGAGCATGGGAGGCTTTGCCATTTTTTTAGTTCTGTGATGATTTCCTTTTTCAAGATTTTAAAGTTTACATCATAGAGGTCCTTCACTTCTTTGGTTAAGTTAATTCCTAGGTATTTTATTTTTTGTGGGGCTATTACAAATGGAGTTGCTTTCCTAATTTCAGCCACACTTTTCTCATTGTTGGCATACAGAAAAGCCATTGATTTTGGGGGGTTAATTTTATAACCTGCTACTTTGCCAAAGTTTTGAATCAGCTTGAGTAATTTAGGAGTGGAGTCTATGGGGTTCTTTAAATACAAGATCATGGCATCTGCAAAGAGGGAGAGTTTTATTTCTTCTTTCCCTATTTGGATCCCATTTATGTCTGCATCTTGTCTTATTGCTGTAGCTAGGCATTCTAATACTAGATTGAAAAGAAGTGGAGAGAGTGGGCATCCTTGTCTTGTTCCTGAGTTAAGAGGAAATGGCTTTATTTTTTCACCATTGAGTATAATGCTGGCTGTAGGTTTGTAATGTACAGCCTTTATTGTATTGAGGAATGTTCCATGGATTCCTAATTTTTCCAAAACCTTCATCATAAAGGGGTGTTGGATCTTGTCGAATGCTTTTTCTGCATCTATTGAGATAACCATGTGGTTCTTATCCTTGCTCCTGTTGATGTGATGAATAATATTAATTGATTTGCGTATATTGAACCAGTTTTGCGTCCCTGAAGTGAATCCTGTTTGATCGTGGTGTATGATTTTTTGGATGAATTGTTGAAGTCGATTGGCCAAGATTTGGTTGAGAAGTTTTGCATCAATATTCATCAAAGAAATGGGTCTATAGTTCTCTTTCTTTGATGAGTCCCTGCCTGGTTTTGGGATGAGGGTTATGATGGATTCATAGAATGTGTTCGGTAGTGAGCTTTCTATTTCAATTTCATTGAAGAGTTGGAGGAGTATTGGTGTGAGCTCTGCTTTGAAGGCATTGTAAAATTCCTCTGTAAAACCATCTGGTCCCTGACTTTTCTTAGCTGGGAAGTCTCTTATTGCTGTTTCTATTGCAGTGCTTGATATGGGCCTGTTAAGATCGTTTAACTCATCTTGGTTTAGTTTTTGCATGTCAATATTTGCTAGGAAAAGGTCCATTTCTGTCAAGTTCTCAAACTTATTAGCATAAAGTTTTGAGTTTTATTCCCTTATACTGTTCTGAATCTTGGTTGTTTCCATGGTGATGTTTCCATTCTCATCTCTGAGTTTATTAATTTGGGTGTGTTCTCTTCTTTTTCTGATAAGATTTGCTAAGGGTCTGTCAATTTTGTTAAGTTTTTCGAAGAAATAACTCTTTGTTTTGTTGATTCTTTCTATAGTTTTTTTGGATTCTAATTCATTTAATTCTGATTTAATTTTGATTATTTCTTTCCGCCTACTGGATTAGGGTTTATCTTGCTGCTCTTTTTCAAGGAGGTTTAGATGTGTCATTAAATTGTTAGTTTCAGATCTCTCCAATTTGTTAATGTAGGAGCTCAGAGCTATAAACTTGCCTCTGAGTACTGCCTTTGCTGTGTCCCAGAGGAGCTGGTAATTTGTGTGTTCATTTTTGTTGAATAGCATGAACATTTGAATTTCCTTTCTAATCTCTTCCATGACCCACTCATGATTCAGCAGTGTGTTGTTCAGCCTCCATGTGATGCCGGACTTTCTTTGGTGGCTTTTGGTGTTGAGATCTAATTTTATTCCCTTGTGGTCAGAGAGGATGCAAGGTATAACTTCAATGTTTCTGAATTTAGACAAGTTTGCTTTGTGGCCTAAAATGTGGTCTATTTTAGGAAACATTCCATGTGCTGTTGAGAAAAACGTGTATTCTGATGCTGCTGGGTGAAATGTACGGTAGATGTCTGTTAAGTCCAGTTGAACTATGCAGCTGTTTAGATCTGCGGTTTCTCTGTTGAGTTTTTGCCGAGTTGATCTATCGAGTGGGGAGAGTGGTGTGTTAAAATCCCCAACAATTAATGTCTTTGGATCTATATGGGATTTGAGGGAAAGTAGTGTTTCTTTGATAAATTTGGGTGCTCCATTGTTTGGCAAGTAGTTATTTAGAATTGTAATATCCTCCTGAAGTAGAGATCCTTTAATTAGTATGTAGCGACCTTCTTTATCTCTTCTTATGAATTTTAATTTGAAGTCTATTTTATCTGATATTAGGATTGCAACTCCCGCCTGTTTATGGGGGCCGTTTGCTTGGTAGATTTTGTTCCAGCCTTTAACATTGAAAATGTGTTTGTTTTTACGGGCAAGATGTGACTCCTGCAGGCAGCAGATAGAAGGGTCTTGTTTTTTAATCCAACTAGACAGTCTATGTGGCTTAATTGGAGAGTTCAGTCCGTTAACGTTAAGAGAGAGGACTGAGAGGTATTTGGGAGTTCCTGCCATGTTATCCACCTTCTTGGGGGCTGCGAAAACTGGGTTCTTCCTATGGTTCTTGGATTCTCAATTTGGGTGCAGTTTCTTGGCCTTTATTGCGGTCTTGTTGGTTTTCTATGTGTAGGACATCTTTAATAATCGTTTGTAGGGCTGGTTTGGTGGAGATGTATTGTTTCAATTTTTCTTTGCTATGGAAGGTTTTTATTTGGCCTTCAGTTATGAAGGAGAGTTTAGCTGGGTACAGTATTCTTGGTTGATAGTTGTTTGTTTTTAGGGCATGGCATACATCATTCCAGGCTCTTTTTGCTTTGATTGTCTCTGCTGAGAAATCTGAGGTGATTCTAATTGGTTTCCCTTTATAGGTGATTACCCTTTTCTCCTTGACAGCTTTAAGGATCTTTTCCTTGGTCTGAGATGATCCTGTGTGGATTATAATGTGATGGTCGGATGTCCTATTCTGGTCTGGACTATTTGGGGTTCTAAAAGCTTCTTGTATCTGGATAGGCCTATCTTTTTGTATGTTTGGGAAGTTCTCTGCTAGGATCCTGTTAAACAAATTTCCTAGACCATTAACTTCTGTTTCTAGGTGTTCCTCTACACCCATTATCCTTAGATTAGGCCTTCTGATGGTGTCTTCCTGGTGTTGGATAGATCTATCATATTCCTTGGACTTGTCTTGGATGGTTGTATGTTCTTTCTCTATAATATCTAGGTTGTCTTCAGTCCCTGAGATTCGATCTTCTGCATGGTCTAACCTGCTGTCAAGACTCTAACTTTTTTTTTTATCTAATTTCCTTCTAATTGGTCAGCTTTGATGGCTTCAAGTTCTTTGTTGAAGCTCTGTTTTAGGTCTTGTATGAATTGCTTTACTTGCTTAATTTGGTGTTCTGTGTTTGTTCTCAAATCACTTAGTTGATTGGCTATGGTTTCTTTGGACTCCCATTCCTTTTGTTGGGTTCCATTCAGCATTCCCTTTGTGGTCTCCCTGACTTCCTTCAGCTCTTTGTTAATGGATTCCATGAATGCCTTTAGTGATCTTTGTGTATTCTCTACCTGGTCTCTCAATTCCTGTATTATTCTTTGATTAGCTTCCTCCCGTTCGTGGGATTCCTGTAGTTCTCTCTCCTCCCATTCGTGGGATTCCTGCAGTTCTCTTTGAGTGTTCTCAGCCTGCTCACGCCATTCCTCCCTTTCTCTTTGAGTATTCTCAAGTTGTTCACGCAAATCCTGTATCAGTTTTTGAGGAGCTTCCTCACGCTTATGTTATTCCTGTATAAGCTTTTGGGATGCCTCCTCTCTCTCCCTTTCATGCTCATACAGAGTCCTTTGTAAGTTGTCAAACTTCTCATTTATCATGTTTGTCAGCAGTGTTTGTAGAGCTATTTGGGAACTCTCCTCTGGATTATTCATTATCTGTTCTGACCCTTGATTATCAAGATTGGGAATTGAGATATCCGGATTTGCCATTTTTCTTGTGTTTTTCCAGCTTACTCTGCCCATTTGAGATGAAAATAGCACCAGTTTTGTGCTAGAACACTATCTTAAGGCAACCATCAATCAAAGTTTGCATTTGTACAGTCAATAGTCTACAGATACAATCTAGTTCAACAGATACATCTATTCAACATCAAACAACTATATGTTAATGGGCTTCGAACCACAGAGAAGAATTTGGAAAACCAGAAATTATTAGGGTTAGGCAGAGATGTGGGTAAAAAATAGGAATAGATTGGTGTGGGGAGGCAGAGGGAGAGTTAACTATGTCCTAATCCCAATGCAGGAAATAGGTTGGGTAGGATGCAAGTAGAGAGAGAGAGAGAAAGAAGAAAGGGAAAGGGAAATGAAAAGAAACCAGAAAAAAATAGAAACGTAAAAGTTAATGTTATTATGGAGTATAAAAGACTATCTATTTAGAGAGGAATGTGAGTATATTAAGAGAAGGGAAGGGACATAGAGGAGAAGTGAAAAACTTAAAAAAATGCTTCAAATATTATATAGGTATAAAGAGGTAATACTGGTATTAAGGAATTTAAGTCTCAGAGGTTTTGAGTTGAATAATAAATTTGTGGATTAAGTGTGTACACAATTGGGGATAGGGTCTACTATTTAACTCCGGGTTTATCTGAGGATGTGCAGGACAAGAGTTAAGTCACATAAAGATCAAAAGAGAAGAAAAGGTGGAAAGGATAAGAAAGGGAGAAAAAAGATCAGAAGTTCAGTAGAGCTAGACAACAAACAAAAAGATAGTTAAGAAAGAAAGAAAAATAGAAAGAAGACAAGAAAAGAAAGGAAAACGCACATTCACGTATTCCTAAAATAAAAATTATAAGAGGAAAAATAGTAACTGGAAAACAATAGTTTTTCATAAAAGGCAAAAATTAAAGATTAATAAAATTTTTAGAAAAGGAAAAACAATTTTTTATGTATATAAGGTACCAAAAAAAAAAAATAAAGAAAGAAAGAAAAGAAAAGAAGAAGAAGAAAAAAAAATTCTTTGATTTTTTTTTGATTTTTTTGGGAGGGGTGGGAGGAATCCTGTATCTCCCTTTTGTCTGTAACCAGCCTCTTGTTGGAATCTCTGATCAGCTTGAGGTCCTGTGGCTTGATTGGTTTCTTAAGTCAGTTTGTTCGAACAGGAAGAAAAATGCTCTGCTTTACCCAAGATTTTGAGATCCCCCTCCCAGATTAGTTTAATGGGAGGTTGATCTGCTTTGAGAATCACAAAAGAGGGGGATGCAGTGGTGAGGCTAGGTTCTGGGTAGAGTTGAGGCCTTTCAACAAACAGTAGCTTTTCCCTGGGGCTATTTTGTGAAAAAAAACTCACAGAGCCCAGCCTGGAGCCATTCTCAGGGTTTCTGTTTTTCAATTGATTGTTGAGGCTGCTAGAGGGAGGGGCAGCCTCTGGTTCTGGTTACCCAGTGAGGAGAGCCACTCCAATGGCTGGCGTCTGAGCTGGGTGACTTTTCCCTGGATGGAGCTGAGTCTGGCAGGTCACTTCGCCGTTAAGTTCTTGTGACCTGCTAAATGACTCATTTTATTCCAAGGCCTGAGTTTGAGCTGGCAGCTCCTCTGAGCTTTGTCGGTATCCAAGATGGAGATCACCAGTGCTGGGGGGGGAGGGGTGACCTTCCCTCCTCTGCTCCCTGAGAAGGAGTGAGGACGTCGGGCTTCTACTCACGCCGAGTCTTGGATCCTGGGTCGTCTGTGGTCTGCAAACTGCAGGATGAAGATGTCCGCTCCTTCTCAGTTCTTGTTGATGTTGGATAGAATCCGCTCGCCCGCTGCGTCTGGCTCCTTCCTCCCGGACTCTCTGTGTGAGTGCTCAGGTATGGCCCCAGCTGCGGTCTCCGCCGCGACCCTGCCGCCGCCATCGCCGTGGTGTCTGCTGGCAAGCGCTCAGATGTGTCTTCTTGCCTTGGCTTTCCATTTCTTGTCTAACTCTCTGTCCTGTGATGGCACACTTGGTGTGATTCTCTGGCTTAGGACTGTTCACTGGAACTCTAAAACTACTTTCTATGGGAGAGCTTGTTCAGATTCCAACTTCTCCTCCGCCATCTTCCCGGAACCCCAAGAAGTATACATTTTATACCCTGAGCTCTTATTCTTCTTTAGAATCCTTTTTATTCTTTCAGTGTATTTGAAATATAAATTTGGCCAGGAGGATTTAATCTTAGCAATATAGGACTGGTGCTCAAGAGGAGTATTAAATTCATGGTGTTTCTGCTATTTTGAAGAGGAGGATGACAAGAGCCAATGTTGTTGTTTTTACTCCTTGGCCCAGTTTTATAGTTTTCAATCTCCCAAAAGCATGCCAGTAGCAAAAAGCAGTTTGAAGAGAAAGAAAACTAGATCCAGATGCTACTTCTCCTTCAGACAGCCACAGGTTTTTGTCTCATTATCCATCAGAGGGATTTCAATCACATTCTCCAGAAACAATATCAGGAACACTGATCCCTGTGTTTAGAGTTCAGTTGGCAATGAAGCAGCACTCACAGGATGAGTGCAAGTTCTTGGTTGCCAGGACAGTTTCTCAAGGCATCTGGCAACTTTAAGTACAGAAGTGACTCTAGCTGTTTGAGGGAATGAGAGGCTGAGAAGCTGACCAGTCCCATAGTGTATCAAGAACTGCTTGACACAGTACTTCCAAGTCAAACAGAGGAGGGGAGACATGGCCTCTCCCAATGACCCATACTCATGTTCATTTTTCCAGCAGTGAAAGCTGTCTGAGGCCCACAGGGTGTTGTAAGGACATAAGGGATGGATGGATCTAGCCTGTTGGGTATGTTTACTTTACATGAGTGAGACAGAAATCTCAATTGCTTAGAACCTACAATGGCCAGGAATAGATTGAAGACTTTTGTTTTCACTGGAAGCCAAATCAGTCACTGATTCTTTTTGCCAGAATCTTTCACTCTTCCCTCAATGAGGCTCCCGGCAGGTTGTCTGTGCCAAGCATTCTTCCTGTAAGAATCCTTTTTTCTTCAGAAACAGGACCTATGGGAATACTGCAACTTATAGAAAACTCTAAGGAAAAGGTACTACTGGATGAGGTGGAAGTCCCTCGCTGCTAGTAAAGTTGGGAGATGGTAAGTTCCATAAACTTTCCTTTACCAGGCATGAGGTTGGGGTAGGGTGGGAAGGGATGGGATAGAGATCTTTAAGCCAAGCTGTCCTCACTCATTAGAAAGTAAACTGTCCCAGAGGGTGATCTGTGACTAGAAACAGGTTGTTTTCTGTCCTTGCCCCAGGGCAGATCAAAGTGCAAATACTTCCATTGTGGGAGTCCTAAGGAGTTAGTGTTGACACCTTAGGGTCTCTAGTCCTAGAACTGACCAGGTCGGATGACCCCAAATCTTCTAAGGCTGCTGGGTCAGAACTGAAGGCAAGCATGGCCAAGGCACTTTCATCCCTCAGTGGGTTAAGGATTGAGGGCAAGCTGTGATGGAGGCACCATCCAGCCTATCTACCAGTGTTTGACTAAGAACATTTTTGTTTTCTCTTAAGTACCCATTTATGAGTCTTTTCTGGTGGCTTTGGCTTATTTCTTTACAATTTTGAAGAAGTAGTTATGGTTCATAATTAATGACTCATGCCTCACATCTTAGAAAACTCCTGTTGATAATTTTACCAGTAGATCACCATGAAATTCTCAGGAATGGCTTTTGTTTTCTCCTAGCCAGAGCTTTGCATTCATTGCCACACAAGCTAACGTTGAATTAATTCCTATAGATAGGTGATTTTTTTGTCCAGTTGCAAAGTGCAGCATCTCCCTTATTTTCACGTACCTTAGTAATTGTATCAAATACTTAATAGAGTTCTTGACAAGCATGATAAGCAAAGTTCAGAGGTGAAGATACAGCTCAGTGGTAGAGTACATGCCTGGCATGCACAAGACTCTCAGTTCAGTCCCCAGCACCAAAGAGAGGAAAGTCAAGTAATGTTACGCTCAGGAGAGGATACATTAGGACTCATAGAAAAACAGCACCCAAATTGGCATTGAGAAGTTACGTCCTGAGGGAACACAAGTAGAATGTTTGTAGGGGGAAAGAAGAGAGCCCCTTGATGTGTGTACCCTTTTAGAAAGCAGAGGTAGAAACAGGGGATGGACCTCTGGTAGTCAGCCTAGGCCATGGGAGGAAGAAGCCATGACATGTATGTTACTCTAATGGGACCAGAGTGTAAAGTGGCACCACCATACCAGGCCATGGCCCAACAAGAACAGGTTTGTCAGAAGGACTTTCTTGCATTGGAGACGTGTCTTTTGACCACTTTGGCCTTGTTAATGGTATTTCCTTATGCTGTTCCTTTTTCCTTCCAACTTGTCATTCCTATAGAATATCCTGTCCAGGAGACCCATTCTCTCTAATCTCATTCTCTAAAAGTCTCCCAGTTTATAGCTGTACATATCCTTGACCAAAAAAGTAGGGGGTGGGCATTCTGTCAGACATAGATTGAAACTGAAAGGTATCTTTGAAGTAGACTTTGACAAGGTTCTGGTATTGACAGTCTTGTGTTGATATGTGCTGTGATTGCAACCAGCTTCTGGTCTAATTCTGAAATGACAGTGGGAGAGAAATGGTGATAGGACATCATGGACCACTATGATTTCAACCCCTTCTCAGGTACATCCCCATTCATGGATGTGCTATCAGCCAACCTACAGATGTCTGTTAAAGGAGAGATGGCTGGGAAAATGAAATTTATTGGCCACAGATGAGACCAGCCTTTGGACAAGTGGTTGCCTTTCAGTGTGAGGCAAAGAGTGCCTACCTATACAGAGATATTTTTCAGGAAGCAAGATGATTCACCCACATCTTGTTATCCACAAAATAATCTGAGAAGAACTCTGTAAACCCAGAGGTGGGAGTCATGTGCTTTGCATTTCTATATGACTGCTTTGCTTCATGGCTCTTTATGCTCTTCTGAAACCTCCTACTGAGCTGGCCCACAATGTGCCCAGGAGGCAGGAATTAAAGGGGACTTGGTAGCTTGGCTGCTAATCACTCTGGCCACACTGACTTAGGGCTGCAGGCATGTGCTGGGCATCTGCTCCATTCTAGTGGTATGGGCTCCAGTGGGAGCTTTGACTCTTACCAGGAGAAGCTAACAGTGCCTCTGTCTTTGAGCCATCTCCCAGGTCAGGATGTCTTTATCAGCAGTGGCTCGAGCTATGCCATAGCTCTCATCGTGACAGGTATTTTCCTTTCAATTTCCTTCCTTCCTTTCTTCCTTCCTTCCTTCCTTCCTTCCTCCCTTTCTTTCTTTCTTTCTTTCTTTCTTTTTTCTCTCTCTTTCTCTTTCTTTTTTTCTTTCTTTCTTACTTTCTTCTTTCCTTCCTTCCTTCTTTCTTTTCCTATTTTCTTTCTTTATTTTGTCAGTCTTGGGACTTGAACTCTAGGCCTAGGAGCTGTCTCTCCATTCTTCAGCTCAAGTCTAGCTCTCTATAACTTGAGCCACAGTGCCACTTCCAGTTTTCTGGTGGTTTCTTGGAGATAAGTGTCTCAAGATCTTTCTTGCCCAGGCGAATTTTTAACTGGCATACTCAGATCTCTGCCTCCTGAGTAGCTAGGTTTACAGTCATGGGCACTGGTGCCCAGCTTGACAAGTTAATTATTTGCTAAACATAACAATGGCCACATTCTGTCCTATGAGGAGTTTCCCCATCATCCTACAACATTGGTGGTCTTAGCGTTGTTGCAGAGAACACAGCAAGGGGGCTTTCTATGCATGCATATTGACTAGTACCTGAAAAGGCAGCTTGCAAAGGTCAGGGAGATTGTTGTGGAAGAGATTGTTGTTCAAAAGCCCCCAAGCTAGAAAGCCTCTAGAATTGCATACATCTCAACTTGCACCGGGCATTTCCAAATTTTAAGTTCTAGTGTTGGTTCTTTTCCTTTGTACACAGCTTTAGTAGGTTGCTCCAGACAAGGAAAGCTACCTACGGAAGGTCTGTGTGTTAGCTACACTCACCCAGACCAAGCAGTTCAGGGCTTGATTTTTGGTACATTTTTAGACTAATCTGTTCACTTGTGAGGTTTTTTTAATGTTTCCAAGATCATTTAAAATGATTTTGTGCCATCTCACCATCTCACTTAGGTTTCTATCCTAAGTTAAATCAGCAACAACAATAACAAAAACAACAACGAACAGACTGACTGGACTCACCTGTAAAGTAGTTAAAAGTGCCCCCTGCTGTTAAAACTGCAGAAATACCCATTGCTTGTAACCTCCAGAGAAACAAAGGCTTTCTTCTTATTATTATTATTTTTGTGAGGGGTCTTTCTTTTCCTATGCTATTCCTCTTGTTTCATAGTTACAGTGTACTTTGTCCCCAGCACATATGTCTCACCTTCCAGAAAATAAGAAATGTACAGACTGTTTATTTTTGTTCTATGCAAAGCAAAGCACATCAGGCTGAGCATGAGTTTTCTGTAGTTTGGTTGTCTACTAGCAAAATGCTTATAGTACTCTATACCCAAAGTGGTCCTTATCATTGGAACTTATGGTGAGTTCCAGGTGATAAAAAAAGTCCAGAGTGCCCTGAAAACAGTCACTGCCGATGACAGCAGGTGTATCTCAGTGCACTGGGCAGCGTCTTCTATTGTGGCCTGGACTTAACTTACTTCATAGACCAAGATGGCAGATGCAATCAGGTTTGCAGAGCCAATGTGTTTGCATCAGGGTTGGGGTTAGTTTTCCAAGTACTAGCACTGAAGATCACAGCCCTGCATAGGCTTCAATGTCAGTGATTTAACTCAATTGACTCAATTAACTCATCTGCTCTTTCTATGGGTCTGACATAAATGACTGCTTATCAGAGGCCAATAACTGAAACCCAGCAAGTGATCAGGCATGTTGTCTAAGAGTGCTGTATAGATAATGTACAGCTGCATGGTACTTGTGCTGTACACTTCTCCTATGCTTCCCTGAATTCTAAATATTTCTAATAGAGAGGAAAGAAGCCATATGTTAATGACTTCTTTGCCTTAGTATCTGAATCCAGCTAACGAGCTCATCCTACATCTGTTGGGTTGTTTTGATAGTACTATCGTTTGATTGGACTCAAAACCTCATACATGCTAGGCATGCACTCTACCACCTTCCTGCCCGCTTCTTGCTTTAAGTATTTTAAGTAATTTTTGGGCTTTGCTCTTCCCCCACATATACCTCCCACAGAGCTGGGATTTCAGGAATAAACTCCTTAGCCAGAAGTATTTGTGGAGATAAGGTCTGCTTGCTAACACTTTGCCTAGACTAGCCTTGGATCTCCGTCCTCCCCATCTCTGTTATTCCCCAGAATAACATACCTATGGTTTGCAATGTTATAATCTCATTATTATTCTGGGTTCTCTAATTGGAGTTTTGTGGTGCTAGAAGGCACTGCCTTCTTTGAAATTATAAACCTTCATCAGTGGACATAATTCTGCTCTAGACTATCAGCACCTCATATCAATGTCTGGATACCGCTCATTGCTAAATCATAGTTCAGGATATGTTGCATGACTTTAAGCCTCACTTTTTACACACACACACACACACACACACACACACACACACACACACACACACACACAAACCATTGTCTTTTGTGGTGACTTTGTACATCTTCTGTGAGACCACCTGAGTCCTCTCCTGTGCGTCTTAGAGCTTTTCTTACCAATTTTACTTCTCTCCAGTCTGCTTCCTCCTCATGTGTCCAGTCTCTAATCTTGACAGTGGCTGAGGCTTGTAGTACTGGGATTAGAGAAAGAGAAAAGATAGATACAGATATTTAAGTAGAAACCTCATCTCTTGCACTTTTAGGTGATTTTAGATGCTTGTATTCATCAGATCCTGACTCCTACTTCTTCTCCCAGCCTCCCAAAGCCATGTCCTTCTCCTGGATCCCACAGAAGGCTCAGCTGATATTATAGGAAACAGAAACATTGTGCTTCTGTGAAACCTGCATTGCTGCTGCTTTGAGTAAATGTATTTTTATCAGCGAAAATTTTTCTTAATGGAATATGGGAGAATCAAAAAAATAATTATTTAAAGCAGTTTCATTTAACCTTTCACTTACTCAATTTAAATTAACTTCATATGCCTATGAGGGACATTACATAAAACAAACTTTCTATGTACAGATTTTTTGCTTGTTTCTGTGGTATCATGACTCAAATTCCTTAAACTTTTTGAGGCAAAGATCATTGTCGTAAATATTCAGAATGGAAGAGAGAATGGAGATCAACTAACATGTTACATCGTCAATTGTCCAGGGCTGCTATTTCCACTATTGGACTTGATGATAGCCAGATTGCAGATTCATTGCCATGAAATGGCCTTTATATCATTGATAAAACTGAGTATCTTGGGTTCCCTTTATAGTATTGGACTTTTGATGTCTGCATACTACCTGTCTGAAGGACCCAAGAGCAAGCTCATCTCCACAGAAGTGAGGTCTCTTCTCATGATAGAGTGAGATAATGTGGGGACTTTCCAAAGGAAAAGGCTATTACTCAGCACTCTGATATTATAGGATTTGGAGAGAGAACAAAACAAGCCAATAAACTGGCCCTAGAACTTGACCTCTTCCCACTCATTCCTTTAATCAGATAATAAAGCTGAGTAAGCTGAGGAAGGAAGCACACTACTTCCTAATTCAAATCTTGTTGCCTGGTTTTCCCAGACAATTCCTACACCCTTCCATGAGGGTTTGACTTAACATCTGATCTTGTCAAGTGTCTTCTCAGAAGGAATTCTATTGAATAATAATGTCTTCAAAAACTAACTTTGTGGAAAATCTTTCCTTCCCTTTCATATCTAAGACAGCTTTTAACTCAGTTCACAGATGATCCAGTGGGAACAAATACAAATTTAGTATACTGCATTGTACACCTTTTAATGTACACCTTTTTATGGGCTTTAATTTCTTTTTTTTTTTGTCAGTCGTGGGGCTTGAACTCTGGGCCTGGGCGCTGTCCCTCAGCTCTTCAGCTCAAGGCGAGCGCTCTACCACTTGAGCTACAATGCC
Organism: Dipodomys spectabilis; assembly: GCF_019054845.1. Classification (NCBI taxonomy): domain Eukaryota; kingdom Metazoa; phylum Chordata; class Mammalia; order Rodentia; family Heteromyidae; genus Dipodomys; species Dipodomys spectabilis. Next base: position 5,176,077 of record NW_024871193.1, on the reverse strand, counting down.
ACTTCCTGTTTTCTGGTGGTTTATTGGAGATAGGAGTCTCACAGTCTCTCCTGCCCGGGCTGGCTTTGAACCGCGATCCTCAGATCTCAGCCTCCTGAGTAGCTAGGATTACAGGCGTGAGCCACCAGCGCCCCGTTGGGCTTTAATTTGAAGTTTTAAAAGATACATATAAAAACCCAGAACCTGCTGGTTCATGCCTGTAATCCTAGCTACTCAGGGGGCTGAAATCTGAGGATTTCAGTTTGAAGTCAGCCGAAACAAGGAAGTCCATGAGATTCATCTCCAATAAACTAATCAGAAAAAGCTGGAAGTGGTGTTGGGACTTACTTGGTATAATACTAGCCTTCAGCACAAAGAGGCTCAGAGACAATGCCCAGGCCCTATGTTCAAGCCCCATGGCTAGCAAACAAAACCGTATGTATACTTAACAAAACTGTACACATTTTCCTCTTTAGGTCCATCATGATCTCCTACCACTAGCCACACTGCCGCTGGATTTTTGTAGTTCATGATACTTCAGCTTTGTGGACTGGGGAGGACTATCCTGACAGGTCATTTCTACAAAGCTTTGTGGGTGGCTGTGTTTTAACAAATTGAGTTTCTGTTCAACTCATGTTTAAAAATGAGTTTACACATCATCACGGCACCCTTCCTCTGAGCAGGGCTGCTGGTGAAATCAGCATGGACCCCTGAAATAGAAACATAATTTAATTTGACATTATTATCATTCCAAGCAAAAATTGAAATTCCAGTTATAAAACAATGTATAAATCCTATTGAAATCCTGGTATTGATTTTCCTCATAGACTTTAAAACCAGATTTTTTTTTAAATTTTGAAAATATGGTACAGAAGGGTTACAATTACATGAGCAAGGTAATGAGTACATTTCTTTTTTTTGGGGGGGGGGGTCTTGTCCTGGGCCTGAACTCTGGGCCTGGGCACTGTCCCTCAGCTCTTCACCTCAAGGCTAGAACTCTACCACTTGAGCCTCAGCATCACTTCCAGCTTTTTTTTTTCTGCTTCTGTGGTTCTGAGGAATCAAACCCAGGGCCTCATGCATGCAAGGCAAGCACTGTACCACTGATCCACTTTCCCAGCCCACATGAGTACATTTCTTATCAAGCATTGTTGCCTCCTCCTTTGTTTCCCCTTACCATCCCTTCCAATCTCTCTCCCCATACCACGCCAGAGTTGTAAAGTTCGTTTTCGACACAACATCTTGTACATCTCATTGTTGCAATGGGTCCACCCGTATCCCTGTTTAAACAATTTGTTTTTACCCTTCCCCTCCACAAATTATAGCATCATAAATTCAGTGAAAATAGGGGTTATACCGAGGAGGAGGGACATAAAAAGCCACAAAGAAATAATCTTATAAATATGTTAAAAACAATAGCAAGAAAAAAAATATATGTGAGTCCTTATCTTGGGGTTCATTTCGCCTAACATCAACTCCTCTGAACATTTCTGCTTGTCTCAGACATATACTAGTCATTGATAATAAGGGAAACCATGAGACCTATGTTTCTTTGGGCTTGAGACCAGAATTTTTATATATGTACAAATATATGATGGGAGAAGCATGGAATCGTGGACAGTTTTTGATTCTTATGTGTTCATGTACCACAGCTTTATCATTAAACCCCATTGTGTGCTTTTGCACAATGCCTTGGGCCATCTCATTTAGAAACCTTAGATATTACTGCAGCTTGTTCATTTAAAGGAATCAATTCTTGTATAATGCAAAACATTACTTACCTTGGGGGCAATTGGCAAGGCTGAGATGAGGTCGACCTCACCTCACGGACTACACCTCACACCAATTGCTGGAATCTCCATCTGCAAGCCCTGTTCTCCTGTGTTCCTTACAAATCTCCCAACCTCCCTCCTTACAATATAATCTAGCTGGAAGCAGTGACTCACATCTGTAATTCTAGCTACTCAAAAGTCTGAGAGCCATCTAGAGGATCTTGTGTTGAGACCAGATCAATTAGAAAAGTCTGTTAAAATTGAGCCTCCAATGATTAGTACAAACAGGACTGAAAGTGTGATTCAAGTACTCAAGTGCCAACCAACTAAGCAGAAGGCCCAGAATTCAACTGCACGACTTGCACAAGTGTGGGGGGAGGAAGGGGAGAGGGGAGATGCAGCACTATATTCCATCTGATAGTATTCAGAGGATGGGGAACTAGTAGGAAGTGCCTCAATAGCTGTTGTCAGTCACACCCTGGCTTAGAACTCTGTATATGAAAAGTTGTAGTTAAGGAACCTCCATACTGCTTTCCAAAGTGGTTGAACAAGTTTACATCCCCTATGACCCAGCAATCCCACTTTTGGGCATTTACCCAAATGTTTACAAACAAGACCACACTAAAGCTACCAGCACAACTATGTTTATTGCAGCATTATTTACCATTGCTAAGATCTGGAACCAACCCAGATGCCCCTCAGTAGATGAATGGATCAAGAAAATGTGGTATATATACACAGTGGAATTCTATGCCTCCATCAGAAAGAATGACATTGCCCCATTTCTTAGGAAATGGAAAGACTTGGAAAAAATTATATTAAGTGAAGTAAGCCAGGCCCAAAGAAACATAGGCCCCATGGTTTCCCTTATTTGCAATATCTAGTATATGTATGAGTCAAGCGGAAAAGGTCAGATAATGTGATGTCAGGAAAATGAACCCTTAGATATGTATTTTAATGTTTTTTTCTTTCATGCATGTGTTTCTAATGCATTTATAAGATTATTTCTTTGTTGCTTTGTATGTCCCTCCCCCACAGTATAACCCCTGCTTTCACTATATTTGATGTCAGTATAACTTGTGGAGGAGATGGGGAAAACAAGTCGTTTAAGGATTCAGGTGGACCTGTTGCAACAATGAGAAGTACAAGTTGTCATGTCGAAAACGAGCTTTACAATGTTGGTGCGTGGGGGGGGAAGGATTGGGACTGGGGGGGGAGGGGGGAGGCTGGGAAGGGATGTGAAGGATAAACAAAGGAGGAGGCTGCAATGCTTGGTAAGAAATGTACTCATTATCCTGCCCATGTAATTGTAACCCCTCTGTACAGTATGTTCACAAATAAAATAAAATAAATTAAAAAAAAAGGAAAAAGAATATAAGTCAAGTAGGCCAGGCCCAAAGAAACATAGGTCCCATGGTTTCCCTTATTTGCAATAACTAGTATACTCTAGGATAATCTTACCAGACAAGCAAAAAAGGTCAAAAGTTATGTACTTATGATCATATAAGATGATGCTAAGAGAAATGAACCCCACAATAGGGAAACAATAGTATTTTTCTTTGTCACTGTTGCTTTTAATGTACTATATGATTTTTAAATTTCTTTTGCATGTTCGTTCCCTATGGTATAACACCTGTTGTTGCTGTATTTGATTCTGGTGCCCTGCATCTTGTATATACATTTTTCTAATTTGGGGAGGGGAAGAGAACTAACAAAATGCTGAAACAAGGATACAGGTTCACCCATTTTAACAATGAGACATACAGACATGTTGAAAATGAACTTTACAACTTGGTGGGGCGAGGAGTTGGGGAGGGAAGGGATGGTAGGGGAAAAACAAAAGACGTGGTAACAATGCTCGATAGGAAATGGACTCATTACCTTACTCATGTAACTGTAACCACTCTATATAGTACCTTTACAATTAAAAAAAATTTTAAAGGAAAAAAAAAAGAAAAGTTGTAGTTATTCTTCAATAGTCAGGCTTAAACTACCTATAAAGAATCACTTTATATGTATGTAGGTATAAGTTTATGCTTTGCTCTACTGTGTGAAATCAGAACAAGAAATTACCTCTGAAACCAGAATCAGCTGTATGGTGGGGAAGAAGAAGCAGCTTCCCTATATAGTATAGTATCAACCTCCCTGGAACTACAAAGCCTATAAAATAAACTCCAGCACAGCATTGGCTGTGTTTTATGACAAGTTCTTGTCCCCTGCAAAGGCCACCTTCCCCCATGCCTGCTTTGCTCAATTTCCTGTGGCAGTATCATCCACCAACACATACTGGGATACGGGCATTGAGATGCTTGAGATCTTTCTTTCCAACCTTATGTTTTAAATTAGCTTATCTCCTTGTCCATAAGTTAATTTAGTCCAGTTTATAAGACCTTAGAAAATACCTGTTTCTAATTCAATGTGTAAAGTCTCCTTGCAGGGGCAGGTTATATCCCTCAGTCAATAACCCTTCAGTCAGTACCAGACAATCTTAGTGCCAAGTTCACTCTGAATTTTCCCTTTTCTTGGACACAAGAACTCCCTAAAGTCAGTATGATCCTTGGTTTTTCAAAGAGAGAAAGTTGGAAATGCTATATGCAATAGTCAGAGTTGCCAAGAGCCACTGTAAATAGGAAAGCAGTTCTGGCTATGTCACCCACAACCAGGGGCAACAGCCACACATGTGTGATATCTAGGCTCTAGGTAAGCCTTTACAACCTGCAGCAGGTAGATCCACAGTCTACCTTTTCTGGGAGGAGGTTTTTTTTTTTTTAAAAAAACAAATCTTAGTTTTTATGACTTGCACAGTTTCTGCTTGGAAACTTCCAATCTAGAATAGAGTTTTTTCATCTGATCACACATGCAATGTTTTTATTTGTTCCGTGTGTATTTCTTTTAACTTTAGAAACTTAGTGAATATTTTCATTCAGTTTAAGAAGCTTAATTTTGTAGCAATAAAGGGCCCAGTCATTGGACTAGGAACATCCATATTGCCTCTTTTTGATGTGGTTTGGACCAAGGAAAAGGCTTGGTTCCAAACACCCTGTATCCCCGTAGGACAGGATCCAGATGGCTGCTCTACTGGTATCTTTCCCAAGGTTATGGGAGGCACATCTGTAAGGGGCTTGGTTAAAAACTTATTTTAGACAATGTCCTAAGAACCTGTGCTTTGGGTGTTGTTCCACTCAGGGTATCCTGTGTGTTCTCTGGGGACATTTCATCAAACCTACTTGGTTCATGTAATGCTGTAATACTTCCCAGGAGAAGGCCATTCCTCCCATGAGGAGCCTCCAGATTTACCTAAATCACACTGATACCCTATTTTATATCAAGAATTGTTCTTTTACTTCACTTTTAATGTGGCAGTGAGAGGCCATGCACTAGTGGCTCTCACACACCTGTAATACTAGCCTTTTGGGAGGCTGATACCAGAATTGCAGTTTGAAGCCAGTGTAGGGAGAGAAACCCAAGAGATTCTTATTGCAGTTAGCTTGGAAAAAGCCACTAGGGAGCAGTAGCTGGAATGTAGAGTACCAGCTTTAAACAAAAAGAGCCAGGTTAAGAGCCAAAGGCCCTGAGTTCAAGTCCTATTATATATAATGTCCCCTGAACCCTTACCCATACACATTCTCTAACAAACACACAAAAGCATTTAGGGAGCAAACTTGCACAAACAAAGGAAATGGAGAGAGAGGTTCAGTATAATTTTGTGGTTCATTTTTTCACTATTTAAATTAGTCCATTCATGATGAGAGATTGTGTTTGTGTTTTCTCAATTACATATACCTTGTTCCTTAGTTCTAGAGACAGACTGAGGGAGTTGGCAGAGAGGAGAATCAACAGAGATTGAATTCTGTTGAAGGGAGGGACTGGATGTCAGATTGGATAGGGGGACAAGTGTAACTCCTCCAGCTCCACCACTGAGTGCCCGTAGTTTGACCTGGCCAATTGGCATAATGCTGTCTTGTACCCATCAGTGTGGGGAATGTAGGAAGACCATTGTGTCATGGAGAATGACTGTAGCTGAGGAAGTTGCTGAAGGAACTGACAGCCCACAGCTGAAGTAACAGAATCTCCCTTTGTGATTCACAGCTAAGTTTACCTCCTCGTGCAGAAATATCCTTGGGGAGCCTACAATGAGGGGAGATAGTACAATTTCAGGCAATATTGGGAGCAATTAGAGTACAATGAAGAAGAAAATGTGTGTCTCCTCTCTGAAATTTCAGAAGGTAAGAGTAACTGAGGAGAGGAAACTGTCAGTCACTGCTGAGTTGGTAGGGTTGAGAAGGAAGGCACATTGGAGCTGGAAGTCACATGTGTATTCCTAACTATTTAAGATACTGAGATTTGGATGATCATTATTCAGGGCCAGCCCAGGCCAAAAACTGGGTGACATCTCCTCTTAAGCTAGCAATGAATATCAACTTCACTACAACAGGAAGCTTAAAATAGGTGAGTCCAGGCCCAGGCATGTACCTGGATAGGAAGCAAGACCATAACTAAAAAATGACCAGCACAAAATAGGCGTATAGCTCACTTACCTAGCAAGTACAATGCTCTGAGTTCTAACATGAGTACTATGAACAAGGGTAAGCATGGTGACCTCGGTTTTCCAGTGTGATTCACTGAGATGGCTACAGCATCTGTTGCTCTGTGGTCTCCTGCCAAAGAGGAAGAGTCCATCGACATCCCTCAATCTATGCCTACCAAGACAGCAAATGATGAGCAGAACCCCTCATGATGGCCAAAGATGGAGTTTGGTGGGAACTTTGGCCCCTCAAAGGGGAGGAGAGCAATGATATGCAGGACCAGATGGACTCCTGAGTGAGAGAAGGGCAGAAAGAGGCAATGTTGAGGTTGGTATGGGGTTTGTGTTTAATGACTAATATGGCTTCAATGGAAATGTTCTGACTTTGATTAATATGTTTTATGACTTGTGAATCGAGGGAGAGCTAGGGCAGTGAGGGAAACACACTTGTGTAAATTTTCCATAGGTTGAAACTTACTCTAAAGTCTAAGTTGTTTTTGAAAAGTGAAATGTGGAGTTGATAAAAGAGCAAAACTCCCCAGTACTGGCACTGTTCTCTGTAGATTTATTGCCCTATCCATCCCTCTACTGGTGGGTATTGTCCCCAGGGTGCCTCATACACCATCCCTGTGTGCTGCTCAAGCCAGAACAGCTGCTGTTGGGCAGGGAGGATCAGGAAGCCCTGATGCACTCATGTGCCAACAGTGCCTCCTTCCCTTGGAGGCACAACACAATCCAGAGCTCTGCAGCACCTAATCATTGCTATGAATTGGAGCCGCCAACACTTGGGCTTTTCCTGCATTAGTTCCCTACACCTCCAGACCAGCCTTTTGGGGACTTCTGAGACCTGGAGAGCAAGATATGTAGGCCTGGAGGCAGCATCTGTTCCCATTGGAGCACTGAGTTTGCCACAAGGACCTAACAGGCGGAGAACCTTGGGAATGAAAAGTGCAGGTTGGCTAAACCTTGATACTCTCTGCTAACATGCCAGGCATTCACTGACATTTATATTCTAGCCCTCTGTGTCCACCAAACCATGGCCATTTGGTGTGTGTGTGTGTGTGTGTGTGTCTGATAAGTCAGGAAGTGATTGGATAGCAAACAAGAATGACCAGTGCTAATGGGTTCATATGGTTGACTGTACTGTCCCTTTATGAGAGATCTCTGGTAGATGTGAATGTGATGTTGAAGTTGACAATCCTTTCCATCAACCCATCCCTCAATTTATCATTCAGTTCACATGCTACTCCATACTTTTCCAGCTCTCTGACCAGCATTCCAGGTTAACACTCAGTACTGTTCAGACCCAATACTTTGACATCAAGTAGATGACCAGTGCAGTGTCATTTGGGGTTATTTTCTTCTTGTTGTCACTATAGGATGATACTGTAAAGAAGTGGCCTATCCCCTCCTTGGCTTGCATGCCCACACTGTCTGACCACGACCACATCCAGTCCATTTCTATAAGCCCATAAGTTCTTAGTAAGTACGAAGGTGTCTTCTCAGAAATTCCATGCCACGTTTTAGGCTCCTGTCTTTCTTCACCTGTAGCCTGGCATACTTTCCTCAGATTTTTCAGATTACTGAGTTTTTCTGAAACTTCTCCAGCAATTTGAGAAGAGTAAGGGTTGGACTCAGTCTCAGCCTACTATTTTCCTGATATCCAGGAGTCCCACCAGCACAAGAAGTATTCTGCCATCACCTGGGAGGTCCATGTTTAGCACATGATGGTATCAGATCAGGTCCCATAGTGTTCCACCTGGCATTGAAATGCTGTTTTGTCCATTTTACTATGCTGTGTCCACCTATCCTACCTGATTAAGGGTAGATCTTTAAGCTCATTGTGAGTTATTACTGAAGAAGGTGACTTGCTAACAATTAAATGCTAATTCTACCACTAAAGAATCCTTATTTCCAGGAAAATGTTAAGATCATTGTAAACAATAATCTGGGGAATGTGTGGAGGTGCAATGGTATGGGAGGATGAGGGTCAACTAGAGGAAAGACTAAGTAAATATGGATAGGTAAACACCATCTAACCAAATGGCATTTTGGAAGTGGAATCTTTGTAGTGAATGTTGACAATGGTAGAATTCTTGATGGTTCATTGTGTTTGGAAAGATTCAAATTGGTTTGAAGTCTCTGCAACATAAGCACGTGCACCTTGATTAATATTATCAGTGTACACAACAAGTGCATGAGTATGTGAAGTTGTACACATACACACATATACACAAAGTTGGAATTGAAGAGATATTATTAGTTGAGACCTGGGACTAAAGAGCCTGTGCTACAAGCAGCACAAAGTGACCTATACTATGACAGCTCTTGCTCAGATTGTATGCTCACTGTAAGCCATACTTCCAGCCCTTCTTTTGTGATTATGTTGAAGGTGGGATCTCAAGACTTTTCTGCTTAGGCTGGTCTCGGAGCCACAATCCTCCAGATTTAAGCCTACTTATTAGCTAAGATTATAGGTGTGAGCCACCAATCCTGGCTCACTGCTTGTGTGTTTAAGTGGGAAACGGTTAACAGCTTTGAATCAGTCATGTAATTCATACTTTTGGCAAAATTCAGGAACTCCTTTCATTGTCTTGCACATCCAGCCATTTGGAAAAGTGAAAAGCACAAGTCAGGAAAGACTCCCTACTAACAAACAGATGTGTATGGAGCTAGCTTGGAAGAAGGACGATGGACCACCATGACAGTGTGCTGGCTAGAGACAGATGGCTCCAGTTAGACAAGATGGAGAGAACCAGATATGGGCATGAATAGAATGTAAATGGAAGACAGCCATGTTAGAGCTATTGGCTGACCTTCAAAGGGCTGAAAACAAAAAGAAGTAATGAGGCTAGGCATGGTGGTACATGCCTATGATCTGCATACACAGGGAGCTTAGCCCAAAGTCCTACTTAGATTAGACCTTATCTCAAAAAAGAGAAGAAAAGTGACTGAGAGAACAGAGCAGAACCTCTATCACCAAGTTCTCTGGACCTCAACATGTTGGCATATACTGTGTTGAGCATATACTTCTATTGACTAGTGGTACTAGGCTGTGGCTTCCATACTGTATGTTGAGAAAGAAAATGATGCTCTAAGATGGGAAAATTCAGTGGTCCTAGGGCCCTTCTCCTTTATCCATTCTCACTTGTCTGCCTTGAAGAACTGACTTAATATAAAGAATAAGGTTTAGAGAGATTTCTGATAAGTGTTTACTTATAGAAGACCCTTTTCCCCAAAGGAGAGCCTGCTTAGTCAACCTGTGGCTTAGCAGAACATTCCACACTTTTCAGATGTTCATGACCTGTCCAAGACTGTGCTCAAATGCCAACCTCACTTAGGGTGATGTTCAGAATCTTGCAAGGCTTTCTGCTGAGGAACAGGTTCCCTGCCACTGTGTTCATCCCTTTGTCTCTCTTGAACTGTGGCAAGTCAGCCACATCTTTGCTCTCCAGCAGTCACTTGTGTGTTGTCTACACTGTATAGAAGTAAACAAGCACTGGCAACTCTAGTATGCACTAGATCACTGTGGGCAATTTTCATGAAGATTGCATCTCTTGAGAAGGGAGTCTCTACCCACAGTTTGTTTACCTGAACCCCTGAAGCTCTGGGTCTGGTTTTTGGCACCTCCAGAGAAACACAGAAGGAAGTCATCACTTTGACCCATTCTCCCCTTCTTACCCTGCATGAGCATATGTGAGCCTGTTACTGGAATGGTGAAATCCAGACACCTTCCTCTAAAACCAAAATGACAACCTGGGATGAAGTTAAAGTCAGTGTAATTTGTACAAGCATGTATTGTTGTATAAAATACTACATGTTTTAAAAACGAAGTATGTTCACTTCCTCCATGCAGACATGCAAATTCATGTGTCAGACTCAGTTAACACGGCAATAATTTTGGGAACATGAAAGTCCTGGCTTTTTTGTCTCATATATATATATATAATATATATATATATATATATATATATATATATATATATATATATATTAGCCCATTAGTACATGGGCTCTGTGTCTCAGGAACGAGTCATTTTTCATAACTCAGATAGGAGAAGGAACCCCAGACAGCCATTCTATGCCTAGTTTACTTCCATAAGATTACCAATTACTTGGCCTTATTTATGGCTCATTTTACTGCATAAGAAGAGTTCACACATGGGAGCTGGCTTTAGAGGACAGAGTGCAGATAAAGGAAGTTAAAAAAAATAACCTCAAACACAAAATAGATCTTTTCTAGTTCACATTTTTGGAGTCCATATGATTCTGAATGAGGTTATGTCTTTCTCATAATAGCCCAGCCCATCTGCCCATTGGATCATGACTCCACACAATTCATAATTAGTGTCTACTAGCACGTGTGCTACAGGATCTGGGGTTTGTGAGTACCCATCCTTAGTGTTGACATTGGAGGATGAGGCCCACTATGTCTGCTTGCATCATGTTTCACATCTCAACACTCTCCTTCCTTTCAGGCCAATGATACGATGCTCAGTGGTTGGAAGCTGACCACAGAGGAGACTTGTGGCAAAGGCCTGGTCTCCCAGGTTTCTGGCCAGGGAAGTCATGGTTCTAGTCATGGAGCTCGCCTCCTGTAATACAGTTTTTCATATAGTTGGTTCTTTTACATGCTAGTTTTTAAAAAATAAAATCTTGGGCTGGGAAGTTGGCCCAGTGGTAGAGTGCTTGCCTAGCATTCATGAAGCCTTGGATTTGATTCCTCAGTAACCACATACACAGAAAAAGCCGTTAGTGTTGCTGTGGCTCAAGTGTTGGTATGCTAGCTTTAAGCAAAAAATGCTTAGGGTCAGTGCACAGGCACTGAGTTCAGGCCCCAGGAATTGCAAATTGTTGATCAGCTTTTACCACTTCAGGCTTATAAAGGCCACAGGTGAAAAAGAAATAATCTACCATGAAAGTTAAATGTTTCAAACAGGAATGTGGAATGCATGACTGTAATCCTAGAACTCTGTAATGTGAGGCAGGAGGAGATTCACTTTTAGTCCAGCTAGGTAATAAAGCCAGGTCTTGCCTTAGGAAGCTCAGGTTTCCTACTATCACTTGCCAAAGAATAACTACTTGCATGAGAAACACCATCTGAGATTTCCATGGCACCCTCTCCATCTTCACATTCATTGCCTTTACTGGTTTCTTCTCTGTCACTGTCCATTTTCTAGTCAATCAACTGCAGTTCATCTCCCTTGGCCCTATCTTCTGCACACAAATTGTTCCTGCCTATTCTAGTGCCAATCCTATTCTTTCTCTGTATTTTAAACAGTGTCCTATCTTCATCTGAGTGATCGTTTTCACTGGATCTTCATGGTATAATTGTGAGCTCAATTACTAGATGTGGTTGTTTCATTCGTCCTGGAGATAATTCAATATTTCAATAATTCAATATTTCAGATGTCCTGAAATCCCTCTCCAAACTTGAGCCATGCTTCAGAAAGGGAAGCAGCAGCTGTGCCCACTCTCCTAAGATTTGCTCCTCTGACCTGTGGTGGACTCTTGTGGAAAGGATGGGTACTCTATGTCCCACTTCCTTTTCCACTTGGGTCTGCTGGTGCCATCACGAGAGACATGGTATCAGCCCATGATAATATACTTGTTTGGAGAGTATAAGACAAAAACCAATAAATGAAGCACAAGGAAAGTATATGGTGTTCAGAGTGTAAATAGAAAATTCATAGTGAAGCAAAATTTATGCAGGTCAAACCTCCATTTTCAAAGGCCATGAAGGTCAAGGTCAAGCCATCGTACTAGTTCTTCATATCTGTGTATAACATTTATCCTCATGCTCTTCTAGTAGTCATGTAGATCATACTGACCACCAGGAGTCACTGGAAGTACAGGATACATTTGGTGCAGGGGTGGAGGGGTTCTCCTGGAGGCCTTTTTTGGCACTGACAGGCCAGTGATGAGGGCAAGAAGGAGGTAGCAGTAGTTTCAGGGATTACTGCCAATTATTAGATATTAAATTATGTCTCCATTTAATGGTGTGTCCCAGTTGAACAATTAATAAAGCATTAATTAATAATTACTCAATATCCTGTTATTGTTTATCATATATGTACATATAAACATATATATACATATTTTATAGAATGAGACAGATGTCTATATATAATTAAATTATGCATCATGTGTCACTACCTATTATTAGGCATTTAATTATGTCTCCATGTAATTTTTATTCTGGTAATGCTTAATAAAATATTAATAAACCTTAATACATTTCCTATAATTGTTGCATCTAATTTAATCTAGAATGATTTACTAATTCAACCCTTTTTCATTTATTGTAGTGACAATTATTCCACCTATGACATTTATTACATTTGTGACATCCTATTACATAGCATATAGATTTACATCCAAATTATACATCCTACCTGACACTGAGCACTTTCAAGGAAAAAGAAAACGTGTCATGCTCGGCTTCTCACTCCAAGATTACACTTTTGGCGGTGCTGGGATCTAAACTCAGGGCCTAGAAGTTCATGAATGGGTGATTGTCAGCTCAGCAGCCAATTCAGCTCCTAGGCAGTTCCCAGGCCCTGAGATCGAGCCCCATATATTGACTCCACATTGTGCTTAGTGTAGCTATTCATTTAATTTTTTGTTTTATTCATCTATTTACCATTTATTTTATTGACTGTTATTACACATGGAATATTTATTACATTTATTACAGAGGATATAGATTTGCCTATGTATGAAACTTCACACCTGACATCCAGGACTTTCATAGAAAAGGAAAACATGTGTCACCATGGGCTTCTTACTCCACAATTCAATTTTTGTGAGTGCTGGCATCTGAACTCACAGCCTTCAAGGCCCAATGCATGTATGGGTGAATGCCAGCATGCCAGCCTGGTGCATATTGAGCCCACAAGTAGTTCCCAGCACCTGAGATCGAGCCTCAGGGTTTGACAAAATAATAACAGATTGACATGCAGATGGTTGTACACAAATAAGTATAGATCTTTATAGAGTTTCAGAGATGTTTATACAATATTAAGTTACATATGCTACATTTCTACCAATTCTTGGGTACTTATTATGCTTCCATGTAATTAATATTGTTTTCATCCTTAATGAATTATTAATTAAATCAACCACTGTTCTGAAATTATTGCATCCATGTAATTAATAGTATTCTTTTAATGTGCCAAAAATATTCATTAAAATTCATCGGCCTCCTGAAATCACTCTAATTTTATAGTACTATCATTCAGGAACAACTAATTCAACCTTGACATTCATAACCTTCCATCTGTATTCTTATCAATAGGAAGGAGACTCTTAGGATTGCCTGCCATTGGTAAGGGCCAGGACTGGGCTTTGCACCCAGGGCCTATGTTGCTGTGTTGGCCTATGGCTTCCCTGATAGCCTGCCAGCCTTCAGCAATGCTAGGTTACCAACACTTTTCAACCATGTCATTCAGACCCAGGAAGGTCACCTTGCAAAGAAAACAAATGTAAAACCTGCAGCCATATGCAAGTTGCTGGGCTTTTATTTCTTGTGTCATTTTTCTTTTCCTGTCAGCCTTTGGGGCCCAGGAAACCAGGTTCAGCTGTGGGTCCAGTGGCTGCACCCTAGCCTAGAGTGATCGAAGCTGAGGCAGAGTTGCCACGACCTGAGTTCAAGCCCTGTGCTTGACAAAATAAAAATGCATCATACATACATACATATATACATACATACATACATACATACATATATACATATATACAAACATACATACATATACACACACACACATACATACATTACAAATATCTAAAATATTTTGAGGCTCCTTGGCTTGGAATTCATGCTATTTTTTTTTCTGCCAGGCCTGGGATTTGAACTCAGGGTCTGGGTAAATCTGCAGCATTGTGGGGGAAGGGGAAGCTCACCGTGCTGGAAGACAAGAAAGTCAGGACTGTTCCCAGGGCCTGAATTCAAGTCCTAGCACTCGTATACATTTTAAATACATGATTTATATTTACATACACATGTTTACTGCATATTGCAGTTAGTGTAGTTATTCGTTTTATTTTGTTTTCTTTATTTATTTTGTATTTTAGTGAGTATGATTACACATATAACTTTTTTACATCCTATTACATAGGACACAGATTTGCCTATATATTATACAACATTCCTGAGACCCAGGATTTTCACCGATAAGGAAAATAAGTGGGACAATTGGCTTCTTCCACCAGGATTAAGTTTTTGGCAGTTCTGTGATTTGAACTCCGGGCATAGAAGGCCCACTTCATGAATGGGTCAATGTTAGCACCCCAGTCAGATGCAAGTGAAGTTTTCAGGCAAATTTGAGGACCTGAGATCAAGCCCTAGGAGTGACCAATATATAAACACATAGATATGTAGATTGCAGTGTGTGTGTGTATTTACGTATGTATATGCATCCATAAATGTATGCAGAGACAGATAGACATTTATGTAGATTCTAGTGTATATCTCTATATAAAAAGTAATATCCTCTGCTTTCACTGTATTTGATTTCGGTGTAATTTGTGGAGGGAAAGGGGAAAAACAAATCATTTAAATAGGGATACAGGTGGACCCATTGCAACAATGAGATGTACAAGTTGTTATGTCGAAAACGAACTTTACAAGTTTGGTGCGGGGAGGGCGGCAGGGGGAGTAGAGAGGATTGGGTGGGGAGACAGGGGAAGGATGGGAAGGGATGGGAAAGGGAAACAAGGAGGAGGCTACAATGCTTGATAAGAAATGTACTCATTATCTTGCCCATGTAATTATAATCCCTCTGTACAGTATTTTTACAATAAAAACTAATAAAATAAAATAAAGGGCAACTACAAAAAACAAAGTAATGTCTATATCTTACTTTAATATATTCTAATACTACCAATTATTTGGTCTAAAATTATGCCTCCATTAATTAATCTCAGTACAAGGCTTAATAAATATTAATCAGTGAACTGTATTTATTGCATACAAACTTATAGAATGACCAGCTAATTAGTAATTCAATTAGTACATTTCAAACATTCTATTAGTGTTCCTATACATAGGAACGAGTTTCCTAGGATCTTCAACAGTGTGTAGGTGCCAGTCCCAGAATCCAACTCAGGGCCTAGGTGTGTGAGCTGGGCTTCACTAACAGCCTGCCAGCCTTCAGCCATGCAAGGTCACTTTCAATCTTCAAGCTGAGTCACTGAGACCGAGGATGGTCACAGTGCAAAGGAAGCAAAGGTAAAACGGTTGTGTAAAACTTCTTGGTTTTGGGTTAGAAAGGTGGCTCAGTGGTAGAGCACTTTCCTTGCAGGCATGAGGCCCTGGGTTCGATTCCTCAGCACCACATAAGCAAAAAGAAATAGCCAGAAGTGGTGCTGTGGCTCAAGTGGTAGAGCGCTAGCCTTGAGCTGAAGAGCTGAGGGACAGCGCCCAGGCCCAGAGTTCAGGCCTCACGACCAGAGAAAAGAAAAAAAAAACTTCCTGTTTTTTTTCCTCCTCCATTTGTGTTGGTTTCATGGTTTTTTTTGCCAGTGCTGGGAATTGAACTTGGTTCCTAGGATCCCTGGATCATCTGTGGGTGTAAAGGCTAAACCCCAGCCTAGAGTGATCATGGTTTAAGACACAATAAAATGCTTTCTTGAGCAAAAAGAGCTCAGGGAAAATGTCTAGGCTCACGGTTCAAGCCTTAAGACCTGCCACACACAAAAAGAGCCAGTAATTCCATGTGTCTGTGTATGTATGCATGTATTTGTATGGGTGAACATCCAGATTCTCTATGAAGAAAAGCACCCAGCTAGGAAATTTGCTTTGAATAGAATGATTTCATAGCATAGAGAGTGCTTTCAAGACAGTGCATGTCCGGGGCTCCCTTCACTGTTCCCAGTGTAGCCTGAGTGTTTCTGTGCACGCCAGGCTGCTAGAGTAAGTCTGCCTCATTGTTGGAACAGGCAGACAAAAAGCCTCACTCCTGTACAGCTTTGTAATAATTCATCCGGGGGCAATTTTTGAGGATGAATGTGGGTGGGCTCTGAATTCCAGGAGAAAAAGGCCTCTTTGTACCCCAAGCTCTTTCTCTCCCCGGTGCTCTGTTTTGACAGGAAGCCTTCATTTGTGCCACCTCCCATGGCAGGCCTGGGTGATGTCTCTGAGCTCTTCAGCTCAACCTCTACCACTTGAGCTACAGCATCCCTTCAGGCTTTCTGGTGGTTCACTGGAGATAACCATCTCAAGGAATTTCCTGCCAGGCTGGTTAGGAATGTGATCCTCAGCTCTCTGCCTCCTGAGTAGCTAGGATGACAGGCTCGAGTCAGCGGCACTGGCTTCCACTACAAGTTTCTAAGTGGTGAGTAAGAGATAATAGTATCATGGGACCTTTTGTGTCCGGGATAGTTTTGAACCCAGATCCTCAGATCTCAGCTTCCTGAGTAGGGAGGATGACAGACCTCAGCTACAGATGCCTAGGGTCTTTGGCTCCACATGATAGGGCACTAGCCATGAGCCCAACAGGGAAGGATCAGTGCCTTGGCCCTGAGTTCAACATTCACAACCGAAAAAAATAAACCAGGAGACAACTCATTAGAATTCAATACATACATAATGTTGGCCCTGACATGGGGACATATTTGAGCCTCAACTTTCTCATGTGCACAATCATCTTACTTGTGGAGCTCTTACAAGGACCAGATGAAAGAATGCACCCATGAAGGATTCATCACACAACACCTCATGAAGGACTCACCACATAGCTGTATCCCACAAGCTATCATTAGAATTAGGGTGTTTTCATCAGTATCACCATTCTTTCAGAAACATGTCACAAACTGCACAAAGTTCACATCTAATGGTTTAGAGGAGGGGTTTTTTTTTGGAGGGCGGACTTAGCCATGGGGATTGCACTCAAAGGTTGGGGCTACTGTCCTAAGATCTTTAGCTCAAGGCTGGAGCTCTAACACTTTGAGCCACAGCTCAGTTTCTCAGACTTCCTGCCAGGACTGGGTTTTAAACCCACAAGTGTCAGATCTCAGCTCCCGAGTATTTTGGATGACAGGGGTGAATGAGCCAGCAGCATCTGGTTCCATGGAGCTGGGTTGAAATGGTTTACCTCTGGCTAAGTCAGGTTAGATGGCAGCTGTCAGGACCAGACTCCCAGCTTGCTGTGTGATATTTACAGTCCTATCCTTATATCATTGTGCTCAGACATTCTTTTTTTTTTTAGTGCCAGTCTTGGGTCTTGAGTAAGGGTCTAGACACAGTCCCTAAGCTTTTATGTTCAAAGCTAGTGCTCGACTGCTTGAGCGACAGCATGACTTCCAGATTTTTCTGTGCATGTGGTAGTGAGAAATAGAAACCAGAGCTTTATACGTACTAGGGGAGCACTCTACCACTGAGCCCCAGGAGTGACAACTGTATAACCAGATAAATGTGTAGATTGATAGATAGATAGATAGGCAGATAGATAGATAGATGTATATGTATAAAGCAAGAGAGATGTCTGTATATTATGAAATTGCATATACGATATTACTACTAACTATTGGCAACTAAATTATTTCTTCCTTTTTTAAGTATCATGATTGAATACATAATAAAGTATTAAGTGAAAATTACTCAATGTAGTATAATTGTGTATAATTTTATAGTATGAAAATCATACACTAACTACTAATTTAATTGTTATTTTTATAACATTCCATTTGTACAGATGTATCATCAGAATAAGTCTCTTAGAATCTCCCACCATTCGTTAGTGGCAGTCCTTGGATTTGACCTCCAGGGCTAAGTTACCAGTTTTGGCTATGGCTTCGCTAATAGCCCACCAAACATCAGCAATGCAAGGTCATGTGCACTTTCTGGGCCTTGTCATTTAGACCCAGGATGGTCACAACACAAAGGAAAAAAATAGTAAAACCACCTCCTTGAACTTCTCAGTTTTATCCTTCTCCTTCTCCTAATTTTTTTTTTTTTTGCCAGCCCCGAGATTTGGACTCGGGTTCTAGGATCCCAGGACCGGCTGTCTCAGAGGTGCCAAGACCTAAGTTCAGCCCCGTGCTTGGCCAAAAAAAAAAAAAAAATAATAAGGCCCTGGCTTGGAATTTGCACCATTTTTTCTGGCAGGCCTGGGATTTGAACTCAGGGTCTGGGTAACTCTGTGGCATTGTGGGTGAAGAGGATGCTCACCATCCTTGAAGACAAGAAATTCAAACCAGTTCTCAGGGCCTGAAATCAAGCCTCAGCACTGGAAAAAATAATATTCATATATGAGATCTATTTACATACATGGGTTTACTGAGCATGACATTTACTACCCTTATTTATTTAGTATTATTACACATATAAAACTTCATTTATTACATCATATCACCTAGATTATATTTGCATATGGATTATACATTATACTGAGACCCAGGACTTTCACACAGAAGGAAAATAATGTGTCAAAGTTCGCTTCTTACTCCACGATTAAATTTTTGGCCATGCTGGGATTTCAACCCATGGCCTACAATGCCCAATCCATAAATGGGGTCACAGTCTTAGCACACCAGCCTCCAGAAAACTGAGCTGCCAGGAAGTTCTGAAGACCTTTGATCAAGCCACAGTAGTGCCCAATATATACATTGATAGATATGTATATGTATGTATATATGTGTATATATACGTATATATATATACTGAGAGAGATGGAATGTGAGAATATTAAATTATATATATTATTACCAATTATTAGTTATTACATTATGCCACCATTTAATGAAGTAGCATGGTTGAATACATACAAAAGCATTAATTAAAAATTAGCCAATATCCTTCCATTAGGGGAATCATACCATGGTGCTAGAATTGAAGATATAAATCCAATAATATTCTGTGGCATTCTTAAGTAGAACCATGAATTAACTGCAAATTTAATTATTACTTTTATAATATTTTATTAGAATTCACACAAATAGGAATGAGTTTGTCAGGATCTCCCTCCATTTGTGGGGGGCAATCCTAGCGATCGAACTCCAAGGTAGTTTACTTCGAATACAAACCATTGAAATGACACCGTGAAGATTTCAGATTGTCACAGTTATAAAAAGAACAAGAAGAAAAGAAAGCCAAGTGTCAGCGGCTCCTGCCTGTAATCCTCAGGAGGTTAAGATGTAGAGAATGCCAATTTGAATTCAGCCAGGACAGGAAAGTCGGAGACACTTATTTCTAAGAGATCACAGGAAAAAAAGAAAACAAAAAACCATGAGTGGGATCGTAGCTCAAGTTGCAGAGTACTGACCTTGAGCAAAAGGAGCTCAGGGACAAGGCCTAGGTTCGTAGTTCAACCCCAGACCTGCCCCCTCCTCCAACAAAAAGGCAGCAATAACTCCATGTATCTGTGTATGGAGGGATGATATGTGAATGATGGGCATTCAGCAGGTTGCCCATGCTCAGCCCACCCAACCTGGGCAAGCTGGGACAAGCCCTCAGAGTTCCTAGGCTGTAGGAGTGGTTGAAGGTTCTGGATCCATATTCTCTATCCCTCTGTAGTATGTGAGCCTAGACCTCTAGGGCCTGGTAGCTCTCACTTATTCATCCTTCCTCATTGCCAAGTCACAGACTGGTCCCAAATCTTGGCAAAGATATGAAATAGTCAGTGATTTCTATGTCGAATGGGGTAAACCTATAAATCCCACCCTCATAACTCCTGTTACAAGTCAGTCTTGGGCTGCAAATGTGGCTTAGCAGTAGAGTGCTTACCTAGTATGCACGAGGCCCTGGGTTCGATTCCTCAGTACCACAGAAACAGAGAAAGCCAAAAGTGGCACTGTGGCTAGCCTTGAACAAAAGAAGCTCAGGAAAATGCCCAGACCCTGAGTTCAAGCCCCAAGTCTGGCAAAAAAAGTGAGCCTGGTGAGACATATTCTTCTGGGACTCAGGAGGGCCAAGGTTAGAGGTAAGAGGTAGAGGGCAGGTGCTGATGGCCCACCCCTGTAATCTCAGCTACTCAGGAGGCTGAGATCTGAGGATCACAATTACAAGCAGGAAAGTCTATATGAGAACTTTTGTCCAATTAAACACCCAAAAAGCCAGAAGTAGAGCTGTGATTCAAATAGTAGATGGTAGCCTTGAGCACAAAAGCTCAGGGATAGCGTCCAGGCTATGAATTCAAAACCCAGGACTGGTACACACACACACACACACACACACACACACACACACACACACACACACACACACCAAGATAGAACATTTTCCAGTTAGCCTGCACAAGTTCCATCTCTAGAGAAAGAAGGAAGGAAAGACTTGCTCCAGGAAGTGATAAAAGCAGTGCCAAAATTCCACAGGAGTTCTAAAATGTGGAAAAGGACAGAGAGCCTCAGGCAGAAGGTCCAGCATGGGCAAATGTCCTGAGGTGTGGTGTAGAGCAGGTGATGTGGGTGGAATGAAGGTTTTGTGGCTTCAGACTAGTCTAGCAGTACATTCAAGGCTGGGTCAAGGTTTGTATTTGAGTCACAGGTAGGGAAGAGGTTGGGGTCCCAGAATGGGCCCCAGGGGGAAGATTAGCTTGACTTTTCACCATGGACCCAGCCATTTTCTGTGTCTGGAAGCATAATTTTCACAGCTCCTGACCCTCAGGCCTCCTTTGCATTGAGGAGCCAGCGCAAATGCAGGGAAGAACTCTTGCTTAAGAAAACCCTCTAGTCCAATGCCACCAGTGGCTCTACCCCTTTAAATCCTAGCTACTCAGGAGACTGGGATCAGAGATCTTGGGTCAAAGCCAGTTCAGGGGAGGAAAGTTAGTGGGACTCTTCTTGCCAATGAACTACCAAAAGCCAGAAATGGCACTGTGGCTCAAGTGGTAGAGTGCCAGGCTTGAGGGAAAAAGTTAAGAGACCAGAGCCCAGACCCTGAGTTCAAGGCCAGTATTGCCATAGAAAATAATAAAGAAAAGCTTTCAGGAGCTCCTAGTCCACTGTGATGAAAGGCCAGAGCAGCTGGGTGCCGGTGGCTCATGCCTGTCCCCCAAGCTCCTCAGGAGGTTGAGATCTGAGGATCGTGGTTCAAAGGCAGCCCAGCCAGGAAAGTCCAGGAGACGCTGATATCCAAGGAACCACCAGAAAACCGGAAATGGTGCTGTGGCTCAAGCAGTAAGCTGAAGAGCTGAGGGGACGGTGCCCAGGCCCAGAGTTCCATTCCCATGACCAACTCCCCTGGCCAGTTTGGAACTCACCCTTTGGCTCTAGGCAGAGTACTTTCCAGTGGGCCCCTGAGTTTCTCCCAATGTCTAGGTGTTCTACAAGTCTTGAGAGTAGCCCAGGGGAGGCCGTTTCCTATAGAGCAGGCCACATTATCAGAGAAGTGTCGAGCCTTGGGGCATGGAGGTCATTGGCCCCATCATCTGAATGGCATCTGTCATGGATGCAATGTGAATCTGAGCAGTAAATCAACGTCTCAGACCACAGTTCTGGGCCAGGAGGGGCAGAAGCTGCAAGATGGCATGGCAGGTAATGCCCACTCACGCAGGTATCAGAAGAGTGCTAATCTGTCAAGCACACCTCGGGCAGGTATTGAGTTGGGCTCATGAAAGACTTGTGGGCTCATGAAATCACAGCGAGCTGACTGCTGCTTCTAGCAGTCTCTATCCCTGGAGTCCCAGGGCTCAGAGCCCTTCTTTCCTCACCAGGGCTTGGGGATAAATGAAGGTCTGCAATCGTGGGCCAATTACAAAGGAGCATCCTTAGTGTTCTTTCCCTTGGCCCTGTGGCCCCATGCATGGATGGAGGGGCAGGTTCCCTGGAACTTGCTGCCATGGCGCAGACCCCTCAACCCAAGAAGGACTTGGGGAGAAACCACTTGATCTGGCTTGAGAGATTACTATGACTATGCCTCAGGACTGCTCCCAGTTCTGGCTCAGCTCATCATTACCACCTTCCTGTGTGTATGGGCGCATCTTCGTACTAGGTCTTGAACTCAGGTCCTGGGCTCTGTCCCTCAGATTTTTTCATTCAAGGCTAGCACTCCACCACTTGAGCCATAGCTTTTCTTCCAGCTTTCAGATGATTATTGGGAGAGGAGAGTCTCAAACACTTTTCTAGCTCTGCCTCTGAATGGCAATCCTCAGATTTCAGCCTCCTGAGTAGCTAGGGATATGAGAGCTTGAGCTATTGCTATCCTTCTTGGCTAAAGACAGAGTACCTCTCTCCCAGACTAGCACCCATCTACAGTTACCCCTCCTGCCACATCCTTACTCCTCCAGGCTTCAGAGGAATCATACCCTCCCTGAGGACAAAGAAATAGGACCAGGTTTGAGCTTTATGTTCTCCACACAGTAAGGGGCTGCTGGGAGCTGAAGTGTACTGTAGTTCAAGTGATAGAGCACCAACCTTATGTAAACAAGCTAAAAGATACCATCTAGGCTCTGAGTTCAAGCCCTGGTAAATTCACACAAACACACACACCCACACACACACGCACGCACGCACACACGTACACGCATGCACACACATACACACACACACACACACACAAACAAGCACATACAAAAACATCCTTAGCAGGTCCCAATGGCTTACACAAGCAATCCTAGCTACGTAAGAGGCTAAGCTCTTAGGATGGCTGCTTGAAGCCAGGCCAGGCAGGAAAGTCCATGAGACTCTTGTCTCCACTAAACTACTAAAAAAGATGAAAGGTGAGCTGTGGTTCAAGTGGTAGAGTGTTAGCTTTGAGCAATGGAAGCTTAGGGACAGTGCCTAGGCCCTGAGTTCCAGCTCTAAGATTTTTTTGACACCCTTTGACCCACCTCACCCCCAATCAGGCCATAAATCCAGATTTTGGTCACCCTGGATCTCACTTCCACTCCTGCCACTTTCACAGCACTGCCACAAGTGGCTGGTGTGTGGCCAGCACTGGATTAAGAAGTGAATGTACAACAAGGGAGCATAGCCAAGTCAAGGCTAATGACCCAGAACATTGAGGTATTGGCCATACATCCCCTAGTTCCCTGGACCTAGAATCTAAAGTGTGTGCATCTGGATTCTGGGCATCCAGAATCATCTAGAAGGACATGAGCAGCCAAGCTGGGGGTGGAGGGCGGTGGTGGAGGAGACAGACTTTCCTGGGACAAGGTATGTTGACATTTCCTAGACACCGAAGGATACTTCCAAGCCACCTTGGTCTCACCTCGCATGTATCCCCGGATCCTCCTTGCTTGGGAGGCCTTCAGACAGCTATCAAGCTTGAGTTGGTTAGGGCCACCGGAAACCCTCCCTCCTCCACTCCACTGCAAGCATGCAGGGAGGGACATGCAGCCAGAGACCCAGGTGAGGAAAAGGACAGGACATCGCATGACTGAGCTCCCCCAGAGGCAGGGGAGACCCTATGCCAGCTGGCCATGCTGACCCAGAATCCCCTGGAGGCGCCCAAATATTTGGACAGGCCCGACTTGGGTCCCAAAGAAAAGCTGGAATGTAGGCCTCTGGCAATTTAGGACTCATTGTAGACTTTGATAGG
This sequence comes from Dipodomys spectabilis, assembly GCF_019054845.1. Classification (NCBI taxonomy): domain Eukaryota; kingdom Metazoa; phylum Chordata; class Mammalia; order Rodentia; family Heteromyidae; genus Dipodomys; species Dipodomys spectabilis. Next base: position 5,152,322 of record NW_024871193.1, on the reverse strand, counting down.
GGGCTAAAGGGCAAGGTCAGTGTGGAGGAGGGGCACCATCCAAGGTCAGAAAGAGGCAGACAGGCACCCAGGAAGGGGACAGAGAAAGATGAAAGAAAAATACACACACACACACACACACACACACACACACACACACACACACACACACACGGGTAGCCCAAGGCCTCAGCAGTGCCTGAGCACCCTGAATATCCCACCCCCAAGAAGATGGTACCACCGTCCTCAGACCAAGTGTAGACAAAACTAAGGACATCTCACACATCTGGAATGGCTCATAACACATCTTGGCATTTCCTAAACGTACACACCACTATGCAGAAAACTCAGCTACATTATTTTTGGTTGTTAGTCATGGGGATTGAACTCTGGGCTTGCACGCAGTCCCTCAGCTCTTCAGCTGAAGGTGGGCACTCTACCACCACTTCTGGCTTTCTGGTGGTTCACTGGAGATAAAGTCTCTGAAATTTCCCTGCCCAAGCTGGCTTTGAACCGCGATCCTCAGATCTCAGCCTCCTGAGTAACAACGATGACAGTTGTGAGCCACTGGTAGCAACCGGCTTCAGCCTCCTTCTTAGACACAGGGGAAACCCAACTCGTCAGGCCACAAACCACGTGCAACCCTTCAATTCAGACTTTGTCACCAGCATCCAAAACCATTCTTCCATGGATGGAGAGCATATAATTGACACTACCATCCCACCCCTGCTCCCATTCACCCACTCCCTGCCTGCCACAGGCCACGACCTCTGGAATTCTTGGTAAGGCACCACCCACCCTGCTATGGCTTCACACTGGTGCAAATTTGGGGAGTACTTAGAAATGTCTGTACAGTGAGACCATCATCTGGTCTCCCAACCACAGCAACCTCACTATTTCACCATCTCTTGCAAGCAAGGAAGGGGTGTCTTTCTTTCTTTCTTTTTTTTTTTTTTTTTTTGGTTGAGGGGCTTGAACTCAGGGCTTGGGTACTGTGCCTGACGTCAATTTTTCCTCAAGGCCAGTGCTCTACCACTTGAGCCACAGTGCCACTTCTGGTTGGAGATTGGAGATGAGGTTCTCGTGGGACTTTCCTGCCTGTGCTGGGAAATGAGATCCTCTGGATCTCAGCCTCCCAAGTGGCCAGGATGACAGGTGTGGGATGACAGGTGTGAACCACCAGCTCATGGCTTAAGGTGTCTAGTCCTTCAGAATTTCCACCTAGTCCTCTAGATGCTACCACTTGGACACCCCCTCTACCTCCCTCAGGGAGAGCAAAGGTAAGCTCTGAATCTGGGTGGGGCCGTGTGGATTAAAGGGCCCCCTCCACATCACTAGGCCTCTCTAACCTCCCATCTACCTCCTCCAGATTTCCTTGTCATCCAGGGCAGATCAGACCCACTAGGAGTTTTGGGGCCTGCCCTATATCACCCTTACCCACCCAACCGTTACCTGAGGATTTCTGGGGCCAGCTGCTCCAAGTCCCGGTGGAAGATGTTGGTAGGGTTGCTGAAAACCAGGTAAAGGAGTGCCCAGGGCAAAAGGAGTCTCCAGCTCCCCTCTGCCAAAGGAAACACAAATCATGGATGGCTCTACTAAGAGCTTCAGGGCATAGCCATCAACTTGTCACCAACGTCCCTGAGCGAACTGTTTTATAGTGACACCCCTGGGGCCTGACCTCAGGGCCCTGGCACTGTCCCCGACTTTCTTTGTCTCCAGGGGAGTGCTCTTTCACCTGAGCCACAGTGCCACTTCCAGCTTTTTCTGTGTATGCAGGACCTAGGAATCGAACCAGTACTTTTCTGCATGGTAGGAGAGCCCTCTACCTCTAAGACTCAATCCCAGACCTGGATAGCTGTTCTTCTGTATCCCCTCAGGCCTGTCTTGGGACAGTCTCACACATCTATACCAATTCTCACACACCTATACCAAGTCTCACACATCTATACTGAGTCTCTCACCAGCAGCCCTGCCTGGAAATGAACATACTCTGCTATGTTGTCCATCATCTGCAGAACCTTTGCTCTCTTTGGTTCCTATCAGATCCTCCTTGGTAAGCAAGACCCCCTTTTCAAGTGCTGCCTCCAAGAAGCCCGTTCCGATCACCTTGGCAGAGCTGGAGCCTCTGCACTCTGTAGGCTGCTGGCCTTGTCACGCTCTACCTTCCAGCCAGTGTGGGTTGAGAGTGCACGAAGGGGAAGGTCTGGATTCCACCACCGAGTTCGGAAGTTCCTGATACACCACCCAGGGATAGTTGTTGTATCACACTCCGTGACAGTGGGCTCGAGGCCTGGGCAATCTCTGGGGAAAAAGATGGGACCATTTTTTTTGTGTGTGTAGGCTTGAACTGTGAATCTGGGAGCTGTTCTCTCTGAGTTTTATTGCTCAAGAGTGGTGCTCTACCACTTGAGCCACAGCTCCACTTCTAGATTTTGGTGGTTCCATGAAGAGTAGAGTCTCACAGGCTTTCCAGCTTATGGCTGGCTTCAAACTGTGATCCTCAGATCTCAGCCTCCTGAGTAGACAGGATGATAGGCATGAGCCTGAGCCCCAGGTGACGGGCACCAAAGGCTTTATTTTTTTTTCTCCCGTTTATCTCCTGTCAACTAACAAGCCCAAGTTAAAATAATCAGTTACAGGGGATCAGATTCCTCACCTAGGTCAGTTAATCCAAGGAGATAAAGTGTCTTTGGAAAAGGCTAGTCTGAATTGGCCTAGGTGTGTGTGTGTGTGTGTGTGTGTGTGTGTGTGTGTGTGTGTGTGTGTGTGTAAGTGTCAGGGATACCTACCCTCATCTCTGTGGTGCCTCATCCTCCCAGCAAGGAGTGCATCCAGGATCCTGACCCCAAGGAAGGTGGATGGGGGAGGGTACTTAAGGTCACATCCAGGGGGATGATCCGAATTCTGTCTTGCAACTGAAGCCTGGACAGATAAAGGAGAGAAGAAGAGGTTTAGGGAAACATCAAGGGGAGCCCCTTATCTTTGGCTACAACTACCAGCGAGAAGACTGAATCCATCTTTCTTGCTAGTCAGATAAAAGGTGTACACTGTTCATTTATTTTATGATTGTGTTAGTCCTAGGGCTTGGATTTGGGGCCTGGGTGTTATCCCTGAGCTTCTTTTGTTCAAGGCTGAGTCTCTACCACTTGAGTCACAGCACCAGATCTGGCATTTTTGTGTGTGGGCTTGGGGAGGGAGGTGGTTTATGGTAGATAAGAATCTCACAGACTTTCCTGCCCGGGTTGGCTCTGAGTCATGACCATCAGACCTCAGCCTCCAGGACAGCCAGGATGATGGGTGGGAGCCATGAGCTCCTGACCACCACCATCCATTTATAATCCCTTCGGCCCAGAGCTGGGCCACCCACACTGCACCACCTTGTTGGGAGTAGGAAGCAGACATGAGTGAGTTTGATACTTCAACAGCCTACCTATCTTTGAGCATTGTTCCGGGTGATTCTGATGGTGGCTTCCTCCTTATCCACAGCAATGACTGGGCTCTGTCACAAGAACAAATGTCCCCTGGGAGGTGTCACGTCTGGGGCTTTTCCTCTGCACCTCGCTCCCCTAACTGAAATGACACTCCCCAGAAAAGGGTAGTAGACACCGAGAAATTTCATTGTCTTATAGCCAGGGTCTAGCCAGATAGGTGGGGTATGCGTCAGAGGCCCGGGATTGGGCTGCGCAGGGGGACAAGGCAACACCTCCTCATCCACTTTCCTTCAACGGTGTAGCAGAGGGATGTGGGGAAGAATTCACAGGATTTACAATGAGTCTAGCTGGGGCACAGAGGGGCTTACCTCATGAAGCTGGTTCAACAGACTGAGCAAAAAACTCCTGACCCACAGCCCACCTCCAGAATGAGAGGGCCACCTTGGGTTCCAGCCACATGGGGATGCTGGCCCACCTCCTACAGTACCCATTCAACCAGTTCCTGAGAGAGAAAGAGAGAGGGGGGAGAGAGAGAGAAAGAGGGAGAGAGAGAGAGAAAGGGAGAGAAAGAGGTCCAGATTACACTTAAGACACGTGCTGGTGTCTCAGGCCTATAATCCTAACTAAACAGGAAGCTGAGATGTGAAGATCATGGTTCATAGTTGGCCCTGGCAGGAACGTCGGTGAGACTCATCCTCAAAGTACCAACAGAAAACCGGAAGTGATGCTGTGGCTTATGTGGTAGAGCCCTAGCCTTGACCTGAGGAACTCAGGGACAGCATCCAGGCCCAGAATTGAAGCCCCACGAATGACAGGAAGTGGACGTCCCACCACAAGAAGTGGACTGAATAACATCCACTATCCTAGGAAGCATGGCAGAGAAGTCAGGCCGAGCTTCCTGTCAGCTGGGGTCATGAGTAGGTCACCTGGCTTCTTCATGCCTTGTTTTCCTCAGCTGCAAAAGTGAATACAGTGAAGGATCCCCTTCCTCATGGGGATAGGGTAATGATGAAAGACAGTCATGTTTTGTTTCATAATCCCACACCTGTTACCTGATAAATAGCAGACCTCATCTGAGCCCATTCAGTGTAACTTCCAGTCATAGCTCACAGAATTGTTGAGAACCATATCTGACAGATTCTCCCTCTATGCCTGGCCCTGCTCCAGAGATCCCTCTGTATTAGTCCCTTGTTTCCTCACAATTGTCCCGTGAGGAGACTGAGGTCCGATGGTCGATATCCAACACAGAGCTTCACCTGTGGTCAAGAATCAGCTGCCCTTGACTAAGAGTTTGGGACAATCCATCTACAAGATGACTCAGCGGGGCGGTAAATGTCTACCACCCCTCCCCACACACACACAAACATACCTCAACCTTATGTTTTACTTTCTTTTTCTTGGTTGTGGGGCTTGAACTCTGGGCTTGGGTGCTGTCCCTGAATTCTTCAGCTCAAATCCAGCACTCTACTACTTGAGCCACAGCACCACTTTGGGTTTTCTGGTGCTTTATTAGAGAGAAGAGTCTGAAGGTCTTTCCTGCCCAAGCTGGTTTTGAACCATGATCCTAAGATCTCAGCTCCTGAATACTTAGGATGACAGCCATAAGCCACTGGCACCCAGCCAAAGATGGTTTTCCATGCCTGTCATCCTATCCTTTCAGGAGACAGATCTGAGGACTGCAGTTGCATGCCACCCTTGGCAGCAATGTCATTAACTATTATCTCCAATGAAACACCCAAAAATGTTGCAAGTGGAGCTGTTGCTCAAATGGTAGAGGGCTAGCTTTGAGCATAAAACAAGGGATGCGACACAGGTCCTAGTTATAAGCTTTTTCTAGCATAGACCCACCCAAGAAAGAAAGCAGGTGAGCACACGGGAGCTCAAAGTTCACACATAATACTCAAGACTCACAGAATAGACCCCATCCTGCTCTGATTCTCTAGATTCTATGTCCTAGATCATGACAGTCTTAGATGGGACTGACCATGCACCAAGCCAGGACGTTCAAGTAGAATCTCATACTGGCCATGACCTCATCAAGGACTCAAGATCTCTCCCTGTCCTGCCTCGACACTGGGCAGTCAGTTGAGGTCTAGTTATCCAACCAAGGATATGGGAATGACTAGATTTCTCAGCCAAGGGATACAGACTGGAGGGCTCTAGGTCCCTCTCTCTCGAGAAGGAGAAATGGGCTGGTCCATCCCAGGAATGTTCTTGGGTTGTGAGTATGCTCAAAGAAACAACCCTGCTCAGAACCCAGTGCCTCTGGTTTTCCAACCAGCCTCGACCTTCAGTCAGCCCTCTCTGAATCCCACATCTGTCTTCTAGAATAAAGGCTGAGCCAGCAAAGAGACCCACCTCTACCTCTGAGAATGGCAGTCACAGGGCCCTAGAGTTCCCTAGAAGTCTCAGAGCAACACGGGTCTGACTCCCGCCCTCATTTCCTGGCTGTCATGTGCCAGTGGCACGTCTACCTCTGTCTCTTGACCAGGAATGAACATTGCGGGTGTCATTTTCAGATTGAGCCAGCAAAAGTCCCAGTCCCCAAGGATGTACTGCACAGGCATCCTGTAGCCAACGACAACCAGGTCGTCAATGGTGAACCCAGAGTGCCAGGATTTTAATGGCCATGTGGCTGTGTCGAAGGCTCTATCACTGATGGTCTAGGTTGTCAGGTGAGGTCATGGCTCCAATGGCCTGACACGCCTGATCTGGGATCGTCCTCCCTCTTCATCTTCATGCTTATCCCTTGACAACGCCTCTTGACACTCTTTCACTCTATACCTCCCTAGCCATTGGACACTTTCTTCTTATCTGACAGGAAAATAAACTCGGTGAGACAGGGGAGATTGAAACTCTGTGACCCAACCTGAACCCTATGGTCTACCCGAGGCTGTTTCCCTCTGCAGTCAGCGACCACACAGATTCTGGATGTCATGAAGTCACTGAGGGGTCTGTGACTTGGTCCTACATACTGGATTTTGGCTCTGAAACTGACCCCACAGAGATTGTGAACGTTTGGCTCCCTTGATCCAGGGACTCCAAACCAAGGCTTGCATGCTCCCTTCTTCCTTCCTTTCCTCCTTTTCTCCCTCCATCGTTTCCTCCTCTCTTTCTCTTTCCTCTCTTTGTGTCACTCCTAGGCCTTGAACTCAGAGCCTGGGTGTTGTCCCTGAGCCTTTTTACTCAAAGCCAGTCATCCACTTTTTACTTGAGCCACTCATCCACTTCTGGCGTTTTCTTTTTGGTAGTTACTTGGCGATAAGAGTCTTACAAGCTTTCCTGCCTGGGCCTTAAGCCTCAATCCTCCCATCTCAGCCTCCTAAGTAGCTAGGATGTCAGGTGTGAAGCACCGGCATCCAACTCAAACCAAGATTTCTTCATGTGCTGTGGAACCAGCACTGGATCCTTTCATTGTCTATGCCGCCCCCTTCCCTCCCAGCCCTGGCGCACACTGTAACCGTTTGTTGTATAAATAAATGAGCATCTGCCTACAACAATACTACAGAAAAGTCCCATCCAATTCAGGTAAGCATCCTGGGTGGGGGAAAAGCCTGATGTAGCTTTCCCACTGTTCTCCCTCCATTCCCACCCTCCTGGTGCCACCCACTTAACTGTTTTGTTTCCAAGGATGTGAGCCGTGATGTACTCACTGGATTCCGGGGTCTCTGGGATGCCTATCTTCTCAAAGATCTCTATCCAGCCACTGACCAGCTCTGTGGAACTCAATTCCCTACTCAGGTGTGAACAAGGTTGCTGTGAAGTGAATGCCCGGCTCAAGAGCCCTCTTCTCCACTCTCTGGGGCCAGAAAGGATGGTCCACCATATCCGGTCCCCAAATTTCATGTTGCAGAGAAAGGATCCTTGAGGCATCCCGGGTCTCTGAATCTCCCAGAGTCCAGTACAGGTTTTGGGAATTGTCTCTGTTCACAGCTGGCAGGCTGCGGATGGGGAGGTCACAGTCTGTGCTCCCTATGACATCCTCAACTGTAGTGGTCACCCTAGAGAGAGCCAGAGGAGAATCAGCAGCTATCAGAGAAAGGCAGTCAAGGCATAACCTTCATAGCAGGAGACCATCTGGCTTGGGAACTCTGCTTGTGCCACTTTGAACGTCATTGTTTGGTGGCTGAAATGGTCCATCTAATTTGACCGACCCAGAATCCCAGGCATTAGTAGAAATTGCCAGCTTCAAGAAAAACAACCCTGGAAAATCTGGCATTTCACTTGTCCCAATCAAACTTAAAGGGTTCCAAAGTCAGTAGACCCCTTTTCCTTGCAGACAGCCTACAGCAGGTTACAGAAAATGGCATTCAGAGAGCCCTAGCTAACTGCCATGTCCTGATCCCAAGCACGCTCCAGCATGGGGAACACACTTGCTTACCATTGCCCAGTTGGAAACAGCCCAGAAGGGCACAGATTGGAGTCTGCAGAACTCCAGAGAGGACTGCCCACCAGTGCACTGCCCAGGGAGGGTATCCACACCACCATTGGGTGCCAGGAGCCCCCTTCCCTGATGCCCACAGACACTGCCAATGCCTGGGTAAGATTCCCCTCTCATTCTCGGTCACGGTGAACCATCTGCCATGTCACAGCGTTTGACACTTCCCAGACCCTCTTAACTTCACAGCCACTGCCCTACTCCCCCCCCCCCCCCCATCTCATTCCCTATTTATGTTTGGCAGACACAATCCCAACTTTGAATTAGCTCCAATTATACACACCAGAGCATATTGTCTGGCTGGAAGAGTGCAGCTGTGGTCACAGTAGTCTCATGAGCCTTCTGGCTGAAGACAGATGAGCAGGTGTCCACTCTGGTCTGCGGTTCACACAGGCCTCCTAAGGGAGACCCACACAGGTCCAGCAGCTACTGTGGGCTGCAAGAAAGGGGAAGAAAGAGGTGGAAAGGAACATCTACTGAAACCTTCCCTAAAGGAGCCATGAAATGGTGAAAGAGAATACAAAAATTGTGGCTGGGCTCATACTGGACATTAATGATTAAAGAACAACAAATAAAATGCTCTTGCTCTTTTTAGACACGGTGACAAACATATTTTCATTGTTCTCATCTCCCTGCTATCCCAACACACACACACACACACACACACACACACACACACACACACAAACACACACACAGATACACAAACACACAAAAATCCAAACCAGTGACAGAAGACTTATCCATGCAGCACTTGGAATTTGCCAACTGATTATTCACCTGAGCACAGACAGGCTGTACCATGAGAAAGATGATCTCTCTCTCTCTCTCTCTCTCTCTCTCTCTCTCTCTCTCTCTCTCTCTCTCTCTCTCTCTCTCTTTCACTCACACACATAAGCATACAGACTCAGAGCAGTGCCTCTCCTGAGTTTGTTGGTTTCTCATCTGGGCATGTACCAGCTCGAGCACAGGGGTTCCCTTGTCAGAACCAGGGGCTCCCACCCAAGGGAAACAATGCTCTAATAATGCAGAACCACCCTGCCTCCTCCTTTTTCTAGGGCCAGACCCTTCCCCTTGGCAACAACCAGGCTTGACTTCCCATTCACCAAAACCCTAGGCCAGGACGCTGGGTGAAGGAGTCTGGAGACAGCTGGCTCCTCAGAGCCTGGACAGAAAACAAAGTAGGGAGTCATGGTGCCTACAGAAAAGTGTCTGGCCTGGGGTGGGGTCGTTGTTGGGGACTTTGTTGGGGTCCTAAAGGCTGTATATATGGATGGACTCCCTACTTCCAGCTTAGATACTTCTGGGTGACTTGGTGGATTCTTGGGTAGGACAAGGAGACTAGATGGCCTGGGAACACTAGCAGAGGTTGGCAGAGCTGAGAAATGTGATCACCCAGTCAGAACTGTTGACAACTGGGGTTGGGGGTACAGGCCAGGTGTATGTTTGTCAGAGGGGGTGTGTTTTTCTGCCAAATATCCACCTTCTACCTGACCCCAGTGCCCTCACCTCTCTAGTGGGCTCTTCTGGGAATGTCCTCAGGTGAAAGGGTGACTGATCACAGAAGACAAGGGTTCACACATCAAGGGAGCCTATGTTCTGCATCTAACACCCCCCTCCCAGTGAAAATGAAAAGACCTTAGAAGGCAGGTGTGGAGGTGCTGCTTCCCACCTCTGACTAAAGCCATCAGGTTCTCACCAGGGAACCGTGCAAATGCGTGGCTGTGTGGCTCCCACTGCTCCAGGCCAGGGGTTCTGTGGTGCCCCCTCTACACCCATCCCTGCAGCTTCCCTTTTCCTGGGACATTGGCCACTAGGGATGAGGGTGGGATCCCTGGGTAGACACCCACATCCACCCCCCACCCCTGGAGTTCATGTGTGGCAGAGCCAGGGTGGACTGTGGGGCGCTGGGGATATCCAGGGGTGGATGGAGAGGGGAGGTGAGAGGAACGGGTCCGGGTCCTCACAGGTGGGTGGAAGGGTAGAGTAGGGGGGTTGCAGGGTGCAGGGGTCGTGGGGTGCAGGCATGCAGGGTGGCCACTCACATGTGCTGCTGGGAGAAGCTGTAGGCTGTGACTCCGGGTGCGTGCCCCGAGTATGAGGACCACAGGCCTGGACCAAGTCAGGGCCACAAGCCATCCAGGGGCACACCATCTGCCCTAAGTGCCTGCAAGAGGCTCCGAGTTTTGGAGCTGTCAGAGCCATGTTTGAAACACGGTGCTGCTGGGAGGAGGAGGAGACATCTGCAGGCGCGTGGTGGGGCTGTGTACAGCCTCTGCTCCTTCTCCTTGGCCGCCACCAATGCCTCAGTGGCCTCCTGCCCTGTGAAGGCGGCTTCCGCCACCATCTCCACGCCCACCTCAGTAGCCTCTGCTCTGCTGTGTTCCCTGCCGCCATGGCTGCCGTGCCTCTGAGGGGCTGCACCCAGCAAAGTGCCTGCCATGCAGGCTCAGCATCCCACGCTATGATCTGGGCGGCCATCACCACTGAAGCCGTTTCCACTGGTGCTTGTGCTCATGCTCACTCTTCTTTCTGCTCTCTCTTGGCCAAACAATCCTCTCCTGGGCCACCCCATCCCTGTTGCACACATGACCGTGACCCTTTGGGTCCCTGGCCATTGCTGCCACCAAAGTGGGCACCTGGGTCCTGCCCCCTCCTCCCTTGGGCCCCGCCCCCCACCCACAGTTGCAGACCTGACTGGGCCCTGAGGCTTCCAGACCATAGCAATTGCAGCCTTACCTCAGCTCAGCACTCCCCCCAACCCCAGTACCTGCCAGGGGGATTGAATCTCCCCTCAGCCCCATCCCTGGAGGAGACTCTCCTCCATCCTCCTCCACTCCACACACCAAGCAGTTGCATGGTGACACTCATGCATGTATGTGTGTTTGTGTTTGTGTGTGTGTGATTGTTGGGGATAACTACCTCTCAAGGACTCAGAACATAGCACCCTCTGGGATGACTCAGCACACAGCCCACTTCCAAAAACAGCAAAAAGCACCCTGTGTAAAGGACTCAGCACACAGCTCCCTTTGAAGGACTCAATATGCAGTACGCTGGGTAGAGTACTCAGCACACAGCACCTTTTGAAGGAGGGAGTCCATAGCCCACAGTGTAAAGGACTCACTGCATGGTATGCTTTGAAAAACTATGCACGTAGCACTGTTTCCCAGGGACATCATGTTAAGACTCCACACATCACACCATGTTAAGACTCCACACACAGCAACCTTTGAAGGGCTGAGTATGAAGCACCCTGTGTAAAATACCCAGTGCACAGCACCCTTCAAAAACTCAGTACATGGACTGGGAAGGTGGCTCAGTGGTAGAGCACTTGCCTTTCTTGCAGGTGGCCCTGGGTTCGATTCCCCAGCACCACATAAGCAAGAAGGAAAAAAGCCAGAAGTGGCACTGTGGCTCAAGTGGTAGAGTGCTAGCCTTGAGCTGAAGAGCTGAGGGAGAGCGCCCAGGCCCAGAGTTCAGGCCCCATGACCGGACCCCCAAAAAACAAACAAACAAAAAACAAAAAAACTCAGCACATAGAACAATTTTGAGGGACTCAACACATACCACACTGTGGAAGAAATCAGCACACAGCAACATATGAAGGACAGTACAGAGCACCCTGTGTAAAGGACTCAGCACACTGCACTCAAAAAGGTCAACTCATCCCTCTCTTCTCAAGGGCTCAGCACATAGCACGACCCTTTGGGATGAATTAGCATACCACACCTTTTGAAGGACTCAGCTTACAGTACGTTGTGCGATGGACTCAGCACACAGCACCCTTTGAAAAACCCAGGACAGCCCACTCTTCTCAGGGACTCAGCACATAGCACCCTTTGGGATGACTCAGCAAACAGCACCATTTTGAGGACTCAGCACAAAACCCCCATGCGGGAAGGACCCAGAAATTGCGCCTTTTGAAGGACTCACCATATAGCTGTATGTCACAAGTTCAGCTGTCATTAGAATTAGGGTGCTTTCTTCAGTATCAACATTCTTCAGAAACACTTCACAAATCCTACTAGTTCACATTTAGCCAACCTGTGTTTTATGGGGAAAGGTCAGCTGGGAGTCTTGAACTCAAAGCTTGGCGGCCCTGTCCCTGAGCTCTTTGGTTCAATGCTAGAGCTCTACCACTTGGAGGCACAGCTCCCATTTTGTTTTGTGGGGTTGTTCTTTGACAGGTCTTATGGTGGTAAGGCCAAGTTGGGGTATCCGTGGGCAAAGGTTCTTAGCTCAGCCTGGAGCTGACCTCTCCCTTCCTTGTGTCCCTGGTAAGCCGGGCCTCCTGGAACTCTCTTGGCCTAGGGTGGAACAGACCTGCTCTGGCATCAGCAATCAGGGTGAGCAAAAGTCAGCTTGGCCCTGGTCACTTCCCCAAATTGAACTCTTGAGGATGATGGCATGGGGCCGCATGTTCCACGTCTGGCCACCAGGGAGCAGGAGTCGCCCACCATAGAGATTGTACCTACGAGTTGTGTTTACTCTTGCTTCCCTGGGGACCCCATCATGCTTCAACCACCCTAGACAGAAAAGTCCTTGAGACTCTTACCTACAATTAACCATCGAAAAGCAAATGGGGCTGTGGCTCAAGGGGCAGAGCACTAGCCTTGAGCAAGAAAACTCAGGGATAGAGCCTAGGCCCTGAGTTCACACACACACACACACACACACACACACACACACACACACACACACACACACCACATGCATACAAAATCAGAAATTTCTACACTACAATCTTTAGGTATTGTCTGCTTTTTCCCCACTAAGCCTGGTGGCTGCTGGCCTAGGTGTTTGATGCATATACCACCTGACATCTTTAATTTTGGGGGAACAGAATTGCTAGGAGGTCAGCCTTCCCCCATCCCAGCTCGTTGAGTGGGTCATGGTCTATCCAGGCCCTTTGGGCCTCCTTTACAGACTTGCCAAGATGCCTCCAAAGGCATCATATACTGGGCACTGGTAGCTCATGCCTGGCATCATTGCTACTTAGGAAGCTGAGATCTGGAGGATCATGGTGCCAAGCGAGTCTGGAGAGGACAATGTATGAGACTCTTATCCTTGATGAACCATCAGTAAACAAAAGTGGCACTGTGGCTCAAGTGGTAGAGTGCCAGCCTTGAGAAAAAGAGCTCAAGGACAGCACTCATGGCCAACAACAACAAGGAGAGGCATTGCATGTTGGCTTTGGGATTGGCATGGGCCAAATATAATTGGAATTTTCAAGTGCTCCAAGACAAAACAGTACCTGCTTTAGTCCCGTGCTCCTCCATCTCGTCTCACCCCTTGGCCTTGTCCATGCTTTGGGTCAGCATGGCTCTGGCTAGATGGGAGGGCTCCAAGGAAGGTCTCACAGCAATTACCCCACCTCCTTCTGCCCTTCTCACCCTGCTGCTTCTGCTCTTTGCCATAGACCGTCTTCCTGTAATCCATGCATGAGGTCATCACTGCCAACATAGTGGTGAGTGGTGGGTCTGGTCTAACTCAGAGCAGTCAGAGGTGGAAGTGGGTCTGGGACTAGGAGCTTCCACCCTGGGTGTGGGCTGAGGCCAGGGCTGACATTTAGTTCATCCTGAGCCTTGCAGTGGTGGGGAGACAGTGTAGACTTCACATTGAGTCAGGTAAGATCAGAATCTGGAGGACCACGTGTGGGAGAGGATGTAGGACTCAGGGGGCCACTGTTGTTGGTACTCTCTCAGGACTCCCCTCTCCCTTTCTCATCCCTCAATGTTAGAAGAGAAAGTTCAACTAAGGGTGTGGGAAGAGGGGGCGGGGGAGTATTTTGTTGTGAACCAGACTTGTGCTTCATATTCATCCTAGCCCCTACTTCCTATTTATCTGAGGAATGGCCATATGGGTTTGGGAGGGGGGGAAGAATCATCTTAGCGGAACATGTGGCTAAGTGGTATAGTGGTCGCCTACCATGCCTGAAGCCCTGGGTTCGATTCCACACAGAAAATGTTGAAGGAGAGGTGGGGCTCAATTGGTAGAGGGCCAGCATTGATCAAAAAGAGCTCGGGGGGGGGGACCAAGATGGTGATGGGGCAGTAGGGAAACACCACAGCTCTCCCCAACCAAAAAGAGAGTTTGAGTTCCAACACTTAATCTCCCCGAGACCAACAACAACAAAAAGACGAACACTCAGAGAAAAAAAGGAGATGGAAAATAACAAAAAAGAAAGAGAAGAAAAGAAGAATTTCAGAACAGAGAAGAGCGAAGACCCCTCCCCCAACCTTTACTGGCCGAGCGGCAGTGTGCCAAGCCGAGGCCAGCCGACCCGGCAGGGGCTGCCGGAGCCCCAGAGACACAGGGGGCCGCCTGCAGATCACCCGCGCAGAAGCCGCCTGAGGTACAGGTTTGCATAACAGCTGATAGCCACAAACAGAGAAACCTACCAGCCGGGAGTCTCCATGAGGATCCCACCCCCACCCATCACTCTCCACCCGAGCAGAGAGGCTCCATCTGGCCAAAGCCGCCTGGCACCGGCAGCGCGACAAAGGGACCTGTCTGTAGACCACCCGCGCAAAAGCCACCTGAGGCACTAGACCCTCCCGATCACGATCGCAACGACCCGGCGGGGGCCGCCCAGGTCCCAGAGGCACAGGGGGCTGCCTGCAGATCACCCGTGCCTGAGCGTGGACACTGTGGACCCGACAGCTTCGATAGAAGCAGAGACAGAAAAGAATCATACAGAGCCACCACCTCCCAGCCCAGCCCACAACCACCCCAACTGAACTCGGATTGCAACAGCAACTGAAGACCTACACCACACAGAAACAACCAGCTCCAGGGTGAGTATTCCACAGGGGACAGTGTATCCCTCAAGGGAGACCAGAGCTGGAGGGAATCCCCAGACGCTGACCTAGATTCCCTACCCCAACACCCGGACCACAGTACCCACTAAAACTGGGAATTGTTCGAGAACTCCACCAGCCTGTGGAGCACACTCCGCTGGCCAGGCCAGAGCAAGAGTGCCCCTGGAAGGGAGCTTAAATGCCCAAGCCAGGAACAGCGCCCCTGGGTCAAGACTACCAACAGTAGAAGAAAATTGAACTGTGTCCTCCACGTTGCATAACCTAGGTGGTATACACATCAGCACAGGTCTAAGGAGCACGCTCCAGGCGGGGGCCTGAACCAGGCCTGGGGATCCGGTGCCTGAACAACACAACTAACTCCTCCCAACTGAAGTCAAAAGCTGAGCATATGCCTCAACAGAGGGGAGAAAATCAGGAAACAGCACTCCCCGGGAAGCACACCGGTGACAACAAAAGACCTGGAGGCTCAGGACAAGAGAAGCCCAAACCCCACCAAAACTCCACCCATATACCTTAGGCTGGGAATTGGGCAACACAGGCTGCCAGCACCTGATAGTAAGCAGGAGCTCAGGCTGATAAGGCGGCTCAGCAGTAGAGTGATAGTCTTGGATGTACGAGGCCCTGGATCTGATTCCTCAGCATCACAAAAGCAAAAAGGGTCAGAAGTGGTGCTGTGGCTCAAATGGTAGGGTGCCAGCCTTGAGCTGAAGAGCTGAGGGACAGCACCCAAACCTAGAGTTCAAGCCCACAACCAGCCCAAAACAAACAAACAAACAAAAATACATCAGGAGCCCATAGCAGACTCCAGTATTTGGGAGAGTGCATCCAGAGCATCTGATCTTCCCAAGAGCACCCGTAGGAGCAAACACAAGCAGTCTAGGCTGCTCAACCCTTCCAAAGGCGGGAATTGCCAGCAATCTACAGCAGAGAGGCAAGAATCCTAAGTAGGTCAGAACAGCAGCTGGAAATAGGCTCCCAAAAGAACCCAGATCAGGCACAGACTCTCTCTACCAATACAGAATCAGCAACCAAGCAAAGACAGACACACCAGAACAAAATTGCAGAGCAGTCTCCTGAACCCCCATGTGAAAATCACAGAGAAAAATCACAAGGTTTACCACCACCCAGGAGAGCAAGCTCACCTCAAAAGCCAGCAGCCACGCAGGGGAGAGCCCCAGTGGGAGCAAAGCAGGAATGGAAGACAAAAGCTATATCCAAGGGGTGCTGGAGGCAATGACTCAAGAAATAAAGCGAGAAATTGATCAGAAATTGAAAGAGCACAAGGATGAACTATCAAAAGAGATACAGGATACCAAACAAGAGTTGGATGCAAAAATAGAAGCTGCACAAACCTCAGTAAGAAGTGAGATAAACGCCAAATTAGAGGTAATACATACTGAGATAAGTACTCTGAGAACCAACATTGAATCCATAAAGGGATCCATTTCCTCCATGCAAACCACAATAGAAGCCACGGTCAACAGAGTGAATGAAATGGAAGGTAGAGTGTCAGATACAGAAGACAGAATACACCAACTGGACCAAAAAGTGACAGATATGGAAAAATCACTCAAATTAAACCAAAAGGAAATTCAAGAGCCAGCAGATAATGCCAAGAAACTTAACCTTCATATAATCGGAGTGGACGAAGATGAGGAATTCCAGAGAAAGGGAATGCAACACCTATTCAACAAGATAATCAATGAAAAATTTCCCCACCTCAAAAAAGGGCATCTTACCGACATTACAGAAGAGTATAGAACACCCAACAAGCAAGATCCCAGGAGAAACACTTCTAGACACATTATAGTAAAAATGATAGATCTGAATCATAAGGAAACAATCCTGCATGAAAATGAAGAAGGAGCTATTCTACAACGGGAAAAAAATTAGAATCACTGCAGATCTCTCCACACAAACAATGAATGCAAGAAAAGCCTGGGAAAGCACCATAGGAGCCCTGAAAGCCAATAACTGCCAACCCAGACTGATTTATCCAGCAAAGCTAGCATTCACATTTGATGGAGAACTGAAAACTTTTAATAGCGAAAAAAAACTAAATGAATACATAAACATTAAGCCAGCATATCAAAGAATTCTAAGAGGGGGGACACAACCTGAAGAAAGCAACCGGGAACTGGGACCTGCCCTAAAGAGGCATTACTCAAATTCTAACTGAGCAAGCACAAGAGGAAAGGAAAGAAGAAAAACTTAGGAAAACGGAATGGCAGGGACAACAATGCATCTCTCTACACTTTCTCTTAATATAAATGGGCTGAATTCGCCAATTAAAAGAAAACGAACTGAAGACTGGACCAGAAAAAAAGACCCATCCGTCTGTTGCCTTCAGGAGTCCCACCTCTCAGCCAAATATACAAACTCAGAGTGAAGGGGTGGAAAAGGATCTACCAATCAAATGCCCCCAGTAAGAAAGCAGGTGTAGCTGTCCTGATATCTGACAAAATAAACATTTCATTAAAATCAGTACAAAAGGCAAGGACGGACACTACATATTAATACAGGGAACAATCCAAGAGGAGGATATAACCATCATCAACTTATATGCCCCAAATGTTGGTGCACCCAGATATGTTAAACAAATGCTCTCAAACTTACAGAATAAAATAGATCCCAATACGATAATACTAGGAGACTTTAACACACCACTCTCACTAAAGGGCAGGTCTACCAACCAGAAGATTGTCAAAGAAGCTACCGAATTAAGTGAGGCCATACTTCAAGCGGAATTAACTGACATCTACCAAGTATTTCACCCTAAAACAACACAGTACACATTCTTCTCAGCAGCTCATGGAACTTTTTCCAAAATAGACCATATCATAGTTCATGCAAGGAACTTAAGCAAATACAAAGGGATCAACATAATCCCCTGTATCCTATCTGACCACAGTGGAATCAAGCCGGCTTTCAATAACAAAGCATACCGCAGAAATTTCTCTAATACATGGAAATTGAACAGCACACTCCTTAACAATGCCTGGGTAATGGAAGAGATCAGAGAAGAAATAAAACATTTCCTACAACTCAATGTAAATGAAAACACCTCACAAAGAAACTTGTGGGACACAGCAAAAGCAGTCCTGAGGGGCAAATTTATTGCCCTCAGTGCCCACATCAAGAAAATGGAGACAGACCAAGTAAATAATCTCATGCTGCAATTAAAACAGCGAGAAAAACAAGAAAAAATGGGACCAAAAGTTACTAGACGGAGCCAGATAACCAAATTAAGAGCAGAGATTAACCAATTAGAAAATCAGAAAATCATAACCAAAATAAATCAAACAAAAAACTGGTTCTTTGAAAAAATAAACAAAATTGATGGCCCATTGGCAAGATTAATTAAAAAAAGAAGGGCGGAAACACATATTTACAGGATTAGGAATGCCACGGGAAACATCAGAACACGTACCCATGATATCCAAACCATTCTAACAGACTACTTTCAAAAGTTACACTCTCTAAAGGAAGAAAATCTGGCAGAAATGGATGCATTTTTAGAGAAATACAAAAGTTATACTCTCTAAAGGAAGAAAACCTGGCAGAAATGGATGCATTTTTAGAAAAATATAAGTTGCCCAAACTGAGCAAAGAAGAAGTTAACCAATTAAATAAGCCAATATCCTATAACGAGATACAGGAAGCTATCAAAAGTCTTCCAACAAAAAAAAGCCCAGGATCAGATGGATTCACAGCAGAATTCTATAAGACCTTTAAACAAGAACTAATACCCATACTCCTCAAGCTCTTCAGAGAAACAGAGAAGGAGGGAGCCATCCCAAACTCATTCTATGAAGCCAATATCACACTCATCCCCAAACCAGGCAAAGACCCAACCACAAAGGAGAATTACAGGTCAATTTCCTTGATGAACACAGACGCAAAGATCCTTAACAAGATTCTAGCTAACAGAATCCAGAAACACATAAAGAAATTATACACTATGACCAGGTAGGCTTCATCCCAGAGATACAGGGATGGTTTAACATACATTAGTCAATAAATGTAATCCAACATATCAACAGAGCCAAGGTCAAGAATCACATGATTATCACCACAAAAGCAGAAAAGGCCTTTGATAAAATTCAACATTCATTCATGCTAAAAGCTCTGGAGAAAATAGGAATAGAAGGAACATTTCTAAAAACAATAAAAGCCATTTATGACAGACCAATAGCCAATATTATACTTAATGGGGAAATGCTACAGCCAATTCTCCTAAAATCAGGAACAAGGCAAGGAGGCCCACTGTCTCCACTCCTCTTCAATATAGTCCTGGAAACCTTAGCCAGGGCAATAAGGCAAGAAAAAGACATTAAAGGGATCCGCATAAGGAAAGAAGAAGTTAAACTATCCCTTTTTGCAGATGACATGATACTATACCTTCACGATCCCAAAAACTCCATCCCCAAACTCTTAGAAATCATAAATCACTTCGGCAAAATAGCAGGATACAAAATAAACCCACAAAAATCAGTTGCCTTCCTGTACACTGACAATGTACAAGAAGAGAGGGAAATAAAGTGAGCACCCCATTCACAATAACTTCCCCCCAAAATAAAATATTTAGGAATTAACCTAACCAAAGATGTAAAAGAACTATTTAATGAAAACTATAAAAAGTTAAAGAAAGAAATTGCAGAAGACACTAAGAAATGGAAAGACCTCCCATGCTCTTGGATAGGACGACTTAATATAGTGAAGATGGTAATACTGCCAAAACTAATATACAAATTCAATGCAATTCCTATTAAAATCCCAATGACGTACATCACTGAAATACACAAAACAGTCCAAAAATTCATATGGAACAATAAAAGACCTAGAATAGCCAAATCAATTCTAGGGAATAAAGATAATATGGGAGGGCTCTCCATGCCAAACTTCAAACTCTACTACAGAGCTATAATAACAAAGACAGCATGGTACTGGCACAAAAACAGACCCGAAGACCAATGGAACAAAATAGAAGATCCAGAAATAAACCCACAGGCCTACAAGCCAGGTAATATTCGACAAAGGAGCCAAAGACATACAATGGCAGAAACACAGCCTCTTCAACCACTGGTGCTGGGAAAACTGGGCTGCCACATGCAGAAAACTAAATGTGGACCCCAGCCTATCACCATGCACCAACATCAACTCAAAATGGATTAAACATTAAACCTGAATCTCTGAAACTACTTCAGGACAGAGTAGGAGAAACACTTGAACTAATAGGCACAGGAAGGAACTTCCTGAACAGAGTCTCAGGGTCACAACAAGTTGGAGAGAGACTAGACAAATGGGACTACCTTAAAATAAAAAGCTTCTGCACAGCTAAATCTATCGCAACTAAGCTAGAAAGACAACCAATGAATTGGGAAAAAATATTTACCAGCAATATATCAGACTAGGGGTTAACATCCTGTATATACAGGGAACTCAAGAAACTAATCCCTCCCAAACCTAACAAACCAATTACTAAATGGGCAAGGGAACTAAAGAGGGACTTCTCAAATGAAGAAATAAAAATGGCAAAGAAACACATGAGGAAATGTTCATCATCCCTGGTGGTGAAGGAAATGCAAATAAAGACAACCCTGAGATACCACCTTACCCCAGTCAGAATGTCCCACATCCACAAATCAGCCAACGACAAATGCTGGAGGGGATGTGGAGAAAGAGGAACCCTATTACACTGCTGGTGGGAATGTACACTTATACAACCACTTTGGAAAGCAGTCTGGAGGGTCCTTAGAAAGCTAAAGATTGACTTCCCTTATGACCCAGTCATACCACTTCTAGGCATCTACCCTGAACAACAGGAACCAATACACAAGGACACGTGCACCTCCATGTTTATTGCAGCACTGTTCACAATAGCTAGGATATGGAAACAACCCAGACGCCCCACCACAGCTGAATGGATCCAAAAATTGTGGTATCTATACAAAATGGAATATTATGCAGCCATTAGAAAGGACAAAATAATGGCATTTGCAGGGAAATGGATGGAGCTAGATGGAATCATGTTGAGCAAGGTAAGCCAAGAACGAAGAGACAAATGGTACATGGTCTCCCGGATAAGTGGATGCTAAATCCAAAATGTTATGTGATACGACAAAACTAACAGGACTTAAGAAACAAAGAACTCCCACTCATCTGGTTGAACCACTACTAAATATCCCCATGCTGCTGATTACATATATGGTATATAACATGTGAACACCGTTATATGTTACAGACTGTGATAGACAATTGCTCCAGGAAAGTTAGAATGAACTTGTGACTTTAAATGAGCATCATTATTCCACAATACTGTGAAATTCCGGAAATTATGTAATCACTTAATCACAATAAAAAAAAAAAAAAAGAAGAACCTCAGGGAAGGTAGGGAGGGAGGGGACGGTAGGGGGAAAACAATCGAGGGGGTAACAATGTTCAAGAGGAAGTGTGCTCATTACTTCACTCATGTAACTGTAACCCTCTTTATAGTATCTTTACAATAATAAAAAAAAAAGAGCTCAGGGACAGTGGACAGGCTCTGAGTTCAAGCCCCAGGACTAGAAGAATAAATCGTTCTTGGAGGGTTTTTTTTGGCTTTGTAAACAATTTATTAATTGCGATAAGCATAACATGGGCCTCTTTCCTGGCCACCAATGAGCCATTAGATGTCCCTTGAATTTGGGCCAACTCCTAGCAGCCTATGCCCTACCCGACCCCCAGTTTAACTTTCCCATCACCTGGCAGATGGAGTCCTGAGAGAAGGGCACCTGGCCACTTACTTCTGGTGGCTGCCAAGGCTTTCGAGAGTCAGTATGTCACATAGAGAGTCATTATCTGCATCAATCCACAGAAGAAAGTGAGGGAGCACTCCTCACCTGAGCCTGGGAGCTGTGGGTGGATCTGGATGTGGGGCATCTTTGGCAGGATAAGCTCCTTGAGGGAGTACACTATGGGGTCGGGAACCCTGACCTCTCCTCTGGCAGTTTCCATGCTGTCTTCAAGTTGCAATTCTTCAAAACCTTTCTGCTCCTCCCTCATTTCACCCACCACAGGCCCTGAGGCATCTGAAGCAGTGTTGGTGGTGGGGGGATCAGCCTGTACTGGCATCTGGAGACTGCTGTCTGTGGCTTCCCCTGCTGGGAGCAACTGCAGCTCCCGCAGCACTCTCCTCCATCTTCTCTTGGGACAGCCACTGCAAACACTTGGCTTTCTCCCAGCACAGCTCATGCAGGACCAACATCTGCTCTTTACACACCAAAAGGGACTCTTCGATGGTTCAGATGTGTGCTGACAGCTGGCTGTATCCATGGTGGAGCTCACTTGCTGGACTCTGGAAGTCCACCTCATCAGGCAGGTCATGGATGAAGCAGACATCCCATCCCCAAACATATTGTATTGACAGCTCATGGGGGAGAGGGCCTGTGGCTCCAGCTTAGTCTGGCACTGAGCTGCCTGGTGGTCCGGGTGCCTACAGCCGGCCTGCTGCTCCTGTTGACGGATTTTCCCCCTGTGGATCTCAGCCTCCAAGTGTGCTAACAGAGCCTAGTCCATCTATCAGACAGCATGGAATGTGGGCGTGGCAACAATTCTTGTATCCCATTGGTCAGAAAGAACCATGAAATAATGGGGGTGTGGCTGGAATCCTCTGATGCACGCAGAATGGTCAGAGTCAAGATGACAGTGGCCCCCTAGCCCCTTTCCCAGGGAACTCTGTCCAATTGAGTTGGGGACAAAAGGGTGACCTGCTTTAGCTTGATGGCTACACAGATTGTTGTGTATGTCTGTTTCTTGCCAGTCCTGGACCTTTAACTCAGGAGCTGGGCACAGTCCATGAGCTGCTTTTGCTCAAGGCTAGCCCTATGCCAGTGGAGCCATACGGCTCTACTTCTGGCTTTGTTGGCACTGAAGTTAGACAGGGGTCTCAAGGACTTTTCTGCTTAGGGTGATTTTGACCATGACCCTCCTATCACAGCCTTGTAAGTATCAAGGAGGACTGCTGAGAGCCACTGGTACCTGCCTAATCACTGGTCTTGCTGATGTTCTTGGACAGACCAGTGAGTTCCCTATCCTCAGGTTGAAGTGGTGGGAGCTGGAGCCCACAGTTTGAATCCTGGTCCTGCCACCTCCAAATGGCAGGTGGGAGATCCTAAGAAACTCATTCCTATCCATATGAATACCAATGGAATGTGATGTATATCATGATTGAATGGGCAGTTCTTGAATGATTCTAGGATAAAATTATACACAATTATTTTATAGGACACTGATTGAGTTTAATTAATACTTGATGAAGATTTAAACAATCACATTCATTAAATGGGGGCATAATGAAATACCTAAGTATTGGGTGTCACATAGTATAGAGATGCCATATTTTCTGCCCGGACTTTCTTTACTTAATTGCTATGTAGAATTTTCTGAATGTACTTTGGAATATGCAACAAGGATATATTATACCTTACCTGGAAATCAATTATTCAAACAGTTTTTTAAATCAAACATGCCTATAGCAAAATAAAGAGGTAAATCCAAATTATGTGCATTTAAAGATAATGCTAGGTTAGTCCTCTTCTCACATTCCTCATTCCCTTGAGAATAATACACATTGTAAGGAAATGCTTAGAAAGTTTTGGAAAAATAGGTTGACTTTAAACTAGTGAGTTACTCTATGCTGAATCTTGTTTATATCTAGAAAAGGTAAATTCTCACCTTATCATTTTTCTTAGGTTTATACTCAGGTTTAATCTCCGATGGGTGACAAATAAAGATATAAACATTTTTTAACAGTGGCTAAATTAGGCTGAGGAATCTAGGTACAACTATACTCATGCAGGTAAGCCTCATCAGTAATGAGACCATGATATCAAAATGATAACCAATGCTTATTGGTGTCAGGCTTATGAGATTTTGTGTATTATTAACAGTGGTGGGATGGGAAGGTGGCTCAGTGGTAGAGCGCTTGCCTTGCATGCAAGAGGCCCTGGGTTTGATTCCTCAGCACCACATAAGCAAAAGGAAAAAACGCCGGAAGTGGTGCTGTGGCTCAAGTGGTAGAGCGTTAGCCTTGAGATGAAGAGCTGAGGGATAGCACCCAGGCCCAGAGTTCAGGCCCCACGACTGGACCCCCCAAAAAATAAATAAATAAAACAGGGTTATTAGATTTGTTTTGTAATGAACATCATTTCATGGGTTAGGAACTGAAGTTAGACATTAAACTCAGAACTAAATTGAAGGAGGAATCCAAAATTAGTCACCAAGATATACATCATTAACACAGTATTTTAAAAATGCAAGCTAAAGGAAATAATTTATGAAAAAAATCAACATTTACAGTAAATACAGAATCAGCATAACTGGTATTTCTTTTATCCCAGTTGCAATACGGCTTGCATGATGACTTTTCTGATTATATGTTTAGTTAGGTCTTGATATTTATTTGAAATTCTGTTCTTTCATATAATCATTTGTCAGATCAAAGAGGAAATTAATTCCATGCCAGAGTCAACATTCATAATAATGTTACATTTGTATCCTGCTATTTTGCCAAAGTTTCAAATCACTTTGAGTATCTTGGATCTTTTTTGGATCTAACTAAATAGGTATGCAATTTTGTCTGTACTAGAAAGATTTTGACCACCACTTATTAAAATAGTATTTTCCAGAAACTACTTCTCTCTTTTCATGAGATTTTTAATGTCATTTATATCATGGGTTGATGTTTTTCTTTAATTAATCCACATTCAGTCTTCTACAATATGTAATTTGGAGTAGTTTAAAATTATATACACTCAGGTACACGGCTCAGATTCTATTATTTGCATATTTTGTTCTTGTTAAATCAGTAGGATTTAGATCTCAATATGGATACTATTGGACTTATTGGTTGCATTTCTGAATTTTTTAAGTATGTGATGATTTTTGTTATTTTATTCGTTTAAATATGTGCAGCTCTCACTCCACATACAGTCACATTTGTTTTAAACAATTTGATCCATTCACGTGATTTGCTATATTAGGTTCATCTAGATGAATTTAATTACTAATTAACACAACCGTACTTCTGAGACACAGTTATCTTTATGGATCTACTCAAGGGTAACATGTATTTGAGGATTTTGTGATTCCAAACAACCGGACACAACATGTTTTTGTTCCTGGGGGAGTTCTACTTTGTTGGTTGTTTTTCCAGCTGTGGTGACTTCAACGTATGTGTGCATTTTATTTCAATTGTTATATGTCTATATTTTGTTTCATATAACAGAAAGTACATAAATAATCAGTGATTTAGAACTTTTCCAAATAGATTTCTAAGAGATGCTTGAAGTTTTGTGACATCTGGTACCGGGTAGGTTTTGTTAGTGGAAGGGGTAGCAGAATAACAGAGACATTCTTTGACATGATTGGAATTCTTCCTCCTTTTGCCTCACTATTTTCAATAGTATTACTTCAAAGCCTTTAGTGGAAAGAAAATAATTTTGTCTGTATGAACTTATAAATTTTGCATTAATTAGGACACATTACACTTTTACACTTTCCTTCTTTTAAAATCACAGATGCAAATTTATAATGCTAAAATACCATCTAATAATTTATATGAAATGGTCCAAACTATTTTTGCTTCACACTGTATGTAATATAGATATGTAATAGTGAGTAATTTAGTATGTAATAATTGACTTTGGGGAAAGTCAATTACAAGGGATTTGTGATACTGAGCAATAGTAAAAATTATGTTTGTTTCTATTAAAAACTTTACAGTTACATCTAAAAATAACTCATAGTTATAAACTAATGCTAAAAAGTAAGATTGTTTATTGGAAAAAGCCAGAAGTTTCAATAAGCTTGCTTTTTACAAATTGACTTGGATCTGGGCTTTGGTGGCTCATGCCTGTAATCCTAGCTACTCAGGAGTCTGAGATTGAGGATGGTGGTTCAAAACCAGCCTGGGCAGAAAAGTCTGTAAGACTCTTATCTCCAATAACCCACTTGAAAAGTAGAAACAACAATGTAGCTCAAGTGGTTCAGTGGAATCAATGAGCTGAAGAGCTGAGAGATATCGCCAAGGCCCAGAGTTCAAGCCACACGACCAACAACAACAACACAAAAAATTGACATGGATTTTTACTTTATTATTTCATGATTTTTATTGTGAAAATACATAGAGAGGGGTTACAATTACATGAGAAAAGTAACGATTACATTTCTTATCAAGCATTGTTGCCCCCTACTTTGTTTCCCCTTCCCATCCCTTCCCATCCCCTCCCACCCAAAACCAACCCATGCACCAAAGTTGTAAAGTTTGTTTTCTGACATAACGTGTTATACATCTGATTGTTGCAATGGGTCCACTTGTATCTCTATTTAAAGAATTTGTTTTTCCCTTCTCCTCCACAAATTATACCAACATCAAATACAGTGAAAACAGGGATTATACCATGGGGGAAGGACATAAAAAGCAACAAAGAAATCATCTTATAAATAAGCTAGAAACAATACCAAGAGGAAAAAAAACATTTGAGTCCTTATCTTGGGGTTCATTTCATCTAACATCAACTTATCTGACCGTTTCTGCTTGTCTCACAAATATACTAGTTATTGCAAATAAGGGAAACCGTGGGACCTATATTTTTTGGGCCTGGCTTACTTCACTTAATATAATTTTTTCCAAGGCCTTCCATTTCCTAACAAATGGGACAATGCCATTCTTTCTGATGGAGGCCTAGAATTCCATTGTGTAAGTATACCACATTTTCTTGATTCATTCATCTACTGAGGGGCATCTGGGTTGGTTCCATATCTTAGCTATGGTAAATAAGGCTGCAATAAACATAGTTGTGCTGGTAAGCTTTAGTATCGTCATGTTTGTGATCATTTGGGTAAATGCCCAAAAGTGGTATTGCTGGATCATAGGGGAGCGCTGTGTGGAGTCTTTTGGGGAACATCCATACTGCTTTCCAAAGTGGTTGAACAAATTTACACTCCCATCAACAATGCAGTAAGGTTCCCTTCTGTCCACATCCCCTCCAGCTTCTGATGTTATTAGAGTTCTTGATTATAGCCATTCTAACTGTGGTGAGGTGGTATCTCAATATTGTTTAGATTTGCATTTCTTTTATGGTTAGGGAATTTGAGTATTTCTTCATGTGTCTATTGACCATCCTTCTTTCTTCTTCAGAGAAGTTTCTCTTTAAGTCTTTAGCCCACTTATTTATTGGGAAGTTGTTTGAGGATTTGTTGTTAGATTTACTTTTGTGAATTCCTGGTACATTTTAGATATAAAACCCTTGTCTGTTGTATGGCTAGTGAAGATCTTCTCCCAATCCTTGGGTTTTCTATTGATCTTGCTAGATTTATCCTTTGCCATGCAGAAGCTCTGCAATTTCATGCAATCCCATTTGTCTAACCTTTCTTTGATTTGTTGTGTTTCTGGGTCTCTATTAAGAAAATTTTGGCCTGTGACAAGGAGACCTAGGGTGTCTGCTGTGACTCCAGGTCTTTGATCCATTTGGAGTTTATTCTGGTGCAGGGTGATATGTAAGGATTTAGCTTTATTTTTCTATGAGTGATTGACCTATTGTGCCAGCCACTTACTGAAGAGGCTTCCTTTCTTCCATTCTATTTTTTTAGCTCCCTTATTGAAGATTAGATGGCTATATGTCTGTGGGTTAATTTCTGGGTTTTCACTTCTATTCCATTGGTCCTGAGATCGGTTCTGGTACCAATACCATGCTGTTTTGATTACTATGGCTCTGTAGTAGAGTTTGAAATTTGGTATTGATATTCCTCCAGCACTATTCTATTAAGGATTGTTTTTGTTATTCGAGGTCTTTTATTGTTCCATATGAATTTTTGGATTGCCTCTTCTATTTTCTTGAAGAATGAGGTTGGAATACTCATAACTATCACATTGAATTTGTACATAGCCTAGGGAAGTGTTGCCATTTTCATGATGATGATCTTTCCAATCCAGGGATGTTTTCCCACTTTCTAAGTTCTGTTTTGATTTCCTTTTTTAGGTTTTTTAAGTTTTCATCATAGAGATTTTTACTTCTTTGGTTAAACTAACTCCTAGTCATTTCATTTTTTGTGGGGCTATTACGAATGGAGTTGTTTTGCTTATTTCAGCCACGCTATTCTCATTGTTGGCATATAGTAAAGCCATTGATTTTTGAGGGTTAACATTATACTCTGCTACTCTGCCAAAGTTTTCAATGAGCATGAGTGATTTGGGAGTGGATTCTGTGGGAATCTTTAAATATAAGATCATATCATCTGAAAAGAGGGAGAGTTTTACTTGATCTTTACCTATTTGGATCCTCTAATGATTGCCTCTTGTGTTATTGCTGTAGCTAGGTATTCTAATACTAAATTGAAGAGAAGTGGAGAGATTGGACATCCTTGTTTCATTCTTAAGAGGAAATGGCTTTAGTTTTTCACCATTACGTATAATGCTGGCTGTAGGTTTGTCATATACAGCCTTTATTGTTTTGAGGAATGTTCCCTGGATTCCTAATTTTTCCAGAACCTTCATCATAAAGGGGTTTTGGAACTTGTCAAATGCTTTTTTCTGCATTTATTGAGATAATCATGTGGTTCTTATCCTTGCTCTTGTTGATGTGATGAATTATATTAATTGATTTGCATATATTTAACCAGTTTTGCAACCGTGAAATGAATCCTGTTTGATCGTGTTGTATGATTTTTTGGATGAATTGTTGAAGTAGGTAGGCCAAAATTTTGTTGAGAAGTTTTGCATCAATGTTCATCAAAGAAATGTGTCTATAGTTCTGTTTCTTTGATGAGTCCCTGCCTGGTTTTGGGATGAGGGTTATGATGTCTTCATAGAATGAGTTCAGTAGTGCACTTTCTCTTTCAATTTCATTGAAAAGTTGGAGGAGTATTGGTGTGAGCTCTGCTTTGAAGTCCTTGTAGAATTTCACTGTAAATCCATCTGGTCAAGGGTTTTTCTTAGATGAGAGTACTCTTATTGATGTTTCTATTTCAATGCTTGATATGGGTCTGTTAAGTTGGTTTAACTCATCTTGGTTTAGTTTTGTCATGTCAATATTTGATAGGAAAAGGTCTATTTCTACCAGATTCTCAAACTTATTAGCAAAAGCTTTGAGAAGTATTCCCTTATAATGTTCTGTATCTTGGATGTTTCTGTGGTGATGTTTCCATTCTCATCTCTGAGTTTATTTCCTTGTATGCTCTTCTTCTTCCGATAAGATTTGCTAAGGGTCTGTCAACTTTTGTTAACTTTTTGAAGAACCAACTCTTTGTTTTGTTGATTCTTTCTAGGTTTTTTTGGATTCTAATTAGTTTAATTCTGATTTAAATTTAATTATTTTTTCAATCTACTGGATTGGTGTTTATTTTGTTGCTCTTTTTCATGAAGGTTCAGATGTCTAATTAAATTGTTGTTTTCAGATCTCTCTAATTTGTTGATGTAGAAACTCAGAGGTACAAAATTGCCTCTGAGAACTGCATTTCCTGTGTCCCAGAGAAGCTGGCAATTTATGTGTTCATTTTTGTTGAATATCACGAACATTTGCATTTCCTTTCTAATCTCTTCTATGACCCATTGGTGATTCAACAGTGTGTTGTTCAGCCTTCATGTGTTACAGGACTTTTCTTTGGTGGCTTTTAGTGTTGAGTTCTAATTTTATTCCCTTGGATGCTGTTTCTTGGCCTTTATTGTGGTCTTATTGGTTTTCTATGTGTAGGACATCTTTAAGTATCTTTTGTAAGTCTGATTTGGTGGTTCTAAAAGCTTCTTGTATCTGAATAGGCTTATCTTTTTGCATGTTTGGAAAGTTCTCTACTAAGATTCTGTTACATAAAATTTCTAAACCATTAACTTCTGTCTCTAGGTGTTCCTCTACACCCATTATCCTCAGGTTAGGCCTTCTGATGGTGCCTTCCAAATGTTGAATAGATCTATCATATTTCTTGGATTTGTCTTGGATCGTTATACATTCTTTCTCTATAATATCTAGGCTGTCTTTTATCCCTGAGATTCTATCTTCTGCATGGTCTAACTGACTGTCAAGATTTTCTACTTTGCTTTTTATTTCTTTTCCTTCTAATTGTTTGGCTTTGATGGATTCAAATTCTTTGTTGGAGCTTTGTTTTAGGTCTTGTATGAACTTTACTTCCTTAATTTGGTGTTCAGTTTTTATTCTCAAATCACTTAGATTATTCCTTATGGTTTCCTAGGACTCCCATTCCTTTTATTGGGCTCCATTGGGCATTCCCTCTGAATTCATTCAACTGTCTATTCATAGATTCCATCAATGCCTTTATTGATTTAGTCTATTGTCATCCCTCTCTCGCAATTCCTGTATTACTCTTTGATTAGCTTCCTCACAATCATGCAATTCCTGTCTTTCTCTTTGACTGATCTCAGCCTTCTCATGTGATTCCTGTATTTCGCTTTCACTGTTCTCTACCTGTTCATGCAATTCCTGTATTAATCTTTGAGTAGCTTCCTCATGTTCATAAGATTCCTGTATTAATCATTGGTTTGCCCCCTGTTACTCTCTATCACACTCACAGAGTCCTTTGCAAGTTTTCAATCTATTCATTCACCATGTTTACAAGGAGTGTTTGTAGAGCTTTTTGGGAACTCTTCTCTGGATTATTCATTAACTAATCGGTCTCCTGATTATCATGAGTGGGAATTCATATACCCGGACTTGCCATTTTTCTTGTTTTTTTGGCTTGTTTTGCCCATTTGGTATGAAGGTAAAACCAATTTTGTGCTAGAACACTATTTTAAGGCAAGCATCAACTGGAGTTCTGTAGTTGCACAGTCAAAATGTCTGCAGATACAATTTAGTTCATCAGATACAATCTATTCAACATCAAACAACCATGAACTAAGGGGCTAATAAATGCAAAAAGGATTTGACACACCAGAATTTATTAGGTTTAGGGAGAAATGTGGAGAAAAATGGGATTAGAGGGATGTGGAGAGGTAAGAGAAGAGTGAATTTAACCAAGTCCTAATTTCTGAGCGGGAAATGGATTGGACAGAATGATAGTAGAGAGATTTTAAAAAATAAAGAAAAAAATGGATAAACAAAAATTTAAATTTAAGAAGTGAAACACTTAAAAATTATGTAAATTTAAAGAAATGATATTGAGAGAAGAAAAGGATAGGATGAGATGAGAGGACGGATAGAAAGGAAACATGAAAAACTAAAAAGTTAAAAGTTTTAAAATTAGTTACTTGAAAATTATATTGGTATAAAGAGATAATACTGCCATTAAAGAAGTTAAGCCTAAGGCGTTTTGAATAGAGTAATAAATTTCTGGATTAAGTATGAACACAATGGGGAATAAGGTCTAATAATCGACCACAGGTAAATATCTGGGGATGAGCAGAACGGCAATTAACTCAAACAAAAAAAGAAGAAAGAGAGGAAAAATGAAAACAATAAAAAAGGACCAAAAGGTCAGAAGAGATTAAACACACACACACACACACACACACACACACACACACACACACACACACACACACACACCAAAAATAAAATATATGAGAAAAAATTAACATCAAACACTTAAAAAAATAAAAATTGAAAAAAAAGGTTAAAATAGAGTTCTTTGATTTTTTTTTTTTTTTTTGGGTGGGGGTAATGGGATGACACTGTATCTCCCCTGTGTCCATAACCAGTCTCTTGGTTATGCTTGCTTATGCTTGTGTGCTTGTGGTGTTTGGTTTTCGTTTTGCTTGATTGATATCTTAAGTTAGTTTTTTTGGGCAGGCAGAAAAATGCTCTGCTTTACTCAGGATTTTGTGATCCTCCTCCCAGGCTATTTCAGTGGGAGGGAGATCTGCTTTGAGTATCACAAAAGAGGGAGATGGCTGTTTCCTCCAGTGTGAAGATGCTGTGATGAGTCGAGGTTCTGGGTAGGGTTGAGGCCTTTTAGGAAACAATAGCTTTTCCCTGAGGCGCAACTCCTGAAATACTCATGGAACCCATTCTCAGGGTTTATGTTTACTGAGCTTCAATTGTTTGTCTAGGCTACTCTAATGAGGGGCAGCCTTTAGCTTTGTTTACCCTGTGAAGGAAATCACTCCTCTGAGGACAGAGCTACCACTGGCTGGGTGGGGTGACATTCCCCTGGGTGGAGCTGACCCTGGCAGGTCATCTCTACTTCCTGTGACCTGCTAAATGACTCTTTTGTTTTCTTCCAAAGCCTGAGTTGGAGCTATCTGCTCAGCCCTGAGTAGCACAGTATCATAGATGGAGATCTCTGGTGGTGGGGGGGGGAGGCCTTCCCTCCTCTGCTCCCTGAGGAGTGAGGATGTCAGGATTCTACTCATGCTGGAGTGTTGGTTCCTGGGTCGTCTCTGGTCTGTGATCTGCAGGATGAAGATATCTGCTCCTTGTCAGTTCTTGCTGGTGTTGAGTAGAATGTGCTCACCGGCCTCGTCTGGGGCCTTTGTTGTGGACTCTCTCTGTAGATATGGTGGCTATAGGCACTGACGCTTTCCCTACTGATGCCACAGCTGTGGCTACTGGCAAGTGCTCAGGTCTGTCATCTTGCCTGGATTTTCCCTCTCTTGCCAAATTCTCTGTACTGTGATGGCACACTAACTGCTTTCTATGCAAGAGCTTGTTTACCCTCCAGCTTTTCGTCTTCCATCTTCCCCCAAATCCTCATGGTTTTTTATGAGTGGTTTTTTAGTGAAAAATGTTTTTGGTGTTTATATTTTCAGTTGGCATAAAATGAGCCTACTTTTGTCTTAATTTAATAAATAAAACTCTCTGATTCTATGACAGCATAAACTTTTTGGGTAATGGTTAAGACTAGGTTGCCTTTCTGAAAAAAATAATCTTACCACCCAAAAAAGAGGAACAAAAAGAAAATAAAATATGACAGGAAACTTATAAATCTTAATGGACTAATAGTCTGTTAGTTTGTTTTAACTTTTACTGAAAAATTAAAGTAAAACTTGACAATGTTTTATTAACATATTTAAATTTCTTCATCCTTTTTATTTAAGATTCACTTTAAAAAGAAATTCAACAGGTGACAATGTTTTTTTTTCTGACTTTTCCAAAGAAATGATCATTTCATCATTATAGTGTATAGCACAATATACCCAGAAAGCATTAGTTAAGGAAAAAAATTCCTATTCTTTGGTTTGCTTCAGTGTGTATCTAAAGCTGCATATCACATCTTACCCACCCTATTGTCAGTCTTCTCATTTGAAATATTTCAATAACTTTTCATTCCTTGATTTGTCAGCCAGCAAATCTTTATAAAACAACATGCTTTCATTCATTGTGCTTTCCAAAATGTATCTCACAAATGCCTAGAACGAAGCACAATCAAACATCTGTGGAGTTTTCCACCTAGAGTACAAAGTAATCACTTTCCATACTCCTTAGAACCAGCTGTTCACTGGCATTAATTGCTCTGTCACTTCCATGATTTAAAACAACAGCATTTGACAATGGCGTACATTTTAATTGGTTTACCACATTTGGTTCGTTTTCAGCAAGGACTGTCTTCACGGAAGATGGTAATAGATGAGGTTTGCAATTATGTATTTTAAAAGGGCTCTAGGTTGTGGATATTGAATATCCATTTCAGTGACTAAATATTTAAATTAAATCCTATAAAGTATACTCCTTCAATTTTCTGGCTAAAGTGTTCTACAATCTATCTATCTATCTATCTATCTATCTCTATATATATATATATAAATATATATATATATATATATATATATATATATATATATATATATTGTCGGCCGTGGGGCTTGAACTCTGGGCCTGGGCACTGTCCCTCAGCTCTTCCGCTCAAGGCGAGTGCTCTACCACTTGAGCTACAGCACCACTTCCGGTTTTCTGGTGGTTTATTGGAGATAGGAGTCTCACGGTCTCTCCTGCCCCAGCTGGCTTTGAACCGCAATCCTCAGATCTCAGCCTCCTGTGTAGCTAGGATTACAGGTGTGAGCCACCAGCGCCCAGCCAATCTAGATATTTTTAAAGGAAATATTGTACGTTGTTTCCTTGGTGATAATGTAATTGGAAGACTTAACATTTTCATGCACCATTGCCATCTTAAATGAAGTAGATGTACATGGGTTTGCATACAGAACTTTTGGAACAGCATTAATGTTGAATCTTGGATGGAATTTGATTGGGAATTGTGGCAAGTTTTCATGGTATGAGAAGAAAAAGGCCACACTAATATTTTATCTGCTACAATGCTATATTAGTTTATTCAAACACACACATACACACATATACACAGATATACACATGTGTAGTATGAAGACCCAGTCAGTATGCAAGAAAATATTTTAATTGGAATTCCATAAGATATTTAGTCTGCTGAGATCTAATTAGAATTTGTAGACATATCTAGTTGCTTCAATCCCTGGACAAGTCATTATCATTGGTGAAGGTGTTGCCATTTGAATTTAGAATGCCCCAGAAAGACCTATGTGTTAAAGAAAAATGACTTACCATTTCCTCCCAGACTGTAGAGAATACCTGAATAGTTCTTTTGGAGATTAAGTTCTTCAGAGTGAAACCTATGAGAACATGGACTGTCATCTACTTTCTTCTTTTCTCTTTAATCATTCTAGGTCAAAAACATTTCTTTTTGACATACTCCCCACCTTGACATTGTCTTGTCATAGGCCACCAAAGCCATAAAACCAATTGAACATACACTCAAACCTTCAAACTTATAAATCTGAGTAAGCCTTTCTGCTTATTAAATGGACAATATCACTTATTATGATAGGTTATAAAGCTAACACAGAAATCTAGTCTTTCTAACAAGGTAAAGTATATAAAAATGCTTCATTATAAAATATCTAACTCCAAGTTGTATTTTGTGTTTTTGTTTCTGTAGATCCTAGAGCTTAAACTCACGGCCTGAATGGTGCTTTTGTGTTCAAGGCCAGTGTGCTACATAAAATCTGACCTGGAACTCCATTTCTCCTGGTGGTTAATTGGAAATAAGAATCTAATGAACTTTCCTATGCAGGCTGTCGTATTCATGTTGCATACTTTATGTAATGCCGATTCTCAACATTGTATAGATGCTCCAACTACAATATAAAAAAAAACTTAAAACATACTAAGGATATTTGTAAAGTATAAAATGAAGGAAAAATTTTCATCCTTTACAAATCTATGCAAAATCTATGCTAAACAATTGATATTTTACTGTACCTTTCCTGCAACCAGTTTGATATAGTTTAATACTTGTCACACCAAGTTTCTCTGTATTCTACTGGATATTTACTTTTTCACGTATGTGTGTATATGTATACATATATGCATCTATCTATATATGTTTCAATGTGGATCATCGGACTTGAAGCTGCTTTGTTTTGCTGTTCAGCAATTGAACCTTTCCGCCTCATTCTGTGACAATATCTGTGCTCATTCTCATCATTCCTTTATTTACCAAATCATCACCTTCTAAAATCAGCTTCATTTCTTGGGTAAGTTTACCAATCAGTCCAACCAATATCCACCCAGAGGGTCTTAATAAATCAAGTTTTAAGGAAGAAGATAACATGAAGTGACAACTACAGAAATTCTACAGAGACCTGACATCTTTCACATTTCTGCTTTCCTTCTCTTCTCATTCTTCAAAAGCATTGACTAACACTATAAATATACTGCAATTATAAGTTAAGGGTCAGTGGGGTTTTTCCCAACCTGAAGCCTTCTTTTCCGTGATTCTTGACATAAACTTTTTGGGAGATTTTTTGGATTGTGAGGGGATTCCATCCAAAACAAAGCCATGTATATCAAGAAAATCAATATTTTCAACTCAGAGTACTAAACAAAAGAGGGAGAAAATTAAGGTTAGCTATATATGTTAAGCACAAATATAGGCAATATCAAGATATCTTGAAATTGTATACTTTTTATTGGATAAAGTGGCTCAATCCTGTAATATTATCTACTTAGAAAACAGAGATTAGAGTATTGCATTTCCAGGCAAGCCCAGACAAAAAAAGACTTTTCAGAAACTCTAACCATTTGCTGGTTGCAATGTGTTTTGCTTGTGTTTGGAGGACTACAGTCCAAGCAGGCCCAGCATAGTGATACTACCTCAAAATAAGCAATCAAATTACAATCTGCAGGTATGGCATAGTAGAGATGCCAAAGTTGTAAAGTTCCTTTCGTTGCTGCAATTGGTACTTGTGGAGGTGGGAGAGAAGGGATGGTGGGGGAAAAACAAAGGAGGAGGTAACAATGCTTGTTAAGAAATGTACTCATTAACTTGCTCATGTAAATGTAACCCCTCTGTGCAGTATTTTTAAAATAAAAAAAATGTATAAAAATGTTCTGAGATTGAAGAGTTCATTTCCCTTATTTTACCCATATAATATCGTTAACAAATAAATTAATGCAAAACACTGACATGAAGGTATTATGAATAAATCTGTGTGTTTGTTCATGAGTGCACACGTGTTGGTGTGATCAGAATTTGAATTCTGGGCTTCAAGGTCTTGCTAGGCCTTTCCTCTCTAGATTGGTGAGCTATTATATGAGCTACATCTCCACTCCTGGCTCTTTGCTAGTTCATTAAAATTTTTGAAAAATAATCTCAAATATTTTTTTTGCCCTGATTGGCTTCCAATTGTTCTCCACAGATCTCAGCCTCCTGAGTAGATATCTCAAGTAGACAAGATTACAGGTGTGACCAACCAGCACAAGGCTGTCAGAATAATTTTTTTTTAATTTTATTTTATTTTATTTGAGAACATACTGTACAGAGGGGTTACAATTACATGGGCTGGATAATGCATACATTTCTTACCAAGCATTGCAGCCTCCTCCTTTGTTTACCCTTCACCTCCCTTCCCAGCCTCCCCCCTCCCCCCCCCACCCAATCATACCCCCCCTCCCCCCCACACAGACATTGTAAAGCTGGTTTTGACATGACATTTGTACTTCTCATTGTTGCAACAGGTCCACCTGAATCCTTAAACGACTTGTTTGTCCCCGTCTCCTCCACATGTTATACTGACATCAAATATAGTGAAAGTGGGGGGTTACACTGTGGGGGAGGGACATACAAAGCAACAAAGAAATAATCTTATAAATGCGTTAGAAACACATGCATGAAAGAAACAAAAACATTAAAATACATATTTGAGGGTTCGTTTTCCTAACATCACATTCTCTGACTTTTTCCGCTTGACTCATACGTATACTAGATATTGCAAATAAGGGAAACCATGGGACCTATGTTTCTTTAGGCCTGGCTTACTTCACTTAATATAATTTTTTCCAAGCCTTTCCATTTCCTAACAAATGGGGAAATGTCATTCTTTCTGATGGAGGCATAGAATTCCATTGTGTATATATACCACATCTTCTTGATCCATTCATCTACTGAGGGGCATCTGGGTTGGTTCCATATCTTAGCTATGGTAAATAATGCTGCAATAAACATAGTTGTGCTGGTGGCTTTAGTGTGGCCTTGTTTGTGATCATTTGGGTAAATGCCCAAAAGTGGGATTGCTGGGTCATTGGGGAGCTCTATGTGGAGTCTTTTGAGGAACCTCCATACTGCTTTCCAAAGTGGTTGAACAAGTTTACATTCCCACCAACAATGAAGTAAGGTTCCTTTCTGTCCACATCCCCTCCAGCATCTGTTGTTAGAGTTCTTGATTTTTGCTGTTCTAACTGGAGTGAGGTGATATCTCAATGTTGTTTTGATTTGCATTTCTTTTATGGCTAGGGATGTTGAACATTTCTTCATTTGTCTATTGGCCATCCTTCTTTCTTCTTCAGAGAAGCTTCTCTTTAAGTCTTTCGCCCACTTACTTATTGGGCAGTTGTTTCTTTGAGGATTTGTTGTTGGGTGGTTTAATTTTTTGAGTTCCAAGTATATTTTAGATATGAGACCCTTGTCCGTTGTATGGCTAGTAAAGATCTTCTCCCAGTCCGTGGGCTTTCTATTGATCTTGCTAGCTATGTCATTTGCCCTGCAGAAGCTCTGCAAACTTATACAATCCCATTTGTCCAACCTTTCTTTGATTTGTTGTGTTTCCGGGTCTCTATTCAGAAAATTTCGGCCTGAGCCAAGGAGACCCAGGGTTTCTCCTATTCCATCCTGTAATGTTTTCAGAGTGTCTGCTTTGAGTTCAAGGTCTTTGATCCATTTGGAGTTGATTCTGGTGCAGGGTGATATATAAGGATCTAGCTTTAGTTTTCTACATGTAGTTAACCAGTTTTGCGAGCACCATTTACTGTCAGAATAATTTTAAAAGTAGAAGAAAATTTACTTCATGGGGGCCTGTTATTATCATCTCCTACTTTTAAAGCACTTTGCTTTAAAAGTAAATGTGAATTTATTAAATTAAATGTAAATTTATTTCTCTTTTGGATTCTTAAAAGACAGAAAGTGATGATATTTAAAAGTTTTGGTACTTTTTAAAAAGAAAAATGGATGTGTAGGACAGAAGAAATTTGGCTGTATTTGAAAATCAATTTATAAGCTCAATTATGTACATGATAACGCAATGTCGCCAACACAGTCTGTGCTGAAGTCAAATTGTGACAGAAAAAATCATCATGGGGAATAATTGCTATGCTATTATTTCTTGGGCAATATGAATATTGAATTTAGAGTGTAAGAGAATGGTGAGATTTTACCTACCTTTTCTGTAATTGCTGAAAGATTTTTGGAAACTTTGATTCATTTCCTTCCTCACTGTGTGTCTTTGGGCCATTCACTTAGTGCCTTTAATTACAATTTTCCCAACACTAAAATGGTAATAACATTAGCATTATAGCAAATGTTATCTTAAGAATTAAGAGAAATAAAACTTGTGAAAAATTTAACATAAACTTCTATGAATGAGCTTTGAGTTTAGCCAACAGTTTTTAAAATACTAAATAAAATGTATTACAGAAACCATTACATGTAGTGAGCAACCGGAAGTAATGTTACCTATTGACAATGCTCTGCTTCCAAGGAACCGAGGTGGATAACTTCTCATGCTGTAAATCAAAATGGTTATCTTATGTTTTGATAGTGTAAAAATATCAGGGACATTATAAAGAAGGAATGTTGTAGACAGATGTGAAGTCCATATGAAAATGTACAAAACTGATAAAACGTAATCGTATCTGAACAGTATATTTTGGTTTACATAATTTAAGGTACATCACAAAGATAGGGAAAACCTAGAAGAATGAACTATCTTTTTGAAATCCTATCATAGATCCTTAGCAGGATGAACTCTTTCCTCATTCTTGTAGAGGCATCATCAGATGAGAGGAACTCTATTTTTTTGTTTGTTTCCTTCCATTTATTCTTCAGTTTGAAATCAACTACATGAGACTGAAAGAACCAAAATTAGACACGCAGGGTTTGGAAAGAGCAATCAACATAAAATAAATAAAGTACATAAAGTTTTGTAAAAGGTCTACCCAAATTGAGTTATATAGTCTCAAGCATAAACAGAAAATGATTTAAGCAATATCATTTTATTGAAAATTGAAAAATGTTAGGCATTGTTTAATTTTTCCTTTCTACTACATTGAATTAAGTATTGATTTTGTATAGAGACATTAAACATGAGATAAATAAGAAACTTGATTTAAAATGGACAAAAGTTCTGAATAGACATGCTTTCCAAAAAGCCCTGAAAAATCACAAAGTTGTGTGTAATACCACTTCTATGCTGGCTTAATGCTTTCTGAACAGACATCATTAGAGAAATGCAACTCAAAATTACTATGATACTACTTCATAATTATTATAACTTATCAAAAAAATCAAAGGAGCCAGGTGTGGTGGTAAAGGCTTGTAATTCCAAGCATTTAGGGGGTTGGAGTAAGAGGATTTGATTCTAAGGCCAGTCTGGGGTACTGCTCATAGTAAAAACTTGCCCTTTAAAAAACTCAGAAGGTAACAATGTTGTGAGAGTGTGGAGAAAAGGAAATTTTGTACTCTCTTGGTCAAAATACAGGTTAATATTCTCGTTGTAGAAAGTAGTATGCAGTTTTCTAAAGAAATGCAAAGATGAAATATCATCTGACGCACTAATCATGTGATTATTTCTCTTTGGGTAACTCGAGCTTTGTGTTTTACAGATACACTTCAGGATTTCTTTTTCATGAATCAAACATGGGAAAGAACTAAATGCAACCTCCCTTAATTAAAAAAAGAATAGAAGCTATATTTATTTGTATTACTGTGCATGAAGAAATCCTGGAGATTTCTGGTTAATTCAGAGGGACCCATGCAAAAATATAGGACATGAGGAAAGTAAAACTGTTTTTAAAGTATAATAGGTTATCATTGATGAAAAGTTTTAGTGGTCATTTTTCCTTTTTTTTTTTTTTTTGCCAGTTGTTCAATACAGCAGCAAGGCTGTACCCTGGAGCCCTTTCAATGTTACCACGTGAACCTCCACTTCTGTAGTGCTTGTGGGTGTGGTGCCTCCTCAGGTGGGGCCCCCTCCCTTGTGGTGGATGTGCAGTGAAGGGATTGTGTGTGCATGGTCCCCAGCATTGCCAGATGAGCCCTGCCCACCCTGCCCACCTCCCTTCCCAGTCTCACTTGCTCAATTTCACCCAGGAGCTGGCAGCCATGAGGCTGAAGTTGAGCCACTGCTGCCCTCTCCTCTGTCAGCTGTGATGGTACTGGTCTGTGGTGGTCCTGGGTTCAAGTGCCATCCCAGTGAGACTGTTCTGGGGTCACTGCCTGCCCCCATGGGTGTAGGGTGGAGGACACCATGTTTGTACACTGCACAGTCCACAGGAGAAGGAAGGCTTGGTGGACAGTTCATCCCCTTGGGGCCAGGCAGCCCAGCCTTGGTTCAGACTTTAGGGCATTCTGGAGACTAGAGTCGTGTGCTGACCCCTCTGCTAGCGGGCTTGTGACAGCTGTGGCAGCTCAGCACCCTGGAGCCCCTTCAGCATCCCCATAGACCTCCATTTTCTGTTCCTTGTGGTTTCAGGTATGGAGCCATCCTTGCATATGCCCATCAGTGCCAGAGGAGCCTGGACTTGCAGTGCACCAGCTGCAGCACTGGAGGCCCAAAGCCCCTTTGGCTTTGCTGTGTAGCCTCCTCCATTGTCCTTCTGGTCCACATGGATACAGCTCTGGGTGCCATTCTGGGGATGCTCCGTTTGGCAGCAATGGCCTCATCCCCTACCCTCAATAGGATCCAAAGCAGGCATGGGTCTGGCCTTGGCAGTGTAGGCCACACAGATGGAAGGCAGGACTTGGGGTCTGCCCTGCCTTACCTCCTGGCTTTGGCACCTGAGGCTGGGTTGCTTGGTTTGGTCACAGATGGAGCCTTGTTGGATGCAGCCCACCACAACAAGTGCTGCACCTGCTGCAGCAGCAGTGAGGTGTCCCAGATCCCCCTCAGGATCACCACAGGGACCTCTGATGGGTCTATATGGACTTGGTGTTTGTGTCATCCCAGGACTCCCATTAGGAAGTGCCACTCCCCTTCGTAGTACTGGAAGTAAGAGGTGTCACATATAATTTCTGCTTTCTAACGTTTTTCTTCACTAAGTTAAACAGAAAAGGGAGATATAAATAAGTTTTATAAAAACAAAACATATAACCTATATCACTTCTACCTGTTAAAACACTGTAATATTTTTTATCCAGTAGGAATTCTTTCCATACTTACTTATTTTACTTTTGAATGTAACGAATGTAATATTTTTGTGTGTATTTTACTATTCTAGTAAACTTTATTTGCACTACTTACATACAATTTTTTTTAATTCTGAGATTTAAGAATGTGTTTTTTGGAGAACTCTAACAACAACAGATGCTGGAGGGGATGTGGACAGAAAGGAACCTTACTTCATTGTTGGTGGGAATGTAAACTTGTTCAACCACTTTGGAAAGCAGTATGGAGGTTCCTCAAAAGACTTCACATAGAATCCCCTATGACCCAGCAATCCCACTTTCGGGCATTTACCCAAATGTTTACAAACAAGACCACAATAAAGCTACCAGCACAACAATGTTTATTGCAGCATTATTTACCATGGTTAAGATATGGAACCAACCCAGATGCCCCTCAGTAGATGAATGGATCAAGAAAATGTGGTATATATACACAATGGAATTCTATGCCTCCATCAGAAAGAATGACATTGCCCCATTTGTTAGGAAATGGAAAAACTTGGAAAAAATTATATTAAGTGAAGTAAGCCAGACCCAAAGAAACATAGGTCCCATGGTTTCCCTTATTTGCAATATCTAGTATATGTATGAGTCAAGCGGAAAAGGTCAGATAATATGATGTCAGGAAAATGAACCCTTAGATATGTATTTTAATGTTTTTTTCTTTCATGCATGTGTTTCTAACGCTTTTATAAGATTATCTCTTTGTTGCTTTGTATGTCCCTCCCCCACAGTATAACCCTGCTTTCACTATATTTGATGTCAGTATAACTTGTGGAGGAGATGGGGAAAAACCAGTTGTTTAAGGATTCAGGTGGACCTGTTGCAACAATGAGAAGTACAAGTTGTCATGTCCAAAACGAGCTTTACAACGTCGGTGCGGGGGGGGGGGGAGGGGAGGAAGGAGAAGGTTTGGGATTGGGGGACAGGGGGGAGGCTGGGAAGGGATGTGAAGGGTAAACCAAAGGAGGAGGCTGCAATGCTTGGTAAGAAATGTACGCATTATCCTGCCCATGTAATTGTAACCCCTCTGTACAGTATGTTCACAAATAAAATAAAATCAAATTAAAAAAAAAAGAGTTTTGTTGTACTTTTATTTCAGTTTGCCATTAGGCCTTATAAACGCATACAATAAAATCCATTCTTGCTAGTATCAAGTTCAATGGTTTTGTAGACTAGAGACTCAAGGATATATCATTATATATCATACAGTAATGTGTGTCAATTTGTTTATAACTGCTCCATAAAATAATTACTAATTGAGGCAGCAGCCACTTCATCTGGCATCCTGGTCCCTCTGATGAAGTAGGATCCTAGTGGCAGCCTGCCCAACTCGGGTACTTCTGGGCATCTCGCCTGAGACTGGGGGAGGATATCAGGGTGTACCTGTTGTTGGACTAAGGAAGCTGCTGCGTGAATGACACTGTGCCACTGACCCACATCTAGCACCCACCAGCCCCATGGGCCTGTGCCCTAAGGATCAGCCCATGAGAGCACACACACATGGCGGGGTGGGGGAGCACCCACCTAGAAAGGAGTGCAGACAAAACAGAAGCCACTCTGAGGATCAGCTTGTACAGTATCATCTGTGGAGCAGGGGACGATTGTGCTCAGCTCTGGGGAGAAGACAAGAAATACAGGCCCAGGTGGGGTGATGCTAACTTTTGTACTCAGGCTGGCAAGGAAACTTTCCTCCAGACACTCTCCTGCAGGCTCAGGGTGCCCTTCCATGCTCCTTGTCCATGGAGTATCAGCCAGGGACACTCATGTCCTGTACTCCTGGCTGCTCTTTTGGGGTTTGTTAATTTACACAGACAGCCCTTGCCTCAGACAGCAGAGTTATACTCTGGGTTTTGTAAAACTTTCTGCATCTGAGCATTTCACAGTATTTTGTCTTTGTATCGTTTCTTATAAATGCTTTGTGAAATTTGTGTTTAGGTGTTGAGGTGCAGGAGGAGCCAGATTATGAACATAGTTTCCTACAATACTTTCATCTAAAAATGAAAATATATTCTTTCTAAAAATGCCTATCAGGAAATGAATTTGAGAGAGGGAAAAGGCAGTTTTCTCATGAGATCAAAATGTGCTAGTTTTATATGCATGTTTTATGCATTCAAAATACAACTAAATAATTCACTATCTAGGAACAATTGTCCAGACCTAAGAGTTAGGCGTCTTGGGAGCTAGAGGCAGGGTTTTTGTGAGGTTTATCCAAAGGGAGGGAAGAAAGTTAAAATCCATAGATTACTTTGTAGAATGAAAGTGGTAATACCAAATGAGAATCACATAAATCCTCTCTGCTATTCGGGGTCTTTTATTCTTCCATATGAATTTTTGGATTGCTTCTTCTATTTCATTGAAAGTGAGATTGGGATATTGATAGGTATCACATTGAATTTGGATATAGCCTTTGGCAGTATTGCAATTTTTATGATGTTACTCTTCCCAATCTAGGAGCGTGGGAGGTTTCCAACTTCCTTAGTTCTGCTTTAATTTTATTTTTCAGGTATTTAAAGTTTCCATCATAGAGGTCTTTCACCTCTTAAGTTAACTCCTAGGTATTTTGGGAGGAGGATATTAAAAAGGTATTGTGTTCCTATTTTCAGCC
Organism: Dipodomys spectabilis; assembly: GCF_019054845.1. Lineage (NCBI taxonomy): Eukaryota > Metazoa > Chordata > Mammalia > Rodentia > Heteromyidae > Dipodomys > Dipodomys spectabilis. Next base: position 5,108,366 of record NW_024871193.1, on the reverse strand, counting down.
TCACTCTTATCGTTATTGGAATACAGGAAAGCCATTGAATTTTGAGGGTTAATTTTATATTCTGCTAGTTTGCCAAAGTTTCTGATCAGCTCAAGTAACTTGGGAGTGGAGTCCAAGGGGTTCTTTAAATACAAGATCATGTCATCTGCAAAGAGGGATAGTTTTACTTCATCTTTCCCTATTTAGATCCCCTTTAAGTTTGCATCTTGTCTTATTGCCCCAGCTGGCATTCGAATACTAAGTTGAAGAGGAGTGGAGAGAGAAGACATCCTTATCTCATTCCTGAATTTGTAAGAAATGATTTTAACTTTTTGCCATTAACTCTAATGCTGGCTGTAGGTTTGTCAATCCTTAGCAGAAAAAACAGTGCTGGGGCAATATCAGTTCCAAATTTCAAACTCTATTAAAAAGCCATAGTAATAAGAACAGATTGATAATGGCACAAGAACAAACCTGAGGACAAATGGAAAAGGACTGAAGACTCAGAAATGAATCCACTGACCTATAGCCACTTAATCTTTGACAAGGGCTAAAAAACATAGAGTGGAATAAGACAGCCTTCTCAGTAAATGGTGTTGGCAAAATTGGTTAAACACCTATTAAACTAAAAATAGATTTGTATATATCGCCCTGCAACAGAATCAACTGCAAATGGATAAAAGAACTCAAAATAAAAGCAGACACTGTGAAAACATTACATGAAGGAATAGGAGAAACTCTAGGGCTCTTTAGCGCAAGCCAAAATTTTCTTAATAGAGAACAAGAAACAAAACAAATCAAAGAAAGGTTGGGCAAATGGGATTGCATGAAACAGCAGAGCTTCTGCAAGGCAAAGGTAAAAGCTAACAAGAACTGTAGAAAGCCCACGTACTGGGAGAGCTTCATGAGTCATAAAATGGACAAGGTCTTATATCTAAAATATACTTAGGACACAAAAATTAAATTCCCCAACAACAAATTCTCAAAGAAACAACTGCCTGAGAACTCAGTGGGCTAAAGACTTAAAGAGAGATTTCTCTGAAGAGGAAATAAAAATGCCCGTTAGACACATGAAGGAATGCTCAAGTTTTCTAGCCATAAAAGAAATGCAAATCAAGACAACATTGAGATCGCACCTCATTCCAGTTAGAATGTCTATAATCAAGAAATGTAATAATTACGGATGCTGGAGGGAACTCTACTGCATTGTTAGTGGGAGTGTAAAGTTGTTCAACCACTTTGGAAAGCAGTATGGAAGTTCTTCAAAAGACTCCACATAGAGTTCCCTATGACCCAGCAATCCTACTTTTGGGCATTTACCCAAATGATCATAAACAAGATCACACCAAAGCTACCAGCACAACCATGTTTATTGCAGCATTATTCACCATAGCTATGATATGGAACCAACTCCGATTCCCCTCAGTAGATGAATGGATCTAGAAAATATTTTATATATATATATATATATATATATATATATATATATATATATGTGTATATATATGAATGTACACACACACACACACACACACACACACACACACAATGGAATTCTATGCCTCCATTAGAAAGAATGGCATTGCCCCATTTGTTAGGAAATGGAAAGACTTGTTAAAAATTATATTAAGTGAAGTAAGCCTGGCCCAGAGAAACATAGGTCCCATGGTTTCACTTATTTGCAAGGACAAGCAGAGAAGATCAAAGGTTATGTACATATGATCATATAAGATGATGTTAAGTGAAATATACCCCAAGTCAGTCTTGGTTTTGTTTTTAATATACTTATAAGGCACTATGTGTTTCTTTTGTAGGTTCATCCCCCCCATGATATAACCCCTGTTTTCACTGTATTTGATTCCTATGTTGTGCATCTTGTATATTTACTTTTGTAATTTGGGGAGTTGAAAGGATGTAGCAAAATGCTTAAATGGGGCTGCAGGTTGACCCATTGTGACGAAGAGATGTACAGGACACTATGTAGAAAATGAATTTACAATGTCAGGCAGAGATTGTGGAGGGAGGAGTTGGAGAGGTGGGGAGGGAAGGGATGGTAGGGGAAAAACCAAGGAGGAGGCAACAATGCTCGATAGGAAATGTACTCATTACCCTACTCATGTAACTGAACCCCCTCTGTACAGGATTTTTCCAGTGCTGCCCTCCGCATTGAATTTTTTGCCTTTGCTGGCTGTGGTTAAGTCCACCTGCTCAGTGGATTAGTAGTCTTAAATGCATCTTGGTCCTCAAATGGGACTTGGATTATCCAGTGGTGGTTGGAACCGGGCCAAGGGCAGTGCATAGACCACTTCCAGGGCATGGCTTCTTCATTCCCCATGCAACTAGAATTGCAAGCAGTATTTCTCTGAATTTGACTCCAGAAAACAATCACGGAACCAAAAGGCAAGGCCGCCAAACACCTATCCTCCTCCCCCCATTCCCTCCTTTCTCCATCCTTGGGAGAGTACAAAATAATTTCGCAGGTTTTGGCAAACACACAAATTGCCCACCACCTCCCCTGGTAAATTAGGTTTCAAGTCACTAAGTCATGTAAACGGATAATGCCTCACTCATTATTCTGGTCAACATCTTCAGGTTGTTTGATGCTTTAATTTTTGTTGTTGTTGTTGTTGGTAGAGGGACCTGAACTCTGGGTCTGGGCACGGTCCCTGAGCTCTTCAGCTCAAGGCTATCACTTGAGCCATAGCTCCACTTCCAGTTTTTTCTGCTTATGTGATGCAGAGGAATTGAAACCAGGACCTCATTCATGCAAGACAAGCACTCTACCACTGAGTCTCCTTCCCAGCCCTAATGCTTTAATTTTTTAAATTTCTTTTTTTTCAGTCCTGGGTCTTGAACTCAGGGACTCGGTTTTAGCATATCCCTGAGTTCTTCAGCTCAAGAGAAGCCCTCTTCCACTTGAGCCACAGTGCCACTTCCTGTTTGGAGACAAGTGACTCACAGACTTTCCTGCCAGGGTTTGCTTTGAACCGTGAATTTTAAAATTATATTCCTTCTAGGTGTTTATTGGAACATTACAGTTTTTCGGGAATTTAAAGTTTTCTGTAAACATTTATCTTCAAGTAATCCAACAACATTAAATATTACATTTAGAAGCTATCCTGTAGCACATCCATTTTGAAATTATTATGTTAAGATGAAATTCTTATTCTTTGTAGAAAAAAACCATTAAACTCCAAATGAGAACATGCTAATTTCAGCTGCCTTGAGTCTCCTTCCTCTTTTTTTTCTCTCCAGTATCTTTTCTTGTTTTGGAACAAGTGTCATGGACTGTCCAACCATTCAAAGGAAGCTTATTCCATTAATTTAATAGAAAAGAATCCAGTCTTCCTGCATCTCAAGGCAACTTTGAGTATAATGTTAATCTGATAATTCACATCATTGAATTTTCATAGTAATTTTGATAATTTTTGGTTAAACCATTCATTAAAGAGCTTCCAAAAAGCAAGAATAAAAAATAATGTTCTGCTTTCTAAGAAGGTTTAAAAAGCTAGTAATTCAACAAAACACATTCTATTCTTCCAAGATTCCATGGTGAAAAATTTCTCTTTCATCATCGCCCTTACCACTGACCCCTTCCCTTCAAACTTTCAGCTTTCTTGTTCCAGCTTTCATTTTGGTTCTAGCATCAGTAATCTCTTTGTAGTATTTGACAATGAAATTCCATTTGTTGTTAGAGAGCTCAATTCATATTGCCAAAAGCAGACTCATGAGCATAACATTGAACATAAAATATTGAATATCATTAATGTGATCTTATGTAACTATTTCATAAATTAATATAAGTTCCACATAAATGTGCATCTTCATATAATTTTTAAAATGCAAAGTAGTTACATATCTATGTCAAAAAATAATTCAGATCACTAGTAGAAGAGTATAAGCTAAACCTATTGCATCATCCCCAATATCTTTGTAAAATTTTCTTTTCTCATTAACTTTCACCTTAGGGCCTTCTTTTCCTAGCCACAAATTGTCAATTGATATCCTTGTATATTGGTCACCTCTGAGTAACCTCACTTCTTTCCACCACCAGTAATTCACCTGTGTTAAATACCTGGGGAATAACGTCCCAATGTGCCTGTAAGAGGAGTACCCAAGTCGACTGTCTGTGCCCACTCTTCCCTTGTTTTGTTTGGGAATGTGCTATCAGAGACAAGGGTGTCAGGGATCAGGTGGCTGGAACCATGGTGTTATGAATTATGGGTAGCAGAAAAGAGTAGCAGAGACTAGGATACCAGGGAAAGTGTAATTGTGACTGTCATAACTTAGTTGAAGTGGCAGGAAATTGGGTAGCAGCAACCGCTTTGCAAGGGTTGGGGTAGCTAATACAGGCATCCAGAACAGTTTAGCAGGGACAAGAAAGCATAGACTAAGTGAAAGAGTAAAAGTTGTGAGGGATTGTGGGGTACAATCAGGGTCATGAGTGGGTAAACTGGGTAGCCAGTACTATGGTAGAAGCAATTGGCATGGCGGACTGATGCGGTGCAGAGCTCTGGGTTTGCCTGTCCAGTTTTGGCTGTTAGATTTTTAAGGAAACTACCTCTAGCAGCTCATTATCAGCTTTTTTTTTTTTGTTTTGGTCTGTCATGGGCTTGAACTCTGGGCCTGAGTGCTCTCCCTCACCTCTTCAGCTCAAGGCGAGTGCTTTACCACTAAAGCTACAGTGCCACTTCCGGTTTTCTGGTGGTTTATTGAAGATAAGAGTTTCACAGACTTTCCTGCCCGGGCTGTCTTTGAACCTCGATCCTCAGATCTCAGCCTCCTAAGTAGCTAGGATTACAGGCGTGAGGCACCAGCAACCGGTGAGAAGTGAATGTTTCCACTGTATCATTGGTAAATATTTTTGGATAGATACCTAATCCTAATTTCACTGGGTTTTGTGGCATCGTGTTTTTGCTTTAATGAGGGACCTCCATATTGATTTTCAGAGCAATTATAATAGGTTGAAGATAATCTACAATATGTGAATATTAGATCAAAATTTAAATATATCAATGAACACATACAGGACCATCATATATAGTTTATAATTTGAAGAAATTTTAAGAAGACCAACAGTTGGGGGAAAAGAATATTTCAGAAGCTTAATAAAAAACATACACACATAGGAAAATACAAAAACAGGTACAACTAATTAGTGCTAATAGTAACAAAACATTTTCCTTAAGTTTTAAAAATGAAATTATTAAAATAATACTTAAAATAAATATGACATGGAAGAAAATGTACCATAGACATAGTTTTCCCCATAATTTGTTTGATTTTTATAGCAAATGGATTAAAAGAAAATGTAATTACATGTCGGAAGATGATAACACTGTCAAGTGTCATTGATAGAATCCAGCAAAGGAAAGTAACAGAAAAATAGAGAGTAAGAACAACCTGGCTATGGCTGAATATACTCAGAACTTTGTGAGGAAAGAATGCTCCATTTTCCTCATCAAAATAGAGTTAGGATAGCTACCTTTTGACAGAATACTTGTAATGCAGTCAGAGCAGTGGAGTTACTAATTTAGGTAGTAATTTATTACTTTTATTCCCTAATCTTATGATGTGATTCCCAAATGATGTGAGTGATCTTAGATTTTCTGAGCCCTTTTTTCACCCAAAGTTTCTAATTCCTCCCCCTGCCTATGATTCTTCTGCTACTCTCATTTCTTCTTGTTTCTGAACTAGACTCCTATGACCTTTTTGTTCATGAGAAAGAGCTGGAGAAATATGAGAATGGCCTGGAGTCGGAGCTAACATCCACTCCAACTTGGAGGATCTGGTGAAGGACCTACATCTGGGCCTCAGAATCAGATATCAATTGAACTCTTTGGAAATGGAGAAACTCACCCCTCAACCCCAGGCAGAATCTGTCATTCCTAGATTTTCTCTGAAGAGATTTGGTACTAGGGCACAATTCAGAGAATGAGCTTTCCTACCACCCACCACAGCCTTGTCAGGAGGAACAGGTTCAAAACTAAATGTGGCCTCAGTTCCCACAGGGCCAGTCAGAAGCCAAGAGATCACACTTTTCTCCTCATTAGGGATCTTCTGGTAGGAATAGAGTCATCTGGGCAAAGTCTAATATGGAGATTAAGTGAGACTGGACCTATGGAGGACACAAGAGAATGACCCTGTCTTTGACTACAAGTGAGTTGTGTAGTGAGACATGACAACTTCCTTCATATATGAAAATTCACTAGGTGTTATCTCACTGCCACTTTACAGAAGGTCAGTTTCCCCAAAGGAGAAGTTGTTAAATGTTGTGACTTCCAGTTTGCTCTCTAAACCCTTGTCTCTCCCACCCCTTCCCATGCCAGGAATGCATTGCTTCTTTCAGGCACTCAACTACTTGACTGAATCCTAGGCAGGAATACTGTAGGCTATTATTTGGCTAACCTCTTGCATTTGAGGTAGAATAAGCCTAGGCTTTGCTTATGCCATGAGGTAGATGCACGAAGCTGAGTATAAGCTCATATTTATACAGAAAACCAATCATATTGAAAAAAAATAGTTGAGTGATTTAGGGTTTATAGCCACTAAATTTAGGTTATTATTAGAAACACACCTAGAACCATGGATTAGGAAGAGAACAGTGAAGTAGGTTTAAGATAAAATGGAAAAGACACGTAATAGCCATAACAGGAGATGAGAGTGTGAAGGAACTATTGGCATAGTTCCTTTTACTATCTTAGGAGTGACGTTGGATAGGAGGCTTTTAGAATAATATCTAAAATAGAGGGACGTGCTGGGCCCTGGTGGCTCACATCAGTTATCCAAGCTACCCAGGAGGGTGGGATCTGAGTATCATGATTCAAAGCAAGCCCAGGAAGAAAAAGCCAGAAGTGGTGCTGTGGCTTAAGTGGTAGAGCACCAGTTTGGAGCTCAGGGACACTGCCTAGTTCCTGAGTTCAAGATTCAGCATCAGCAAAACAGCAACAACGAAACAATAATGATAAAAAGAAATAAAAGAAGGACTTAAAGATATGCGATGGAATGATGATCCTGTGTAACTGTTTAGGAAACATAAAAGGAGACAAAATTTGGAGCAAAATGATACCTATTCATTACTAATCAAGGATGCAAAGCAAATGACAAATTCCTCTTCTTGAAAACTTCCAAACTTGGGCTGGGAAGATGGCTCAGTTGTTAGAGTGCTTGCCTTGCATGCACGAGGCCCTGGGTTCGATTCCTCAGCCAGAAGTGGTGCTATGGCATGAGTGGTAGATTACTAGCCTTGAGGTGAAGAGGTGAGGGACAGCACCCAGGCCCAGAGTTTAGGTCCCATGACCGACCCCCCTCCAAAAAAAACCAAAAAAATTTCCAAACTTACCTTTTCTCATAATTGAGAAGAGACTTCTTTTACAAGAATTCTCCTTATCTAGCTCAAGGTCATTAGAACTTCAGTAGAGTTTTCCTATTGAGATGTAATGCACCTAACTCTACTTAATCAAGGCTAGGAAAGTATGGAAATTGATAGGTTTATTGTATTTTTCTTTGTAAATATATACTACTGTCAGGTATTATATATAGCATATATTATAATATACAATATATTATACATTATATATAATATATTAAAATATAACATATATTATATATTAACAGTCTTTCTAATTTTAGAGTTAGGAACAAGCAACATATTGAAAGACAAATGCTTGAATCTCTGAGTAATTTCTCTACCACTGAACAATTCCAGGTTTCATTCTTATTACCCAAAGAGCAACGTAAGAAAGTGATGCCCATGAAGGTGGTTCTCTGGATTTTGGAAACTGTGATCTGCAAATATATATATGTATATAAATTTATATAAAATATAAATTTACATATAAATAAATTATATATAAATATAATATATATTTATATGTATAATTTATATTATATATATAATTGTTTTACTAGTGAATGTGTAAATCTATAGCAACAGATAAACAAATGATCATCTATGTGCACACACATTCAATCACTTATAAAAATTTCTTTTCTATGGTCCCTATTCACCTACACAGAGAGTACATGAGTTGCCCTTGAATTGTCCTGGAAGTTCTTTATCTGGCTACTGTAGTTTCACATCCTTTGTTTTCTAAGCAGCCAGATGTTATGTGTTCAACAACAATACTTGGTACAGGCAAAAGTATCCACCCTGAAACACAGAGAAACTTGGATTTCAGAAATGCCACAAATAAGTGGGAGGTACAGCAGAACTTTTCAAAATTGAATAGATTACATATTTATTAGAAAGTTTGTAAGAAAAATAACTTCAATGTAGGATGAAACACTTGAAGAAAACTTCAGTTTGGATTACATATTGCTAGGTGCTGGTAGCTCATGCCTGTAATCTTGGCTAATCTGGAGGCTGATATCTGAGGATCACAGTTCAAACCCAGCTTGGGCAGAAAAGTTCCCTTGAGACACTTATCGCCAACTAATCACTCAAGACTAAAATTGATACTGTGGCTTGATGTTTTAGAGAGCTAACCTTGAGCCAAAGACCTCATGAACAGTGCCCAGCGCCCAAGTTCAAACTCTGCAATAGAAAATCAATAAAAATAAAAAATAAATTACATATGATTTATTACCAACTCTGTACAAGGAAAATAGGATATGACACATGGCAACATATGACTTCAAGGTACAAAGTTCCAGGGCATTTCCCCACGCTTGAGAACTAGGATTAATCCATATTGAAAAAATAAAAAGATGAATGATTTATACCAAATTTCAAAACATACTATATGTTATACAAAGGAAATGCAATAAACATACATTTCACAGTCTACTAACATCATATTGTATAAGCATTCTGATTAACTGATTCATCAAAATCAGTACAATGCAGTTAAAACATCCAATATCTCAGGTGTCAACTTAGCAGAATACTTTCAACGTATGATGGTTATTTTTTGTATTATCCAGCCCTATCTATCCCACAATTGCAGAAGGCTCTTCCTGAGAAAGACCAGAGACCTGTCTACTGTGAGTGCTCAATGTCTACCTGTTCCCATTCTCTGTTATTTGGGCATGTGATAGACTGAATATCTGGTAACTTGCCAAAGGCACAATTTGGGACTGGCTTTCAGTGATGATAGTTTAGTTCTCAGGAAAAAAAAGGGAAATTGAAGACAGAGGGAAAATCTACCAGATCCCTGAAAGATTTCTATCATTGTGCTAAAACTGTACCCTTCTACTGAACAAACTGCAGTAATTGTCACTCCAACCACATGTCCAAAAAATGGCTTTCCAAATATTGGCCTGTTTTCACTTTGGTATATCAAGACATACTCTTGTGACCCCGTTTTACTTAAACTATCAGCTATGGTTGGCCCAAGGAATAGTTGACCTTACCAATTTCTTAAATTTTAGGTCATCACACAATCACTTCATAACCCTTAAACATTAAAAATACCTATCCGTATAAGTCCGCATTACATACTTATTAGTTTTTCTTCATTTGTCATGTTTTACATATTTGTGTATCTCAGGGCTTAGTTCTGTAATCTTCCTTCACATGATTGTTACCACTGAGTGCGCATAATTATTTGGCTTTTTTTCTCCACCTCTGTTCTTTCTTTAATTCAAGTCCTTAATAACATCCTGTCTACTGACAAATCCTAGCTACTGATTTTTTTTTTCGGGGGGGGGGGAGGTCCGGTCATGGGGCCTGAACTCTGGGCCTGGGCACTGTCCCTCAGCTCTGCAGCTCAAGGCTGGCGCTCTACCACTTGAGCCACAGTGCCACTTCCGGCTTTTTTTCTTTTTGCTTATGTGGTGCTGAGGAATTGAACCCAGGGCCTCGAGCATGCAAGGCAAGTGCTCTACCACTGAGCCACCTTCGCAGCCCACTAGCTACTGATTTTAACAAACTCAAAAGATTCCAAAGTGAGCTTTGATCTTTATCTACAAACCTATCCCTCATTATTATTTGATTAAGTGATAACTCTTCCATTTGTCTTGTCAAAATACTTTGGGTTCACTTCAGACTTACATACTTTTTCACACCTCATATGTAATCTATGACCAGGTTTTGACAAATTAACTCAGGATATTTTAGGAGCCTATATGTGTGTGTGTGTGTATATATATACATATACATACATATATATATATATATGCTAGCATATATATATATGCTAGTCTTCCACAGCTCCACTTTTAGCTTTTTGGTTCTTAGTGGAAGATAAGTGTCTCATGGTTCATTTCCCTGGTCTAGCTTAAAACTATGATCCTCTGTTTCCAGACTTTTAAATAGCTAGATTTAAAGGCATGCACCACTAAAACCACCCCTATTATATTTGAATTAACAATAAATTTAAAGAATGAATATTTGTAGTATTTTCAAATCAGTATGTTTTCATTTACACTAAAACACAACCAAAGAACCTCTAAATGTACCAGTGCTCAAGTGCCAGGCACAATTTCATTGCTGGGAAATAACAATGATGATATCGTCTACAGGCAAAGCAGGAGAAAATGCTCTTCACTGAAGTTGCTGAAAGGCTGATAAGGATGAAGATAGGCAACATTATCCAGAAAGTATCACAAAGTGTTTGCTGTGGATAAGTGTAGCCAATCTTAGAGGATGTTCATAGGGATGAGGAGAATATTTGAAGGTGAATATGTGATTACAGAGGTGTGCTTTCTTGAAGATATATGTTTATAGCATAGTTTACATACTGTTGAAAATGAGATAGTTAAGATAGGGATGTTGTCATTCCTTGTATTCTTCACAGTATAATATTAAAACCAGTTTTATACATATATTATTTATAGTAATTATAGAATATCCCTAATTACATATATATTATAAACATATCATTTATATATTATGCAATATAGTATGTTACATTTATTATGCACACATAATTTAATTTTTCTACTTGTCTGTCCAGAAATTAAACTAGCAATATCTTTGAAAATTGATAGTAAAGTAGGGTCCTTGCAATTTCGATTGCAATATATAGTTTTACCCAATAAGTAGTTATTTATTCTGAATTGGTTTAGAAATGGAATATCATAATATAATTGAACATTCAAAAATAATTATGTAAGAACCTACCAAGGATGGAATTAAAAAATTTAACAAGACTAATATCTGCAATCCCAGCTATTTAGGGGCTGAGATCTGAAGAGAGCTATATGAAGCCAGTCTGAGTGAAATGGCTCAGGGACAACACCCAGACCATAGTTCAAGTCTCAGTACTGGCACAAAAATAACTTAGGTGACTAAAACTTAATATATTTATTTAAATAAAGTTGTCATTCCTTGTATCCTTCACAGTATAGTACTAAAACCAGTTTTATACATATATTATTTATAGTAGTTATAGAATATCAGTAATGATACATATATTATAAATATAACCTTTATATGTTATGTAATAACATATATTACATATATATGCACACCTAATTAATACTGATATCACTAATATCCATTAAATTGATATATGTTTTAGAATAGGGAATAGATTTTCTTTGGTACAACAAGGAAGTAAGTAGCCACAAAAATTACTTTTTTTGGATTATATATCCACAACAAACTATTCCCTGTGTATTCAAGGTACTTAATGCTAAAAGCCTGTGTTCATCAGCACAAGTGTCTTTGACATGGATTTGTTCTCCTTAAGCAATTACTCCAGGAATAATAAACAGTGGAAGCTTAATGATGTTCACTCAGGTATTTCTTTAGAAATTAAACCGAACTTTATTTGGTATAAAGATCACTTACAATGTCATTACCCACACCCTTTTCATTTAAAAATATTTGTATTTTGTAGCAATGTCATTGCCATTATTACCATAATTAGGAAGATAATGTGGGTTCATCTGCTCCATAGCTCTCGAAAGGTAATGAATGTGACACAGAATATCTTCACATATGCCTGGTGGAAACCTAGATTTGAATTATGGGTCTACAACTGATAAGTCTTAGGTACTTAGAAAATTTGTTTAGCCTTATGCCTACTTCTGTTTTTAATAAAATACTTAATTCATTTCCTAACTTGAAAAATACTCATGAGCACTAAAATTACCCTAATGCAGGTGCAGTGCTTGGAATGGTTCTGCACATTGTGTAGTAGGTCCCAGAGAAATCAGCTTTCATGAACATGGTCACAGCATTCTTCCTGAAGGCCTTAAGAAATATATACCCAATTGATATTAATAACTGAAAAATTGTCTTTACTAAAACAAGTCTTTTCTTCATATGAAACAATGAAAGCAATGTAGGGGTTGTCCTGTGGCTTTTACTCTGAGGGAATTTTGCCTAAATTTCATTCTTACTCTATTAGTGGTAGCAGTAGCATTCTTTAGTGCTACCCTTCATGTTTTTAGTTCTGTGTTCCATTTGGCATACTATTGTAACTTAGTTTATAATCTTTGTTATCAGAATAAACAAACTACAACTGCTGAAGTTTTCAATAAAGAGTCAATGCATTACATTTTTGGGGGGGGAGGGGTCCGGTCGTGGGCATGAACTCTGGGCCTGTGCACTGTCCCTCAGCTCTTCAGCTCAAGGCTAGTGTGCTACAACTTGAGACATAGCACCACTTCCGGCTTTTTTTCCCTGCTTATGTGGTGCTGAGGAATCGAACCCAATGCCTCATGCATGCAAGGCAAGCGCTCTACCACAGGGCCACCTTCCCAGCCCTGCATTACATTGTATGTGCTTAATAGTTTCCTGAAATTATTCCTTTTGGATTATATATCCCAACAAAACTATTTTATATGATTTCTTATATTATTTATATAGATTTCTTATGTGATTCTTATATGATTTCTTAGAAATCCATAAACAAAACAGTGCAGAATAAGAAAAGAGTAGGTAAGATGTCATGAACAATACTATTATAGTGGTCTTCATGGCTAAGTGTAAAGAATATGTAACAAAACTGTTGGAAGATTCATTTGCTCTTTTTGATATTCTCTCCCCCTTCTCTGTAGAAAGGTTCTCACTATGAATTGCCAAATGGGCTGGACCTTTCAAGCCTTGTCTCAGTGACAGAAGTGATGGGATTAGGGACATGTGCTCCCATGGCTGGCTTTTAGCAAGTTCACAATAAAGTAATACCAATACTCATAAAGAAACTTTTGTGAGTGATGTGTATTCACTTATTCAATTGCAAAAATTAAATTAATATGTTGAAACATCAAATTACTTACATTATAATATGTGCAGTTCAACTGGCATTACTAGTACCTCCATAAATCAAATGCAAACTAAAAGCTCTACTTCAAAAACCAACATCTAAGGCAATGTTGGAAATACAAGAAGATACACAATAAATCTATAGGGGTGAGATCTTCAACACTGGCAATGAACAGTGATAGCTGAATTTTTAACCAGGCTTGAAATCGGGTGTAAACTAACTATGTGATTAGAGTTGCAGAGTTGACCTTGGTATCAATATTGGAGATAAAATTCAAAGGCAGCTAAGGTTGATGAAGTATTGTAGCTCAAGACAGTGTGACACTCCTTGATAATGGTAAAACACAGAGTAGAAGCTAAGTTAGTAAAATGTATAGGAAGGATTCTCCAATGAGAATAATTGCAGTGGGTGATCATCACTCTTCACTGAAAATGTATAGCCCATCATTCTATTTTAAGCTCTAGCGTTTCTCTGATCTGAAGATAATTATAACATACCAATGTGCCATGAGTGCTGAGCAGTGTAGGTGTATATTATTCTAATATACGTAAAAATCTTTACAGGTATGGAATGGCCTGACCCTGACACTTCATTCTGTGTTGTTGAGTTTCATGAAGAAATGTTCATAATTAGGCAATTCACAATCATCTAAGTCTGAATCAGGCAACTGAGATAAGACATTAGGGTCATCACTCCAGTGACGTGGTCTGTGATCTATGAAATAAATAACATTATTTCACAACGTATATGTGTTTCTGAAAAATTGTGCAATACCAAATATACAAAAGGGACAATTATCCATCTCTTATATTATCAGAAGTTAAGATACTTCTGAATTGTACTTTTTTGCTAGAGGATCACAGTATGACTGCTGATGTTTGGTATCTTTCCAGGTGCTCCTATACATTCGTCAATTTTCTTTGAGGAAGTGTTTTTCCATTTTGTTTTGAGGTTTTCAGAATATAAGTACTGTCACTAACCGCAACCATGGGACAGCAAAGATGATGGGATACCTGGCCAAAGAACTGAGAAATCATAGAAAGTGATAGGAAAGGAGACACCAGAGGACCCAAAGCCTCATTGCCAGCTTCTGGATCCCTAAATCCTGCTTGACATGCTTTATATTCATTCTACTACCGGGGGGGGGGGGGGGGCGTGGTCGGTGTCTACAGGTATGTCCACATCAATCTTGCTGGTGTTTACAACAACTATTAACATGAGATATTGTTTGTATACATAGTGATAATGAATCCCTTATTGTTAGGGAGCACAAGGGAGCAATAGTCATTACAACCATAACACAGACATACATCTTGTCTCCAAAGTCTTAATCTTTCATTGTCCAACAGCTTTAACTTAAATACTCTTGAGGTAATAGCTCATACCCCTGTCTTCCCTTAACTGTTTGACCTTTCCAGAGCACAGCTCTCAGCCTTTTGACTGCTGTTTGAGATGGCTTCCCAATCTATCCCTTTCCAGGTCTAATAGCTTGACTCTAGAATCCCTCACAAGTACTTACAGATGTATTATTTTGAAAAGGATATTTTTCCTGGGATAGGTTCAATTTTTATATTTTATTTTATTTCAAAAATACTATACAGAGTGGTTACAGTTACATGAGTAATGTACATTCCTTGTTGAATAGTGTTACCCACTCCATTGTTGTTCTCATATCCCTTCCCACCCTCCACACCCCCCACCCCAAAGTTGTAAAGTTCACTTCCGATATAGTGTCATGTGAATATCATTGTTGCAATGGGTCACTCTTTATACTTCTTTCGTCACTATATTTTTTCCCTTTCCTTCTCCAAATCAGATAAATGCATATACAAGATGGAAGGTACCAGAATCAAGACAGATATTTCCAAGGATAAACCAGCGGAAAAAGACAAATGAAATAAAATAAGATCTAGATACACTACTTTACTACATCAAGGTTGATATCTGAAAAAAAAAAGGCTTGTTGTTTCTATGTCTTAGAGTTCATTTCAATTAGCATCATTTTGTAAGGTCAAATATACATAGCTCTGGAACCAGCAATCCCATTCCTGGGCAACTGTGGAAATGATCTCAAGCTAAACCACACAAAATATACAATTATGTTTTTGCAGCATTATTACTATAGCTAAGATATGGAACCAATCAAGATGCCCCTCAATAGATGACAAGATCAAGAAAATGTGGTATGTATACACAATGGAATTTTATGCTTCTGTCAGAAAGAATGACACAGCCCCTTTCTTAAGAAAATGGAAAGACTTGGAAAACAATCATATTATGTGAAGGAAACCAGACTCAAAGAAACATAGGTTCCATGTTTTCCCTCATTTTTATTAATTAATATATGCTTAGGATAGTCCTGGCAGACAGGTTCACTTTAAACTCTTAATATTCCCTTTTTTCTCTCCCTCTTCCTCTCTCATTCCATTTGTGCTAAGTGATGATCTTGTTGATTTTCTCCCCTGTTACATTCATCATTGCATCTTGCGAACTACTGGTATGTCCTACTATACTTCTGTCCATTCTCCTTGTGCTTCGGCTTGTACCCCTCTCACAGCAGAGGGCCAGAGATTACAGATATTTTCTTCACTCTAACTCAGACATCTATCTTTACTTTCTAGCAATACATTAATTGAATTCTTTCTGTAAATTCTAATGCCTTGAAAATGATTACTGTATTTTCATGTCTTTGTTATTTGGCATTAGGGAAGAACATAGGTCAGTAACTGTAACTTAGGTAAAAGAAGATTGCAATCATGCCTCCGTAGATGTTGTTTATTGGATAATGTTTACTTCTAGGTCTGCCTGCCTGCTTCCTTTTCACTGTTTATTTTTCAATGTAGCCTTGTCTTCTGGAAAGTATTTATTGGCCTACACTAATTAGTCATTAATTTTATTCCAACATCATTTCACAGCTCCTTCTGAGTTTCTTCAGGGTCTGTATAGTAGTGCTTCACATTCTTAGAAGTTTTAACATTGATGCATCCAATGATAAAGACACATTGCTTAAGTCACCATTTTGATGACTGAAAAGAAACCATGCTGCAACCTCACTATATGGCAATTTTCTGGTTTTAAATTTTTTTAGATTAGAATTGATGGTGTAGAACGAACATTCTGCATACAATTTTATATTTTCCTAATTATTTTTAGTATACTTCCCAATATTGTATAAAGTTAAAACATTACTACTTACTTTTAGGATTTCTAAAATGGTCAGAGTAAAAATTCTATTCATTTCCAATTTTAAGACAATAGTGTCCATTATGACCAAGTGAGAAATTTTAAACTTTTTATTTGTGGTCCTTAATGGTGGTGATGGGGAATCAAATCCAATGCTACATGTGTCTTAGTCTCCTGTGTGCCTCTGAGCCTGATGTGACCTGTGGTTTATTTTCACTCAACTGGAATAAAGAAAAATTTCACTAGGAAGGAATTATTACTTGGTTACTTTCTCCAGTATCTCTTGCATACATAAAAGTAATATAATTCTACACTGACAGAAAATGGTGTTCTTATATTGTATTTATTAGTAGTAACTTTATTGTAGCTCCACTATTCACAAAGCCTTGCCCCCTTCCTATCCCCTCTTTCCATAAAACTTGACTGGATCCATTGGAAATACACTTCCAGTCAGCCTCTTCCTTAAGAAGCGCAACCTTAAATAACCTACCCGCTGGTAGCCCTGCTATAAACTTTCAAATGCCTGACTGAAACCAGACTCCTTCCTGAAAGCCCTTCTCTGCTATAGGGAAATCCCTCTTCCACTCCACCCCTTCCTGTAATCCCTGCTCTGCACCACCAGAAACCAGGCCACATCCATATCTCCTTCTATGTCCCACCTGACTGCACCAAGAACTCCGCCTACATTGGGATCCTCCCTCGAATCCCCACCTCATCCACCAGATACCATGCCCCTCACTACTCTAGTCTTGCATAGTCCCATTGCTCCCATATCCTAGTACCTACAAGCTCCTCCCTTTCCTTTCAACCCCACCCCCAATCATCCTTCTCTCTCGAGCCCCTCCTGGTTTCATCAGAAACTCCTCCCATAACTAGCCTACTTCTTTTTTTTTGGGGGGGGGGGTCCGGTCGTGGGGCCTGAAATCTGGGCCTGGGCGCTGTCCCACTGCTCTTCAGCTCAAGGCTAGCACTCTACCACTTGAGCCACAGCACCACTTCTGGCTTTTTTTTTCTTTTTGCTTATGTGGTGCTGAGGAATCGAACCCAGGGCCTCATGCATGCAAGGCAAGCACTCTACCACTAAGCCACCTTCCCAGCCCCTAACTAGCCTACTTTTAAGTGGCCTAACCTCTCAAACACAGCCCTGAACCTACCTCTTCCCACAAAGCCCATCATACTACACCAGAAACCCTCCACCTGCCTATAACTTCCCTTGAAGCCCTACCTTGGTTGGCCAAAGATTCTCACACAGCCCATGTCCTGCCTAGAAAGCCAGCCGTGCTCCACCACAAGCCTCTCCACCTCCCACATCTACTCTCTCAATGCCCTGCTTTGCTCCCCAGATAAACCCGCCCCCTATTGGCTCCTTCCTCAGATCCACACACTACACCACCAGATACCATGCCCATAATTATCCTACACCATTGTAGCCTTTCCACTCCTTCTCACAGCCCCTCCTCCAACTAGCCCCATGGCTCCAAACTCTGTCCTGCTCCAGAAAAACCCCACTAGAAAATACTCACCACACTATCCAATCTCTCGACACCCACATTGCTCCACTGGAAACCACTGCACCAGTTGGCCTCCCTCTGGAAGCCTCACGAGGCTTAATTGTAAATCCCTGTCCCTCCATAGTCCCTTTCTGAAGGTTTCTTTGCTCTACTAGAAACCCTGTCCAAAGTTCATGTCCTGCCTTGCAACACTGAAATCCCCACCCAACCTGATTTTTCTTTTTGAAGTGATGACTGGCTACACCAGAAACCCCATCCTAACTAGTCTAGTGCACTTTATCCTCTCACTGCTCTCACAAAACTCTGGTCCTGAAAAATCCTCCGTACATTGTGACTACATCCTGCTGTGCAAGAAACCCCACCTCCACCCTAACATACTTCCCTAAGGCCTGCCATTCTCCACCAGAAACCTTGCCCCTTACTAGCCCACGTCTTCCTAGTACCACCCTGCCCTCTCAAAGCCAGACCTTGAAAAGCCTCTCCCTCATAGCTCCTCATTCCTGCACCAGAATCCCCACCTTCCGTCAGGCTCTTGCCTCCATTCCCTTCCCTGCCTTATGGGAAACCTCACCCTACATATCCCACAAGGGTTCACAGTGCTCTACCAGCACCCCTCCTCTAAGTAATCTCCTCCTTTGTAGCCTTGATCTTCCTTCTCAAAGCTCTGCCCCAAACAGCCTCCTCCCCAGTACCCCCACCTCCTTCCACTGAAAATCGGTCCACCTGCCAGCCTCCATGCTCAATCCTGCCTACTCCACAAGAGACCCTACCCCTAACAAGTCTAGTCCTTCCTGTCCCCTCCCTGCTGTCTCAAAGCCCTACACAGACTGTGCTTCTCCCTCAAAGCCCCACCCTGCTCCACCACAGAGACTGTGCCAATACCAACTCCTCCCTTGAATCAGACAGGGCTCCACCAGAAACCCCACACCACCTCATCCATGAAGGTCCCATCTAGTAACTTTTATTACAAATGCGATTTTATACTGGCCATAGAATTCATACTAATCAATATGATAAAAAAGCAGTATTGCAAAAAGGCAACAAAAAATAAATAGCTATTAGATGCGTTAGTCTAGTTTGGGATGCTGTTACCAGGCAGATACACATTGTGTGAAAATGTCTGAAAAGGATTCCTCTTATTGGAAAGCATTCTTTGAAGTATCAGTGATCGTGAGTGATCATTTTATTTCTAGAAAATCCGTGCACATTTGTGCCAATAACTTAAAAAATATTAGTTATTTTAAATCCTCTGTTTTCGTTGAGGAAAGAGTATTAGTGTGTAAAAAGCTGACTTTCAACTCATCTCTCTAATGAATAATTTTGGAGTTGCTTACCTTACTATGTACCAGAGTTTTTAGTAACAGAAATTCTGTACCAGAATTCACTTTGAATTTCCTCCTTCCACTAAAGTGCCCTTTGGAAAACATTGAAGTGAGATTTTACAGGTAAAATGGCAGAAATAAAAACGCATTTGAGATCATAAAAAATTATGATGAAGACCCCACCCAATGTGCTTTTAATTTTCTAACGAAAGAAACTTAAGCTTATTTAACTGCAGAGTTTCTGAAGACTGGAAGACAAAAATATAAGAAATATCTTATTATACTATGGTTCTGAAAACAAAACAAAAACAAGGAAAGACAACATAATGAGAGAAAAGAATAAGGAACTTGTATATGTGATATAGAGTGTAAAAAATACACTGAATCAGGTAAAACTAATTTTGGTCATGATGTCTGGTTGTTCAATATATTTCATTGTAAATATTGCTCTTTGTTAAGCTGTGACTTATAGCGGTCTCAGCAGGGATCTTCTCAGGTAATTGTGTATATGGTCAATTTCACCATTGCAAGATCATCAGGATGAAAAACTTCACACATCTTAAGACACACCTGCAACAGCACTAGACATACACTTCTATTGGTCCAACAGTGTAAGACAGACCTGTGTTTTACAAAAGGTTTGAATGTAGTATGCTATGTTTTATTCAGGCTGAAGAGCCAAAATAAGTCCAATTTGAGATTAACTCCACCATCTTGTGCTAGTCTGCCCTCAGACTAACCCCAAGTGCGAGAAAAAAAACACAGGTTGCCACCAACCCTGCCCACCCTTAAGAAAGCAGAATAGTTGCCCAAGTGTTCCAGGAACAGAAAATCCCAATAGTTCAGAGAAAGGGCAGTGTGGTTAGAGTGGACTCAAACCAATCTATTAACAGCTTGTGTGGAAATTCCCTAAACTTGTTTGTTCAATACTATGAAAGCTGTGTTGATTTTGTGCTCGGGGACTTTGTGTCACTGGTTACCCAACACGCAGAGGACCAAGCTTGAGCTTGTAAAGAAACGACTCTTTTGCTGTTCGCAGTGGTTGTGGTCTCTGGTGGTCTTTCGGTGGTACCAAGTCCATAAAATATTTCTGGGGTCTCGTCTGGATTCTGCCTCATAAGACCCTCCAGACGCCCCCAAAAACCCAGCTGTCAAGTCTAGTCAGTGCTGTTTTGTATATTTGGTTGCCTGCAGGTTCTGTATCTTTAATTCTGGTGTCCAGCGAGGTCTGTATTCTGGTTGGCAAGGAGTCTTGGCGGACGTGCTATAAGACTGCCAATGGGGTCTGTGAGGAGATGTCCCCAGACCCCTCTGGATAGATTGCTGTTTAGTACAGACATTTTTTGGGAAATTTTCCATCTGTAGTCTGGCACTTTCATGCAGACATTTTTTGGGAAGTTTTCCGTCTGTATTGGGAAGTTTTCCATTTTTTTGGGAAACTCTTTCTGTAGTCTGGAACTTTTTGCTTGGCAATTTACAATGCTGCAGCATGCCTTTGTAAGTTGTGTCTGTATGTTGAGTATTCTGTTTGTCATTTGGGGTTTATCTTACCCCTAAGCCTTGACCCAGGGGGTACTGAGTATGGGGGAGAATCTGCCACTCTGAGGGGATGGCCACTAGGGACTTATTTCCCTTGCCCCAAAATGACTGGGACTTCTCTTCCACCTTGAAAGGCCCCTGGGTCAACACATGTTGGTGAGATGTCACCCCATTCACTGAGGCCTGATTGTTCTCGTTCTATATTTCCTGAGATAGGGAAGTTCTGGGTGAGAGTGGCAGGCTCATTCAGCAGACTCTGGATTCAGCTTGCTGAGTGAGAATGGCACAGAGTTCTGGTAGGGATAAACTCAGCCTTTGGTTGTTGTGTTGTCTAGTTCTGTTTTAGAATTGGTACTAGTTATTTTTGTTTTTTTTGGGGGGGGGGGATCCGGTCATGGGGCCTGAACTCTGGGCCTGGGTGCTATCCCTCAACTCTTCAGCTCAAGGCTTGCGTTCTACCACTTGAGCCACAGCTCCACTTCCAGCTTTTTTCCTTTTGCTTATGTGGTGCTGGGGAATCAAACCAGGCCCCCATGCATGCAAGGCAAGCACTCTACCACTAAGCCACCTTCCCAGCCCCTTGGTACTAGTTTTAAATGTGGGTTTTTGGTTTTGTGTTTTTGAAATTTATTCAAACATCTCTGGAGAAATAAAAGTTCCAGCCTCTAGCTGGGCTCAGTGACAGAGAAGACTGTGTGCCTGGTTTTGACTTTTCAGCTAGTCCCGACAATGTAAAGTGCTCTGATCTAAAATTGGATAAGAATCAGGCCAGGTTAGTTTCAGGTGACCTCCCCCGCCCGCCCCCCCCCCCAGCCTTTCTCCAACAAAAGGGCTTCAAAAGACCAGTTGGTGAAATGCTTTGCTAAACACTTAAGACCTGGGAAAACGAAGCTCAACAAAGTTAGTTAGTTTAAAAGAAATATTGTCTTAAATTTTTGTTTGAAAACTTTAGAAAATGTACATACAACTGATTTTTATTTTTTGTGCACTTAAAGATCTGTGTTTTGTATGTGTTTACGAACATGTTCAAGATAGAAATTGTCAGCATGCTGTAACAATTAGGTGAGTTTAACTTTAAAATTCAAAAGTTATGAGGTTGCGACATTACCAGAAAAATTTTATAGAATTTTCACGTTGTTTTAAATGGCTTTTTAATGATTGTTTAACTTGAAAATGTGAAAATGTGTTAGTTTAGAATGCATAAGGCTGTTTACACTGTAATCAAAATATCTGGCTTAACAAAAAGGTGAAACTTAGAAGCCAACAGAATACCTATCTTTAGGAGTGAAGGGTGAACAGGCAGAAGTGCAGTTCAGCTGGTCATGCATGGTGGAACAGGTCTTGGGAGAAGTCCACGCATGGTTAAAGAGGGCAAACTGGCACAAACACAGTTCATCTAACCCTAAAGATTGAGAATGGGTGTGTGTCCATTCCACAGGAAGGACCAAGTGGCCCATCTTCATTCTGTCCCTTTTCCCTGCAGATAGACACTGGAAACATGATGGTAAAAATGAGTTATGTGATGATCTGAATAGCATTGCTAAAACTGCCCCTTGGATGTGTTAAAATTAAAATTAAGAAGGCCTTAAAAAGAAGGTTAAAAAGTTTATTTGTATGTGATTTGCTCTCAATGATATTCTGCCATTGGATATGATTTTTTAAAGCATAAAGGTGTTAAGTCTAGCTTTTTGGTACAATGATGGTGATTGTAATTTTTGCATTAAGAAAAAATTGTTATTTGAGTTTAAATGTTTTAATGTGTATCTGTTTTAAAACAAGCAGCCAAGAGGAAATGAGTGACACGTAGCCTCAAGAGTTCAAGGGATTTTTCAAAATGCAACTAAAAACTAAAGTATAGAATATTAAAACAGATCAATAGGAGGCTTACAAATTAGGAATGGATTTCTATATATAAAGATTAAAAGTAAAATTGTTCTAAACATTTGCCTCAAAGTGCAAAAAGGAAAAATTAGGATTACCAAAATAAGTGCTTAATTCCTATTTCAGTTTGCTCTCATAGGTTTTTTTTTTTTTTTTTTTTTTTTTAACATTTCCCAGCAGGTCCCCCCAAAAGAGTGTGGATTCTTGTAAATTTTTCAGATGTAACTTTAATTACATTCTGGTAAGAACATGCTTAAAAGTTACTTCTATGTTGACCACCTTGTTGCTTTAAATTAAAGAGGCCTTTTATGAGACTCATTGATCTGCAAACTGGTTCGAACCCAGCCTGGGCAGAAAAAGGTCTGTGTGAAACTGTCACCTCTACTCAGCTAGCAGAAGGCTGAAAGAGCAAACAGAGTTGCTTTAGGATTCAAAATGGCAGAGTGCTAGCCTTGAGCTGCAGAGCTGAGGGACAGCCCTCAGGCCCCGAGTTCATGTCCAGAAACCAACTAAGAGAAATGCCAATAAGGCGTTTTTCCCAGTGTAGAGAAGACATTTCTAGGATGAAAGCAATGGAGGAGCATCCAGAGACCGTAAGCCACTGCTTGAATGGCAGAAATAATGTCAGATCCTAGCGTCATTTGTGCGTGGCCTTTCAAAAATTCGTCAGAGCCAGGAGGTCATGGAAAGATAGTTTTTAAGCATGCCTAATATCTTTGACTATCTACCTTGTAAGGGACAGGAATTTAGTCATCTGTGATAGCACTAAAAAGCTAAGGTTGTAAAATGTGGAGGATAGTTTTAGATTACAACCCCTGTATGTGCCCAAAGCTCTAATTGGCAGTAACTGTTGAGCTGACACCAGCTACATGAAATTCATCTGCTCAGGAAAAACGTTTGAAACCTGAGACTATGTTTCTACTGATATCTGTCTGAAAGCCTGCGTAGGTAACTCAGGCATTGTTAGGATAACTAGAGATCACATTCCTAAATCATCCAGAAAGATCCTTTTGCAAACCAGAAGGCTAAATAAGCTACACTGCTGTAGGCAGAAAAAAGGTCTGTGCATTTGTCAAAAGTTAAAATGCTGTTCTTAATGACATCTAACACCTGGTATCCTCTTTGTAAAAAAGGCTAAGGTTATAGGTTAGTGGCTAGGTAGGATCAACACCGCTGTCAGCTTGAAGAAGTGACAGAAGATGAATCTTTGTCCATCATCCTCTTTTAAGAACAAGGGACCAGAGTCACTTTTTTAAAAATATGGCAAAATAGACGGAAAAGGCATGGGAAATAATAGTACAGGCCTGAGCCCTCTATATATGCCTAGAAAATCCTAGCCTTATTAAAAGAACTATTTGTTTAAAAAGTTGTCATCTTGGTAAATTGTCCTGAGCTATTGTCTAAATAGTCTTAAAAACCAGTGGTGTCACAGCCTTCCAAGCCTATGCAATGTATCCTTAACCAGTCTGTGTAGGAATTTGCAGCCCAGCAAGTGGTGTGACAGTCCCTTGGAGCCACTGAAAGACCCTGCTGCTGCTGCTCCTGCACACCATAATGGGTAAAGTTCAACAACAGACTGACAATCACCGAGAGGAAATTTACATCATCATCCAGACCACCTCCATCGTGGTAAAATTAGATTGAACTCCTGCCTGATTCCATCACCTGAGATGGCTTCCAGTTTGAAAGCTAAAACTAAGATCTTGTGGGACATTCTTTTGGTGATATCCAATAACCTTCTCTACTCCCACAGTGGATATTGGGGGCAAGGATATCACTGGCTTGCCTTAGGCACTTCAGGGTCACAGCCTAGTTTGGCTCTGGTATGGTAATAACCTGCTTCCTCCTGGGTGAGTTTTAAAGATAAAGGAGATATTTTTTTAATCAATGGAGGTAGTAAGAAGAATGACACCCAGCCCTAATCTTAGCCTTAAAATCTAGCAAGCTTTTCATCCCACTGGTACCTTGAGGCTTTCTGAGATAACTTGGTTCCACAGGTCAAAGGGAAAATGAGCAGTTTTAAACTCTAGCCACAAAGAAGCTCAAGAAATTGTAAAGAAGAGGAGGGTAGTAAAGAAAGCCTTAGGAAATGAATTTGGGAAAAATTTGTATCCTCTGGATAAGAAATGAATTAAAAAGTAAGGATTGTCTTAAAATGTTTGTAAAGAAGACAAACCTCAGAAAGCTTAAGTATGTAGCAAGTGGTATGAGTATGTTTTAAAATTGGAGCTAATGAGTACAGCTGGTATAAAATTGTTACCTGTGATATACGGAGTCAGGATTGGTGGAAGAAAATGTAAGGGCCTTTGATACTGTTAATTTTGTTGCTCACAATCAGACTTTGTAGCCTGGTGTCCTTTGTAAAAGAGAGGATCAGCACAGTCCATCTATTACTTCTGAGGTTCCAACGCCAAACTGCAAATATAGAAGACTGTGCCAATTAGGGGACCATGATTGGTCCCCGATGCTCTAGAAGAGGAGGGAATGAACAGCCAAAGTAACTCCAATTTGAGATTAACCCCACCATCTTGTACTAGGCTGCCCTCAGAGTAACCCCAAGAGAGAGAGAGAGAAAAAAACACAGATTGCCACCAAGCCTGCCCACCCTTAAGAAAGCAGAACAGTTGCCCAAGTGTTCCAGGAACAGAATATACCAATAGTTCAGAAAAAGGGTAGTGCGGTTAGGGTGGACTCAAACCAATTATATAACTGCTTGTGTGGAAATTCCCTAAACTTGTTTGTTCAATACTATAAAAGCTGTGCTGATTTTGTGCTTAGAGACTCTTACCGTCACCAGTTACCGAGTTCACGGAGGATTAAGCTTGAGCTTGCAAATAAACGACTCTTTTGCTGTTCACATTGGTCGTGGTCTCTGGTGGTCTTTCAGGGGTTCCAAGTCCGTACAACATGGCTTGATACAAAATGTCTCTGTCCAGAGAATTAAATGATTGCATTTATCGCTAAAAAGATTTAGTGTCGTTATTAACATCTAACACATGCTGTTTTTATTTAAACCTCTCTTTCTTCCTTTCTTCCTTCTTTTCTTTCTTCCTTCCTTCCTTCCTTCCTTCCTTCCTTCCTTCCTTCCTTCCTTTCTTTCTTTCTTTCTTTCTTTTTTTCTTTCTTTCTTTCGTTCTTTCTTTCCCTTTCTTCCTTCCCTCCCTCCTTCCTTCCTTCCTTCCCTTCTCTCCTCCTCCTCTACTTTCTTTTCTTTCTGTTTATTTCTTCCCTTTTCTTTCCTCTTTTAGGAAATGAGTATGAATTTAGATTTATTTTTTGCTGAACAAGTTTTCTACCAATAGAACAATCTTTTTTCAATTTAGTTACTTTGCTCATAGGTAATCAATTTTCCTGAGGGCTGAACAGAGGTTAAGTTCCTCACCTCTGTCTGCCAAGAAGCTGGGATCACAAACGCATTCCAATATGACAGGATTTAGGATGATATGAGAATTATTATTACTTTCTTTGCACACTGGTTCTAAGCTGTGATCCTCTCAAATTCTATCCCTTTATTTCGTAATGTGATCTCCAATAGCTTGCCCTCAATATAGATTGTCTAAATGAATGACTGAAGGCAATTTCTCTTTAATTTTCTTGGCATTCCAGGGCCTATTATAATTTTATTTCTAGACAATTTTTGTTTATATGTATACATAAGCTTTAAAATGTTGCTTCCCCCCTGTTTTTCCTTTTTTATTTTTCTTGGTCATGGGCCTGGGCCTGGTCACTGTCCCTAAGCTCTTAAGATCAAGGCTAGCGCTTTACCACTTGAGCCACAGGGCCACTTCAGTTTTTCTGGCTGTTAATTGGAGGTAAGAATGTCACGGATTTCCTGCTATGGCTAGCTTTGAACTACCATACTCAGATCTCAGCTCTTGAGTAGCTAGGATTACAGGCATCAGCTACTGGCTCCCAGCTAAAATGTTACTTATTTTAAGTTCTGTGACTTAGTTGAGGGAGTAGCATGAGTGTGTAGAAAGGTAACTTTCAAATAATCTCTAAATAATTTTAGAGTTTCATTTTCATAATATTTATTGCAGTGATTAATAACAGAAGCTCACAAAGTAACAGAATGATCCTTCATTTTCCCCTTCCCATAGGTATTATTGGAAGAAAATGAGTGAGATATAAGTCTAAGACAATATGTACTTGAAATTATAAAAAATTATTTTGATGACACATAAACAGCCAGATTACACAACCTGCTTTTCATTTTTTAAAGAAAGGAATGTCATACAGGTATATTTATTGGCAGGTTTTTTCATCTGAAAAACAAAGAAAAAAGTATCATAAAAAAGCTGATGGGAATCAGTAGCTATGTAAGTGTGATTGGAGAGTTTAAGACATGAATTTATTCAGGTAAAATAATTATTTGGGAAAGGTATCTGTTCACTGAGTTTATTCATCGTTAATTTTATTCATGTATCATTTAATATATAAACACATACATGTGTGTATATATGTGTGTGTGTGTGTGTTTGTGTGTGTGTGTGTGTGTGTGTATCAGCAGTGAACTGTTTGGTTAGGTAATTTCATGTTAAGTTCATCAAAAATATGGAGTTCCATAAACTTTAACAACCCTGCAACACCACTGCACATGCAAACTTAAGAGTTCACCATTGTAAGGCAGACCTGTGTTTTACCAAAGCATATACAAAGTGTATATAGTGTGTTATTTTTTCATTTAGGCTTGACACAAAATGTGGTTGCCCCTAGAAATAAATGATGGCATTATAACTACAATAATTTATTGTAAATCTTTACATTGAACACATGTTCAACATGAGTTGTTCATTCTTTCTTTTTCTTAGTTTAATTTTAGGAAGTTGATTTGAGTTTTGATGTTATGTTTGCCAGACAGGGACTCCACCACTGGAGTCACTACACCAATCCTTTGTTGTTTAAGTTACTTTACTCATAGATTAGCAATTTTTGCACCCAGCCTAAAAAGCAGGGATCGTGATTGCATTCCAATATCCCTACCTAGTAGGTGGATATGGGTGAAACTTTCCTTCCTAGAATGACTCAGAAGTGTGATCCTCTCAAATTCTACCACTTTAGTTAATAGTGTGTGATCCAGTTCTGCCTATCTGTAGAAGATATGACAGAAATAAATGATTACAGGTAATTTGAGTTAATAATTGGCTAATATAGTGATTTGGTATTAAAATGTAGGGTAAGTTTAAAAGTATAATCACAGTAGTCATATTTTGCTAAGTAAATTTTGTTTCACATTAAAAACACATCTTAACCAGAATTAATGACTTATTTTGCTGTCTGTCAACTGGTATGTCATTTGGGAAACCTCATGTCTTCCATGTATGATAAAGGACTTTGAATGATCTGATGTACTGGCTCACATCTATAATCATGGTTAGCAACCAGAAATAAATAGATCACAATTTGAACATAGCCTAACCAAAAATTTAGGAAGTCCCAGCCTCAACAAACTAGTGAATCATGTTGAATCATGCCATTAATCTCAGTATCACAAGAGGCTAAGTTTCTGCCCAGTACCTGTGTCACTTAGGTAACTGGCTCACTTGGAGGCAGTCACCTCTTCTGATGCAGAAACTGGGCTGAGATTTAGCCAAAAGGAGGGAGGAGTCTGCCCCACCTTCCCAGAGTGGAACTCACAGAATGCAGTGAAAACATGCTTGCTTTCCTCCTCCAAATAGCTTGAGATGGCATGCTGCTGAGTGTACATTATTTAATTCCAGTGATCTGTGGTAGAGGTGTAAGGAAACATTAAATTAAATTTCATATTTGCCCATTGAGCTACTCTTCCCAGCTTGTGAGTTCAATTCAGCAAGTGTTCATTATTTGAGAGTTGAGAATACTGAGGTAGGGGAGAGAGGGAGGTTTAGTGAAAGAGAGGAGAGATTGGTAGAGAGAGGGAGAGAGGGAGAGATGGGGAGAGAAAAGAAAGGAAGGAAGGAATGAATGAACAAACGAACAAAGGAACAAAGAAGGAAGGAAAGAAAGAAAGAAGGAAGGAAGGAAAGAAAGAAAGAAGGAAGGAAGGAAGGAAGGAAGGAAGGAAGGAAGGAAGGAAGGAAGGAAGGAAGAAATGATTGAGAATGAATGGTTTGGAGTCAGGAATCACATGGCAGAGGTACTACTTGTATTTGGTATTAGGTCTGCCCCAGGCCATGCAGACCCTATGCAAACACCTCCCCACTTCTTTGCTAAGTTTCCACCCTTTATGTGTTACCTAGTTATCTGGGACTCCAGAAGGCAGCCACCTCCTCCCTCTCCCCCCACACCCCCCAGCTAAGTCACAACCTGGTCAGCTACTGGTCACACTTTCCATCTGACCAGAGGAGAGTCCCAGGCCCTGAGGTCACATCCAGATCCAGTGTGGTCAGACTTCTCCCCAACCTGGGCATACCTCATCTGGTCTTTGGCCTAGATACGACTTGGCCCTAGGTTGGGTCACCAACACCCCCCGCTTTTTTACATGCCTCTCCACCATGTATGGCATGGGCAGCAGTTCAGTAAATAAACTACTTTAGGGGCTGGGAAAGTGGCTCAGTGGTAGAGCACTTGCCTAGCATACATGAGGCCCTGGGTTCGATTCCTCAGCACCACATAAGCAAAAAGAAAAAAGCTGGAAGTGGCACTGTGGCTCAAGTGGTAGAGCTAACCTTGAGCTGAAGAGCTGAGGGACAGCGCCCAGGCCCAGAGTTCAGGCCCCACAACTGGACCAAAAAAATAAATAAATAAAAGTAAACTAATTTACCTGAATGAATACCATATGTTGTTTTCTTCGTTGGCTACCTAATGAAACTTATCTAACTAATATACCTTACACTTCAGAGTTTCTAGTTATGA
This sequence comes from Dipodomys spectabilis, assembly GCF_019054845.1. Taxonomy (NCBI): domain Eukaryota; kingdom Metazoa; phylum Chordata; class Mammalia; order Rodentia; family Heteromyidae; genus Dipodomys; species Dipodomys spectabilis. The sequence goes on along the minus strand of NW_024871193.1, from coordinate 5,078,960 downwards.
ATCCAAGGATATTTTTCTTACACATTTGAGTTCAGTATCTACAAAACATATGTACTAACTCATCATTTACCAGTATAAATCTGCCTGGAATTTTTTTTTAATTTTTTTAATTGTGAAAATAACGTACAGAGAAGTTACAATTACATGAGCAAGATAATGAGTACATTTCTTATGAAGCATTGTTGCTTCCTCCTTTGTTTCCCCTTCCCATCCCTTCCCACCTCCCACGCCAAAGTTGTAAAGTTCGTTTTTTGACATAATGTGTTGTACGTCTCATTGTTGCAATGAGTCCACCTGTATCCTTATTTGAACAATTTGTATTTACCCTTTCCCTCTACAAAGTGTACCAACATCTGAATCTTTAATAGCAGCGTAATTAACCTTAAAGTTTATTTTGTTTGCTTTGCTTTGTTTTATTTTTTGCTTAAAGTAATCAAAGATTTGCTGGGCCAATCTGTAAAGATCTCTGCCTTCATACTTTCTAATCACCCTGGGCTACAACCTATGTGTTACCAGCTCAGATGATAGGACTTTGAAATTCTGGAAAGCAGATGCACATCATAAGGCCCTATTGCTTTGGAATTTCCCACATTCTTTTTTAAATGTAATTATTACTCAGGTGTGTACAGTGAGTTTACCATTTCACAAAATATGTAATGTGTACATTTTTCTTGTAGACAATGCCATTCTTTCCTGAGCTTTCTCCCAGTTTCTGTTTTGTTTTTTTTTGTTGTTGTTGTTGTTTTTGATTGTTTTTGTTTTTGTGCCTGACTTGCAGCTTGAACTCAGATTTGGGTGCTGCCTTTGAGTTTTTGTAATCAAGGCTACTCTACCTCTGGAGCCCCGGTTCCCTTTATGGATTTTTGATTGTTAATTGGAGAGAAGGGTCTTACAGATTTCTGGAGCTGGCTTTGAACTGTGATCATCAGCATCCTGAGTAGCTCAGATTATAGGCCGGAGTTCCCAGTGTCCAGCTACTGAAGTGTTGGTTGCATGCTTCCCTGGTTGTGTTACAATTTTCCTCAACTCTTGCACTAATACTGAATATTGCCTGGCTCAAATCTGAACTGGTGGAAATGCTTGTATTTTGAGGAAGGCAGTAATAGGAAACTATAGGCTATAGGGACATATACGCTAATCAAATTATTTGGAATATGGCATAAAGAGAAGTAAGTTTACTGGCAGTTGACTGTGTCCTGTCTTTACTGTTAATTCTGCATGGCCTGTGAATGAAGTAAGACATACCCAAATGGCCACTGGCAGAAAGAAGTTTACTCATCCTGTTCTAAAAACAAAACAAAAAACAACCAAAAAGTACTACGTATGAGTGCAGCAATGTCCTCCAATTAGAGACCAGTCTGCCCTAGTTTATGAAAAAAATGTCCTTTGTTCAAGTGCTGCTACTTTTTCTAACTATAAATATAATTAAATCTGTAGTAGTCTGTAGAATTGTATACCACAGCTTTCATTTTAGTTCACAAGAAATTCAGACATTAGGTACTGGCAAAATTGATTAACTACTTCTAGAAAAATAAAGCTGGATCCTTATATATCATACTGCACCAGAATCAAATCCAAATGGATTGAAGATCTCAGAGTCAAAGCAAACACTCTGAAAACATTACAGGATGGAATAGGAGAAACTCTAGGTCTCCTTGGCACAGACCAAAATTTTCTTAATAGAGACCCGGAAACACAACAAATCAAAGAAAGGTTGGACAATTGGGATTGCATGAAATTGCAGAGCTTCTGCATGGCAAAGGACATAGCTAGCAAGATCAATAGAAAGCCCATGGATTGGGAGATCTTCACTAGCCATGCAAGAAACAAGGGTCTCATATCTAAAATATACCTGAACTCAAAAAATTAAATCCCCCAACAACAGATCCTCAAAGAAACAACTGCCCAATAAATAAGTTGGCTAAAGACTTAAAGAGAAACTTCTCTGAAGAAAGAAGGATGGCCAATAGACACATGAAGAAATGCTCAACCTCCCTAGCCATAAAAGAAATGCAAATCAAAACAACATTGAGATACCACCTCACCCCAGTTAGAATGGTAAAAATCAAGAACTCTAATAACAACAGATGCTGGAGGGGATGTGGACAGAAGGGAACCTTACTGCATTGTTGGTGAGAGTGTAAAGTTGTTCAACCACTTTGGAAAGTAGTATGGAGGTTCCTCAAAAGACTCCACATAGAGCTCCCCTATGACCCAGCAATCCCACTTTTGGGCATTAACCCAAATGTTTACAAACAAGATCACACTAAAGGTACCAGTACGACAGTTTATTACAGCATTACTTTCCATGGTTAAGATATGAAACCAACCCAGATGCCCCTCAATAGATGAATGGATCAAGAAAGTGTGGTATATATACACAATGGAATTCTGTGTTTCCATCAGAAAGAATTACATTGCCCCATTTGTTAGGAAATGGAAAGACTTAGAAAAAAATTATATTAAGTGAAGTAAGCCAGGCCCAAAGTAATATAGGTCCCATGTTTTCCTTTTTTTGCAGTAACTAGTATATGTCTGAGTCAAGCAGAAAAGGTCAGATAATTTGATGTTAGGGAATTGAACCCTAAGATATGTATTCAAATGATTTTTTCTTTCATGCGATTTTTTCTAACACATTTGTTTATAAGATTATTTCTTTGTTGCTTTGCATGTCCCTCCCCCACGGCTTAACCCCTGCTTTCGCTGTATTTGATGTTGGTAAAATTTTTACAGGGGAAGGGAAAAAACAAATCGTTTAAATAGGGATACAGGTGGACCCATTGCAACAATGATATATACAAATTGTTATGTCGAAAATGAACTTTATAGCTTTGGTTGGGGGGAGGATTGGGTTGGGGGGCGGAGGGAGGATGGGAAGGGATGGTAAGGGGAAACAAAGGAGGAGGCTACAATGCTTGATACGAAATGTTCTCATTATCTTGCCCATGTAGTTGTAACCCCTCTGTGCTGTATTTTCACAATAAAAAAATTCAGACATTAAAATGCTTTTTTTTGTCAGTTGTGGGGCTTGAACTCAGAACCTGGACACTGTCCCTGAGATTCTGAGCTCAAGTTAGTTAGCACTCTATCAATTGAGCCACAAAACCACATCTGCTTTTTGAGTAATTAATTGGAGATTAGAGTCTTATGGGGACTTTTCTTCCTGGGCTGCCTTTAAAGTGTGATCCTCATATCTCAGCATCATGAGTAGCTGGGATTACAGGCATGAGACACTGGCACCTGGCTTCAAATAGTCATTTTTAAAATGATGAACTGCTTGGTGCCTCTGGCTCACATATATAATCCTAGCTATAGGTAGGATTACAGGTATAAGAAACAAGCACTACGTGTGTGTTGTTCATGATGGTTTGTATTAGCGTGTTTTAATATTGTTTGTTTCTTATACTACATTGCTCTTATTTTTATTTTCACCTAGGTGGGGGTTATAGGTGCTACCAGTGTTGAACCTTCTTTGGTTGAGATGGAGCCATATGGAAGTTCTTGCCTAGTATGGCATGAAATTGAAGTCCTCCTGCTCTCAGCTCCCCATGGACCTGAGATGATAGACGTATTCCATCACGCATAGCTAGGGGTTGGGGAGCATTGCAGGTAAAACTACACTGGTCTGAAACTGATGTCCCAAATAGCTAGCTTTGCAGGCAAAACCTTGTTGTATTCCGTTTCACTTTGAAGAAGTGTAGGTACATACTTTGAGAGTTCAATGATAGCACACTACATGTTTAATATATAAAATACTCAATATAATAAGCAGGTTTATCTCCTAAAACATTGAAGCTAATGAATTTGGTAACCTGACTCTGCTAGTTATTTTGGAATATACCATAAACATGAATACACTGATAATGTGCAGTAGAAGATTGGAAGTTGATAGAGATAGAGACAAATTAGACTATATGTAGTAAATATATATTTATCTATTGCTGCTCTGAAGAACATTATCATATATTCATGATGACAATACCACCATATATCCATCCTGACAATAATTTTCCTGCAGTGTAGAATGTTCCATTTCATAATCTGCCTTCGTTTATCTTTTTTACATTCTCCTTATAAGTATGAATGTTTTCCAGTTTATTATAATGTTTTGAAATTATTATATGATGGATTAAAAAATTTGGAGAGTCTACTGAAATTATCTCATTTTGTCTGGTTTTGTGATGCTAAATCATTAAGAACACGGCTTCCTGAAAGTTATGCTAGCAAACTATATCACTAAATTGTATTCTAATTATATCTTATTATTGTATTTTTATATAGGTTTTTGCTGTTGCTGTTTTATGATATAGAATGTTATGAAGCTGGACTGAAACTTGCAACCCCACTGCCACCAGTAACAGTTTTATCACCAGGTTCTGGAGGCTCATAATTAGAACTCTAGCTATTCAGGAGGTTGAGACCTGAGATTTAGTTCAGACAGCCTGAGCAGGAAATTTTATGAGTCTCTCTTCTCCAGTTCACTACAGAAAACTTGCAGTGGAACTGTGGCACAATTGTTAGAGCACTACACTCAAGGGAAAGATGCTCGGGAATGTCATATAGCCCCTGAGTTCAAGTCCTAAAACACACATATGCAGAAACACACATTCACATACATTCACACACACACTCCCACACACATGTACACACACAGATTCTCAGGCAATGTTATATCTTAAATTCTTATCCGGAGATTAGACAACAGCCCACTTATTTATGAAAGTTTTTCCTGATTATTTTGAATGAGAAGGATAGTTCATGGGACACAGATGACAAGACTTTAGTGAGGAATACTTTATAAACGACTAGCTTATAAAAAGGACAGGAAAATAGCTTTTATCTTTAAATCTTACATTGCTTCAACTATTGTATTTTGAATTATGAGAAGACAATGCAGCACCTCTTCCCTTCTCCCCCTCCCCTCTGTCATAAAATATGAGAAAAGTATCAAGAATAGTCTTCTATCTTACAAGAATGAACACCCGTAAAAATGTCTGACTATACATGTAAGGTTTGTTTTTCAATACTTGTACGATTTTCCACATGACAGCACACACGGGCTTCAAGAACAAACAGAAGATTAGGAAACAAAAACATAACAATGTCCTAAGAAGTAGATGTCAAAAATACATCCAAGAATCAAATGGCAGGCTGAGAGGGCCCTGAGAGGCAAAATGATTTGTGAAGGATGAGAGGAATAGTGACAAATAAGGCATGGGTCTGACCTAGGAAGGGTTCCTTGTAGCTGAGATCATGCTGGCTTGTAGGCCTAGCTGAGGATGTTTGGATTTGATCATGTCCACATGTGTACAGAGTGATATTGGAGGGGAGATTTCAGCCTCCAGTTTGTCTTTGGAATGGTCTTATGTGAGCAAGCAACTCTGATCATTGGGCTCTGAGAGATGACACTACCTCCCTCACAATGGAATATAATATGGAACTCTGAGAGACAGGCAACTGTAACCGACAGTCAGCTCAAGCCAGCTCACGTGGCCTGTAGCTCCGGAACAAGAAAGATGTTCCTGTGTTGTTTTCAAAGTTCAAGAGACTCAGGTCTCAGGCATGAGAGGTATGAGTGCTGCACTCGATGCTACAGACATTGGATCAGTGCCAAACCATGAATCCAATGTCTCAGGCCTTTTTATAAAAGAAACCAAGGGAACCACAAGGCAACTCAGGCCAGGTGTAACTATGACAGGAAACCTATTTAATCTCATCCTAGCCCACAGTACAACCTTCTTCTTGTGCGCTTTTATATGTGTATACTGAGAAAATATTTACTATGCACTTTTCAATCCACTCTGTTACTCACTTTAAAGTGTACTCCAGTTTCCATGTTTCAAAGATCCACTCTTTTTACCACCTCAGTGTGACAATGAGTCAGCCCAAAACCTGAATGTGCCTTATAATATATGGAGCTTGGATTCAGGCTTGTAAATGCTGGCAATGGACCTGTTCCCTGCCTACCAGAAAGGTGATTTCTTCTATGTTGGAAACTTCCTGCACCACTATAGAGAGTTGGGGCAATGGAGCAGTTGCTGGATATTCTGTTTAAAAAATGAGTGTTCTTCTTTCAAACCCAGGGCTGATGATACCCCCCCTGGCAGATTATTGGAATACTTGATACTTCTCTGAAACTGTTTCACTGAGGTCTTATCACAGGAACTTGTCTTGAGACAAAGAAGTGCACTCCCAGTTAATTCCTTAGGACTGGGCTGCCAGAATATTTCATTTGCCTCAGGAGCTAGTGGAGCCTTAGCAGTTTGCTTGCTGAGAGAGTAGGATTAAAGGAATGAGTCAGCCCCACCCAAAGTCCACCCTCACCTAGGAAATCACTATCTTGTATGTCTTTGAGAGAATATAGAAAGAAGAAAGGATGCAACCTGAATTTGGGGTCTGAGTGCTGTCCCATTCCTAGCACTCTACCATTTGAGCCCCAGCTCCAGGTCTGGCCTTGGAC